>NC_067113.1:52891709-53491709 GCF_021347895.1 Acanthochromis polyacanthus
CCAGGACCTGGAACACCAGCTGGTTTCAAAGGAGAAAGAGCTGGAAAAGCTTTTCCAGAAACAGAAACGGGTGAGAAACATTTCCCAGTAATACCCACTCATGCTAGAGAGACAGAGAGAGAGAGACAGACAGACCTTTATTGTCCCCAAGGGGATATTCATTGTCATTGTCATATTGTTGCTATATAGACAAAATAACATAAGAGGTTTGTTTGTCAGGAGCAGCAGTGATGTTCCTGGGTCAGCTTGACCTGAGGCAAAAATGTCAGAAACCAAACAATCCCAAGAAACATTTTTATGAACTCCATTACAAGCCATCCAATCAATATTTAGTGCAGTGGTGTTCTTTACCTCTCTGAGATCGTGGTTCAATGAGAATTTATTTATTTCAAAGGATCCCCATTAGCTGATGCCAATGGTACTAGCTAGTCTTCCTGAGGCACGGAAAAAGAAACCAACCGTACATCAAAAGATCATATTTCCAGATCACATCAGTCAAAATTGACATCTTAATAAACATCATGTTTACGGTAATACTAACAGCAGCACATAAGTGCTGTGTAATCTTACATTTTATTACATTTGAACAAGTTGATATTAGTCTCCAGAGCAATCATTCAATCAATAGCAAGAAACGGAACAAGATACAACTCAAAGATAGGACGTTATATTTGTCGGACTGGATTATTGCTCAGTAATGCATTCTAAGATGGTATTTGAATGAGGCCTTGCTGTTAGTCTGTCGTATGTGGAGGGGGCAGCTATTCCAAAGTTTGATGACATGACAGATAACTGCCTTTTTCAAAGCGTTGGATTTTGGGCATGATAATGTAATTTGACATAATAACTCGCTTTTTTAAAATTCTTTTAAAAGATGCATGTTAAAACTTTTTTAATCTGCAATGGAAAGACCTACATATAAAATAGAATTGTTTTACATGACATTGTTTTTTTTATTTTACATTTCATGTTTGTTTTTTTTCATTTCATGGAGTGATGCTGATAAATGAACTCACCTCTTCTGTTCAGGATGGGTTCGCAATTTTATACGTTGATTACGTTTATCCAGCCGGGCAGAAGAAGTTTCATACAAAAAGTACTTTTAGCAAATTTTTTTTTAGACTTTTTTGCTTTTAAAATGAGTCAGTTTGACCCACAGGATAATAGAAGGGTTATAATGTTAAACATGAGCCACAGAGACCCAACAGCTCACCAGTTGGAGCGCACACTCAATGTACCAAAGCTGAATCCTTACCACAAAAGAAAGTCATATCCATTACTATAGAAAATAACACAACACATAATGTCGATAAAATCCGAATGTGTTTGTCTAGGGTTAAGTATTAATCCTTGTGTCATGGGGAGGGGATTTAAGCAGCACTCGTACTGTTCCGTTTCCACCGTACATGTCCTCTAAGCACACTCGCCCAGCATTATTGTGCTTTCATTCCTGTGAATATTGCCCCCTTCAGTTAGAGCTCCAGTGCCACGAGCTGAGCAGCGAGAAGCAGGAGAGCCACGTTGAGAACGTCAAGCTGAAAATGACCAACGACGAGCTGTCCAGGGCGCTGGAGAGCACCAGTCAGGAGCTGGCGCTGGCTCAGGAGCAGCTGGCCATGCTGCAGGAGCAGGCCGCCCGGCTGCACCAGGAGAAAGAGATGTGGGTATCAACATTTGTGTTCACCACTGAAGATACTGTCGTGTTTCCTCACTGCATTTAATTCCTAACTATGTCTGAGGAATGCTTAATCCATACTTGATCTATACCTTCACCCTAAATTCAGCTTTAAGTTAAAATAAGGCCTTAAACTGAGAATATGCTGAGAACTGGATGTTTTTTTTCTGTCATTTTTGTTGTTTCAGGGAAATGTACAGAGTAACTGAGGGGCTGCAGAGGGAGAAGCAGAGTCTAATGAAGCAGCTCGACCTCCTCAGGTATGACAAGGAGAATTTTTAGTTTCTAAAAATGTTCTGAGAGCGTTCTGCAAAGTTCTTGTCATGTTTTCAGTCTTCTTTTACTTCCTACAATATTGTTCTGAAAGTCGGGATGAAGTTCTCTTAAGACGCTGTTAAAACGGTCTTCAAAACAGTATTCAAATGCTGCTTTAAGACCGTTCTTTCCTTCGCTATTATGTAACATTGCGGGAACGTTGCATAAATAAAGAATGTCCTCAACAGCATCCTCACAATATTGCAGGCAAAAGGTTCTACCTTTTTTTTTAAATACCAAATTCCAGGGAAATATATTCTGTCTTCTCAGGCCTGGAAAACATCTGGAAAACACTTTTTGGATGTTTATTTCAGAACGTTCCTCTTTTATTATCGTGCAACGTAATCTGACAGCATCCTCAAAACATCCTCAGATTGTCTTACTCAACTTTTAACTTCACAGGGACATTATTTGAAATGATATAGTCCTTACAATGCTCTTTCAACATTAGATTAAAATGTTTTCTTTAAAACATTAATAGAACTTGTAAATAAAGTTAGCCAGTGTTGTATGAACATTCCATGCTTCCAGGGGAGTGCGTTTCAAACCTGGCTAGTAGCTGCTTTTAATCTTTTTGGCTTCTGGTTCAGTCCTAGTTATCACTCCTCACAAATCCAAACTAAGTTACGGGATTTACAAAGACTTTAGAAGGGCAGATAGAAACACTTAGAAAAGATTCCATGTTTCTTCTCCTCTCATTAATTTCTCAATCCTCCCAGAGAGATGAACAAACATTTAAAGGATGAGCGAGACATATGCTGCGGTGTTGTAAGTAAATTCTATTTTATGTAACTCCACTGAAGTGTCGACTGACGGATAGAGAAAGTTGTGTAACACATCCTTTTTGTTTAAACAAGCCTCGAACCTCACTCAGAAAGAAGCAGAAGCAGAGAGCAGGCCTTGCCAACATATTTGATGACGCCAGCCAACCGGCAAAAAGGTGATTCATTTATCATTGGACTTCTATTTTAACACAACTCACCCCACTCCAAGTGTTTCCTCTTCAGTATGATGTGAAAAGCATGTATTCAAAGAGGAAAAACAGAGGATATCTAATTCTACACTTAGAAAAATTAACATTTTAGTTTAAATCAGAAACATCTGAAGGCTTCGGCCTTCAAATTTCCATCTCAGCCACGTGACTTGATGCAGTACATCCTCTGTTTCTCCCCTGTTCCCAAAGAGCCCCACTGTTGGTGGATGGGTCCTACCAGTCTCTGGAGGCCTTGCCTATAGAGCACCTTCAAATCGTGTTTGTTGCTTCCTCCTCCTGCAGTGAAGATGACACCAGCACCACCACTATCCCTCCATCCTCCAACACGACTACCAGCCCCGCTGCATGCCAACAGCGCCCCTCGGTGAAGAAGAACTCCGGTTTAGCTAACGGTTATGCTCAACCCAGAATGCACGATGTGAAGGCGAAGTCCAAAGAGGCGTCCGGCAAAATGGCCGCCACCAAAAGGGTGATGGGTAAAGAGAGAGAGAGGTCAAGAAAAGTGGAAATTGAGAAGAAAGCAGGGGTAGAAGAGGAGGTGTTGGACGCCCCGCCAGATGGGTGGCCTCTCCGGCGAGTCATCTCCATCGAGGAGGACCACCTGCCCCACCTGCTCCAAGGTGGAACCCAACTCTTGCTCCACCAGCTCAGTGAGGAGGAGGACGATGAGGAAGAAGAGGAAGAAGTGCAGAGTGACATTGAATCTGGTGTCGTGGCCACAGATCTTTCTGCTACACCTCCTTCCAGTCAGATCCCAGCGTCAAAAGAAGCTTCTCCTGCGAGGAAATCCTGCTTTACAGGAACAAAGAAGACACCGGCGTTTCCAAGAGGACAACCTGTCGGGAAGGAGGCCCAGCAAGTAGGTCTTCAGCTCTGCAACTAAAAATATGTCTTAATGTTGAATGATCTACAGTTTTATTTTGTCACTCTCTTCCTCAGAAGGCCAAAGAAGGAGCTCTGTTTGCCCCAGATCGCCTCTTTAAGGTGGTGCTGGTTGGAAACTCCAGCGTAGGAAAGACGTCCCTGCTGCGCTCCTTCTGTGAGGGCCGTTTCCACCCTTCCACTACTGCCACTGTGGGTGAGAAGAAAGACATTGTGATTGTGTTGTGTACGGTGCAAATGCTCAGGGGGCTGTTTTTGACCAAATCTGACCGGCGTGAACGTGTTTGTAGATGCGAACACAGAAGATCGCAGGGCGACTTAGTATCACATGAAAGGGCTTGTGAAGTCACACTGCCTGTCTAAGAGCCCTGGCACACATTGTACAGCAGATTATGTCACTTCTGATGAATTTTTCTCCTCGCTTTCATCTTTCCCAATCCTCCTTTGAGCCTCGTTATCACCACCTCGTTTCCTGCTTCTCTCCTGAAAATGGGCAACTTTCAGTATCAACTTAGACCCCCTAGTGGCCAGTCGTTTCTTTGTTCCTCTGTCAATAAATCCTTAAATTTTGAGAACTCACTGAAGCAACAAAACTAAACTCAAATCTTCTTGTCAGGTATTGACTACAGTGTGAAAACCCTAACCCTGGACAACATGCAGGTAGCCATGCAGCTTTGGGACACTGCAGGTCAAGAGAGGTGAGTGAACTTTTACTTCAACATGCAACATATTTATGTTGCTCTGTTGAACCTTTTAAGCCTTGCAATACCTTGAACCTGCAAGAGAAGTTACAACAGTTTGAATAATATATTGTCCTGACTGTTTTCGGACATAGTTTTGCAATTTTATTGCAATCTGGCCGCAATTTTGGGTAAAAATGAAGCATAATGTGTAATATGTAAATATTAAAAAGCACATTTTCGACACATATGATTCCTCCAGTAGTGCTTCATTTACATAAATAGGCATATATATATATATATATATATATATATATATATATTAAGTGTACTTTTGATGTACTAATAGCAGTTAATGTGCTGACACAGGTACCGCAGCATTACCAAGCAGTTCTTTCGTAAGGCAGACGGTGTGGTGGTGATGTACGACGTCACGGTGGAGGAAAGCTTCAAGGCCGTGCAACCGTGGCTCACCAATGTCCAGGTCAGACATTTGACCTCGGACCTTTGCTGTTCTGTGCAACTCTTGCCTTCTTCATCAGTGTTGGAGATTACATTCTCCTCATTCTTTGTTTTTAATTTTGCATGACACTTATTTAGAGTTGCTTATCTTTCGTATACGGTCTTTTTTTGTGTCACAACTTGTAAATTATACATAGACATCAGGTAACAGTAGAATCTTCCATGAATAAATCAGAGTTTGCAAGATTTTTGACCCATATTGAAGGCTAAAAGACGACGGTTGCGTCAACCTCATGCAAATTGCAGCTTGCCATGGGCCATGTATTTCACGCAGCTTCTGCCTCTCCTTCTGCTATGTGTGTGTTTCAAAATCCCCTCCACCATGGGAAACAACAACAACCTCCAGACAGCAACATACATGCTAAGAATCTCAAGTTTTGCTAAAGCTTTGGATTGTGTAAAAAAGTGGCACTGCTCGTTTATTTATTTATTTTTTAGTTAATTATCCCTTTAGTGGCAGCATTCACCTTCCTGCATGCAAATGTTCCATCAAAACAATTCCCCTGTCGCTGTTTTAGGTGAACACTGTGGATGTGTCCCCTTTTTTCTTTTTTTTTTAATTGCTCTCCAAGACAGTTGTGATTGGTTTAAAGAAAAATAAGCATGCCAGAGCCCATTGCAGAATAATGCAGAATGATTGCATTGTCAGACCATTCTACACAGCAGTGTGTCGGTGCTAAAGAATGGTCTGACCACATTAACCTTAACTTAAGCAATTGTGACAGTTCTATATTTAAAGACCCCCTTCTGGGAAGAACAGATTTTTTTTTTTTTTTTTTTTTACCTTGACGTGTATATGTCTATTTATATTCTAAAAGACACATGAGAGAAATCAGCAGTCCATGCTACTGCTGAGCATTTCTGCCATGCAATGTTTCATAAAGTGGTTTCATACATAAGTCCTAAATAACCAGTCTTATAAACTTGCGGGATGAGGATTTTTCTGTCATTATTCGTCATCAGAATCAGTTTCAAGTTCAAAGCTCTATGGCTAATTTTTGACAATACCACAACTTCCGATTGTGTAGCGTAGATTAATTTAATTGTTGAGTCATAGTTCTGGGTAGTTGACGGCTGAAGACCGAGGCAAGGAATTCTTAGATCTGCACATTTTAGAGGAAACAACACTTTAGAGAAACTCATATCCTTTCCACTGCATTTTTTATTAAAAACCAGTGAATTACCCTCATTGAATTGTAATCTGTGAGAGGTAAAGAACACTATTGCAGTAAATATTTATTGAAATGGTTTGTAACAGGGTTAATAATGAGGTTTTTGGATAATTATACATGCCCTGGGTCAAACTGACCCACAAACATTATTGCTGTTCCTGAGAAACAAACACAACAGGAGGGTTAAGGAAGAAGGGGATGATATTCATGGAAAAAATTACTATGTTATGCAGAGATACACAGAGATGATTTTTTTTTTTTTTTTTTTAGAGATTTAATGAATGGCCAGAGAGAGTTACTTTAATCTGTCTTTTGCCAGTACATCTTAAAGTGCAATAAAATATTGCTGGAGCACTCCTCCAAGAATACTAACCTGCTTTTTATTTTCTCAGGAAGCAGCAGGTGAAGGAATCCCTATTCTCCTGCTGGGCAACAAAATGGACATGGGTGGAGACAGGGAGGTGTCATTTAAAGATGCCGAGCAGCTGGCTTATGTAAGTCTAAATTACAGCTCATGGATAATTGATCCAAGCACTTTTTATGGGCTTTTATAGCCTTCCACTGGATTGCTTTTACACGCTTGTCTTCACACAAAATCATAATAAATGTAATGGAGTGACTCCTTGTCAGTGCTTTTAAAAAATTACTTGTGTTGTTGATTCTGCACCTTTAATTTGATTCTAATTCAACACAAAGATGGACATTATTGACAGTTTAGCACAGAGCCGCCAGCACGTCTGACTCATCTTTGTGGGTTTGTCCTGTGTAGGACAACAAGGTGATGTTCTTTGAGGTCAGCGCCTACACAGGCAAGAATGTGACGCAGTCGCTGACACACCTGGCCAGGTAACATCCCCACTGTGACTTGTTTCAGGCTGTCCAAACACACTAAACTACTCCACTGCACACCAGTCATCAGATGCATAATGATTAGCAACGCTAACTCCACCCTGTCATGCAGTGGCCTCTCTGTTTTTCTGTCTTTCTCAGAGTGCTAATGGAGCAGGAGGACAGAGTTCGAGACACAACAGTCATCCTCAGTGCTCAGCCTGTAAAGAAAAAAGCCTGCTGCAAGTGAGCACACCCAGAAAAAACAGCTAAGATCCACCTATATACTCAATTTACTGAGTTCTGTCCATTTTGGGCAGTGGACATTTACAGTTTTTGTGGTGACCTGATGGCGGAATGGTTGGGGCCAGTACTACATGGGTGCTAATGCCCTCAACGATGACTCCTTGATTTGAATCCTTGCCATCCAGATTATTCGCTGCATCTTCCCCCTGCTATCTTCCCTCGATTTTTTTTTTTTTCTCCCCCCCCAGTCGTTCTCTACCGTCTTTGCCAATACATGCACAAAAATGTCCAAAACAAGCACTTCGGGAACAAAAATTGCATTTGGGCTGATGTAAAAGCCTCATTTTGAATGTGTGCCTTGTAACAAGCAGTCCTATGCTGAAGTCAGCATGGAGGTCTGTATTGCCTACGTGAACAAACTGCTGTCAGGCTTAAGTAATGAAGCTCAGAGGAGCCTGCCTGCAGTAAAACCTAAGAGCTGCATCTTTCCCTGTATATAATGCTGTGTTTCCAAATCGCAGTACTATACTACTGTCTATAAGATTAAAGATATTCTGCATTGTAATTAGTTCAGTTAAAAAACCTTCACTTGAGAGAAGAATCATCAAAGTACTGTAGCTTTTCCACAACTGAATGTTAGACTGCAAATCTTAACTCCTCTGCAGTTCTCTGGGGTGGATTACTGTTTGTTACGTCGCAAAAATAGTAGTAGTTTCAAATGAAAATCATTGAAAATGAAAACTCTGACTTGATTCTTTGACATTTTATTCATCTTCACGTTCAACTTTTTTTTTTATATTCTTTGATCATCTCATCTCCAATACACGCGTTACATGACATATTGCATCTGTGTTTGTTACTGTTCTGAGGCATTGTTCTGTTTTTGTTCTGGCACCAGTTGTTCTGAGTCATCATCACTTAAAAGAAATAAATTACATTTCACATCTTTCTGAAATCAGTGAAGCAAAAAAAGAAAAAGTTCCACATGCAAATATTAAATAATAAAATAAAACACAATTAATTACTGTACTTTCTATACAATTATACAGTTTGCAATAAATCTGAAGAAATCGCCAAAGAAAAGATACTGTTAATGACTGTGCTGTGGCCTTCTCGGCATCAAACAGATCAATGTTTTTCAATTAGCTCTACAAACCATTTAAAAACTCATGAATGCTTTTCATTTCATACTCATTTCACACTCAAAATAATTAAATTCCCAGTGAGAGAAACAGAAAAAAGTCAAGTTAACGTAGGATGTTACATTCAACCATGTGCCGATCAAGTTGGTACAGGTGATGGCACTATTGCTGATAGATACTTGCCAATTCTGATGACATCACTGAGATGCTGGCTTGATGGCATCTAATCAGATGCATCCGTTTGCCCTCCCTGGCCACCTGGAGTGCTTGTTGGAGAGCCTGGGCCCTCCCCCTCCCCAGGTGTGTCCAGAGGGGCTGAGGGTCGGTCCACACCAGGGGCTTGTTCCTCTTCCTAACGCATTTTGTAGTCGTGGGATATGGCCGCCTCACATAGTTGTCCTTTAAAGTCCAGCTCGAGGGTGAACTCCAGATCACGCTATGAAAGGACACAATGACAAAGTGAGAAATGAACAGAAAGAATGTTTTGATTAAATTGCTCAGTGAAACAAAGCGCTCGCACAAAAAAGCAGTGGGGGAGCCTGTTAGCTCTGTCCAACAATGTCCGCCTACCAGTACTTCTAAAGCTCACTAATTAACACATTATATATTTAATCCCTGCAACAACAAAAAAAACTGAAGCGTTAAAACAGCCATTTATAGTTTTGCGGGGGGTTCTCCTAAAATCTGTCACTGTTTCTAGTTTTTGTGCGAAACTAAACTAAGTAGCTGCTGTTTGTGGCCTTAGATTTAACAAACAAATCTAAAAATTGTATCGACTATCAAAATGAATGTCCAGATTTCCAAAAATGTTTCACTTTAAAGGTCCCATCTGGTGAAAGTCCATTTTTATTATGATTTCTATATTTTTAAAAGTAACATCTGTTAGAATACCCTCAACCTAATAGCCTCAGCTTCAGAAAACAGTCAGATTTTTGCCCAGTTTTTAAGCACCAACTGAGAAATCATTTGTCGTCAAGCTAAAAATTTGCATAACTCTGCCCATTGCTTCTAGGTGAGCTATTCTGAAAGAGCAGCTACCTCACAGGTAGGGTTTCTTTACTTTCTAAAGCTGCTATGCTAACTCTAAAATTTCTCGGCGAAGAGCGAAACACAACAAATGTTCTATTTTGGTTGCAAGATTGAACACAAGAGGCTTCATGCGTTCCCACCATCTGAGGAACAGAAGATTCAGTGGATTACTGTTATTTCTAATGTCTACGTTACTGAAGCAATAGAAAAACCATCGGCGTTAGCACATTGCATCGCTAATGTGGCTAATGTTAGCATTAGCTCTGATTTTTTTTTTTATGTTCACAGGTCAGAGCTTACTTGAAAAATTTGAAAACGAATAAGAACTGTGTTTTCATGTCGTCTGTTGGGCTGAGGTGTTACCTAAATTTTGTGTTCACATTGGTTTGCTTCTCTCCTGCTTTTTGTGCTCACATATACTGCATTTTGATAGAGCTAAATTCCAAGAAAATCTGCTTTCATTTACGTATTTTTTGTTTCCGTCATAAGGTAATGGAACAAGGATGAAATAGTGACTAAAACACGGTCCGTTAAGACTACGTGTTAACCAGCACTTACTTCAGAGCCAAGCTGATTTTATAACCAACTGCTATGTAGTCAATTCAGCTATATTCACATATAAAATTAAAACTCAGAGACAAAGTTGGTGTTGGCTGGCATGCAGTCAAATGTTTTTGCTCTGTGTTTTCAATCACGAAGAGAGTCTTCTTCCTGAAGGTGGAATTTAATGCTACAGTTACTGAAACAGTCTGTTTAGAACAGGGCTTATGCAGTCATGGTGATATGAATTATCTTTGCAGTATTTTTAGAAATCCAAAGACACATTCTGGGAACATGTGACACTTTCAGGCGCACATGCAATTAATGTTGGTGAAACCGAACATACTTTCAGTTGAGTCGTTCTGCCTGTGATTTAAGGATCCTCATCCTTCTTCCACCAGTGTTTAAATATACGCTCTTACCACATTCTTCTCATTGGGTCTGACGGCAACACTGCCAAAGATCTCCTCTCCCTTCTTGACAGTTAAGTAGTCCTCTAAATAAAACACAGTCTGCTTCCAGTGTGTGCTCGGAGCATCTGGAGCTGAGGATAGGATGTGAAGAGGTGAAGGGAAAGATGATGAAGAGGATGATTAATAGAAAGGAGAGAAGGCAAAACAAAGTTAAAGTGGCAAAAGCAGCAAAGCGAGGCCTGGAGGAAAGAGGCGTTACGGGGAGTAAGGGAAATTAAAAGATGTACAGAACAGTTCTGATGGGCACTAAACAGCCTCAGGCACATTAGCGTGGAAGAAATTTAACAGCAAAAGGGCTGAAATTCACTCATCCAGTGGGAGAAATACAGAGGCTGATAGGAGAGAACTCCTTCAGTGATGCTCAGCCTCAGGCCCAACAGCCACAGCCAAACATAGAACCTCCTCTACACAATATTATGTAAGCAGTGGATGCATGAATGTATTAACATAGGCTTACATAACGGCCCAGCTAGTCTCACTATAATAGGTGTCCTCGACACCTCGGTTAGAAGTGCTCGGAGATCCCGTCGGTGGAAACGCTGGTTTGGCTCATGTAACACCAGCAGAGTGTAGCCAAGAGCTGAGCTGGTTAAACACAGGAGCTGCCCTTTAATCCTTACCATTCAAAATATTCATGTCGCTGCAGGGTGGGCCAAAGAAAACTACTTCTCTTACCTCCATGTGGAAACACTGATAGAAATTTAGTTTTAAATGTTCAGGTTTTAAATTGTTATCCAAAAGCACGTTGTCGTCAGTTTTCAGACCCAATGTCTTTGATAGACAATAGTTAGAGTTGAAATCAAGTTTTGTGATTTATCAAGTGAAACAAGAACAGTGTTTCAAAAAGCAAATGATTTTTTGTGAATTTTAAATGACGCGAGCACAGTGGTATATGTATATTCTAATTTACTAAACTGAGTGTTGCAAATGTCCGTATAATCCCATGTGGATTTGAAGGAAACTCTTGTTACTCCGCCAAGGAACATGCCAGAGTTACGTATGTGATGATTGCCGTATGTTTGTCCTTCCGTCTGTCTGTCTGTTCTCAACATTACTCATAAACGGACTAGCGGATTTGGATGAAATTTTCAGGTAAGGTCAGAAATGACACAAGGACCTCTTGAATAGATTTTGGCAGTGATGCAGCTTATAGTCTGAATCCACGGATTTGTATCAATGAGAGATAGCGGCACAGCGTCATTGTAACTATGACAACAAGTGAACACTACGTCATCTTTTTAAGATTTCAGCTGAGAGAAATGATACGACTGAGCAGTCTTGGTGGACTACTGTGCTCTCTGAATGCTTTTCTTGATTTTAACCATTCAACCCCGAATGTCATGTTATCTTTTTTTATTAAATAAAAAAAACTCAAATGACAACATTTATCCGATCCAGAAACTGAAAAACACATACAAAACATGTGGTACATGCAATACCTTTAGAACATTTTTACCAAATCTCAGGTTAAAATCGAGATGCTTGATGAAAATCACTTAATTCTGCATGTCTCTATTTAAACATTTCCCAAAAATAAACCACTTGCTCCAACCAGATTCTGTAAATAAAGAGATATAAAAAAAACAAAACAAAAACAAGACGCGACTGGCTCAGTGGTGATCAGCAGCCGTGGCAAAAATTCAGGGACTTTCTGGCTGAACTATGAGCCAAATTCATTTAGAAAAATGTTGTTGATTCCAGGTTATTTTCAGTTTTTGGAAAATAATCACTTTTGCTTCCAAAATTTTGTTATGATTTCTAGTAATATAACTGTGCCATTCTGCACATAGGACATCCTTCAACATTCTTGCCTTCTAGTCATGGTTGTGCTGTTTCCATAGAGATGCAGGATTTATACTGTAGTGAAAAATGAACCAAAAATGAGTATAAATGTAAGAAGGACAGAAAACACAGAGTACTGCTTGGAAGTGTAGCACATGTTATCACTCCAATGTTAACTTTGTCCTTTTTTTTTTCTTTATTTCTTTAAGTATACGTACATCTGATCTCCTTTCTTTATATAGGAGTAAATGCTAAAAGTCAATTTAGTGTGTGTTTAATGAACCAAAGTGAATGTGTGGATAGACATGTTTCCTTTTCTCATTCTATATTTCTTCTGTTGCCATGTCCGGTGCCTTGCAATGCAGTTCTGCCAGACAATCATAGGAAGTTGTTCACGATACAGAATGGTGCAGAGTTTGACTCAGGACATGAGCACCACAGAAAGTATTTTAATCACCTTTGTTATATTAGAGTGGAGGAAAGATATACTAAATGCATGCCAATTAAATGAAATATGGTGCTCCATACTATTAAAAATATTTCTATGTTTGGGAGAGGTAAAACTTGCACAGAAATGAATATATCTGATACAAAAATGACTCTCACCAGTAGAGAAGCCAGTCTTCTTGTGACATTTGGTGAACTCAATGGTAAAATAGGTGACCAGAGCATGGACGTAGTCATTGCGCTGGATCTGCAGACAGAAGGCTGAGGTGAAGGACAGGTCCTCTGGCTTCACAGTGTAGATGTCCACTTCCTGGAACAACCACATGGATTTACGGTACAGTCATGTGCAATCGCAAGACACAACTTGTCTCCAACACTTGCGATCTCTCACACGCATCACATGTACAGTATATGTCAGTCCTGCTTGATTATTCACCGCGATTGTTGTGCGTGTGCAGAGTGTATGTGTGCGAAAGCCCACAGGTTGAATCACGGCTGGCGAATGAAGCCTGCTCGCAGTACACATGCTGAGTGGGTGTCCTCCTTCAAGTCTACTAGGGAGGGAGGTTGTGTGTTATATCAAGCGCTGCCTTATGGATGTAGCCACGGATTTATTGTAAGTATCACATTGTGCTGCTGCTCCGCGTCACAGTGGGTCCAAAATAGAAAAAGAAGCACCTCTTGCATGGTGCTGTATGATGATGGGGAGCGATTCTTACACCGCAACATGTTCACGCTGCCCGGCCTGTTGGACTATGGATTCCTCAGCTATGTGGCGTCAGTATGACAGATTGTGATTTAACACCTCTGTCCTTTCCAATGATACCAAGACTGTATCATAGACAGCAAATTGTAGGAGGAGAGAGAAGGAATAAAAAAACCCAGAAGCGACTTTGTAATTTTAGCATGTGAGGAATGACTGGCAGTTTGAATTACGCCGGGGTGAGACGGCTGGCAGAAGAGGCGAACGGGGTGAATAAACCCTGAATACACCCATGTGAAAGAGATACAGGCAGCGAGAAATAATTTTCAGACAAGCATGTCAGTAACTAACCAGTAATGGGGCCTCCATCCTAACACATTAATCACTTTTTTTTGAACACACAAAAAAAGAGGAACATCTTGTATCGAAGTGATGGAGAGCCCTTTTCATTCTCTCTGGTGTCTTTAATGGCTGCTCTTGTGCGACATTTCACCATCGCACAGAGAAAAAGACACAGGGACTAGTGAGGCCTGACACTGTTTAAATCAGAGAATGAAAGGAAAGAAGAAGGGGGGCGATTAGGAAGGAAAGAGCAAGACCGCAAAATGACACGAGAAAGACGAGGAATGAAGTTATCTGATACTGAAAATAGAACATGATATGAAGGAGAGAGAAAGGACAGTGAAAGCAATGACAAGAGAGGTAAAGGTTGAGGGGACAAACAAAAAAGCTATCACCTCTCTGAATGCTCTCATCCTCTGTTCATTTGTGGGATGAAGGCCAAGCCACTGTTGTATCTTCAAGCATGGAAACAGAGCCGCAGACTATTACTGCGTGCCAGAAACCTCTATTATGTACTAGAAAACAATCTCAGCAGACAGGGAATGTTCAGAGGTGTGCTGGTAGTGAGAGCTGTATCTGACTTTTGATGCAGAATTTGTACGCACAAAACATAAAAAAAAAAACATCGTTTCATGAAAAACAACATGTGTCCACGCACTCATTTATGCAAAAGCACACACAGACTAACCTTTAGGAGGCAGGCGTTAGTCACCACCTGCTTGGGATCTACCACGTCTACCAGAGGCTCTTTGATGGCCACATTGCGAATGCAGCTCATGTCGAAGCCGTACACGTTTTCCCACCCTGTGCACACAAAAAAACCACAAAGAACAGCTAACAATGTGAACACGCACGCACGCAGTATGTGGTTTCCCTGACTTTTTTTTTCTTCCATTTTAATGCACTTGCAAAGCTCTGCTCTCGTTCTTCCTGCCAAGCTGTCAGCACAAAAAAAAAAGGTAGCAGAGAAAATAAAACAGGGCGCTCGCTTAACCTTGCCAGGAAGAACAGTCCCGTGCTCACGCTATCTTTCTGTCTATCCGGGCCCTATCTGGAAAAAGACAAGCCCTCCCGAAAATAAACTCCAGCCTCCTCCTCCTCCACCTCCTCCGCCATGTCTGGCAGCCGTTTTTAGTACAATTTGGGCAGAAACGCACCAAACAACCCTTCCCTCCCCCATTCCCTCTGTCCCTTCCACTCCACCTTGCCTTGTCAGGGGTCCAAACTCTAAGTCTGTATGATGGGAAGGTGGAATGTGCCACCAACGCAGAGAAACTAAAAATAAGAGTGTGAGGGTTTGGGTAGACGGAATTCTTCTGGGATTTGTGAGAAAGAATGTACCTCTGTGTGTATGTTCAGCTGTAATAAAGCAAAGGAGACCACCTGTGAAGTAAAAGGAAACTCAACAGGAGTTATCGACCCAGATTTGATGCCGATGCATGTACAAGTCTGAATGGCACCTTTAATATTGGTGCTTTGATCTGGATCTCAAAGTCAGTGCTCCAACTGTGATCGCTATTCGAACACATGGAGCGAGTTTAGAGAAGTGAATATCCTGCAGGACAAAGGAACCATAGTGGTTTAAAATACTTTTGGTATTACTTTCTATTAAGGCTTTACTATGGTGGAACAAATGGCACTATTATTAGAAAAAATGCTTTTTTATTAATCAGTAACAATTGATTCATAGATAGGATTTGGGTTGCCAGTTTGTGTAAAAAATAATTGTGTCTGTATATTCTGGTATATTTGGCTAATACTAACTTAGCTAAATTTTTAAGGGTTGCAGGCCAATGTCCACTTAGCAACACATCTTTAGCATTTACAAATCCAAACTTTATGGGTTGTTGTAGTGAAGAACCTCTTACTTACTGTTAGTGAGTTACTTAGATAAATATCCCATGAAAGTTTTATTTACTAATGTCTTAGTCTACACTTATTTATGAGCTAGTAATGACTTATTTCTGGTCATAAAAACATTAAAGCTGCTCTTATAAATGTTTTTATTCGGAATATATGTGAGTATTCGACTAATTAATCAAAACCAGACAAGCTAATCTAAAACGTTGCGTAGCCGCTGGCGAGTTTGGACATTAGCCGTGGTAGCTGCTGCTAATTTCTGCTAACTGGCCGGGAAATTTGTCACCAGGAATATCTGTTTTTATTTTAATAATGGCTTTATAGTGTAAAAATGGGTGGCTCATTGTGAAGAAGTTCCAATATTCCGCACTTTCTTTTAGGCGTTTTAGCTTATTGTTTCTGTTTACGGCCCAGACTCAGCTTGCTTTTTTTTTTAAAACTAAAATAAGCCCAACTATTTAGCTGCTCAGCATTAAACAAATAGCAACTAGCTAGTAAGCACAGTGGAGAAAATAGCAGCCTGATATTTACCTCAGGAGTTGGTGGAGACCAAAACTGAGTCAGAGAAATACTATATTTCACAATAAAGGCCAATTTATTCTGTTCATGTTCAAATATTCATAAGACATAAATGTTGTCATCTACCCAAGTCTGTGAGAGTCCACATGGATGTCTTTGGAGGGCTGTAGAGCCCCAAAATTGTCACTGTGCAGGTTGTATGCACTGCAAGTGGGCTACCTGTACTGGTGAACACAGTTCTGGAAGAATAATGAATGTCAAAAGTGAATTTATGTTTTCAACACTTGCATGTCAGCATGCATCCATGGATGTTCATGCACAGCCCAGAATTTTACCAACTTCTGGCATGTTGCCTTCACATGTGCCAAGAAAGTGAGAGTTTTTTTTGAGAGTCTGTTCTAAGAAATTCTCAGTCATCCACGCCTTTACAATTCATGACTTGTAATTGAAATAGTCGCAACCAAACTTAGGAGGTGGTTTGATATGTACATGCTGTGCTCGAACACAGTGGGAAATTCGAAATTCTCCAGAAGTCCTGTGCTATTGTCCGCCCACTGTGCTCAGCAGGAGTAATCCCACTGACACGGTGCTACAGCCCAATCTGTAGCTAGTTGCTACGGCCCATAAAAAGTGCACAGACAATCTTTCAAACCCATCCATGTGACTTCTTTGTGTTTTTATGTTTTAGATATGAAAGGCAACGAGACCGTCTTCAGAACAACGTGTACCCTTTTTTTTTTAGTATGAACAGAACCACGTGTGCATCTCTTTTTAAAGTCTGCATTGGCCAGCACATGGGGATGGAGAAAACAAGAACTGGATTGTGAATTAGACAAAGTGTAGAAGTACTAATTAGTTACATTTTGTGAAATTTTCCAAACTAACTAACATTGATTTCCCTTCATTTACACAATGGGCATTATTTAAGCACAGCTGACGGGAAGACAGAGAGACGGAGACAAAAGAAAGCAATGACTTGGCAAGAACATAAAAGTGAATGGCAACAAATCTGGCAAAATTACTCACAATGAATCTTAAAGTCCTTGTACTGCCTGTCTTCGATGGCTACCACGTAGAGAGCTGCTCTGTCAGGGAACATCAGGCCTCCAGGTTTCTGAATACAAGACAAACTTCAGGTATCCAATTCACACACACAGAGGCCATCCATCATCTTTATTGTTCAGACACCTGGCATGTAATATAAGACTGCATGTGCCGAGTATAAAGCCTGCCAGCAGCTAGTGAGGGCAGAAACCGGATCATTTACGTCTGACCTCAGCATCTGGGCAGCAGACACATGCACGCAAGCTTCCAGTAAGCCGTCTCCTTCATCACTGTCTGGTCTGTTTGTGTCAAAAGCCAAATTTGTCCAGTCACACACAGACGTTAAGCCTAGACTAACACCCCAAGCCTCCAGCAACACCATCATACCAGCCACTTGTCCCTGGCGAAGATGACCGTGTTGAGCATGGACTCGTAGAAGAGGCAGTAACCCATCCACTCCGAGATGATAATGTCCACCTTATCCACGGGCAGCTCCACCTCCTCCACCTTACCCTTGAAGATGGTAATGACTGCAAGCCACAAAACAGCAGGCAACAAATTACTTCACAGCTTCTTCATCACATTAATGCAAATCGGACAACGATTCCATTCTCACATGACATCGTGCTTTTCTGCCTTGGGATTGCTGCAAATTAGTGCGGCTTAATTATGGTTCTCATCTTTGCCTCGATGTTTTATGCATGCGTTTTTGTTCGCCTTGTTTTTCATTCTGACCTCTTTGACCCATGATATGGAGATACGAGGAGATGGATTTGAAAAAACGAAGACACATACCAAGCACTATCTAGGTGGAACAATTGCATGGCAGCAGGGATTTCAGTGTGATGAGGTTGGCTAATTGCATGATAATACTCTGAAATGAATTGTGTTTTATCTGTAATTTGGTAGAATAAATGGAGCTACTTTATATTCTTTAAAAGAAAATCTGTGGAAGCCAATGGTAAACTAGTTTGTTTTAGGTTCTACATGTTTCTGCATTGTCCTGACTATGAGTTAGACACATCTCTTACTTTAAGCTCAATCATGTCGCGGGAAATCTAATTAAAATGCATTGTTATGGGTCAGTGTTATGGGTCAGTCAGTTGATTCCTATACCTAATTTGCCTGTACATTATACATTTAGAATTAGTGCTTGGGCCATAGTGAAATCATTAGCTAAAAGCCCCAAATATCTGCAAAAGATGACATTAAAACCAGTCAAACGCACAGGTTCTGAAGCCCTCAATCTGCTGCTAGCCGATCATCTGTGAAGCTTAAGGGGGCATTTTGCAATTGGTAATCAACCCCAGTGAGAGAATTCTGATTGATGGCAAAGATTATGGTTATTTGGCATCACAGACGAGCTGCCAGTTAAACCATCAGAACTGTGACTGATGTTGTCAAGTGTGACGGCAACGAAGGGAATATGCTGATTTGTCACACTTGCTTCTAATCCACATGCCTTTGCACTGTTGTGCATTCAGACAGATGAATATACAGTTCTTACCATTGTGTAGGTGGTTCGACTTGATAATCTTCTCCGAGTATTCAGATATACTCGAGCATTCAATCTGCAGGTAGAAGGACAAAAGTACGCATCACTGAGCTCGAAACTGCAAAATGTTTGGTGCAGTAATGACCTTATGTATCAAAGATATTAAAATCCTTGTTGGAGGAAATCAACAGTAGAAACAACCAGCAAGGGTTTTCTCTCCCTGTATACAGCAGGTTCACCTCTGGGGTAAAATTGAAAGGACAAATTTAATCAAACCCTGCTAATCCATCTAAACTCTAATGCCCCTGGTTGCTCACCTCAGACCTGGTGCTGCATGAAATTTAATGCATCATGTTAATCTCCCATCCATAAATGTAAGACAGTATATGAATCATACATAAGTGCAGAAGAGTCTCCCGGTAATGTATAACCTCTGACTTGCAGCTCGGCCTCTGTGCGCAAGACCGTCTGAGAAAGATTCCAGTTTCTGTACGAGACTGGCCCTTATGAGGAATTTTAAAAAGGCAAAAATTTGCGCCTGCATGTAGAGTATGAAAGGCTACGAATGAGAGATAATGAGACCGCGGAGCCAGACATGATATCAGTTTGAATACCAAATAGGTGTTTAGCTTTTTGCTCTCGTCACGATTTCAACAAAAGGAACGAGCATTAGAGTACGGTCAAGTATTTGTTCGCGACCCGAGGGTGCATGTATCAGTCTCACCCCGTACACGTGTTTGGCACCGGCATTGGCAGCGAACATAGACAGGATCCCTGTGCCGCTGCCAACATCCAGGACGATTTTATCCTTGAACACATGCTTGTTGTGGTACATGGCGTTCCTGTAGGTCAGCGTCCGCACCTCATCTTTCAGCATCTCCTGCATTAGAGAAAACAAGTGCACAGCTTGGATACATATTGATTTTGACACAAATATGAATGAGTATATTTTCTATACCAAGCTACAGAATAGCGTGATTCATAGAAATGCTCAAAGGAACACATAATAGACATAAAGTTGCATAATGGAGATGCAGGTGTGTAGACATTATGCTATGAATTCATCTTTTCTTCATGTGTAATGAGGTAGTAAAGGCTGTATTTAGGCCAGTGACAGTGGTGGAGCTTCTTGAAATAGGCAGGAGTACAACACAAAGCCTTTGGGGACTTCTTCATATCATCTCCCTGAGCCCATTCACATATCCTACTTTCCATCTTTTTTCGCGTTGCACTCCTTTAATCAGGACACTCTCTTTGTCTTGCAAGCAGACAAAAAGCTGACCCACATGCTAAATATGGACACCTCCTAAAAGGTCTATATGTCCCTAAACTTATTCCACCACCTTCCCTTCACAGATCAAGGTCATTAGTTAGGCTATAGCATCAGCACTTCACTAGATGGTGGGAAAAGAAGGATAGTTTTCACTTTAGAGTGCTGAATACGGACTCTTGCATCTGGGATCTTTCATGCTGGTTGGTGATGGAAAAGTCTCATCTTTGGTCAGCTGAGTCACTTTCCACCAGAACAGCAACTCTACTTCCCCTCACTTTTAAATCAAAATTTCGGTTATTTGCAGGTAGACAATTGCTTCTTGCTTGTGTTTGGTTTCACGCTTCAATCTTCTGTTCAAAATGATGTTTTGGAAAACGTGCGGGGCTCTACTTGTAATTGTACTTTTGTTTGTTTGAATCTTGGCTTGGTTTTAGCAGTTTGCTTTTGCACTGTAATCTTAAAATTGATTTTCAGATCCTACAAACCGAGGATTTAAAATTACTGTATATTCTTGTGGCTACGTTACAGAAGACGTATCTGTGTCACAAAGATGTGGATCAACAAAATCAAATTCTATCTGTCCATGAAAATTGTGTGTTAAATTAGCTCGGATTTTTTTTTTTTTTTTGACATATTCTGCTGCCAGAAAGTCAGACTAACAGAGTTGGAACTCCTTGTGCAAAATCAACAGGAGGCATCTGGTGTCATTCTTTTACTCTACTGATTCCAAGCTGCCTTTCCTGCTCTGCGCACCTCGTGGATGCCAAAGTGGGCATAAGAGTCGAAGTAGTAGTCCCGGGATGTCATTTCCTCCGGGCTGATGAACTTGGCGATCTTGCCTCGACCGGGACAGGTGGCCAGGGCTGCTACATGAGGCGTATGGGGGACGCAGGGCACATGGTGGGTGGTAGGCACTGGTTTAGGCAGTGGGGAGGGCTGAGCAGACTGGGAGAGGGGGGACATGACAGGCTGCTGCCGCTGTAGAGGAGGAAGAGGAAAGAAACACGGAGAGTTTGTATTACAATACATATAATAATGACACCAAAAGCAAGCAGTGAATTAGTTGGGACTGTATGCCATAGAAGACAATTGTCCTTTTAAAGGCTACATATAGTCAATTTTCATTTCAGGTCTTTTCTTGTGTGATGGCGGCCTTGCTAATCTGTACATAGCAGTGAAATGATTTTACGACACTGAGGAAGAAGGGGTTGTGAAATAAGCTGATGTAATATTTTCATGGCACAAAACAAGTCTCAGTGTTTTTATAAGAATATACATATACAAACAGTTTTTCATTTTACCTTGGGAGTCATATGAACTGCCAGCCAATAGTTTGAACAACAACAAAAAAAACAGATACTTTATATGTAATGTGTGAAAGTGACTTCTGAGGGAAGATATCCCTGTTCCGTACTGTAGCACAGGTTTCTAAAAAGTGAAGTGTGCCACTATCTAATACAGTAACAGCTATTAAGCAATAAAATCATATTTTCTTTCCAAAAGTCTAACAAGCTGACTTTATGTTAAATCTAATAATGTTATGCTGTATTAGCTCTTAGCCACCCTTTCTTTGATTAATGCTTTGCACACTCTTGGCATTCAGTCCATGAGCTTCAGGAGGTAGTCACCTTCCCAGAGATGCTGAGCACCTGTTGGCTCTTTTTGCCTTCACTCTGTGGTCCATCTCATCCCAAACCATCTGGATTGGGTTTAGGTCAGGTGACTGTGGAGGCCAGGTCATCTGACGCAGCACTCCATCACTCTCTTTCTTGGTCAAACAGACCTTACATGGCCTGCAGGTGTGTTTGGGGTCATTGTCCTGTTGGAAAATATATGATGGTCCGACTAAACGCAAACCGGAGGATTTGCTCTGGTTCAGTGTTCCTTCCATTTGGAACAAATCTCCAACAGTGTCACTAGCAAAGCACCCCCACATCATCACACCTCCTCCTCCATGTTTCACGGTGGGAACCATGCATGTAGAGACCATCCGTTCACGTTTTCTGCGAACAAAGACACGGCGGGTGGAACAAAAGATCTCAGATCTGGACTCATCAGACCAAAGCACAGATTTCCACTTGTCTAATGTCCATTCCTTGTGTTTCTTGGCCCAAACAAATCTCTTCTGCTTGTTCCTTACAAGTCGTTAGCCTAATAGCATAGTTGCCTAAGTCATGAAGGCCAAAAAAATGACTTAGGCAATTATGCTATTAGGCTAACGAAGTGGTTTCTTAGCAGCTATTTGACCATAAAGGCCTGATTGGTTCAGTCTCTTCTAAACAGTTGATGTAGAGATGTGTCTGCTACTAGAACTCTGTGTGCATTTATCTGGGCACTAAACTCAGGGGCTGTTAACTTGCCATTACTGAGACTGGTGACTCGAATGAACTTATCCTCACCAGCAAAGGTGACTCTTGATCTTCCTGTCCTGGGGTGGTCCTCATGTGAACCAGTTTCGTTGTAGCACTTTCTGTGACTGCACTGTGACTGCAAAGTTTTTGCAACTTTCCGGATTGACTGACCATCATTTCTTAAAGTAATGATGGACTGTGGTTTCTCTTTACTCAGCTGATTGGTTCTTGCCATAACATGGATTCCAACAGATGTCAAATAGGGCTCTCAACTGTGTACCAACGTGACTTCTGCACAACACAATTGATGGTCCCAACTCCATTAAAAAGGTGAGAAATTCCACAAATGAACCTTGACAATGAATGCCTGTGAAGTGAAAACCTTTTCAGGTGACTACCTCATGATGCTCATGGAGAGAATGCTAGGAGTGTGCAAAGCAGTAATCAAAGCAAAGGGTGGCTACTTTGAAGAATCTAAAATATACACACCTTCTCGTTTCATGTTTTTTCTTTGTTTTCATGACTATTTACATTGTAGATTCTCACTGAAGGCATCAGAACTATGAATGAGAAGGTGTGTCCAAACATTTGACTGGTAGTGTATATGAAGAGTTTATTTGCAAAAAACAGACAAATCCGTTTTGATAAATTTTCAGAAAACTTTTTTTTATTGTTTACTTCAGATAATATCAATCAAACTGAAGTTGAGTGGATTTGACTCAGTAGAAAAATACATGAAAAAACTGAGAAAAATAAATTATTATTGTTATTATTATTATTATCTCAAGTAAACAATAAAAATATAAGTTTTCTGAAAATTTATAAAACAGAGTTATCTGTTTTTGCAAATAAACTCTTCATATGTACACACACACGTGCGCGCAGACACACACACACACACACACACAAATTGGTTGGAATGTCTCGATTTATTTCCTATTTTTTTCCAGTTCAGACAGCATTTAATTACCAAAGACCTGTAACTATACACAAAACCCACCAGACTGGGATTTAAATGAGAGGAGATATTGTAAGAAAAAGAAAATAGAAAAACTAAATCATTATTGTAAATGTGATACATAATTAAAAGTGGGCATTGCTCATCAACGGGGGTGTCTTACACCAGTTTGTCCTGCAGGACTCCACGGGTCGTTTTGAATGAGTGGACGTGCCTCCACGCTAACATAGGGCTTAAAGAGAAAGGATTAAACGCAAATCCAATAATAGCAGTAAAAAATCCGCCAAAATCACATAACCTTCGTCATACAACAGACATAAGATTTGCTATAGGGATGATACAGTCAGGGAAGAGCCGGCTTACGATGGAAAAGCTGCAGGTTCCGTTTCAGCACCAAGGACAGTGGACATGAACAGCAGATCATTCATCCTTCATGCAAACCTTTCCTGCACATTATCGCTATTATTGCAATTACGCGAGTCTACATATATGAGCTGTAACATCTGCAGGACGCCAAGAAATACACTTCCCTCTGCTCTGCACGCCATCAGTGCTGATTCTCAAGGTG
The DNA here is from genome assembly GCF_021347895.1 of Acanthochromis polyacanthus. Classification (NCBI taxonomy): domain Eukaryota; kingdom Metazoa; phylum Chordata; class Actinopteri; family Pomacentridae; genus Acanthochromis; species Acanthochromis polyacanthus. The sequence continues at coordinate 52,915,550 of NC_067113.1, forward strand.
GCTGCAGTAACCGTAAAGACAAATAAATATATGCATGATATGCAAGTCAAATGGGTTGTCAGCATCTAAATATTGACACCCAGAGAGCTGTAATCCTGCTATAACCGGGTGCAGGACACCACAAGGTCCCTACCTCCGAGCTGTCCGCCTCCGCCATCTTCCGCCGTAGCAGCAAACAACGCGACGAATGCCTCAGTCCCATGAGAGCCGACGAGATTTACGCTACAACTCTTTTAAGTGTTCCGAGGCTCTGAAATCCTCACAGAAACGTGTGAAAACGACTCTAAGCCACAGAATGCATGGCTGGAACACATATGAAGGTGAAAGTCATAATGGGAACCACGGATCACTGTTTCACGCCAAATTCGGCTATTCCTCCAGAAAAGTTGTGAGATGGATTTGCGCGAGGTGAAACGTTCGGTTATCCATGCTGTCAGTGTGATACAGGTTGTTGGAGTGGGAGGACTCAGGGTGGCAGAGCCGGCTTATTGGCTGGGGGGGACCGTGTTGCCACTGGAAGGTTGCAAGTTCGACGCCAGCAGGAGTCTGTCTGTCCATTAACGCCGCTTTTACGCGCCGGTTTGGGTGAAGCTGCTCGCTCTTTCTACATCTCTGGATACCCAAGAAGATACAAAGTCACCCACGATCCAAATAAATGAGGCACCCAGTTGCGCACTAGCAACAAAACTCCACTTCTTCTCTCCCACTTCAGCGCTTGGAGCAGTGGGACTCCGAAAGACGCACGGTTGCCATCCTCTTGCGCGCCGTGGAAACTCCGTTCAGCGTAATCGCAGTGGGTTCTCCGGAGAGAAAGTTAAAGGGGGGTTCAAACTGGGAGTGCGCAAGAGCCTGCCGTTACTCACGAGCCAATCGGATGACATGAAACGAGTGGTGATAAAAATACAACAGTCACAAAAAAGGAATACATGTCTGCTACCCAAAGACAGATGCCATTCTCACACCAGACGCAGAACCCACGCTCTCCTCAGCCGCTCACTTATGTAACAAAGGTGTTATGTGAAGGAGAAACGAATCTATATGTATTGATTTTGTTTATGTGGTAATAGATTTTCCTAACTATGGCTTAAACAAAAGTAGATGCTATGATATTTACAGGTTACAGTAGTCGATTTTACCTTTATTTAACTTTATTTTTCACATTTTTTTTTACATTTTCCCACAGGTTTACAGTTTATACAGTCACTAGTTTTAAAGGAAAATAATGAGAAAATGCAACCCGTTTGACATGTGAGGTTGAGACATAGATGCACTGCCTCTTATATAAAACATTCAGTGAAATAAGGGACATTTACAAGTTCAAATGCAATTTCAGATTTCAGAGCAAAATCACCGCTCAATTTAAAAAGAAAGAAAGAAAGATGTATCAGCAGGACACAACTCGACTGACTGTAAATGATGTAGACACACACAGGACACACACATGAAAAGGTTATATCATACTTACGGTATTAATACGTATTTATATAAATGTTCCATTTTTAATTATTGTGTCCAAATATGTTATAGTTTGGCAACACTGACTCTTGAAACCGTAATGTCAGTGATGCCCTTTGAATTTAATTGAGCTGAACAAAAGGGAAAATTACAAAGAAGACAGTCACAAAGCAACAGGGGATGAGACATTAAAGTACAAAACATCATGTTGTTCAATTACCTGCTGAGTATCACAGATAAAGTGTGGATATAAAAGTGTATTATATCAGCACTTTGATGTTTAGATGTGCATTCCATAAAACACCCATATCATACTCTAAAATGGCTTAGATTTAACACTGTTGCTTCTTTTGGAATGTACATCTCTATGAAGCATTTGCCTCTTTCTACTGCCCACCCCTCCACTGTTAGCTACATCTTGAGCACACCAGCTCACCTACACCTCTGCTTCAACACTGCGCTGCACAACAAAGTTGTAATATCAGAGTAATTCAGCCACACATGTTCAAACCACAAACTAATTCTGAAGTAGACCAATCATGCAGAGTCACACCCTGCCTGCTGACAGGTCTGAATTATTAAATTTGTTACTTATGAATCCTCAGAAATCTGAATCCATGATTTTGAGACTGTCGTTGCAGCTTTTTAAGATGGAAATTATGGTGTTGACTGCCTATTTTGGTAATGACGTTTATTCTAACATATTAAAAAAATGTGTTCAAGAAAAAGAGATTTTCACCAGAAGGAGTCTCTAAAGCAAATCAAAACATTAGGATTCAAACAGCACTGCTAATTTAACAAAAATACATGATATTATGTACAATTTTGAGTACTTCATTGTGTACTTTATCAGCATATTGACATTTTCGGTTACTTTATACTCTTTTAATATGTACTACATTACTTCTTTACTTCTTCAACAGCTTTACTTTTCAAGACTAAACTGTCCAAGCAGTAAAAGTTGCCTTTCTATCCTGACAGTCTCTCCCAGGATGACAAAGACCAGATAACCAGACCAGATGATGTGAGATTTTGGACTGACATGTTACACAACGGGCTTGTCAAAACACCAAATGAGGGAATATGTTGGAAGAATGGTGTTTCTTTCCTCCAGTAGAATTCCAGAGACTTGGAGGATAAATGCCAAGGTGCACTGAAGCTGTTCTAATGGCATGTGGCTGCCAAGCACTTTAATAAGACACTTTAAGTTAGTTTTTCTTTGATTTGTCACACATATGCACAGCTTACACATCAATAAACAGCTGTTATGATGTAAAATGATAATAAAACATGTCGTACTAATCCAACACTGAGATAGAGATGAGCAAGTTGCAGAATTTCCAGCTTAGGGCTTTTATTAGTGATGCTGTTGTTGATTTAAGCTCATTTTAAACAAGATATATCCTAATTTCAACCCATTCCCTATGGTTTAAGCTAATTCAAATTCAAAACTTCACCTTTGTTGGGCATTGAGAACATGAAAATATCCTTCCTCTCTCTGCTCTTATTGTTTGAAATTTCAAGTGTGTTACCTTCTTTCTTAGTCCCAATCAGAGAAATGACAGCAGGTGCTTTTCATAGGCGGCAGAAGTCAAAATACCTACTGTGACATCTCTGATTGCGCGGCAGCTCGGAGCACAACAGACTCGAAACATGATTGATTGTTTGCAGTTTTTCCAGGAGACATCCAATATTCGCTGCCCTCTTCTGGTGTTGTTTCAGGTCACAAATACTCCCTTTTCCTGCACCATTCAATCACATTTTACATCGATCGCCATGTTGGGCTGACACTAAATCATTCTATTTCTGCCTAATTATGCAACTCATCTGGGGGAAATCACTGAATGAAAAATGTATGTTTCAAACTTCAAGATGTGACGGAGGATTTCTATTGAAATTCACCCCCATATGATACATTTATATTCACACTACGTGCTGCCGTCTTCCAAGAAAGTGTGTCAAAACATCTCTCGTGGCAGCACGTTTGGTTTCCATACTTGCATCTATACCTCCTTCTGTTACTCCCCTCACTTATATCACACTGCCTCAAAGGATTAAGTTATAGTAACCTACTTTGTGAAACATAACAAGACATTTGTCGCAAGGAAAAAAATGGGCCCGTTTCCCATTAATGAAAAAAGAAACCCAAAACACAATGAGACACACCAGGTTTTAGTCACAGTTATGGGTGAGCTCCATCAGTGGTGCTTAAGAACATCGACCCACGCATCGCACTCGAGAATAGTGTGCGCATCCACTTTATCGCACACACAAATCAGTGTGGGGGCAGCAGCACATAGGCAGGAGTCAGGAGTGAAAGCAGTGGGCAGGCTACTATTGATTGACTTATGAGCCTCGCAAAGCTGTTGACGTGGCAAAGATGTGAGACGCTGCTCTGCTGAGTTCCATCATAAACTAAGTTGTTAAAAGCTGCAGGTGGTAAAGGCTCGCCGAGGCTGACTCTTTAACTGTGGCTTTGTGGTTTGATGTGGCTTATGCAACCTAAAATGTCACGAGTTCAAACCATTTGACATTTATCTGTGCAGAACCCTGACCTTGACGTTTCCTGTAAGAGTGGTGGTCCTGTCATTCTGAAAAAATGGAGGAAGTACTCAGATACTTTTGCTGAAGTAAAAGTACCATGATAGCAATGTCAAGATAAGTAGATTCAATTTAAAGTGAAAAAAAAGAAAAAACAAGAGCCGAGGAATACATAAGCATTAGGATCAAAATAAAGTGAAAATATGAAAGTGAAAGTATTGTTTTGGTGCCTCTGATGTATATTATGTCCGTTATTATGTGTAAAAGGTATATTATGTGTCATCTACTGAGGGACATGGCACATTTAACTTTATTTTTCAGTGACTCAACTTTAATTAGCACTATGAGAGTTCTTTTATTCAAAATCTTTGTTGCTTGGTCCTTTTTATCTTTCAAATTAGTGCAGTAGTTTTCATGCAAGCGTATATATTCCAAAAATTGCATATATTCTTACTTACCTCTTGCCTACCTCAGCTCAGTGTGTTTTGTACAGGGTGTCCCTGAAGTCTGGACACATAGGCAAAATATATTTTCAAGAAATGAAAATTTTAACATTTTATTCAATATATTAATATTTTAATATATTGAATTTAATATAGATTTGATTATTGATCAAATATATATTTAATATAATAGTCATATTTAATCTATGGAGGCAAAAAAAAAAAAGTTAACAAGATTTCCTATATGTGTCCAAACTTTCGGGACACCCTGCAGCATGTAAATGCAATATTCCTTTGGAAGGTGGAGCTAGTTTTATGTCCTGTACATACAGTTCTACATACACACACGAGATAAATCTGAGGGGTCATGTGATGATTAATAGGACAAGAAAGAAGACTGTAGAAAGTACTGATACAGAAATCAATTTTTAATTTTTGAACTTTCCCTCTGATAATGGACATTTGAACATGTATTGGAATGAAACCATGTGAGAAGTCTGGAGGGGAAGAAAAATCAGTGGACCTGTATCTGAAATGTGACCCTGACTACAAGTCAAAGAAGTTGTAAACCACTGTTTTTTTTTCTATCTTACAAGCTTGTTATACAATCCAGTGTGTAAAATCATTTTCTTAACCGTAACTAAAGCTGTCAAATAAATGTAGTAGAGTATAAAGTGTATCATTGCCATCTGAAATGTAGAGGAATGGAACTAATAAAGTAGGATAAAACTTCTGAATCTAAGTGTAGTGCTTGAGTAAATGTACTTTCCACCACATATATATATACACTAAGAACAATATGAGCTCTTCACGTCAATATAAATAACACATGAGAGCAGTTAAGGTCCATTTTTACTACTAGGCAACAGTTTTATGAGGATAAGTTAAATATTTATGAATTACGCCCAACTTATAAGAATACTGAAGAGTTCTTAAATGTTTTACAGCTCTGACTTCATTATTATGACAGAGCTTTAAGGATGGAATCATACGAACAAAAATAAATTAAAAATAAATCTAGATGACTAGTTTATTCAGGTAAACATGGCAAATGCACCAAAATGATATTTTGAGTTACTAAGAATGACAAGAAACCAGCAACACAAAGAGTTTGTACATGTGTCTTTTAAACTTATAAATCATAGACAAGTGGGGGGAAAACAAAAACAAAAGGCAAAACATTATCAGGAATGCTACACTCTCACCTTATCTGAAAGTGCATTAAAAAGCAACTAAATATCTACATATATCTCCAAATTAAAGCTACATTATGCTATGACATTGGTACCCTCAACCCTGTAATAAAGAATTTCAGTGTATTTCTGTGCGTCATTGGTGTCATACATGCAAATATTCACATTACATAATGATGCCATTGATTAGATATCTATGCATGAATTCAACAGTATTTTTGATATTAAAGCACTGCTGAGTGCAATAAATTGAACCTGGTTTGGACATTATTTCCGCATTCATTCACTGTTATTAGTAGTTATCCCACCCACAAACAAACTAGCTAGTTTGAGATACTGGTGTTATGATGAGAGGGACAGAGTTCAGTCCGTTTAAGTTGCTTTGAGTGCAAAAATACGGGTAAAGTTTCTCTGTGAAGCTGTAGCCGCTGAAGGAGTGGATGTGTGATTTGGAATCTGCATCATAGAAAGAAACCTCTCCTTCATCGTAGTCGACGAAGATGCCCACTTTTTGAGGCTTTTCTTTCAGCGTGGCTTCAACAAGTAGAATGTCAAATGCGTAATAGTTGCCCTTATCTAACCCAATGGTCCAGTAACCATGTGTATCTATTAGAGCTCTGTCTCCCTTTCTATCTAAAGACTCTTTGGCCACTCCAACAGCCCACTTAGGCTTTTCTTTTACCTGTACCTCAAAGTAAAACTTTCCTCCTGTGAACCCCTCCTTTGCTATAACTTCTGGATATAACTGAAATCTGTTCGGATTGTTGGGAAGCTTCTGTTCCTCTGCAGTTACAACTTGTTTTCCATCTTGACTTATGAGAAGGCAGCAGTGTGCCGTGTCAGTGTCAAGAGTCAAGTCCACCGCATGTTCTTTCATTCTCTTCATTTTGATTTCAGGAATCTTTTCCACAACCACATCTGCTCTGCATTTCACCTGAGCCACAGCTTCTCTCACTGCCTTGAAAGACAGGTCACTGTGAAGGCTGGTGTCGGTCCAGTCCTTGTTTTCAGGAGAGCGCAAGGTTGAGAAGTTCTGGAGAAAACAGTGATGGTCCTCAGAGCGGGACAGCTGCTCCAGCTGGCTGCTTCTGCTTTCAAGATCAGCCACTTCCATCCTCAGTTCTTTCATAAAACCTTCAGCCTTTTTCTTTGTTGCTCTGTGCCTCTCCTCAATCACCTCAACGAGCTCAGCCTGGCTTTTCTGAATGGAGTGAATGAAGTCAGTGAACACCTGCACACTGGCTTCTATCTCTTTCTCAGCTTCTCTCTGGCTGACATCAAGAGAATTCTCAAGCTCCTCTATCTTATCAGATCGTATCTGTATCATGTGTTGGAGATTTGCCATCACCTCATCTTTTTTTACCATCTCTGCTTCGTATTCTTCCTCAAGCGAGACCACATTGTGACTCTTGTGATCCGTTTTAAAACACAAGACACAAACACAGGCCTGGTCGGTCCTACAGTACAGCTCTGTTACCGTAACTTGTTGTGCTTTTTGCACATCCTATCATCCAGATTACTCACAGGATCTGTGAGTTTGTGGCTCTTAAGAATTGAAACTCTCTGATGAGGCTCGAGGTGGACTTGGCAGAGAGAAGTCAGACACATCAGACAAGATTTAACCGCTTTGCCTTTCATGTCAGAGCAGATGTCACAAAGAATTTCTGCTCTTTCAGGAAGCTCTGGCTCTGGAGTTGAGGCTTTAATTCGAGCCACCTTTGCAAACTCAGCAGCTAACTCAGACATGACAGTGTTCACATAGAGTTCAGGTCTGGAAGAAAAGGTTTTCTTGCAAAACGGACACTGGCAGGTATCATTGTTGTCCCAATACTTGCTGATACATGTGCTGCAGAAGTTGTGTCCACATGGTGTTGACACGGGTTTAGTAAACACCTCCAGACAAATGGAACACAGGAACCTCTCCTCTGACAATAGACTGCTGGCAGTGGCCATATCTGGACAAGAAACAAGCAAGAAAAAAAAAGACAACTTACAAATCAGTTTAGAGACTAAACAAACTTGTGCATTTCTACTTTATTTTGTCAGATATGCAACAAAAAACATATTGAGTGAAAGAAATCTTACCTGCAGAGTTAAAATTTGTAGCAGGAGCTGGACAAAAACAATAAGAAAACCAGGATCACTCCCAGAAACTTGCCGTTCTTCAGTCACTGCATTTAGTTTCGTTTCAGGAGGTTCACATGGTTCAGTGACTCCTCCTCTGTTGTTCCACACTTCCTGTATTTAACTCTTTCTGTCATGGCCCCGCCCTCTCCAGCTCTGCTCTCCAGCTGATAAGGAGCGGCTGTGCTGGAGCAGCTGGCACAAATCAGCGATCAACGGAGGATAAAAGCCTGGCTCTCCCCGCAGCCCAAAAGTAGAGTAGAAAGTGACATGAGAAGAAAGTAAAGCAAAAGGACCCCAAATTTGTATACTATGTTACACACCACCACAGCTATTACCAAAGGTCAGATAATTAATTTTGATACGTTTTTAATTTTTTTTGTCTTTACAGCTTGTCTACAAAAAAATAGAACAAATTTACTGTACTTTGGGAGTTAAAGGGAAGAATTTGTCACAAGCATACAGACAAAAAGTTACACTCTGTCAGCTTGTTTACACCTCCTCCATTAATTATTTTAATTCTAATATTTTGTAGATATAATGTTGGCTTTTTTCCACTTCCATTTGTCAGTCTCTCTGTGTTGGAACTAGCTACAAAGTGGTAAAGAAAATAGATACATTTTACTAATTAGCACTTAACTATGGTGGCCCCGAGAGCTCAATCCATTAAAAGTGAAGACAAAACACAGTAAACACAAAAAGCATCTTTGGCAGTTTGTCCACACATGTGCAACATTGGGAACAAATGGCGGAAAGTGAGAAAATGTAGCCAAATACTGGAACAGGGTGCAGATACAAAGAACACAATCAAACGCTGATTTTGAAGCAAATATGGATTTGTTTTTTGCAGAATGTTCTGCTGTGTGTTGTCAGATTGGTGACTATGTGGTTGTAGTTCGTGCAGACCGTCATACAGAACACAGCAGCAGAGGTTGATGGGAATGTGATGAGTGGCGCAAAACTATTTGGTCATAAACCAAAGTACGAGACAAATTAAAATTTTGACCTAATCTTGCACTCGAAGAAATACGGGATGACTTGTTGCGATTTATCTTTAGAGTGACCTTGTGTGTCTGTAGCAAATCATGTTGGTCCACCTAACAGTTGCTGTGATTTACCGCAGGGTTTAACCTCATGGGGCTGCTAGAATCTAATATGGGGTCATCACTGAAATCTGTAGGATTCATCTGTTTCAGGAAGATAACGGCTGATTTCTTTTTGAACCAAAGTGGTGGGAACCATATCATCCCTGGAGTCCACGTCTTTGGTTAAACATCAATGTCTCTGTTTATATCAGACAAACCTGCTTCACATTTAAGTTACAACAATCTGACTGCCCTTTTCATGAAAAATACTTTGGGATTAATTACCATGTTTGATTGGCAATCTGGATCCAGTCCACTGTCCTTCAAGGTCCCCTCGTTTCTTTTGTGCAGCTGTCTTTTGATGCTCATGCTCCTCTTCCTCCTCGGTTCCATCTGCCGCCTTTGTCCCAGAATTCCCAAACTCAGGCTTGCCGTCACTGCAGGTGTTTCTCAGGGTTCTGTTTTATCCTGGCTTTCCCCGACCCACCACACAAAAGTACCACAATCTGATAACTTCCTGTTTCAAGATAACATTCTTGTAGTCTGTTATCTCCTTTGAGTTTTTCCACCTATCATCCGGTTGAATTGTGCTGCTGATATTACTTTCGTTTACCTTTGATGCTGCGTTTTCTCTTTGAAGAGGCCGGTGGTTTCCAGGTGAGCTTGACCACAAGAGGTCAGGCACAACAAGCTGGAGCTGGAGTGGCTTAAACTTTGCTCAGTTGGACTTTTACACTCTTGGAAGTTGAAAATATATTCTATACACAACTATATCAATGTAAACATAATATAAAATGTTTCTAAACAGCATTATTTCCTGGTATGATATAGTATAATAGATAGTAATAGTATAAAAATAGACATTTTTTCAGCATTTTATTTAATTTTCTCACACAGTCTATCCATATCTCTCCTTCTTTGTGCACATTTTCTCCGTGGGACTAACAGCTTCAGATCTACGCAGCACGATAGGCACAAAGCCAAGCAAACAGATGTTAAAATTTGGCAAATATAATGCGAAATTCACATGAATAGAAGCGGAACACTGCAGCAAGCAAACCTGCCATTCTCTATTTGTTCTTTGGGTTTTTTTTGTCACTGTTTTTACAAACATACCTCTTTTCTTTACCACTCACTCAGACCAGTGCACATCATGTTTGCCTTCACCTTAAACAGTGTGTATTTATCATGCTTTCTCAGTCATGCCCTACTCCTCGCCCCTCTGTGGGAGGAAGAATTAGAGAGCTTAGCGGGCTACAAAAGCATGAGAGGTGATAAACTAACTGCAGCGGAATGAGACTGGACACAGAAGCGCTGGCCAGGCATAGAAATGAGCTGACATTCAGGGAGGTTTCTGGTTATTCTACCATGTGTCAGCTATGAGGAAATGGAAAACAGACCTGCTCCAAAGTAGCTAGCCAAGGAACGGTGATATCCTGTTTTTCATGCTCTCGTTAGATGATGTTTATTGGGGGCAAAACTTGATCTGATGGACTAATGTTGTTGTGGCAGACTGATTGTCGCCAGTCCAGGTGACCAGTGCCGAGGCCTGCAGCCATCATCTACTCCTAATAGCTTCCAAGCATATTGAATTACTGAGGTGGAAGAAGAGGTTAAAAAAAAATACACAAGAGTCTGTTTTGGTCCAAGAGGGAGTCTTCCTATGATGAAGAATTATTACATAAAAGCAAATTACTGAGAATTTTGTGCTGTGAAGCGCCAAATGGGACACAAGAGAAGCTTTTATTTAGAAGATATTTTTGGCTTTCATGTCGTAAGAATGATTATCAGCAGGTATCACATTTACAATACTTTAATATTTCTATTTTCTGCTCTCATTTAAATGCCAGTCTGGTGGGTTTTGTGTGTAGTTGCATTTCTTTTGTGAGTAAATCGCGTCTGAATTGAAAAAAGCAAACAAATCAAGACAGTCCAACCGATTTCGAAAAGCCCACTGCTGAAATTACCATCTCTCCCTTTGAGGTCACACAGATGCTCTGTCCACTTAATTCCCAGTCAGCTTTACATAATGAGGTGCAGCTTAAAATTGTTAGTCATACTGGCTGAGTGGAATTCAGAATGAGACGTATCCAAGTCCGCTGTTAAGGCTTTTCCTGCATATGTACTGACAAATATTCATTAACCCCCTGAATTCCAAAAAAACACCACTAGGCTTGAATGGTCTGATTTCTGTTATGAAAAAAATCTTTTTAAGAGCAAGAAACTATAAAAATGAAGTCAATCATCTGATTTAAAGCTTGAAAAAATGAACAAATTATCTGTTATGCGTTGTTCTGTCAGGGTAATTAATGAAATATAAGCTTAGACTTGTGATGTTTCTTCAAAATCACTGTGTTTATCAATAAAATATACAGAAAATAAAGTGTTTATACTAACCAAATTCTACAAAAAACATAAAATTTTATGCCCCTTGACACACCTGAAAAGTCCCAAATGACTCACTTGTGATGAGCAATCACATGTTAAAAATTCACCGACTTTCCTCATAAACTCGATTCAACTGCAGGCTTTACTCACACAAGAGCATGAACTACTGTCTTTATTGTGAGTCTGGATATTTACAATTGTAACTGTTATCTTGCACAGAATACATTGTTTAGCTCTCTTTACTTTGAGCTATGGTTGTACTGTGTCCATGGAGGTGCAGGACTTCGTATTACAGTGAAAATGAGCTTGCTGTGAAAAAAAAAATGTGACAGGAGCAAAATTTGCACAGAAATGTAATTGAATTCAGAGGATCAATGTATGAAGTGACACCTGTGATCAAGCCTGTGCAGGTTTGAGGCCATGTATTTAGAAGGCTGTGCTTTGTTTCCTCCTTTGCCTTTGTTTATTCATGTTCAGCTCATTGTGAAATTCTTGAGGGGGTATGTGGTTACACTGTAACCAGGGTTATGCTGTTAATGGCACAGTGGTATTCAGCCAATCTTGTGGTGAAGAGTTATAGCTCCATTTCCTTCTCCCAGTTATGACCCAGTTCACTCTGACCTGCACAGACTGTCAGAAACATAGTAAATAAAGCCAGTGGATCAATACTGCTGCAGGTTTCTTGACCTTTTTTAATATATTAGAACTACACCTGACCGTTAAATAAAGAACCAGTCCCCTTAGCATGCATTTGACACTTAAAGCATCTCTATATTCCTATACATCCTCAAAATATACCTCAAATTCTAGATTTTGTTGTGGGTTTGTGTTACAGTTTTGGGTATTTTTGTACGAGTTTAAATGTCATATGACTTGAGCGGATGACTGAAATGGAACTCTTGGTACATTTTGCTACTGTTTATTGCATTTTGTAGTTTGATAGTGATTTGTGGTGTTTGTTCCTGCCCCAGGGCTTGCGGATGTACTCTAAAAGAATATGCAGTCATTTTTGAGGCTGCGCCAGAGGGTGTAGATTCAGTATTCAGGGTTTCAATGATTGATCCATTCAATAGTAGTATATTCCAGGGAAAAGTTCACATTACAAAGAATAAAATATTAAAATAAACACATTGGAAAATACATTCAAGATATAACACCGACATTAGGAAGATGCTTTTTGGCTTTGCTTAATGTACAAATAAACTGGAATACAGTTTGGCTGGTTGGGGTAAGGTTTTGCATCAAATATATCCAGCAAAAGAGGCATTTAAATGATTTAGACTGAATATTTAATATTCTTTCGTAGACTAGAAGTAGGAAAAACAATCTGTCACTTGTTTTATCAATGCATGTGTGTTATACACACGTGGACAAAATTGTTGGTACCCCTCAGTTAAAGAAGGAAAAACCCACAATTCTCACTGAAATCACTTGAAACTCACAAAAGTAACAATAAATAAAAAATTATTGAAAATTAAATAATCAAAACAGCCATTACTTTTGAATTGTTGATTAACATAATTATTTAAAAAAACAAACTAATGAAACAGGCCTGGACAAAAATGATGGTACCTCTATAAAAGATTGAAAACTATTTGACCAGAGTGACATGATTAACTCAGGTGTGTCATTTAATTGACATCACAGGTGTTTCCAAACTCATAATCAGTCAGTCTGCCTATTTAAAGGGAGACAAGTAGTCACCCTGCTGTTTGGTGAAAAGGTGTGTACCACACTGAACGTGGACAACAGAAAGCGAAGGAGAGAATTGTCCCAGGACATCCGAAAAAAAATGATAGACAAACATCTTAAAGGTAAAGGCTATAAGACCATCTCTAAACAGCTTGAAGTTCCTGTGACAACAGTGGCTCATATTATTCAGAAGTTCAAGACCCACGGGACAGTAGCCAACCTCCCTGGACGTGGCCGCAAGAGGAAAATTGATGACAAATTGAAGAGACGGATCGTTGGAATTGTATCCAAAGAGCCCAGAGCAACCTCCAAAGAAATTAAAGGTGAACTCCAAGGCCAAGGTACATCAGTGTCAGATCGCACCATTCGTCGTTGTTTGAGCCAAAGTGGACTTCATGGGAGACGACCAAGGAGGACACCACTGCTGAAAAAAACTCATAAAAAAGCCAGACTGGAATTTGCAAAAATGCATGTTGACAAGCCACAAAGCTTCTGGGAGAATGTCCTTTGGACAGATGAGACCAAACTGGAGCTTTTTGGTAAGGCACATCAACTCTATGTTCATAGACTCAAAAACCAAGCATACGAAGAAAAGAACACTGTCCCTACGGTGAAACATGGAGGAGGCTCAGTAATGTTTTGGGGCTGCTTTGCTGCATCTGGCACAGGGTGTCTTGAAAGTGTGCAAGGTACGATGAAATCTGAAGACTATCAAGGCATTCTGGAGAGAAATGTGCTGCCTAGTGTCAGAAAGCTTGGTCTCAGTCGCAGGTCATGGGTCTTCCAACAGGACAACGATCCAAAACACACAGCCAAAAACACCCAAGAATGGCTGAGAGAAAAGCGTTGGACTATTCTAAAGTGGCCTTCTATGAGCCCAGATCTGAATCCCATTGAACATATGTGGAAGGAGCTGAAACATGCCATTTGGAGAAGACACCCATCAAACCTGAGACAACTGGAGCTGTTTGCTCATGAGGAGTGGGCCAAAATACCTGTTGACAGCTGCAGAACGCTCATTGACAAATACAGAAATCGTTTAATTGCAGTGATTGCCTCAAAAGGTTGTGCAACAAAATATTAAGTTATGGGTACCATCATTTTTGTCCAGCCCTATTTCATTAGTTTGTTTTTTTAAATAATTATGTTAATCAACAATTCAAAAGTGATGGCTGATTTTGATTATTTAATTTTCAATAAATTTTTATTTATTGTTACTTTTGTGAGTTTCAAGTGATTTCAGTGAGAATTGTGGGGTTTTCCTTCTTTAACTGAGGGGTACCAACAATTTTGTCCACGTGTGTATATGTGTGTATATTTTATGTATATTTTAGAGTGAGTTATTTAAGAAGGAAAGCTGGGCAAACAATAGAGACCTTTAAAGATGTTTGATGAAGATACTTTAATATATTTAAGCCATGTTAAGGACAAATATTATTTTTATTTGATTTTTTATTAATTTTATCATTGGGGAAATTACAGAATAAAGGATGATTAGACTCCAAAACAGAGTTTGAAGTTTTTTTAATTAAAAATTACATCAATATGGCACTACTATAAACATTTTGATAACAAGAAGGCAATCAAAAATTATATATATATATATATATATATATATATATATATATTTTTTTTTTCTTTCATTGTCCATTTTTTTGATCTATGTACCCCTGATATAAACACATTTGCTTGTGCATACTGTTAATGTACATAAGTGTTTTTAATATAAAAAATGCAATTAAAAAATCGCCTGGTAATGGAAAGTTGTTACGTTTGGAGGTATATCGGTAACTCTGGGACAAATTAGCTATTTACTTAGTTTGCTTTTTTTTTGCATTAATGGCCTCTTACAAATAAATTTCATACTAAATATACACTATTGTAATATTTGAAGTAAAAAATTACTTGCTTTCTCTTTGTGAGGCTATTACATAGATCGTAAACAGACTACGGGCGGTTAGTCCTGAGCCACCAGTGCGTGAAGCTGGAAAATACAGGCTGCACCTGAATGCACCACCAATGCAAACTGTCCCACACCGTCAAAGCAACAAGCTTGACCGGACAAAACGCCCACAGCTGCAGCGTCGTATAGTCTGATTTAAGGGAAATAGCAGCAGGACCAGGTTTATTTTATTCGCGCAAAACGCTGGCTAGGTGAGTACGCTGTCGACTGTGAGATGAAAATATTAGTTTTTTCGATGTAAGTGTGAGATAATTCGATTAAAGTTTGTCCTGCGCATCAATGACGCAGGTGGAGGGATGTGTTTTTTTTTCATGATGCTCGGTCTCATGTCCCATCCTGAGGGAGAGGAGGGGAGAAAGTTTGACTTAAACCGAAAAGGAGAAATGTTTTGCCGTGTTTCTCTGTCACATGCCTCGCTGAAGGACACCTACGGTGGTCAAAGTGCAAAATGTCGAAGGCAGGGCTTCTCATTCATTACTCTGAAGTTTCTCCGACTGCAGACTGCCTCCCAGCCTTACTAGCCAGTCAGAATATTACTAAACTGCTCCATTTCAACTGAGGAACAAATGGTTATCTTACTTAAACTTGGAATCATTCCCTCTTCCTGCTTCCAGGTGAGCCATTCAAAAAGAGCAGCTGCCTTGCCTTGTACCAGGTTTATTTACTTTCCGGTGCTGCTTCTGTTAACTCTATAATGTCTCAGCCATCAGCAAAACTCACCAAATGTTGGATGCAAGAGTGAACACAAGAGTCTTCATGCCCTCCCAGTGTCTGAGGAGCTGCGGATCCAGTGGATTGCTTTTGTTTTTGATGACAATATCCATGCAAAAATGGGAAAATCCTGAGTGTGAACATATTGTGTGACTCTTGTGGCTATAGTTGACTTGTCCGTCAGAGCTTTATGGAAACCACACAGCTCAGAGACATTCAGAGATGTTGGAAAGTAGAAAAGTGATTTAAAAGCCCATGAACATAGCCTAGCCGCGCTAGACAACCCACGACAGCAAATTTAATTCTCTGCCAGGATCAGTCCAGTTACCCTCGGTTGGATGCTCCTAAAACTGGCCGACGAATCACCATGAAGTGTAGAGTCAGAAGGCGGGCGTAACTAAGTGACGACAGAGGCGCGACGATTCTGACAGAAACAACCGGAAACAACCATAGAAACAAGGCTAGACAAGAAGATGGCTGCGCACAATAAACAGTTATCTTTCGACTCGGCTTTGGCCACAGCCCTTAAAGATTTGAAGCTAAAATTCAACTTGAAAGATAAACAAAGGATAAGATAAGAAAGATAAATAAGGCTTTACCGAACTCCCGCATCCTCTGATTTCCGGCGCTCTAGGAACTACGTCAGCCTATTCGTTGTGCTGATAGGTTGTATACCTACCCAATTGCTGCAGAGTGATTTGAAAGACAACCTTTTAGCCCGCCTCCCTCCCTGTCCAGAGTTCCTAGACCCTTGCGTCTTCAGACCTGGCTCGAGCGCGGCTAGGCTACCATGAACAAGGACTTGCCTGGTCACTGTGTTTTCATGTGTGCTTAGTGCAACTCGCTTCTGTCCTGCTCTCTGTGCTCATATATACTTTATTTTAATACCGACAAATTCCCTATAAAGCCTTTCTCGTTCTCATATTTTTTATATTTCTGTCACACAGCTACTGTTTCAAGACGTGATAGATAGTCCTGGTCTCTCACACTCATTCGTGTCTGTGTCAGCTGTCATGCGGTGAACTGTTTTACTCCACGCTGTCAGTCACAGACGCAGAGAGAGTGTTACTGCTGGAGAAATTACATTTAAAAAGAAACTAAGCAGTGATGTCTCCCTCCAGAAGCAGCACCTCAGTTAGACTTTTCAGAACGTGATTTGAGCATCCCAGATACAACTCATTCCCTTCCATTGCTCATTTTAAAGGCAGGTACAATATCCCCCCAATAAAGCAAATATAGAGAAATTAAAAGAGAGTTTTAAAATTTGATTTTTTTTCTGCCGTGTAACCACCCTTTTAGCAAACTTACTGTGAGCTTCTGCATGTCGCTTACTCAAGTTAAGCCTGATCATGAATAATCTCGCACTTTGCCCCCCAAACGAATAATCAATTCACCACTTTGCCTCACATATAAACATGATTTACTCTGTCAGCTTTACATGTGCCCCTGTCCTGTGCTATTTCCTTTTGTGCTGCCCCCTGAAGGATAATGTATAGATCAGTTTTATGGGTCTAAGTGCTTCCCAACCCATGGCCTTATATTTACAGAACTGAAGCTGTAAGCTCAATTAATGATTCAGAGGTTTACAGTCTGTTCAGTGCTGTGAATAATTGAAAAATGTGGTTTGTGATGTAACAAGAGAAGAAAATATTGTGGATACTGCATCACTCACAACTTGTAAGATCTATTCCAGTCGAGACCCTGATAATTAAAGTATAACATAGAGTTTCAGTTTGAAAATATTTAAATTAAACTGAGCAGTGCAGAGACAGAAATGTGGTTTTAGCTTGTTGGTATGATTCATGTTTTTCCAGTTATATCCAGAGGCACTTTGAGGGGGTTACTTGATACTACTGTGTGATCAGTTGGGAGTTGTGTGCAACTTGGAGGAGTGCAAATGTGAGAACAACACTTGAGTAAATTAGTTGTATAACTTATTTAACTTGACTGTAAATGCTGAAAAATGACTTAATGTTGCTGCTGAGACGTGGCTTTTGTTGTGATACTGACAGGCAGCTGTATCCCTTTGGTAAACAAAAATCGCTCTGATTACTCTCACTTGCTGTGGCACAGATTTTTATGCAGAGCCGTCAAATCTCAGAATGAGCTGAGCTTTGATGCTATAAGTCTATTCAACCTGAGTTATTTCGACTGCTTAAGTAACCGGGTAGTATCCATACACCTCCATGAACTGTTAGATTACTTCAAAACCAGTTTATCAGTTAATTCCACATATATTTTGTCATGTATTTATTGTTTTATTTTGCTGCTGATTTGGCATTCAGTATTAGGGAGGAAACGGAGTTCAGGGCAGTATCTGACTCATTCATCATATGCCCTGTTGTGTTACAGGGGAGAACATTCATATGTTTTTTTTTATCTACGTTAAGGTTAGTAGCTCTAAATTTCCTGTTGCCCTTTGTTTTTATTCAGGAAAGCAAATCTGCACATTGAAATCTGAACTGGAGGAAAGAAAATGTCGGCGGTTTATAAAGATGACCAGGAAGACTGGATGACCGTGTGTCTCAAGTACTTGCTCTTTGTTTTCAACTTTCTCTTCTGGGTAAGTGCCAGTAAATAAGCAATCATGTAAAGAAGCAACCTCTATGCTAAAAAAAACAACTAGCACAATATTATGTATGTAATTTTAATGTTGTCACTAGCTGGTGCAACCAAACTCATCATTTCTTCTTTGTAGCTCAGTTGTTTGTATGATTGAAGTGTTGAGCATTGAGTGTTGAAATGCTGCTTTAGATGCTCAGAAATGCTCAAAATTGTCAAAAATTACCAAATTATGATCGCAGTGTGAAGAGATTGCAATTTTGATGTTTATGTCTTTGTGTTACTACCAAAATTAACATGCTAACCAGCTAGCCCTGCCCCTTTTCATCACACAGTACCACTTTGTGTCTCAAGAAGTTATAATCTATGAGTCCGTGAGTGGATAGCATGCTCATGTGCATGGAAAGTAAAACACTGGCCTTACATTTCCATTGTTTGTCAGTATACGAGGGTCCACTTGGATCCACATAAATGTCATCATCTCTTTAAGTTCACAAGAGTCCAATTAGACACCTTCACGGATGTTTTCTTAGCATGGGCTGCCCAGGTGAAGATTATGCTACGAGGGCAGTAGTGTGCATGCACAGAATACGTCAGTGCGACTTAATCTACATGTATGTGACAGAATCCTGTCTGCACACTATAAGCAAACTACTATAAGTCCACATCTGTTGCATGTCCACAAAGGAGTATAATCAAGACTTAAGATAGCAGTGTTATCTTTAACAGCTCTCACAGTTTCAGCAGGAGCGGGAAATTGTGCATTTACTTATTTACTGCCATAGGTTTGGACACCACAACTCTGTGGTTATATGCTACCCCTTCTGTTGATATTCTTAGTTAATTTTGAAAAGCTAATCTTACATATTGCACCTTTAAAGCTCTCGGTTGAAAGACATTAAAGGGAAGAGTCACATAGGAACAGACAGAGGATTACAGAGAGTTCTGAGTCTAAAAAGGCTGAGATATGGACTCGACCCAAAGTGAGTCATAGATTATTTAGGGCTTGTCAGTGTACGATGGGGAACACTGTATCAAACCTGCTCCCTGGCACCGCACTATGTCACTGCGGTTTGCTGCTAAAGCCGTATTCTCTTCAAGCTACTGTGCAGTGTCTGGACTTACTTGGAAGCGTTTTCAAAGTCTGAGACAAAGTCAAAGAAAAGATTTTGAGTCGAGAGACAAATCTGTGTGTGGGAGAGGTTAAAGAGAGAAAAGGGATCGAGTGCTATCTTGAGGCTTCAGTTGATGCTCTGTCACCCCCTTACAACTCATCTCTTCAGGAAACATTGCATCCCTCTCCTCTGTGGGCTATTCTCCGTATTTTCCTCACACCATATTTCTATTTTACTCCGTTCCTCTTTTTCGTCTACAGCACCATCACAACATGCATCAATCTTGGGAGCAGTATGCCTTTTGTCAGTACAATGTCGCTCTGACTTTCGCTGTCCTCATAATTTGTTTCTTATCATATTGATAACATGCCAGTTAGTGCTCTTTTGCAGTTTAGACGGGCTGCAAGTTCATTTGTTTGTGTGCAGTCTAACAACTTTATATTGTCTCTTTCTCTGCTTTTTTCTTTAATAAGACAAAACATTTAGCTTGTCACTAAATCTGCAATCAAGCAAAATGTGGATTGTTGCCTTTTTTTTTTTTTTTTGTCAAACAGACTCTGAAACATTTAGCACCCTGCTGTGGCAGAAGAAGTGAAACTAATGAACACTGCATATTATAAATACTGATAAAGTTTATACTCCTGTACACTTTGATAAGGATGCAGTGGGTTGCAGCCATACTAAATTGGGACTTTAAGTAATTTGTATTCAATAAAGTGTTTTGATTCTGACTTCACATGCTATTAGAGCAGCTTTTTTTGTCTTTCTTGTGAGCAATTGTAGTAAAGAGATGACACAATACTAATGATAAGTACTGATTAGTTTATAATACGAAATTAAGATCCCCACACTATGTTATAGTTTTAGGAGAGTCACCTCTCTTTTTTCCCCTGTATATATCCAAGTAGTGCCTCCTTGGTTGGGCATGTGTTGCTGTGAGTAAGAGGATTTTACTTTTGACGGAAAGAGATGGGAGGATGAGGGGAAGAGACTCTCTTTGGCATTTCCTATTTGTTCGCTCGCGCAGCTCATGAGATGAGAAGAGCAGATCTGGACGCCACCCTGGGCCGCTCATTTAGGATTGTTTGTAAGGAAGTGGTGGTCATGGCCTGACAAGATCTCTGAAGTCCCACCGCTCCAGTGGCTGTTACTTTTATGGTCGGCCACTTTCTCTGTTTCCATTTCTATTTCCTCTTTTTTTCCTCTCTACTCTGTTATGCTCCTTGTCACCATCCTCTTATGTTGCTTTTAACTCTGACTCATCTAACAGCATTGAACCTGCTTCCTATGTGTACAAAAGGGGCTATATTTGCTTTTTTTTGCGATGCTGGTCTTTTATTTCTTTAAGATTAAACTGACATGACACACACATATTTCCTTTCTCTGGTCAGGTTATTCACATCACTCGTGATTCTTTATATATATATATATATATATATATGTATACCTTATACGTACTCTGCTTGTAATGTTTCTCTTTACCTTTATTATCCCCCGCCTCCACGAAGTGGAAAAGGGGGATATAGGTTTGGCCTCCGTCCGTCCGTCCAACATGAAGGGGACAGCTTTTCTCGGAAACTATTACAGCTAGGATTATGAAATTTAGTGTGTAGCTTCACACCATGGACACCATGATCAAGTTTGAAAATGAGACCTGTGCGATAATGTTTAACAGAGTTATGGCCCTTGATCACTATTTTGGATGTAGACTCATAGACATCACATGTGGCAGGGGATATTGATGACCATGTCGTCTTGTCTACAGATATCTTTCTCACCCCACCCCCTCCTCTCATCTTCTCCGCCTTCTTTTCCAGGTGGGTGGAGCTGCTGTGTTGGGTGTAGGAGTCTGGACGCTGGTGGAGAAGAGTGACTACTTGAGTCTGCTGGCCTCCAGCACGTTTGCTGTCTCAGCATATATCCTCATCTTGGCTGGCAGCCTGGTGGTTGTTACGGGCTTTGTGGGCTGTTGCGCTGTCATTCGGGAACACAGAAGCTGTCTGTCCACGGTGAGATGAGAGAGACGGAAGACAAACGGGGCTCCTATTGAGGTCCCTGCCTTCACTTGGAGTTGGGGTGATGTTCGGTTGTGGGTGGGTGGGTGTGTGTGGGATTCTTGCCATGGCAACTTTTTCATGGTTTTCGTAGTTTTGTGTTTTTATAGGTTTTATAGTAATCCAAAGATTTTATTATTTTGTGTATTATTCTGTCTGGAAAGCACTTTGGTCTTCTATTATTGCTGTAAAGTGCTCTAAAAATACATTTTTGATTGATTGATTGATTGAACTTGCCTATTGGGTCGGTCAGTACAAATTAATTCCACTATATATAGCAGCATTGTAGACAACAAACACTGAAGAGTGACGGACGACTGTATATTGACTGGGATGCTATCAGTTATGAATATGTGTACTGTGTTTCTGGTGAAGAGCACTAACATATCCCATTTACATTAGGATAAGATTTTGGGTATCAGGTTTCAGTCCTCGAGACTGCAGATGGAAATTAGCTTCAAGCTAACTCTGGTACAATACATCAAATGGCAACATTTATGTTTAATATTATACATAGACTCTTTTAAAATAAACTGATAATTAATAATAATATTCACAGTTTTTTTTTAGATTTCTAACATCTGATCATGGCATTACCACATGAGATACCATTAAAAGGCGTCAATACCACACAAGGAGGTTTTCAGAAATTAGCAAAACCACTGACAAGACAGTTTGAACATAGGGTCAGATGTGCTGATCAATAAATACTCTGAATTGCAGCTTTTGTGATTAGCTAATTGCACCGTTTCAAATTGTGGTTTTAATTTGAAATCGATTAATTGTTCAGCCACGCCGAGCATATAGAACAACTGAAAACTTCCCATCAGTGTCTTAATTTCTCAATCCCAGTGTTACAGAGTGTGTGGTATAGACGAATGTTTGTAGTATGGTTTTCTTACAGTCTGCATATAAGAAATGATTGTATATTTTACCACTTTAAATGTACAAGAAAAAGATATGCATCAGGAAAAGTCAATCACACTGCAATGACTGAAGAGGTATCCTAAGTCACACCTTTGAAGAGGCTTTGCAGTCAAGTTGCACATTTGCTCCAATGCACTGGAGTAAAAAACAAAACTATATAACAATATAGAAAGGTTGGTTTTATTTTATGTCCCATGTCTGTGCAGTATTTCTGCTGCTTGGTATAATCTCTGTATTTCTACTGCCCAGATGTAATGTGTCATTCCTTATGTAATAATAACAATGCTGATGGTCCAGTCTACTGCTAATGGTCCTTGATTGTTAGTTCCACTCTGCAAAGCAAGATGCTCGCCCACACCAAAGGTTGATTTCTCGTCATAACTGCATAACACCTGCACAACACAACATGGAACTCGTCTGTGCTAACCCGGGTCTAAGGTTTATCACTAGATGCTGACAAATGGCTCTGACGCGGACCTTGCTGTCCTCATTATTTTTACAGAGACAGGGCCCAGTGGGAAAGAAGCAGGCGGGAGGTGAACGTTCACTGCCGCAGGACTATTTATAGGTCTGTCTATCTACTGTTGATGGATGGAGCAATAGGAGAGAAAGAGGGGCTTGCAGGAGCGAATAGGTGGATGTGTGGAGGATTTAAATCTGTGGTGCAGTTTGGTACAATATGAACTGCATCGATGCGCTATTTACAGATTAGTTTGGGGAGATTAATGAGCGATAATAGCATGAACAGTAAGTGTGAGTAAAGAAAGGGTGAGGTTAGCATTTTGTGTGGGCAGCAGGCACGCTGAGGATGGAGTGTTCTATGAAATCTTGTAACCAAGAGACACAGAGCAGGCTGTGCTTCTGCATGACACTTACTGTGATAACTGCAAAACAGAAGGGAACATCTGCTTAAGTGTGTTCACAATTTTTCCACGAACATCACCGTTGCCCGGCAGCTGATTGTTACAAATAGTTTACCCTCATTGCTAGCATCAGTCCCTCCATCATAAGTGAAGGAGTAGAATGATGACGTGGTGACACTGTTGTCCTGCTTTGTTGTGTGTTTTTGCCTGGTGTGGTATCAGCCATGCTTATGCCGGCCAAAAGAACTGTTTCATGCACGGTTAAAAGTTCGAGCTTGTGTTATAACCAGCTATGACAACATAACTGTTGCTTTGTTTTCACCTTGTGTGTGTGTGTATCTGTCACAATGGTAAAATGTAGTCTTGACAAGTACACACCTGCTGCAGGGAGAACTACCACAAAGGCAGTTTGGAGTACTTGAGCAGGTGTTCATATGTCTGTCTGAAAGTGTCTTTGCAGATATTGTCAACATAATAGTGTGTCGCAACCATGCGAGATCCGCTTGTTACATGTGGCTGGCTGCTGCCTCTCTCCTTACTCACTCTGATCTCCCTCCTCCCTTTACCTGTGCAACTGCAGCACACCTGAGTGCTGTTAGCGCTTAGGGAGGAGGAGGGTATTTAGGGAGGCAGGAGAGAGTGGCAGTCAGAGCAGAGGCATGAGCACCGCAAAGTCACACGTCCTCCCCAGACAAACGCGTGAGGTTTTTTTTGTGTTTGTGCAAACTTTCCTTTTGCGATTAACAATGAGTTCTTCTCTTTTCAGGTATGTTTAGATTGCTGGGTTTTGTTGTTTTACTTTGGCTGTAGTGGCTGGTAGTCCTATTTTCACTGTTTTCCTTTCGTAGCAGTTATTTTTGGTTAGGCAGTTTAGTTAGGCATGGTGATTGGTCCGAAGGCCCATTGCCGGGTTAGCCACGTTCACCACCCCTCTTTTGTTTCTTTTGGCCAGCAGCTACAGCCCTTTTTTTCACCATTATTTCTACCCTGATTAGTTGGATTACCCCTAAATAAAGCTGTTTTTTTTCCCTTCACCAATTCACCTGCCGTGTCTTTGTCCAGTTGATATGTTGCCGGTCTCTTTGTTTGTTCGAGCCTAATTTGTTAACTTTTAAAGAGGTCGTAACAACACTCATGTAGATTAAAATAAAGGCAGAGTACAAAGATGGGTGTTTTCTGACCCATGAGCACTGAGTGATTGTGTGATCATGATACTCATAAGTTGGAGCATCAGCCTGCTGATGAATGTGACATTTTGTGAGTTTCTTTTGGGTGGTGTTTCACATCATTTTTGAGCACTTTTCATGTTTATCATGTTACTGCGTACTCATACAAATAGTAGCGCTCATGGATTGGAACGTCAAGTGTTGTTGCCTGTGCGATGGTTTCTCATTTGAGTCTGAGAATGCTGTTGTTTCAATGTTGCTCATTCAGCAACAGGCTGTTAGAGCATTCTATATGTGTGGGCAGTCTATTTGCTACATAGTTTACATAACTAGGCTCTACATTTCAGTACACACATAATAGTGCCTGTCATTAAGGATGAAGCTTATAATTAGAGCCACTATTGTTAGTTTTTGATTGTCAGTTTTATTTTTAGCTGTTGAGGTATGGATTTGTAGCTGTTAATTACCCTAATCTGATTTTCTTAAGGAATCTGAATGATGATTACCCTGCGATGTTGGCTAATTATTAAATCACCTTCATTTTGTTTCAATCGAGATTGGGTTTTGAAGTCAGTTATGAGAGATAATGGAATCGGGTTTCAATCTGTGTGGAGAGCTCCTTAAAAGATGCCTGCGAGAAATCAGATTCTCCAGCCTGTCAGATTGCTTTCTGGTTGTCTCACTTTATGCGGCATTGCCATCTGTGTTAGAGGTGACAGATGCAGCACATTGACAGCTGATGGAAGTTTATATTGAGCCCTCACAACTTGAGTTGTTAGTTTTAGCAACAACTGTGCTGATGATTCTGAAGCTGAAATGTCTGTATGCGTTGAAGGCTTCAGTCCAGTTTATTGAATTTCTCCCTTCATTTATCTCCCTCTGTCCTGATTCTCATCCACAGTATTTCTTTTTCCTGCTGATCATCTTCTTGATTGAACTTGTGGCTGGAGTGCTGGCATACGTATACTACCAGAGGGTAAGTGATCCCTGCTTAGGATTCACCTGTAGTTTAGTGGTGCTCTACAGTTAAGATCCAAGCTGCTACCAAGCATTTTCAGTTGTTTAACTGAAAGCCAATAAAGACATAACGCTCACACTGCATTTACATTTTTTTCTTTTTTCTTTTTTAACTGTGACTGCACTATTATACAGCATTTAACTGTATGAGACAGTTGTCAGACTTTCTAATGTTTAGCCTTGTAATGTGTTCATGCAGTTCTGGAAGTTAGAGTTAAAACCTCCATCCAGATGTCCGTCATAAAACTAATCTATTGAGGTGTTCTATGAAGCGAAATATACTTTATAGGTAACTTTGTTTTGAGAAGGTGTTATTGGGTGTGAGTTGTTAGTTTTCCCCCCCTCTGGGTGCTGTGAAGTGTTGCACCTGCAAAATAGCCAAAGCTGTGCAGTGAAGAGAAGTTGAAGCATGCTCAATTATGATAGCAGTAAGAAAGTAAACCAAAGGCTAAAAATATCCAGAATGTTTTATTTTTTGTTTAGTCTCTAATACACTCGCTTGACGTTTTGTTGGGCCCACCTTGATGTTGCTGCATTTTCTTTAGGTGCAGTGAGGCTGGTGTTTATAGTTTACTACTCTTATACTTTCTTGCTACTGAAATTCAGCCGCCACCTACTTGTCACATCTAACTGCCTTTAGTCTTTGCCTCTGACAGGAGGGAAGAGAAATCTTTTTTTTCCTTGTAGAAAAGCAATAAGATAGAGGTACTATACACCGATCAGCCACAACATTATGACCACTGACAGGTGAAGTGAGCAACATTGATCGTACTGATACTATGTGGTATACTGGAAAACCTTGGATTTTGGCATCTGTGTTGATGAGACTTAGACACCCAAATAAACATTGTCCCAGAACAAATCCACTCACTCATGCAAATGACAATCCCAAATGTCACTGGCATGCCTCTGCCATTAGCAGGAAAATACATCCCATCACACTGCAAAAACATCAGGAACACACTGAGGAACATGACAGTCCAAGATGTTGATTTGACCTCCAAACTTACTAGACCCCGTTCTGGTCAAGCATCAACAGGATGCAGTGGTACATCCTGGTGTCAGACCCCATAGGACACCCTGAGAGGTGCTCTTTTCCATGTCTAATGGTTCACAGCATTTTTTACCACATAAGGGGGACCAACGCATCATTAGACCGGTGGTCATAATGTTATGCCTGATTGGTGTATATTACTAAAAATGTGATAAGCTCCAATAAGGCTAGAATAAAAAAAAGTAATGCTGGCAATGACGCTGAGGTTGTAAGTAATGTCTCTCATGATGATGAAATATTGTACATGATACTGAAATATTACACATGATAATGAAAAATGACGTGAAGTTGAAATATCGCACCTGAACAATGAAACATTACCAATAAACAACATTACACTAATGAAAACAGTTATTTATGCTTTTGTAATGTCAAAAAGAACAAGAAATGGAAACATTTTGTAAAGTAGTTAACAAGGTTTTTACATTTTTTTATCAAAAGCTTTTTTTTTTTTTTACTATTTACATGAATAGGTCACAGTTCTATGAAAAATCGGTGGAGTACAGAATGCTGGATGCTAAAAAGTAGCAAAAAAAAAAGCTTAACTAGAAAGAAACATGAGACGGAGTGTGGGATTAGGCCGGCCAGTTTTAAATGCTTCAGAACACAGCAGCTATGGGGAGCCTCCTCTGTCGACCTGGCTGTCTGGAGTTTATCAAGTGCACAGTTCTTAGCATCTTCTTATCTCCCAAACATCTGTTTGTCAGTCAGCTAAGACCGTGAAGAACACCATGTTATCTGTGGGCAAGCTAAGAGATTTCTTATAATGGAAAATGGCTCAGAACAGGATAGAAGCACTTGAAAGATAAGGGTTCTCATCATCTCTCTTTTGTCACTCCTGTATGTGTGTGTGTGAGAGATGGAGAGAGAATTGGTTCAGGTATTACTCATGTTGTGAGGACTTAAATCTCTTAGTCGTCACAATATAGGGGCAGGAAGCAAGTCTGTGATGTACACTTTAAAGTTCTAAGGTGAAGACATGTTTTAAGGTTGGATTAAAGTTAAGAGTAAGAGTTAGACAAGAAGTATTAGTGGTCAAGTTTAGAGTAAGTCTGTGTGTGTGTTACATGTACATACATTTATACATGCATCAAAGGCTATGTTTATAGTCCTTTCCTTGCAATGTGTTGTTCATCCTCCTTTGCACAGCAGTCGCAGATCCATGGGAGATGTTGCCTGTCTATCATGCCGTAATCCTCCCACTCACTTCAACACTCCCTTTTATAGTCTTGATTTTTTGCAGGTCTGTTCTGTGTGTACTTGATGTGTTCCATATGTGATAATAAATTAAGCAGCTTGTGTTGTGGTTACAACATCCATTTTTCTCTCTCCTAAAAATGACACCTGCCCTAAGCCTCCCCACCATCTCTGCCTCAAAGACACTGTTTTTCACTGTGTTTATGTGCTGTCTCTCTCTTTGTCCCTCATTTCCAGCTGAGTGAGGAGCTGAAGCAGCATCTCAACCACACAATGACGAAGAACTACGCTCAGCCAGGGAAGGAGTCTATCACATTAGCCGTGGACAGACTACAGCAGGATGTATGGGATATATTTACAGGATCTTCTGATGTTGTGTGTTGTTTATGTAGTGGCCTTTTCAGTAAGCAGGGTCAAGTATATGTGTACTTGCTATACATTTATTTTTCATTACTGAGTCTGCAATTGTGCTAAGAGGCAGTAGAATATACATTTTTTTACCGATTTTACGGGTTCCGTTAGAGTTTGCACAAAGCATTATTCCAAAAGTGACAAATGAAAAGCGCCAGAGCTAAAATATGGGAAAATGCGCCCATAGGAGCGTTTCTTAAATTACAAAGTTTCCAGAATATTATTATTGAAAAGTGGTTTTAGCTAAATATTACATTAAACAACAAAATTGGAGAAGATATTCTAATCCGAAGAAGGGATATGTGCTTTTGTTACAGTGCTGTGGCTTCACGAAACCATCAGTTTTCTCTTTCTGCTCTCCAGTTCAAGTGCTGTGGCAGCAACAACTCTCACGATTGGATGCAGAGCGTGTACATTTCATATAAGCAGGCAGACGGCAGGGTGGTGCCTGATAGCTGCTGTAAGACCATCACACCCCAATGTGGCAAGAGAGACCACCCTTCCAACATCTACAAGGTGGAGGTCAGTGGATTACACGCTTGTGGAAAATAGCTAAATGACAACAACTCTTGGGCTCGTATCACATCGAATGTGTTAACATTTCTGCCGTAGGGTTGAGCGATATAGTTGACAGTTTTCACTTTTAAAATTTTGTGAACATGTTCCAAAATAACAGTGGAGCTTTGATGGATTACCAAACCCCTGAATCTTTATAATACCAAGCTGTAACTTATTATTATGAGCTGCCAAACTGTGTCCTGCAGGACAGTTTATAAAGTAAGTTATACCCATATCCATTTCAGAGACATATGTAGCAAGTGAGTGGCTTTGTGATCATAAATGACAGATAAGACCCCAGAAACAAAGAGAGGATGGAGGGAGTTGCTTTACCAATAGCTATTTGTAAGCAGTCCTCCTCATCTTGATGCCATACTTGACAAATAGATGTTTCAGTCACGTAACATTTGTAACTGACAAAGGAAGGTTGTTTTTTCATGATAAACTCTTCTTATTGGGCTCCTCTAACATGCCAGCTTTGCCTTCTGCTTTGTTTATTTTGTGTGTAAGCACATGTGAGATGCCCACGTTATGGATGCAAACTAGGGATGTAATGACACACGAAAATATGGTTGGTCAGAATTCACCAAAACTACAGGGCTGTACTGTGCACATGAGCTGAACCAACAACATGTTGTCCTTTGCTAGAATGGAGTTTCAATTGAGTTCCACA
The DNA here is from genome assembly GCF_021347895.1 of Acanthochromis polyacanthus. Classification (NCBI taxonomy): domain Eukaryota; kingdom Metazoa; phylum Chordata; class Actinopteri; family Pomacentridae; genus Acanthochromis; species Acanthochromis polyacanthus. The sequence continues at coordinate 52,944,742 of NC_067113.1, forward strand.
CACAAAAAAGTTCAAAAAGGGATCCTCAAGATCACAATTTTTTATTGTGGGCAGGAATCATACCACTATATAGTGGATAGCTCTGTTCTACAGTTAATGATGATGCTCAGAATTTGGAAGGTTGAAGTGCTACCGTTTAATGCCCTCTTTAATCTCTGCTTTGCCTTATATTGATTATGTATATTATATATATAATATATATATTATATATTATTGATTTAGGAGCTTTTGTGTCAGATTTTGTCAATTTGAAATAGTCTCTCTTTTTTTATTCCTTTTTTTAGATGCAGCTTGTTAGAACACATGAAGTTCAACAGTATATTTAAGGCCAAAATGTTTACTGGACTTTTCTTGTTGACATAAAATGGTGTCACTAGACTACTATAAAGATCCCCGATATTTCACTTCATAAAACAAAATAGAGAAGGCCCAAGAAAACAAGAGTAGTTTGAAACTTTTCTCCGATAGAATGAGCTCTCATGGAAATGAATAAAAGATGAGGTTTTGAAAGCTTATCCATGCTGCACAGAGAATGTTTTGCATCCTTCTTGTGTCATACCCTTCACTTTCCCCTCTTATCGCTCACAGTGCGCTGCATGCATCATGTGAAAATGTACTGAAGATAACTAGGCTAGGTATCCCAGCTTTAATAAACCCACACTTTTCCTTCTGGATGTGTTCTTGTTTGCTGCAGAAATGTAGATATTTGCCAAGCAGTATTACAGAGGTCGCCAGCTTTTCAGGATGTGTGAATGGATCGGTTCATGGACGTGTTTTGTCAACGTTGCGACTTCTAATTCTTTCTTTGCAGGGTGGTTGCATCACAAAACTGGAGCAGTTCCTGGCAGACCACCTCCTGATCATCGGTGCTGTGGGAATAGGAGTGGCCTGCCTGCAGGTAAGTAAAGTATGTGTAGTTTAGAGAGTAGTTGAAGACACAGAACACAATTCTGTTGTCTTCATGCTGAGTAAACTGTGGCAAAAATGTTATTTTATCATAAATGAAGAACTGCTCTTACCTTTGTGAATGAAATGCTGCGCTGTTGAACAGAACCTTACAAAATCCAGACAGATGGGTTTTTAATCTTTCCATTACTGAAAATGAACGATGGTAGCTCAACGACCTCTAAATGGACATTTCTTTTCATCCCACCCCAGCCTCTCTGTCATCATTATCTGATTTTGTTCATTCCTCTTATTTGATTTGTCCCTGTCTGAGATGGACTCAAGCTTTTAAGCCTTGCAGATAAATATATATTTATACTGTATATGGGTGCTTTTGCAATTCTGTGCGGACTGGAAACCCTTGCACAATGTAGCTTTGCACCTCTATGTAAGTAACTAAAGGAACACCTGAGACCAAACAAGCCTGCACTGATTGTTTCGGTGTTTCTAACATTGTTAGGCCCCTCAATGCCCACCATTTTGCTTGCTGCTCAGCTTTAATTAGGCACCAGGGAACTCACAATAAAGAACCGAGGCCAGAATTTCTCTGCCATAATTACCGAGACCTGCGGCAGCACAAGATGAGAGCTGACCAGGCGTGTGATCTCTGTGATGCTTTCTGCCACTGAGAAAAGAACTTAAGAGTACTGCTTCCCATTAGCTCTTGCTGTATTGTGGAAATTGTTTTTCGTCTCCAGATGATCTGATGGGACGATGCTGAGCATAAAATGCTATGAGACTCTGATTATTGTCATTTAACACTTTTCAAACCAATCAAAGCAAATAATTGCTTTCTTTTTGTGCCGTAGGCTTATGTCTTGTCTTTCCATCAGTTTTTATGTTGTTGCACTTTCTTGTCTCTAATGTGTGTCATACTGACTGAACTTGTATGTCTGTTTAAATTTATGTTATATTGGTTGCTGTTTTTAGAATAAAACCGATAACATAAACTATATCTGTTTGTTCTGTGCCACACTAATCTGTCTTTTGTGCGTTGTGCTATGTGTCTTTATTTGTGTTTGGTGTCACTGTAGCTGGCCGGGGCACTCTTGACAGCCTGCTTTATCTATCTGCTCTATAAAGAAGAGGAAGAGGCCTTTGGTGCATTGTAATTTGGATCTAGAGCACCTTGATGGTTTAATCTAATGCAGAGACAAGGTTGGAGGGCATTGTGGATATTTGGTATGCCTGCTATATGTGAAATCTACAATCTGCATGCATACTGAATGAACATGTTTATGTTCTTATGTGATCTTTGCACTGAGTGAAGCTTGTTGCTGCCTGGCTTTGGCTGTATGTTCCAGATTGTTGCTATGCATGTTATGATAATGGGCTGTTAGGGGTGATACGGCTGTGACAGGTTGAGAAAGGTCAAGCACATCCTGAGAATGGCTTGATTAATCGCAACTGAGCTGCTCATGCACAGCGCTGTGGTTTGCAAGAGCCATGATCCGTATCTTCACACAACACTGCTTCATTCTGTAAAGTACTTGTGATGAAAGAAAAGGAAAAAAAGGCTTTCTATATATAATATACATAAACTATTATTAACATTATTTTTTTAGTTTATTTTGTTTTTTCTTACATACCTAAAGCTTATGTCAGATCTCACTGCCTTTTTAGAGCAATGATAACTGGGTGTGCAGGTGGACATGGTATGTAATTTTTAGAGATTTTAACACAATATTTAAATCAGTTCTTGCAAACATTGAAAGCAGGAGTAGTTACCTTACCTAACTTCAATAAAGTATTAAAATTGAAAGATAATGCACCATGCAAGTCTTAGGTTTTCTTTTCCTTCTTTTTTAAACACCAAAACCTCCTATTACATTACTGTTTAGTCAAATCATTAGTGCTGTTGCTATAGTTACTTGAAATCTAAAATAGACGAGGCTACCAGAACATCGAGTTATTTAGGGTGTCCAGATATAGAATTCTGCCATCCAACTAGATGGCATGTGTCTGTCTCAATTTTTTTTGATGCCGTTACATCATTGTTTTTAGTAACTCCTGTCTTCTTAAATTAGGCGTTAGGGAAACAAAAAAAAAAGGGAGGTAGATTGTTTCACCTTTCCACCTCAAGTCATTGTTGTCTGAGCCAAAATGTCAGCCAGCTTCATGTCTGCCACTGGCTGTTAAAGTGCGGAAAAAAAGAATCTGGAACTTGCTCGGAGAAAGATTGTGATGAGTCAATACACAATGCTGACTCACTTGATAAAGCTTTCTCAGAGGGCTTTTAGAAACTCAGAGATGGAATCTGGGCACTTGCCTGTTAATCCATCAAGCCTAGTAGGTCAGTGGCTACAGTCAATATGTGCTCCTACTGCTCCTACTTTGTTTTCAGACAGTTTTACTCGTCACATGTCATGGTGCTTCTACAAATCATATCATGTCGATTCTTTGTGGTTCTACATACATCTCTGTGCTCACCACAGTGTCAAAAGATTGCAGTATCTGATTGTGTATATTTAGAAATGTAGAGATGTAGAAAGATTAATTTGAAACAATGGTGGCACTTTATTTTACAGAATTTCCGCAAGAGTTTTTTTTTGTAATTTGATCTCAGATTGGAATACTTTCCTTTTATTTCATCCACAGACGTTGAAGGCTGAAGTTTTGAACCCACACTCGAGGAAGCTATTTCTAGCTGAAAGCCACTTTTGTCCAGTAGCTGAGTGTAACTTTTCTTGAGAAAAGCTAATATGTTTGTAAATGTGCTTTTATTTGTGAAACTAGTAACGCAGCAAGAATTTCTGTTGCTAAAGTGATGCCCTTGTGGTCTAATTCAGTGAAAACTTACGTAATCAGAAGAAAATGCTGGATAAATTCCATTGCCAATTCTAAAAGACAGCAGGATTTGTCTAGTCTGGATGTGGAGTTAATTTTAATTCAGAGACCTTTAGCTCTGAAGAAGACTAAGAATACAATGATTTAATATTTGTGCATGAATCTGCTTTTCACCCCACCCCCAGCTTCAATGTGTTGCTGTTTATGCCAGTTTGTGTGCACACATGGTGCTGCAATAAAGCCTGCTTGACATCCCCATGGTAACCAGTTGCATATTTTCCAACGTTGTCTTAACCCCTTTCACCTTTAACCCTTACCTACCCTGCAGTCAGTAGCATTCAAGCTTCCTGCAGTCTTCCATGGGGACTGAGCAGCACTCTTTGACCTAACACTTCCTGTTTTCAGATCTGCGGGATGGTGTTCACCTGCTGCTTGTACAAAAGGATCAAGATGGACCCTTACTGAGCACACCAGACTTTCAACACAACACCTTCAACAGGCAGATGGAACATGGTCTCCTGACAACTAATCTTAACCGCTGAATCTTGAATTTTGACACTCTAACTTAAACTTTGTGCACATGCGTGTTCCAGATCACCTCCATTTCAATCGGAAACAAATTGTTCTAGTAAACCAAGATGCAGGCCAGTGAGTTTCTGTTATTTGACTGTGATCCAGGCTCAGTGGAACATTGTGTCTGGTTAGATCATTGCTGAGGCTTAGGCTTTGTCCATATGTACACTGGCATTTAAAAATTGTGTGTGTTTGTTGTTTCAAATGCAGCAAGCGGAGCCCTTAGAGTACTTCCTGGATGAAGATATTCAGAATCTCTATTTCTGGCTTGGGATGTCCTAGTGTGTGCCATTACCTCCTTTGTTTAAAAGAGCTTATTGATTACTTCTAAATTGAATCAGTCCTGCTGTCTGGACCAACTTGCCCAATGCCTAAGCATCACACTCCTAGCCAAAGCTAACTACCAGTCAAATGCAGATAAATGTACATTCACTATCTTACTTTGTTTAGGATACTGAGGAACAAAGGCATCTGAATTATTCCATACATATCTATATGATGAATAGTCTGCACTTAATTAGCACCTTTTCAACATTAGCTGGGTTCTACTAAGTGCTTCACAATAGCTTAAATTCAGGGGCTACATCCCTTACAGGCCTTAATAGAATGCAAAAGTTTAACAAAACATTGGTCAATTTGACAGCCAGGCCTGTGGAGGATTTGCCATTTATGTCCCCAGCTCCAACTACTGTCACCTCGCAACATCCACAGCCCAAATTCACAACTGGGACAAAAGCTGAAACTTGAGCTGTTTTATCCACCGTATAGTCAAAAATGCAACCTGAATAAAACTTGGAATAGGTTGGGCACAAAGGATTCGCCCATTGGAATTCTTGGCCACCCAGTAAAAGAAGGAGGCATTTACTTCCATTTGAATGGGTCTTTGAAATGGGACACCTTTTGTCGCACCACTGTGATGCATTCAGTGTTGGAATACAGCCTTAGAGGGATGCAGACCTGAATCGTGACATTGATGTGTTCTACATTCACTATGACCATACACACTAATGACAGCTCTACCGCCATCGGGAGCAACTTGGGGTATATGTCAGGGAATGGGGGGGCCGGGGATAGGGACATTAAGTTATGCCGTTGATGGACAACGCACTGTACCACCTGAGCCACACCCTTCTCCTTCCATTCACCATTGTTGGTAACTTTTTCAAGGCTTCTCTTTGTCCAACATGGCTTTGTGGTCAGGGTTATGCTGCTGTCTCTTGGCTTGACATACTCTTGGCAATGCTTTACATGTCTTCATGTGGGCAGAGCTTTTCATGAAACAATGCTTGTGTAGACAGGAGGAGACCACCTGTGTATGTATAGACGAGACCTTAGATGCATGCTTTCACCTGAGAAGGACTAAACAAGTCGAAGTAGCTGGCTGATACGGCATTCTATGCAACTAATGCAGATTGATTTAATGTCTTTTCAATGTGCAGGTTTATTACAATAGGGTTTTGCTCATTCCAATACTTGAATAAGCTGAATAAGGGCACTCTGCACACTTGTCACTGTCATTGAAGAAAGGAGATTTTTGCTTGTACCTTTTGTAAACACAATGTGCCTCTTTCATAATTCTGCTGGTATGTAATTATGTATCATTCTGTGCCTGAAATCTTAAATGGAAGCAGACAGTACACTGGAATACACTGTAACAAATCATATCGGCTATCTCTTTTGTAGTTATGACTTCATTCCTGAAAATAGCACTCCATGTTGGACTGTGTAATAGTAATCAAAAGTAACTTGGACGTAAGTTACAAAATACTCACATGTATGACTACAAATCAGTGAAGCTCATCTTCTGTAATGGCTACCAAATATCTGAATTCATAACTCCACCTAGTGGTTGGTTTGGTAATTTACTGTATTTCTGAGCTCTTCATGGGTGATACAAAGAAACTCAGATTTGAGCTGATCATTTAAATATGACCACAGTTCATATGGCATTAATTTTAATCTTGTTTTTATATTTGACTAATCACCAAGAGGTTTTATTCTCTGCAGTGAAGAAGATGGGGATTCTGTGAGCCAAAGAAAGCAAGGGCCATCTTGTTGTCGATGCATAATCTATTGCTTGACATCCCTTTATGTTTTGGTGTGGTGTAGCCACTATACTATGGATGCATGTATCTTATCAGTCTTATCAAGTGAGAGTAATATGTTTAGATATGTGTTTTGTTTTGTTTTTGTTACAAGGATCCATCCATTTTTTCATAAATCCCTCACAAGAATACAAAACCATTGCCAAAACTGCATTCTCTGTCAAGGAACTTCTCAGAAATAATCTTTTATGCATATTTTTTCCAGATTAATGTCCCAGTGACGGGTGCTAACGTATGTAGCTTGTTGTTGATGAGATAACGATATAACATTGGCATGTGCTCCAACTACTGACTGCTGTATTCAAAATATTGATCTGAGATTCATAAATAAATGTTTAAATATTCTTGCGTGAAAAAGTGATCTTTTTTAAAATAAAAGACAAATATTTACACTTGGTTTAGACAGACAGCTATGATGAGAGGGTTGTAGTTTGGCAGTGCACTAGTTGATGAGATTATGATTGTAGGGACAGTATGTTAGGTTAAACAGTTTATTTATTGAAGCCAGATTTATAAATATGTCTGCGTAATTTACTATTTTTTGGTTTCTCCATAGACCTTTGTGTGTCCGAGGAATGTGTCAACTGGAGTAGTAAGCCACTAGAGGGAGACAAAGATTTTCCATTTGCAGAGCTGCAAGTTTGTAATCCAGGTAATCATCTCAAATAATCCTGCTGTTTTGTTAAACATATTCCAACTGAGACAGCTTGCTTTGGCCATATGGTCAGAGTGGATTTCCCAAATAGCAGTACTATACATATATAGTTATACTACAACTGTCCTCGTGCGTTTGTGAAGAATTAGCTTTGACAGACCGTCGGAAACCTGCCAAATTGGAAGTTGCATGTTTAATATAAACTGGAAGCGGCTTGTGTGTTAGTTACTGATTGAATCATGAACTTGATACTTGTGAGAACTACACTCTGCTCTTCTGCTTATTGAAACAGGCACGCTGCACCCATGTGTTTGAATTTATTCATGTTGAAAATACATTTCTGGCTCTATTATGAACTTTGCCTGCTGACTAGACACACGTTAAATTCAGTTTGCTGTACAAAATGGTTCGTAATCTTCTCATGTTTGTACAGCTATGGTCTCTCATGACGTTGTGTTAACTCTGTACATACAATAAGCAGTGGAAAAGCCTTCCAGGATTATGTGAGCTGGAGTGAGATCTCACACTGAGGTGGTTCATGTTATTATGTGGGCTTTAGCAAGAGGCCATTGTGAAAGCACTTGTTATGTGTGGGGTCTACCGCAACTCCACATTGGAAAATCTTTAAGTGTTCCCAGTTTAAACCACATTTATCCCTGATGCAGCACTGGTGCAGTTCTGTGTGGTTTCAGGGTCTTGTTAAGGAAAGATCTCAATATATTAAACACTGCGCTGTGCACATACATTACTTGTGCATTATTGTTTGTGCTATATTGTTGCCATATGACCCAGCTATTTCTCTTTGATGCACAACCTTTCCTTTTCTCTTTGTTTCCTCGCCCCAGATTACTTCCAAGACGCTGTGTCAGTTCAGAGCCATCTATCATTGTCACCCATTTAGGCAAAAAGGGGAAAAGTTTTAAAAAGATTTTGGATGTTGTCCAACTTTTTTGGCTTCAGTGAGCCTATAGAGTGTGTCAGTCTTTTTGTCTTCATCAGCTATACGAGGATGGCTCTCATTTCCTGCAGATGTCACACATACTACAGTGCAGAGATACTGACAAGATAGAAACACACACACAACTGAGAGGCTGTACGTATTAGCATGCGGTTTACACCCTTTGCCAAAAGGGACCCAATGGGGGAGAATTGGGAGCAGCTGGAGATTCACAACTCCCCATGTGTTGAGGCCTCTCATACACACACACACACACTGCTTACACCCTCCGTCCTCCTCATATTGTAGCTGTAGGAACAATATTTCAACAGTGACAGCTGAAAAAGTTACCTAAGAACACATGTTGCAGTATCATCTATCTGCTGACCATGAGTGTGTGTTTGCATGTGCTCAGGGAACACACAGAAATACCTGCAGTTTTTCTCAAAGGCCTCTAAAACATTTCAGGAATAAGCAAAAAAATGTTAACTGCTGTTATTTGTACAGTTTTGCACAGCTCCTCTTGCTCATCGGCCTGCTTCAACACGTTTGAGTTGTGGGTTTTCTTTGTCCAAAAAGGCGTTTGTTGATCTCATAAAACATATTCTGGCACAACACCTCTCTGGCCTCGGGAACTACACCTGTGTTCAATATGTGCATAAATACTTACGGCTTGAGTTGTGGTGACTGAGTGCTCCAGCGCCTTTAGCGTAATAGATGTGTGGCTGAAGAACTTCTGACAAAATGTTAATGTGTTTTTGAAAACGCCCCTGTTTGCATGTCATGAGGACAATAAGTGTCTTGCGCTGAAATTAAACGAGGACATCAGTGTCCAAGCACTGGGTCTTTGCTTGTGCACTGCAGCTGACGCCATCTGTCTGAAGCCGTGCCACCATACAAAATAACGTCATAATAATAACAATCTATGAGGAAGGACTTTGAAGTTTAGACCACCAGAGTTACAGTCACTGCCGCAAAGGTGGGTCACATCAATTTAAATGTCAGTTAGCATTTGTCAGCTATTAAATGGGTCTGGAAACTAACTTCAAAGCAACATTCCCGTAAACCAAAATCCAAATAGGCTCAGTTATCTGTACACAAACTGCAGGTGCTTTCGTGAAATTGTGCAGAATTGTAGAGTCACAGAATATGAATTGGCCGTCTGTCGCATAGAGTTCCTGTCTAGTTTTGACGGTCTTTAAGCAATCGCCAACTAGTACATCCAACATTTATGAATCATCCCCAATGTCTAGTATAAAATCTAGAAATTAAAATCAGCCGCAGTTCGGTCCAGATCAAACCAGTTGTGTATCAGATTTGGTTTCTATATCTACACTGACCTTCATACTGTGACTCACCTCTCAGTGAGTTTGCATCTGGCCTGCAACACATTAGCTCTGGCCGTAAATGTGTTTGACAGATTTCTGCAGGGATCAAAGGCGCAGGGAAGGAGATGACGTGTTTAGATAACTTCAGCGCTGGACGTCAAAGCTTAGGAGACCGAAGACCTGCACGCCAACATAAATCTCAATCTAATACCCGTCCTTATTGAGCAAAAAATATCTTTTTATTGGCGTTTAAAAGTGAGTATAGGTGTCAACATGGACATAAGCGACTACCAGATATGTCTCTGCGGTGTGTGCGCAGAGGCACTGGAGATTACATTTCCTCCAAAGGCCTCACCGTGTTGGCTACAGAAACGCTCACTATGCACTAAATCAATAGGAAATCCTTTAAATCTCCATGAAAATACAAAGTCAACAGTACTTTGACACAACAAGTTAGTATCTCAGTAAATTACTTCTTGGAGCTGTTGATGGAATAGGTTAGAAAAACAGAAAAAAAGCCTTTCATTGACACCAAATCATTATTTATTTTTCTGACGTGTATCTTTTTAAAGCACTGGACCGGCTGGAGCTTAGTTAAAATTTGAACCTTGGGTTACAATGGCTGCTATGCTTAGACATTCTGCAACAAAAAGGTCTCAAGCAAACAAAGCTTCATTTTAAGTGGTTATGTGAGGCTGTATTTGCTTCCATACATCAGCTCAAGTATGGTGCTTAGCTTTGTGTACAGATGGGTGACAAATTAAAGGAAAACCCAGCATTAAGTGTTTTAGTTAGGTGGGTCATCACGTGCTGCCTGAACATGATCCACAGAGTCCCATAGGTGTTCAGTTGGGCTGAGATCTGGTGATTATGGAGAACAAAGCATGCGATTCACTGAATTCTCATATTCAGTTACCCCTTGTGCTTCATAGACCCCCTTCAGGAGAGAAATGTTTCATTGTAGGACAACAGTGGTCATTTAGAAATCCATTGTATTGATAACTCTTTAAGGGACTAGTGAACCCAAACCATGCCTGCAAAATGCGCCCGCAGCAGCAGCAGCTCTCGGGGTCAACAGTCCAAGTTTTCATGTTAATTTATCCCCATGAAAGCTATGGCTGGTGTCACATTATGCTCATATAGTTTGTGAAAGAGAATCAAGGCAGATCCAGATTCTACGGTTTTTCCTTGATGCTAAAAAAAAACTCTAAATGGATTCAAAAAATGAAAAGACGATTCATCGTGCTTTAATAATTAATGTACTCATGTATAATGAATGTGCTCGTTTTCACAGTCAGTCAAAACAAATGTATCTATTGAGGTGAATTTGTGCTGTGATATGTAAATACAACTCTAACATGGCAGATAGTCATTTTAAACGGGGGCTATGAGCCTTCCAAAGACACGAAAGTGTTTCTCACTTGCTTCTCGGTGTCCCCTCATTTGAGAAAGCTGTGGTTTCTGAGGTATGTTTGTGTGTTTCACTGTGCGTGGGAGGGTCTTTGTCCATGGGAGAATGAGTTTAGATGGAAACAAACTTCAGTAAGTGTTTCAAGGCGGCATTTCAAAAGCCATCTGTCTGATAATGATGATGAGCGTCACGGTGATGAGGGCGTTGATTGATACCGAACAGATGCCGGCGTGGTTGCAAGGTTACACAATGACACTGATGTGTTTAAGGTACCACAGTGGTACCTGGTGAAACAGTGATAAAGCAGGAATTTGTCGGGCCCCCGAAAACAAACTTTTGCGAAATGGCAAAAAGTCAGAGTGATGTCCTGTTGTGTACTTGACCAGCATCAACCATTCTGATAAGTACTGACAGTTAAATTATCGTGCTTACATAATCTAGCTTTGTGTATCGGTGTGTTTGTGTAACACCCATTCTTTGTACCGAGTAGATTGTTGTGATTTGTGGTATGTGATCAAATTTTGCTTACATTACAATGTACTTGACGGACTCGTTTCCCAGAGTGAGTCAAACTGAAGTGTCTGTTGGGCGAAGGGAAAAAAAAAAAGTTTCCAAAGTGATGGATGTTGTGTTGCTTATATGTGGTAAAGCGGCCCAGGAAGGCAGAGGAATTTCATGCTTCAAGTATGTCACGGGTGCTGGACTTTAACATGGCTTCTTTGGCATTTACTGATGGTGTCTTTACACTGTAATTTATACAAGCTGAGTGGTGTTTCTGTTTAAAGCAAGGGTTGGAGTCTGTTTTACAAGCTGGCTGTCTCTACACCCTATGGATTGTTCTGCCATTTGGTTAGCAAACAAAAAGTACATGCTCAGCTTTGCGATTTTCTGCATAAAGGGAAAAGAAAGAATCCCATAAAAATTCTAAAACAGCAGAAATACAGAATATGCTGGAGCAATGTGTTTGCGAAAACACTATTGGAAAAACAGCATTTTGTGTGCATGCGTAGTGTGTGAGCATCTTTTTGTGGCGTCTGTGCAAGTGACGCACATCTGAGGTTTGTATATAAGATTCACACGTGATATCAATAATATCAACCTTTCTAGTCAGTGAAAAACATGACTGACAGTGCTCCAGAAATGACGAGAAGCGCTGCTGGTTTATACACAGAGTTGTGAGCTGGAAAGGATAAGACTGTTGTATAAAAACAGATTATTCTGTCAACTCATGTTTGTTTATGCTCCAAAGATGAATAGAAGAGGAAGAAGCAGTTATGATATTTGGAAGGAGAATGTATGCACCAAAAAAACAACAACAAAAAAAGAGGGCACAGAAACATAATAGCGTGAGAGGAAGCGCTCCTTCTTCCTCTGAGATTGATGGTATGGAGGAGAGCATGGGAGCGACCTTGACTTGGTCATGAGAGTTGTGAGCTCAGAGCAAGAAATAGAGAGGCAGACTCTGTAATCAGTACACCGACTCTGCAGTGCCCTTTAGGAAGTAAACACACAAACATTAGGCACTCTGCCATTTCACTGTATAACCTTGAGAGTTAAGATAAAGGCAATAAAGACAGATGGCAAATCGGTTGAAATGGAGGGGAATGATGTCTGGACTTTGAAAACGAAAAGCAAATGGAGAAATTAGACTAAATGAGCACAGGCATCATACTGTGCCCATCATACTGTGAAGCACATTTTTTGTCTCTGAAGGCAGTGTCATTTACTGAATGGTGTTTTTGTAAACTTGTAGGCAACTGTTGGTGCAGTCAGTCATTCTCGTGTGTTTGTTTTATTGTAAAGTAGCATCACTTTAAAGATTTACCGTTTTACTGAGAGAATTGTTTTTGTAGTCTCAAATGTTACGCTATGACGATCTAATAACTGTGAAACGCGAGAAATTTCTGAATCCCTCACAAACTTTTCACATAAAATCCAAGTTCGGTTTGCGATGCTTCTTCTTTGCCTCACAGAAGAAAGATTGCTGTTGCATTATTTGTCAGCATTGCCTCCTTTAACTTCTGTTCACTTGGTCCACAGATGTTCAAGCTTCACTATCCCTTCACAGACAAAGATCACGTCTTGAGCCCCCAAATGCTCCTCAGTAGCATGGATAACTTCATCACTTTGAAAATGGCCACTATGCTCGTGAGCTTTCAGCTTAGTAAACAGAAGATGGACGAGAAGGTTCATGATGCAACAGTTAAAAGCCACATTTACCTGCTTCTTTCACGTGATGCTGTGTGGACGAACACATCAAAGCTTTCCTCTCCTCTTTTCTTTGATTGCTTCAAACATTTGAGTTTTGTGACTTTATATTTACAGTTGTGCCTCAAAATGGAAGTTATGCCTCTTGTTTCTTGGTGAGGCTGAGTACTTTCTAAAGTACCCTTGTATTCATGTAATTCGCCGAAATATTATACATGTAAGACAAGCAGCAACAAAAATATGAAGAAGAAAGAAGCACAGAAAACAAGGTTTTGAAGAATTTGTGAAACAGAAAAAGCAACACAGAATGGCAAGATCGAGTTCTGAAATATATATCAAGTACTGTGTCCAGAATATCCAGAAGCCATAAAAACACGCGAATCTTGTGATTTATTTTCAAAGAGTTAATGCAGGAGCAACATTTGATTAAAACCAGTGTTTTGGATCTGCTACCATGAAAGACACTTTTTTCTTTTTCCATCAGCCTTGATCATGGAACAGTTACAAGCAGCTGTTCAGAGGATGTTAGAGGCCTGGATGTAGAGTAGCATACCCTACTGCTGGTTGCTTATAACCAGTTAAAGAACTTTGAAATCAATTCTGTCTTCAGCAGGTAGCCAGTGCAGGGATGCTTATTATATTCAACAGTATGTGGGACTACTAGATAACACTAAGTAAAATATACGCTACATTTTGTACATTTAATTTCATTTTAACATATGAAATCTCAATTATGAGTCTTATTTCAGATGTGCTATTACAGCCCTCCCAACAATTGTCGTCTTTGACTTCTCCAACATCTGTCAACGCTCATATCAGTCTTCACTGCCTGAACTATCTGACGTTTTTTCCCCCAGTCTTAAGTACCTCTAATGCACCAACCATATGGTTTTTCCCCATGCCGCGGCTAATCAGGAAATCATGTGTTTACATAAACTAATATCCAAATTGACAGATTCACGGCAGCAGCGCATTTGAAGTATTTATCTTTGTCTTAGCCTTGATAGGAGCGTAATTTTGACGTTTAGGAATCTCTCTCGCAGGTTTAGATACATAAACATTGTGTGGAATTCCATGCGAGCGTCATACTGTTTATGTGTTGAAGCGTCGTCCTTAATTTCCTTCCTCGTGGACGGAAAGGTGCGTGTCGGGCCGTAAGGTGTGCAGCTGTGGAGCTTCACAGGATCAACATCTGGGTATTCTTTTCAACACTGACTGAGATTATAAGGGTCTCAATAAATCAGGATTCATCCAGTGAACAGGAGTTGGAGTGTTGTAGTGGCCGGTCCTGGTGTCTGATGCGTCCCATCTGTGGAGCATATTTGAAAATAAAATGATTACAAGCTGATGTGATTTATAAACAGAGCTAGCATTAGTTTCAGGGTTTGTCATGTAAAGTAGCTCTCCTATGGGAAAAAAATAGTGCATAGAAAGTAGAGCATGCTTTTCATATGTGGCTAATTTTTGCAAATATGAGTAAAATCTGCACTGCTTTAAAGGAGTTAGTTCCCATCCTAATCCACTTCTTGAGTTTTACTAGTTAGTTTAGTTTATAGCTTCAAATATATGTAGAAAGCTCCTAATATACACAGGGTAGCTTTTTATATTCTGGTTTCACTAAACTTAACCGCAGTCAGGCTAAGCGGTCACATGAAGCTAGTTATTAACTCTGTAAGTCAACCCCGGGTTTCTGAATCTAGAGATGATGGGAAACTTGAAAGGAGCAGTGCTGGCAGCAGATGACCAATCGTAAACATGAACACGTCAAAAGCTGCATATTTCTTACAAGAATTGGTAGGCTTATCAATATCAGTGGGATTTTACCTGTATATTCATTTCTTAGATGTAAGTTTCTGGTTTGTCTTTTAGTTGTCAATTCAACACAAGATTGTACTATTGGCTGTAGTGCCACTCGCTCTCAGTCTGGGGTGTGGAAGCACTGGTACAGCTGTCTCTTTAAAGGGCCGTTTTAACTGTTTTTGATTGTATCTTTTCTGTGTCTTGTTGTGTCCTTGTTCTTATGGTGTGTGTATTTGGACCCCATGTCTGGAATAAAGCTGAATTGAATTGAAATTGAATTATAACTAAATATATAAAAAAAAGTATTTTGAGAATTGAAATTCACAATCAAGTTAAAGGAATAACACTGTTTTCATGGTAATGTGGAGGATGAATTCAGTAACCTCACATTTAGTGTGGTGTTCTTACAGTGTGCGAGACAATTGCTTGGCTGTCACAGAGTGTTGGTTGCAAATAAAAAACAAAACCTCTTAAACGTAATACCTAAGCTCACTGCAAATCTTCTAAAGTCAAAAAATACAAGGCTTTAGTGCTTTATCAGGCTTTGTTTTAGGATTATATTGATATACAAAGGCTTATAAAACTATGAAGAGGCTTTGAAACGGCATCTTTTAAAGCCTTCCCCTCCTCAGAGACCCTAGCACTATTTGTTACAAGCTCCACAGGATTTTCTAGAAATATGGATGCCATTTTTAAAGAAAATTGGTCAGCAGATGATGTTTCATCTGTTATCTGCTCCGGAGCAGGTTAGGTGGTCAAAGTAAGTCACTGTGACAGTGTAGTCCTGTAAGAACAACGGTCATAGTCCTGAAAATCTAGAGTTAAGCCTGAAGTTATCTCGATGACCTCAAATCTTGCTTTCTAGTACAGACCTCTAGTATGGCGTGTGATTTGAATCTGGATAACTTATCTGTCTCATTAATGCATGCAGAACAAGCTGAAGCCATTTGTAAGAACAAATATCAGCCTCACCTATTGAAAGAACTCCCAATTCTTCCTACTGCATGTGGTACCAGTCAGGTACAAGATGCTTCTGTGCAAATAGGCATTAAAAAATAGATGATAGTAGTTGATAGATTATGTGGACACAAATTCATAAAGATGTCACCAAACAGCTGGCTGATGCCAACTTCAGCATCATTGGGAAAATAAATAAATAAAGCGTCTCATCCATCATGTCATCCTGCTCGGCCCATCGAGTTTGAGATCTGATAACCATGTGTGCTGCAAAAATGCATGTCATTATTAGGTGTGAATGCAGGCTCATGAATCAGATATAATGGTTCAGTTTGATTTATCCATAAATATCTGCATATGTATTCATGAGCATAGCTGTAAATTAACAAATTACAAGTGCAAATGCAGCTAATCCTTTAGAGTCAGCTCCTGTTAAGTTTTTTTCCTCTCAGGTGATTTGAATTCGAGACTCGATGGCCAGAAGATTTATTTGTGACAGTTTGAACTCGGAGTGTGGTTTGCTGTTCAGACAGTTCAGCAGACATTGGTAAGCTGTTTCTTCTGTGTGGCAAGGAAAGTTTCACCAGTACCGTTACCGCACGTCTGTGTGTGTGTGGAAGAGAAACTCTGGATGACTCCAGCGCAGCATTGCACTGACACTCAAACTCATGCTGCTTTTCCTCTGCCGGAGCAGGATTCATGCTACACATTCCATAGACTGTGTCTGACACACATGCCTCACATTACTCCTTGGCGTCTTTGGAGCTACTCACAGAGTTGCCTACATTTTTGTGTGCGTGTCCGGCCTTATCTTTTTACATATGTTCGCATGGAGAGATGCACCCCGTGGGAATATGATTCTCTTCAGCCGCACTTACACTCAAGTGTTGGCTGGAGTCTGCAGAGAACATTAAAATAACAGGATTAGGGTGAAGTAAAACGACACTGAAAAGTGGAATGTAACCGACATGTGATTCTCGGTTTAAC
The DNA here is from genome assembly GCF_021347895.1 of Acanthochromis polyacanthus. Taxonomy (NCBI): domain Eukaryota; kingdom Metazoa; phylum Chordata; class Actinopteri; family Pomacentridae; genus Acanthochromis; species Acanthochromis polyacanthus. The sequence continues at coordinate 52,961,435 of NC_067113.1, forward strand.
CACCAGATGGGCTCGGTGCTCTAAATGGCCATTTTGGCACTGGGCAGGCAGGCATCCCTTTCTAGCCTCTCTCCTTGTTAGAAGTGTAAAACCTTCAACTTGGACTGTGTGCTGATGGCCGTGATGATGATGATGATGGTGTATTGGTGGTGAACATGCGAATAACGTTCTCAGCAAGAGCAGGGTTTAACAAAAGATTTTGTGCTTGTAAAACAAAAAATGAGAACTGCTTGTTCCTTGTACTTATTTCTTAGCATTGTATTCTGGCCACAGTGTTTATTGTTCTCATTAATGGCGCTCTGAGAATGCTGTAGAAAATGAAAATAGTCATGTGGTTATGAATAAGTAATTATGTTTTTTTACACATGGAACAAACGGAAACAGATGCAGGGGGCAAGTTCACATGGGCACTAAAACAATCACCATGGAGACCAGGATTTGAGCGTGCTTGTGTGTGTGTGTGTGTGTGTGTGTGCACGATCACATGCGTGTGCAGGCTCATCCATGACGTTTGATAAAAGCTGGCCAGACGTCTATTACAGAAGTGTCTCTCTGCGTAAAGGACGAACATTCCTCCATTTGGCGAGCTGAATCGTCCGCGGCCGTCTCTGGCCAACTGGTGTTGCGTGATTGTGATGAAAAACAGGGTAGGTGTTGGTGATCATCACACTGGCGCAGAAGTGGGATCCGAAGGCAGATTTGTATTTATGAATAGAAACAGCCAGTGCAAACGCTCCCTTGAATGATTTCCTTAATCTCTGACCACCATGAGAGCTCAGGTTTTTAGCAGCGTTAGAAAATGATTCTGCTAAGTAATGACACTGGAACAAATCCCTCTCAGTTAAAACAACACGTCTAAGCTACGGCGAGGGAATCCTCTCACAACAAAAACGATTGCTTCTCCCAGACACTTATTGACACGCTTCCATTTTAATTCAATATAACCACTGTGTGCCTCTTGAGACAAAGAGTGTCACCGCCTGCCGCAGATTTCTGCCAGTGCTCATTATGCAATCGTAAGCTTTGATAATTCCTCCAGTGCACCATTTAATTAGAAACACATGGCCCTGAGATCGCAGAGGAGTACAGAGCTTCTAATGTCTATACAGCCTGCGCCATGAGTAATTGTTTCTCCCTTGCTTGTGCCGAGCCATTTTTTAACCTGCTGACAGCCAGCAAGCAGGAGGAGAGGAGGAGGAAGGAGAGAAAAGAGGAGATAAGAATTAATCTGTGTCATGAGTTCTTACTGCTATTTGGTTAAAAAAAAAAAAAGGTATATGAGTTGAAGTGAGAAACAGGAAAAAGCTGTGGATGAGGAGGCCAGTTACACCCCCCTTTCTTTAAATTTCTTTTTGGTTCCTTCCTCTTAGCCAGGAGTTGTTCAGAATGAGGGAGGTCCCAGGTGAGCTGGAGACCAATGGAGGCTGACATCATGACAGGGCACTTCATCAAAGCTTGTGGAGGCTGTTTGGATACCTGCCCGGGCTCAGGAAGAACTGTTATAGCTTCTCCTATATACTGCCAGGCAGTGTAGGAACACTTCCACCTCACCTGATATCGAGTTTGTGCTCAGATGTAACGTGTGTGAGAAAAAAACTAAATGCTCTCATTTATTTACTCTGAACAATTGAGAAAGTCGTGGTGGCATTCAATCTTGTCACCCTTTTCGTTAAGTGATAGGTTGCCATGGATATGATGCTACATGTTGTCCGTTCGTACTTTTTGCGTAAGAACACTCACAGTTCTACTCCTAAAGGATGAATGATTAACCAGCAATGGATTGAATGAGTAAAGGTATTAAACCAACTTTTTGCAACTTGAGATGAGAAGGAGGTAGAACAAACTAACACAACTGAGGCTAGCATTTCTGTGGGCTTATTTTTGCACACTGTGGGCTCATTTTTATGTGCTATATAAAGTTCCGCACCTCTATTGAAACAATACAATCATGACTAGAAGTAGAGAGAAGTTAAAAATGTCTTTTGTGTGACACAACAGAATTCTGGTAATGTAAATCATAAAAAAGAAAAAAAATGCCAGTTAAAGTTCTTTAATTCTTCATTGCACAACAATTGAGAAACCCTGGAATCCACATGCGCAACGTTTTCCCAAGTGCATACAAGTGTTAAAAACACTGTAAACTAATTGTGACTCCACTTAGTAAAGATATTTGACTACTGACATTATTAATTAGTTTTCATTCTAGTCTCCTCTGCACAACCACTGCCTGCAGTTCAGCCAAAATCAGCCAAAAGTTCCAGAATTTTTGTCATAAGATTGTTGGTCGTAGTTAAATCACTCGTAGCTCCACAGTTGTGCTGATTAGCACCAGGTTTTTTGTCGTTTTACAGACTGTTATTAAACCAAAGGGTTTATTTTTGGCAAATTTAAAAAAATTAGACATGTAAAATAAAGTGGTTCTGATTAAATATTGCAATTTTAAGCTTAAGTTTTGTGTACGTTTTTATGCAATTTGAAGACTGTCAGAAAATGTAAAAGCCAACATTTCATTGGTGCAATTTTTTAATAATTTTTGAAAGATAGCAGGCCTTTAAAACCCACCAGCAGTTTTGTGGGTTTAGAGAGTTGGGTAAAAACAAGCCAGATATTCCTTCAAAGTGAGACTCGGCTGCTTCTCTCCATTTCAAGTATGTTTGGAGTTTGTTAGACCCAAGTAACTTGAAGACATCTGGATGAGATCTGGAAAACTATGAGAGGCATTTTGAACTATAAATGAAGAATCCGTTAATCTAAACAAAACATAAAAATGTAATGAATGTAACACAACACATTTCCTTCGAGGCGACATCGGATAGCATTGATGACACAGGGTTCTATTCTCAGTGAACGGATTTCTACTTGTCGTTAATGCATGTGTCGAACTTTGCCACGCTGTGCTCCACGCCTATCTCCTCTTTGTCAGTTGTCAGTCATTCCTGGCCAGCGGGTGCTACCCTGCTGGGTGGTGTGTAAGCCGAACTCAAATACCCACAGCTGTTCACAGCCATTTTAGATGGAAAGACGAGGAGGGGGAGAGTTTGGAGGAAAGAGGGAGGAGAGCGGAACTTGTGAACTTGTCCCCATGTTTCTGTTTCTCTCTGTGCCTTGTCCAGAATAACCATTAGGCCGCTGTGGTTGGAGTCTCGGCTCACATGACTCAGATCCTCCTCTGTGGGAGCTAACTGTTTGGCACCTTCCAGCTCGTGGCCTGATGATGTCACCGATCTGGGGGCCCCTCGTGGTCATCGGGAGCCGGACTCCGGGGCTGATGTCACAAATCTGGCAACGGCGTAAGCTTCGAGCCGCTGACGGACAGCTTGGTGTGTTTGTGCGGGGCAGATGGTTGGGGAAGGGAGAGGAGGAGGCACTCGGGTGCCAACATGGAGGGTGGCAAAGACGCTTCTTATCAAGTGGTGCCACATGCGGGCTCTGATGTGCCATTGTGACAGGACGTTTTTCTCCTTTTCATCTAATTCTGTCTCCTATTGTCTATTTTTTCCCTATTGATCTCCTTCGCCTCATTTTCCTCAAAGCCATTAATTAATTTCTCTTTGGCCTCTGCTTTTTTTTCTTTTCTTTTTTTTGCTCACTCTTGCATCTTCTTTGTCTTTTGTCTTTGTCTTTCTCTTTCCAGCTCGCTATCTTTTCTCCATCTCTTTCAATTTGCCAGTGTGTTTGTGGTGGTTTATCTAACACTCTCATCAGTGATCTCTTCGCTCTTTCCTTCACTGCCTTTTCCATTTCTAATTGGAATGCTTTTTAATCCCTCTCTCGCTCTGTCTCTCGCTTGTTTCTCTCTTGCTCTCTTTTTTTCCTCTCTCCTTCCCTCCATCCCTCCTGATATTCTTTGTCTGGGATTGTCTTTTTCTCCTTTGTGCGCTCTGACAGGCCTCTTCCTCTCATTGATAGCGATGGCAGGCTCAGCCCCACTCCATAATGCTGCTGATATTTTTCCCACTGGAGACCCCACTGTTGCTGCTGCTGCTGCACCCCCTACCTCCCCTCCAAAAAATGGACAGACATCCCTCCCCTCTCCCTCCCGATCCATACTTCTGTTTTCTCTCTCTGCCAAGCTTCTACTGTTCAGCAGGGGAGCGGTTCAACAAGACTGGTTTGTTTTGGAGAGTCACTGGGCCCCAGCCTCATAGAGATTAATGCTTAGACAGAAGGGGATGACATTTATGAGGCATGGACTGGAGTAAAATATCAAGAGAGGGGGAGAAAAAAGAGGAAATTGTACTGGTTAATGGTGTTGGAGCAAGTGTGGCTTTGGAGATACAGAAACAGAACTAACATGTTTGCAGGACACTTCAATGTGTACGATAAAGTCCTCACAACGAGCCGTCCTTGCATTTGCCACCTCAACATCAGTCAGTGAAATGCCAGTGGTCATTCTGATGGATGGCGACAAACTCAGAGTCAGCTGAGTGTTATAGTAACTTAATCAAATTATTCTTTACTCAGCTCTTTGCTCAGAGTATCCATTAATGCGTGTATTGACATAACCTTCAGTGAGAAGTAATCACTGCACTTGACCATACACACATACAGCAGGCATGAATCCATCCATAAACATCTCCAATTATATCTGCCTGCAGCAGAGTGATGAATACGGCTCAATGGCTGTACAAGGGTGTTTACGCCATTCTGCATTCTGACCTGCACAATGTAGTGCAACAGAAGGTTCTAGAGGAGAAGTTATCAATAAAGACTTAAATTAAAATGGATCTGAGAAGAATTAGAACATGCTCGCTGCTCTCACCCTGCACCAAAGTCCATCACTCTTCACGGCAATGTGATCAATGGGGCTGAGACAGAGTAGCCGAGCTGCTATCCGTTCTCATTACTGACACTGCTGTCCACTGCTGTTGCTGCTTTCCCTAAGTTTCTGCCAGAGGCTGAGAAAGAGTGTGTCAGACATCTGTCAGGAGCATCGTCAAAGTGGATTTGCAGCACTGTTGAACTGGGATTTAAAGTTGCTATGTTCTTCACGTCAGTGCTGCTGTCTTTACATGAGCATCCCTCTACATCAAAATGTATATTTCTTTCTTCTGTACTAACACTTGAAAGCAGCACATTTGGAATTATATTTTTGTGGCTGTGCATCAGCTAGTGTCAGAAACGTGTGTGGTTTAACCAATTCAAAATATTAAGTGGCCACTTCATCATGTGCAGGTATAACAGCCCTTTGTAACATTTGTATTTACAAAGCTCATGAACTTGAATTTTTAGTACTGCTGTCAAAAATGTGCAGAATCAGTTCTAATTATTATCTTGGTCCTGGTTAAAGGTAAAATAGTAGTGGAATACCTGAGTGACAAAATGATAGTGATTTTTTTTTTCCAATAGCAGAGACTGCAACAATAGCAATAACAAAATTGTTTGATAGAATATGTGATAGTTTCACTTAAATGTATATGACGCAAACTGTTAAAGCGTGTAATGAACACAGAAGTTCTGCTGCATGAACAAAACTCCAAGTGCGTCCCTCGCCGATTCATAAACTGTGTATCATACATTGATAATGGAGCATCTTTGCCCTTCGTCGTTCATCTTGGGACGTCCATGCATGTCTCCCAAGGTGCACTAGTCTGTGGACACCGCCTTCCCCTCGCGGAGGCTGTGGCTGGTGGGGAATGAATGAATGAATGAATTATATACATATATATATATATATATATTCTGGAGGTTTGGGGTTTTTTTGTTTTGTTTGTTTCTTTTCTTTTTCATCTTTTTTTGTGTGAGGAGTAGGGGAGGAGAAAAGAGAGAGAAGAAAAGGCGGGAAAGGAAAAATGTTTTGTTTACTGTAATTTTAGTAACCGAAATAAAACAATAATATTTTTTTACAAGTTCTGTAACCGAAAGAGGAATCGGCAGAAGCCGAAGCTTATTTTGCCTATCCTATACAATCCCTAGAATCAGCGAGCGTTACAGTAATACATGACATAGAAGACACATGGATGAAAAAAACAAAACAAGATTTTACTCTACATTAGCCTGCTTAGTCATTTCACATATCAGTCATTTTACATTGTACTCTTATTATTTTGCCTTTCAGTGCTTTTTTAAAACTCAACAGAGAATTATACAGTTTCAAATCCTCACTCAGTCCATTCCATAATATAGCACCCAGATATGAGACACATCTGTATTTGACTTTAGTTCTCACCTTACCCCTTTCAAAGACACTCAGCCCTCTTAAATTATATATTTTTTTCTCTTAATTTAAAAAATTGTTGAATACATATAGGGAGACTTTTATTCTTTACTGAAAATAGTATTTGTAATGTTTTTAAGTATACAATATCTAAAAATTTCAAGGTGCATGACTATAAATAGTTTCTTAGTGGTTTCACAGAAGGAAGCTTTATTTTTTATTCGTATAATTATTTTCTGAAGTTTAATTATAGGGTCTATATATGTTCTATAATTATCACCCCAAACCTCAACACAATATGTCAGATATGGCATTATAAGTGAGAAATACAATATACGCAGACCTTTCTTGTTCAGAAAATCACTTTTTTTGTAAATAATACCAATACTTTCAGATAATTTCTGTTTTATATATTCTATATGTGGCTTCCAACTGAGTATATGATCTGAAATTACTTCCAAAAATTTGGTTTCATATACTCTTTCTATTTCGACTCCATTTAGAATTAAGTGAATTTCACAATTTGCCCTCACGCCACCAAACACCATAAATTTTATTTTTATTTTCGTTTAACGATAACTTATTGATATCAAACCATTCCTTTAATCTGATCAACTCCTTTTCTACCGTTATCAACAATTCTTTAATGGCTGGTCCTGAACTAAATAAGTTTGTATCATCAGCAAATATAATAAATTTCAATTTATTAAGTACTCTACCAATACCATTCAAATAAAGTATAAATAGCTTAGGTCCTAATACCGAGCCCTGTGGAACACAACAAGTTATTTTTCTAGAATGTGACATAGTATTGTTAAATTTTAGGAGCTTTACAATCTAAAAACACCCACAACCCTGTGATCTCCCAACACTTTGACCTAAGCAATCACCCTTTAACCGCACTATGTACTGCTTGCCAACTCACCCTGGTCATCCTTTATGCATCTTCTGGTTTTACTTGCTTTCTTTTGCCACTGTGTATATATATATATATATATATATATATATGGTAGATCATTCCTTTGTCCTTATCTGTTTTTATTCATGTGTGGAAACGTGTTTTTCATTATTATGTTATCATCAAAATTATTACCTGCGTGCCTTTATGAAAAGGCTAACATTTAAAATAAACTTTTAAGAGTAGGTGATTTAGCACAATCCATAATTATCTATACCAGCTCATACAAAACAGTTTATCACAATGAGCTTTTCTTGTTTTTCCTCTCAGCCCTACTATGTCACATGTAGAGGTGCTTCTAATTTTATGTCTATACATGAAGGGGGACAGAATATTAGAAATACCTCAGTATACTGTGGTCAGGCACACCGTCATAATAACTATGAGCTCAACACTAAAACACACAGTTTCATTAACACGTCTATTAACTGTCAGCAAAAGCTTTACAGAAGTAAACAGTTGTATTGGATTTCATTAGACTATACAGGTGTATCTAGTCTCAATCTAAAAATAGTCTTTACGTCACTGTTTCTGCGACACTGTATACATTAAAATGAAGGACGGGGCATGTAGTTTCACCCAAAGCATGCAAGGCGCATGAATAGCATGACTTCAGTGGCCTTTTGTGCTTCCCCAGTGAAGTCCTGTGGAGTTCAGATTATCATCAGCCCCTCTGTAACAAACATTCCTTTTTCTTCTTCTATGAAGCTGTATGAAGTAAGGCGAATCTAGCCGATTAGATTATGGTTCACAGAGATTTCAGAAAGTCATCTGTGTCATATAGGGTACATACAGAAATGCTATGTACACACTTTTTAAATGTTAATCTCATTGCACTTTTTAATTTGTATGTCTAATTTATTTTTGAATAACATTTTAAGGCTTTGCATGACAAAATGTATGTAATAAACACTCAGTGTATTGTCATATAGGCTTGTTGCACAAAGGCCGTTCAGACATTCAGATGCAGACGAGACACGCGCGTCTGAACACGTGCATGTGCATCAACACTTCCATAGTCAGATGCGTTGGTCCTCTATAACTGAAGCTTCTGTTAGGGAACATGTCAGAACATGTGATGCATCTTGTCATGCCTTAATTCAATTAGTGTGGAATTCTAAATATCCATGCTTGTTTGTCTTGCTTGAATTACATTTTCATCACAATTATGTCAGCTAAAATCCCCACTCAGCTTTCTACAAACAGCTCCATTGTGAGTTGGGAGCCTTTGGGGGTGAGCAGAAGGGATCAGGGTAATTAGATTGAAAGGGTAAATCATTTTTCTACAAACACATCAGACTGCTGTTGTCATGTACGAAGTTAATTGTTTTGAGTCTGAGAAACATACTACTTGGATACAAGAAGCTTTTTTTTTTGTTTCACAGTCTTGTCTTGTAGAGTCAATCACAGAGCGGTTTCAACAGCCGGAGACATTAGATTTGAGTTTAAGAGCACTAGTATGACATATGGGTTGGTCCTAAGGGCTTTGTGGGTAATTCAGGCATGCCAGAGGCTATGGGAATTGCCAATTTGGAATGTTCAACACTGACCTATCTTTTCTCTGCAGAACTTTTATATAGTTAGGATAGCACACTTTTGTGCAGCAGCCAAATATATGTTAGAGTGACCTTTGAAGAACCACTTGTGCATTGATTCATTTCTTATCCACGTTGCACCTGTGAATAAGGCCAATGTCATTACTCACCCCTGAGAAAAAGGAAGTAATGAAATCTTGCATCTGGACCTTTTGAGCAAAACACAACGCTGAGCCCGGTGCGCATACATAATATCACATTGTGTTGTCATGTAAATATTTTCGAGTAATCTGACAGAATTCGTCTTTTATTAATCCCAAGTGAATTGTTATGACTGAGAACAGGCCACAGAGGGAACAATGAGCTTGAAAGGTGATATCGATTTTGATGAATGCCAAATGCGCGCCGCTGGAAATGGGAGTAATTTCACAAGGGCTCGGGGCTGCATTAAAGCACAGTGTGTCTCTGGTTTCAACCAGTGTTCATTTGGGAAGTGCTGCATTCGATTCATTTGTCCCAGCGTGTCGTTTCATACATAGGGCAGGTTACTGATGGCGGTTGCGGCAGAACAGTCCTCCATCACGGCTGGCGGGTGTGACAGTAATGCAGACTGTAGCTGCTAATGGGACCTCTGGGACTTTCCGCTGTGTGCGACATCAATCAGGGTCCTCAGCACGCTCACTCAAATGGCCCTCCTCACTCACTCAACACATAGCAGATGTCCCATTCTGATCTTCCACCACACGTATAAATAATGCCAAATGCATGCTAATGACGTTGTTCTGTTGCTTTGGCGAAACAAATACCCATTATGGCAACAAATGGATGCAAGGTGTCGGGCGTATCCTTGCATCCTAATCACTGCTGTGTGACAAGAACTCAGTGTTTTCTTTATCATTTTTGACATTGGTTAATGAGAGCAAGTTCAGAAGGCTGGTTTGATTTTAAATCCAGTCCAACAATTTAGGTGAAATGAGACTTTTAGTGTTTGTATTGCACTGGCCATGGTTCAAGCCTGTCATATTGGCCCACTGCAATCAGTTTTTCATAGAAGGGAAACAGCACAACAGGTAAAAGTTCATCTAAGCTTGGGATGTCTTGGTGAGCTCAGATTTAAGGCTGCAACCCCAAATATCTGGTATATGTCCTGTCTAAGGGCCTTTGTTTCAAGCTATATTCCTGCTCCCCAAACATTGTGTTTAATGTTCTCATCTGTTTAATCTAAAACAGGCAAACAAAATGCCTGAAAAAGTTAGCAATTTGCACAATAAATGACCGTCACTACAATTTTTACCGTTCTACTCTCCTTAAATGCCATCTACTCACAGATAAGCCCTGAAAAATGACTCCGTTTTGCACTCTGTTCCCTTAGGTTTCATCTATTGCAGCTTTACAATAAAAGCATTACAGTCTGTGAAAGGCTTTTAATAAGAAGCAATAGCAGGAAGTGTTTGCATTAACATTTACTTGAAGATGCCCTGTGGATACGTCTGTTTGCATTTAGTGTTAGAATGCATTGTGTTTTGCACTGAAATCAAATGAAATTGTAGCATGCATTTTTCAACTCATAAAACATAAGCAATGGAGATTTTCCTGAAATGTTTTTCTTTTCTCTGTGTCTACCAACTTGGGATGGGTGTTATAGCTGAAATCTTTATTATAATAAAATGTTTCCTCTCAGCTGATATTAACAATGATTCATCAATGTTTCATAAAGATTATCAAGACCATGCCCTTCACACACCCCAACATAGAGTCTGTGAGCCCTCAGAGCAGGCCACTGAAAGTGCATTGCCTAAGTGGAGGTGGTGGGGAAAACAGGGTTGTGGGTGTTTTATACCGAAGCCCATCCCACAAGGCTAACCACTGTTCACTACCAGCCACAGCTCCACCATTGGAGCTTAGTGAGCATGGATAGGGGCAATGAGAAGCAGTCAGCCACAAACAAGCATACCTAGGGAGACCTGCATTAAAGTCAGAGGAAAAGTGACAGAAGGAGACGGGGCTCCATTTTTAAGAGACGTGATAGGCTATTTGTGAGCTTGGGAGGGAGCACGCTTGGGATTTGTTCATGCAGCCGAACCTTTGTTTTGTACTTTTATGAAGATTTGCAGCAAATGCATTGAAGAGAAACTATCATACTTGTAACACCTGCTTTAGTAGGTAAACCTCCTAACTTGTTCATCAGCATCAGCTTTACATCAGCAAATAAACATCATAATAATGATAATAATAACAATGATAATAATAATATTTACAGTATGTACAAAGATGAAAAAATAAAATGAATAAATACAGTATTGACACACTGCAGACAACAGCAATATAAAGGGGCTTGAAAATAAACTTAAAAGTGCAAGGATGCAGCAGTGCAAGAATTGCTGTGCAAACTTTAGGATTTCAGATGATGATTTGATATAGTCCGGTTGATGTTAACATCAGCCAGTGATGCTGATGTTGGACAGTCTTACAGCACATGGTATGAATTAACCGAGGTAGCGCTCCTTCTTGCAAGGTGGATGTCTCAGTCTGCTGCTGAAGGAGCTGCTTAAAGACCCCACAGTCACATGCCATTGGTGAGAGGGATCGTCCATGATGGATGTAAGCTTGGCTAACATCTTCCTCTCACCCATCTCTATGGAGTCAGGGAACAGTCCAGGACAGAACCGGCCCTCCTGACCAGTCTGTTCAGTCTCTTTCTGTCCCTGTCTGTGCTCTCTGCTCCCCAGCAGACCACTGCATAGAAAAGAGCAGACACTACCACAGTGTCATAAAATGACCGAAGCAGAGTCCTGCACACTCAAAATCACCTCAATCTCCTCAGCAGGTGGAGAGGACTTTGGCCCTTCTTGTACAGGACCTCTGTATTTTATGTCCAGTCCAGTTTGTTGTTGAGGTGAGCACCCAGGTATTTGTGTTTGTCCACCATCTCAATGTCCAAACACTGGATGTTCACCGGTGATGTCTGAGTGTCATCCTCCTGCACAAGTCAATGACCATCTCCTTCGTCTTACTGGCGTTATGAGTGTTGATGGCTGGTAGACGGCCAAAATGTGTAGACAACATTGAGCATACTCTGTGCTCATGGATATGTTTGTCGCTGTGTTGCAGGATGTTTCTCACTGTAGCTGACTTTACTGCATTGTTCCACCAAAGGACAGGGCCAGTCTTTGGTGGTCCCAAGGGTCCCTACAAGCATTAAAACTGACTCACCTTCACAAATGATACCCCAAGTTCTTCAGAGTTAGTTGAGATGTCACTTTATTCTTTCCCTTTTACCTTGTCCCTCTGGCCAGGTGCTGAATCGACACACTTGTGTCTGTTGGAGCGGAGCATCGATCCCTCCCCCAGTCAGCATGTCCTCAGGGAAGAAGGAGAGGGGGAAGAGAGCGATATGCTTAGAGCAGCAGAGCCCCTCTTGTACTAAAAAATGCTGAGACAGAGAGGAGATGCGCTGATCTGTGTAAGATACACTCCTGAACACTGCATGATGGACGCGATAGACTGTAACCTTTTGGCAAAGTTTCAAGGTGTTAGGTACATCAGTGTGAACAGCTTTCGATCTTGTTGTGGTTCTTGTTCCGGTTGTAATCTTCGTATGGAGGGCACAAAGCCCTTATTCTGACAGTTAAACAGCTGCACCTGCTGCCCTTTTAGCTTACTTCTGTGACTTATTTTAGTGCTACCTGTTCTCTGTGACAGAGCTCTTTTTCTTGTGCACGTACTCTTGCGCCCTTCAAAAACAATACGAGTCCCTTTGTCTAAATATACTCGCTCATTTCCCCATTTCCACAGTGACACTGGATTAAAGCCCCACGATTTCCCCGCTGCCATCGTTCCTACCCCACTTCACGCAGACAGGGAGGGCTTTTTGTAGTTGGTCCCCTCCCCCTGTAGGCTGTAATCACCCTGAGAATAGGGTAATTAGGGCCACTGTAGGGTAATTACCAGAGCTTGAGTTGTTTAATTACGGCCTTCTCTGGAGCTGTCTGATGCCAGTGACAGTGGAGGCGCCACTCACTGATGGAGTGATTTCATCCTCTTGACTGCAGCAGCCTGTGAGGGACAGAGAGAGGAGACATGGTAATAGAATGAGTGGGCGTGAGTGGGAGGGATCGCAGGAGTTGAATTGAGGTGGGGAGAGAGGTATCGGGTGAAAGTGAAAGATGTTGGGGTGGATAAATGCATAGGTCCACAATGGTGGGGGGAAGGCAACAGATAACAAAGCAGAGTTCATTTGTGAACAAGAGATGTATCACTGTCTAATATATGTGATGTACCCTGTGTTTTTTGCTTTGCTATTTTATTTGATTTATATAAGAGAAAATAGTCGATCAATCTAAACAATTATCTTTCAAAACATGTTGCTGACCATTTAATTTTAGTTTCTTTTCTCTTCTTTCTAAGTGTATTTAGCAGTGTCAAGGACAAATTATATTAAAAAGCTCTCCCTACTGAATAGACAACAGTTATTGTATTGCGGTTTTACCTTTTTAGGCATCTTAGTGCATCATCCAGATTAGCACCAGGTGTCCTTATATTACACCAGTGCTGCTGTGTTAACCCATCGACACTTCACAGTGCACGGACTACCTTTTTGTTTTGTGATTATTTGAAAGGCTTCAAGTCTGATGAAGGTTTATCACTCTATCTGTGTGCAGGTCAGACAATGTGTGGGTGACTAATAGAAACTTTTGGTTACGCTCATCCCTCTTCTAAGCACCTACTTCATGAAATAGATGTGCAGGAAATGTCTTTGTTTTAATATGAAATACTTTCATCTTGTAAAGCCTTGGGTCTTTGCAAACCTTTACAGTGAACTAAGTGAAACTCTGATGCGGCCACCATTTTGTAACATCTTAGCACTCAGTGCAGCTGATCCATTTTCTGGAGTGAAAGATGACTGATGTGGCAACTGAGCAGTGATTCGTAAGAAAAACATCACAGGAAACTGAAACGCTCAAAAAGCCATGCACTAGTTCAAAGTATCGATTTTGATGCATTTTCAGCCTTGACATTTACAGAAGCTCTGAATATATACCATATGCTACCATATGCAGTTTGTGTTTTACAAACTCTACAATGATCTTATCTCAATAAGTCTAATTGTTTCCTGTATGTTATGTTGAAATTTGAAATGTCAAAAAGAAGAGCAGGGGCAACGTGGCAAACAGGCACCCCAGAGGCAGTGTAACAAATTACTGTTTAAAGAATCACACATGAACGTGACTGAGAGAACAAGGGCCTCCCTTTTGTCTCATCCAACCAGCCGCAATGGCCATCTTGGAGTCTAACAGTAAAGGACGTGAGGACCTGAAGATTTGTTGGGCAAAGGGCGAGGGGTCAATCCCCAAACTAGGGGAAAGGAATTCACCCTGGCAGCCTGACATTCCCCCAACTGGAAAGCTGATTCTGTCTGCACAGAGTCTCCGACCAACCCCAAAATAGTGCCTGGTGAGAAGTTTCCCGCCACCCACAGACTATAACGCTACGATCCTAACTAGACTTAGATTATCAAACATTATTAAAACCACATGTTACTATTTTACCAAATGCAGAAGGTTACAACCCACAAGATAACATTGTTTTTGTTTTTTGTTTTTTTGATTGAGCTGGACGTAAAAGTTTAAATTCAGTTCAGTCTTACAGCAGTTGAAAGAGCCTGCTGGACATATTTCTATGGATGTTTACTAAACACCAGTCTCTCCAGATTTTTGATCTTTATGACTGGTGATTGAGAGCCTCTTTGATGGTGTGATGACCTGTTAAATCTCTGTTCGGATTCCAAGGAGTTGCATGTGAGCTGTGTTTGTGTTTCCACTGTACCAGAGACCGTCGTAACTCAAAACACCAGATGAAGATGTAAGGACAGAAAATATTTCCTGATGAATGCCTCGATTGACAGTGGCCCCTTTGACATTTTGAACCTTTGGCCCCATGCCTCCCTCCCTCACAGTTCTGGGAGCCAGGTTTAGTACCATTGACCCTCTTTTTGGAAAAGCCCACATGGAAGTGAAGAAGAATTTCAGCTAAGCTTATCACGGTTCCTTGACATCCAGCTGTAATTGTCCTTGTTTGTAAGGGGTTGAATGACAGACATGTGTTTCATATATTGTTCTTCAAACAGATAGCTTGCAGTTATTGTGATTGCTGCAGATGTGACATACTATCATTCTTTATGATACTACGCTTGACGGATGTTACTGCATGACAGTGGAGGTCCGTTGGGGATGACTGGTGATAGATGAACCGACTGCTTACCCCGGCTGATGAACCACAGCAATGCGGGGAAACACCTCTGCGAGAAGACAAGGATGACTGAGTGTGGCACCGTATTTTCAAGACCTTAAACCCATGACCCGGTCTATATCTCACTGAGCTTTTATTTGTTGTCAGAAAGTGTATATTAATACTCTGTGAATGTCAGTCAGGTGGAACCGTCGGTCAAATGAGTGTAAAACGAGGCAACACCAAAGGCTTGTTGGGAAGCGCTATTTCCAGACGGCCTCGCCCTCCCTGGTGGTTACGAGTCGGATGGACGTCCTCAAACATCTTTGACACTCTGCACTCACTATCTCTGTCAGCAAGTCAGCTAATGTATATCCAAGGATGTAGAGACGTAACAATTTGGTGCATGAAGGTTTAATCCAAAGGAAGGATGCAGGAGCTTTTCTCTGACGGTCCATCCATGTGTTTTGGATTACAACCGATGTGTTTTCCATGTGTGACATCCTCTCATAAATCAATAAAGATTCAAGCTTTGAACTGTTATACATCTATTCATTCTCATTGCTCTATAAAAGAATCACAAGGGCTTAAAAAGCTGTCTGTGTTCTTTGATTGGCTGACGATCGATTGAACAACATGTAATTAGTTGCTTCCTCTGTAGTTCTTTTCAGCATTGAAGTTCCCACACAAAAATAACTCCACTGCATTTAGAATGATTCTCCTTTGCAGACGTGTTTGCCGCTTACGTACGGTCACCTGGCAGATGTCTCTCTGTTCAATAATGCCTAGTTGTCTCGTGGGATTCTTTTCCATTTAAACAAAATGCAGTGCTTTTGGAACAGTTTCAAAGCTTTTGAAAGAAAAAGAGGAACTTCATATCAGTAACCTTCCTCAGTTCCAGCTATCTCCTCCATCCCACATCTGAGTCTTCTCTCCAATTAGTGAGAGAAAAACAACCTAGCGCTGAGACAAATTCAATCGTAGTGTAGGAAAGAAAAGCAGCCTCAGTGTTTGATCTCTGCAGGCAACGGTATAAAGAAACCTTCCTCAAATGTGTTATCTTCAGAATAGACTATAGCCTCACCTCCTCCACCTCAGTGACCTTGTCATTTGGCTCTCCATCTTATCAGAGGAGGGAATGATGTCAGCACTCATCTCTTTTCACTGTAACAAGGGGTGAAACCAGACTCTCCTGCAGCCAGTCTGTTAGAAATAAGTCAGGTGGAGGTGCAGTGATTTAACAGGAGACCACAGATCGATAATAGCCTGTAGTGTGAAGACAGAAAATGCTGGGTAGGTTTTTGCAGGAAATAAAAACAAAATATAAAGCCCTCTCCATGGATTCTGATGTGTTTCCAGCATCACATGAGGGTCTGTGTAATGCAGTTGGCTGCCAAAGTCTGGTTTTTAATTGGCTCCCTTGTGTTGATCATTGGACTGTTCTTTCCTGAACTCCTGAAGCAGCAGTACAGTGCTACTGCCTTGCTGCCCATTAGAACTGACAGTTTAGCATCCATCACTTAATGTGTCCAATTTCTCATCCTCCTGTCTCGGGGAGAACTCTGACTAGTCCGGCTGCTCTACTTTTCTCTTGTTATTTCTTGTTTTGTTGTCCTTTTGTTTGGGCTGTATGGATGTATGCAGAATAGCATTAACCCCATTCTTTAGTGTGTGTCAATCAACACAGTGCCTGCCCTTTGTGCACCACGTCACTTTTTCCAAATGCCTTCAGCAGAGATGAAAAAGCCACCTGACCCCTTTTTAAAGCGAAGCTCCGCTTGCAGCCCTGTGATCGCTCTACCATTTGTGGCCCTCCCCATGGTTTGCGTTTGCCCCCACATTTCATGGCTTCAGACACTCTCACTGAGATCAAACTCCCAAAATCTGAACCCCTGCTGGGACTCCCTCTGGAAGTGCTAATGACCCTGTTTGTCTGAGGAGCAACCAGCTCTTCTCCCCTTGTTTCGTCCTCCCCCCGGCTTGACTCCATCTTCACTTTATAGTGATTGCTTTGCCACTTGTGCCCTTCTTGCATGACCTTAACTGCCTTAAGGGCGGAAGACAGCTGAACTTTCACTGGAGGTCAGTGTGTTTGGTGGGAGAATACTGCTCGTCTAGTTTTGTAGGCAACAGACGGGATAAACACCTGCTGGCCTGCCAATGACACAGGTGTTGACGTGTCAGTGAACACGTCACATAGTGTAGATTTCTATATTAATACTTGTTAGTCCTACGGCTTCATATTAAGAGTTAGTCAGGGAAATTTTTACTGTGTCAGTTTGATAGACCCACAAGGATAAAATACTGTCAGTAGGAGGACTATTAAATGCTAACGTCAATGCTGGTTGGATGTTCGCACCCTGAAAATAAATCAAAAATTCTGTGTAAATCCGTCCTCAATCACAACATGACAAAGAACCAGCTGTATCGTTTCCATCTGTCCATGCTTCAATAACACTAACTATTTAAGGAATCTGATATGAGAGCTGCGGCTGTGTATCCGGTGTTTTGCAGTGATGCGTCTTTCCTCTGTGTCAGCGGTTAGGATCGCAGAGAGATCATCTGAACTGTGATGACGCTTTTCTGGGCTCGGACCAATTATATTATCCATCAGACATGAATTTGCTGCCCTCCACCCTCTCTGCTAGGGGCCTCACATTACCATGAGCCCACAAAGTGATTTGTAGACAGATCATTTCAATGACCTTTGACAGCAGCTACACATTGTTCACTGTAGTCCTTGTTTGGCAGAATTACTCTCAAGGGTTCAGCTTGTTGCTTGTTTTAGGGGGAGCTGGCAAGAGGGTCTGTGGTACTTAATTAGTGGTTTTGGCTGCTGGGGCAGGGGATCAGTGTTAGTTAGTGGAGCACAATAATGCGCTTCATGATTCAGCATTTGCAAAAGCACAAGATAACCAGCGAAAGACGATGACGCATTTCAAAGCCTGAGTGAGGATGTCCAGCAGGTTACGTGCAGGCTGGATGCCATGAAAATCTCCTGCTTAAATAGCAGAAACAGAAAAGCCGGAATCAGCTGAGAACTCGGCCTGAGTTCATGCGTCAATCGCTCGTGCAGATGCTGTTTATTTTTTCAGCTGTAATCTTTAATGCTAGGTTTATTTGTGGAACTCTCTGCCTTTTAGAACCACATGTGAAATCTTTAACTCCAGACCAGTGTTTACTCTGAGAAGTACAGAAGCAATCAGGTTGGACAGAAAACAGTCATTTCTATGTTGGTCACCAGACCAAAAATGTAGTAGTTTCATAATAAGGGCTGTAAAATTGTGAGATAGTTAAGTTTTTATTTTTTAAATTACATGTTTGCTTTTTGCTGGTCGGGCTGTGTTTGCTGTCCTGACGGACACTGGAATAAATATTGATTTTAGAAAGTAAAAAATTCTGGTATAAGTCAATATAGATATTTATATACATATATAGAGAGAGTATGTAGAGAGAACTATATTGATAAAAGAAAATTACAGGTTCATTGTTTTTTAACTTCACATTAACGTTTTTCACAAACTACATAGCACCTTATCATTTAGACTCCAGTTGACTCCGCACCACCATCTGCTTAGCTCGACTACATGTGCTGCAGACAGTGCTGAGAGGAATGTAAACAACAAACTCGAAGCTGCTTTGCTTGACAAACTCTTTGTTGACAATGCTTGACAATTTCCCCAACCATGTTTTTCTGTATTTTGTTCTGTGACAGAAAGTTTTCGTTTGTCTTGGTGTGCATTGGACAACTTAAATGCCAATTTAAGTTACTTACGAGCCCCATGTTGTTGCGTGAATCTGCTTTAACCTTATGTTGCTGTTTTTGTGTTTCCTTTTATGCTAAAAAAAATTATTGGCTAAGTTTAAGAACCAAAGCTGCTTGATTCGGAAAAAATTACGGTTTGACGTCCAATATGGTTGTCTTAGAAACTTTTTTCAGTTGCTGTTTACTTCGATTTTTAGTCACTGCTTTCTGTCATTTTCCGCGGTTGTTTGGTTTGTTTACACAACAAAAATACTTAATTAAGTTTACTCACCAGAGTTACTGGGCTAGTTTTAGGAAAAGATTACGGTACTGTTGGGATTCAAATGCTAAACTAAAAGCTCAGTTTGTTTTTTTATGTTGCTACAGTACCGTAATAAGTCCCACCCACATGCATGTAAAATGTAAGCATCTCATAGTTTAACAGTGTTTTGTGTGACAGCAGTGGGTTTTGTGCAACAGACTAATGCAGATATTGGACATTTTTTGTGGGACTGGGCTGACTTTAAATGTGAAAAACAATTCTACCTTCAATGAGCAGTAATTGAAGCGGTTATATGGCAATGCACTGATTTATGCAGACAAGGTTCCCCTCTTCCCCCCTCGTAATGGATAGTAGCCCATCTGATCATTATTATTTCCATTTTTGTCTTTAGAGAGAGTATTCAGTTTTCCCTTAAGGCTTTTCCTCTTTCAGTACTTTGAGCAGCCCCAGTGGATTTCTCTTTCCTTTTGGGACAATGGGAATTATGCAAAAATGCTCAGTCAGTTCCTAGATGTCAGAAACACCGAACGTCTCTGTCTTTCATCAGTATAATATTTGAAATAAAAAAAAGAATGTGGAGAATGATGGTCTTTAAAATAATAATACCATTGAAAAATACTGAAGATTGGGTGAAATTTGGAGTATAATATAATATTTAAAGCAGCTTAAGACGTTTGATTGTGTAGACTTGATTAACCTATGCGTTTTTGTTGACTATGATCTACACAATCTTCACTAGATGAGCAAGTATTGAAACAATTGAGTTGTCAACTTGATTAGTCTTTTTTCTGGTCTCAGTAAGATTTTCTTGCCTAAAACACATAAACCAGTGACATAAAACACATCCTTAAGTCTGTGAAGGTCTCATTCACCAACTGTAGGCTGTTTTCCACTGCAGGAACTTGTGGGCTGAGCTTTTGTGTGTGTTTCACAAACAATGTGGTTTTCGAGGAAGAAATAAAGCACCTCTGTAATTCTGAGTATCCCTTAAAAACTGCTGTGTGGCTCTTAAGACCGATTACCTTAACTCAAACAAGACTACAAGCACCATTTTCTCTGCTTTTTCATGGTCCTCACCAAGTAGTCGTCTTCTCTTGTCAACATCTTCAGTTTAAATTCGCCAGAAAGGCTAACATGCCAAACACTGCTTTTCTGTATTACATCCAGTAACTATTTGTCATCGTTTTGGTTCACGTGGAGTTATGGTCAACATTGTAAGATTCTGCACATTCCAATGAAAACAGAAAGACTGCAACAGGATGATTCTTGAATCTTTTTCTTGATTCTTGAGTCCACTGCAGTGGAAAATCGCCCATTGTCTCGAGAAAATTCTGTCTTTTACTTGACTGCCTGTAGATGTCATAGTATTGACAACAATGTGATTTGATTTATTAACAGTTATTTCAAAGCTATGCGATATCCACTCACCCAATAGCCTTGTAACATTTTTGTGGATGTTTTTATGTGTGGGCAGAGCTGCTCTTGAAAAGCCAGCCATTTCTTTTTATATCACTCTCTTAACATAGTTAAGCAGTCACAGAGTGGTCAGTATAAACTCGCAACACGTTCACGAGCATAGCGGCTTCATTTTCGGCACAGAATGGGATGGGAAAAATCGGAAAGCCAGTGACTGGATTACTTCCTGGCAGATGCTCTGATCTTGCAGTAAAGAGCCGCTTGTGAATGAGTCAAACTCGCTGCTCATTGCTGCTCCAGTACCTGTGAGAAAACCACTCACTGTACTCCAAGTCTCCAGTCTGATTAGTCAGGGGTTTGGATTAAGCGCTCCAAATACTTGTGGTTTTCAATTTAAAGCCTTGACAAGAATCCAAATAATCTTGTGGCAGCCCCGGAATAACTTCTCCGTTTGGTGAAATCTGTGTCGAAGCAGAGACGTCTGACGGTCGATTTCCTTCCCCTCTTGTGATTAACCAATCAGAGCCAGTGATGAGCCATGTGAAAAGTAAGCAGTTTCTCCCATACGACAATAAAACGTCCAAGAGCCAAAACTTCAGATGGTTTCCTCCTGTCAGAATGTTTTTAATCTGATTACAAGTGCAAATTATTTTGACATTGAGACTAATTTGTGCTAGATGAATGATTAGATGAAAGGCTGACCTTAAGCATGCTCATATTGTTGCTATATTTAAGCTGGAAAATATGTGCAAGAGCCCTTAACATATTTTGTAATGTAAACATGATTTTTTGAAGTAATTATCATAAAGCCTTGAAAATCTACTGTTAGATTGCAGATGTGTTGGTGGCCAAAATTATTCTCGCTTTAAGCCTCACAGCAAAAGCATTTCAATTCCAGTTTCTTGTAACTATAATTACATTGTACAAACCTGTAGAAATATTGCTAAAACTAACAATTTTCTTGATATTTTGGAACCTTTTGACCACATCGAATGTCTCGCTGCTTTTTTCCTAATGGCTTTGCAACACTTTTACCAGGAAAGTCCATAAATATATAACAGAGATGGGTTAAAAAGCAGAACGCCACTAGAGGCATTTATTGGCTCTCTGAAAGCAGCTCACCTTTTATAATTCTTCTGCTGCTGATATTTAGTTGTAAGATGTCAATTCGGAAGGACAAGGACCATAAAAACTCAGAAATATGTGCCTAAGACCAACATTAAAGACAGACACAAGGCAAATAATAGATATTCACATAAATACCGATGGCTATAAATAATTAAATAGCACATTGTGGTCTAAGTAATTACTCAAATCTGTATTGTTTCTGCTTTTCCCCACAGCAATCCCCTCTGCTTCTTCAATCATCATGTGCAAAGCCCCAAGCAGCAAAACAAGAACGCATTATAGGATTTAAAATTAACATGCGTGCAATATAATATACTGTGGAAATCATATATTCCAATTAAACTCTAATTCACTCAGTCTCTGGTCTTTTTGACATTTAACAAAAGGACTTTGCAACCGCAAATTATAGTGAACAATGTTGTACTTAAATTTTACAAGCCTTCAATAAATACCATCAGATTTGCAGAGCAGACATTCTTTCATCAAGAACGAAATAACAAATGTTCACAGAAAATGGAACTGAAAACACCAGCAGTGGCCTCCAGGAAGCTGACAGCAGATTTAGATACTTTAATAGCAACAAATTCACCTCAATTTTTGTCATAATGGGCTCGTGTCTTCAGCAAAATGCTCTGTTTTCTGATTCTGACTTAATCAAATCTAAAAACATGTTGTCTTCCTCGCTGCTTCTTCATCGCTGCGAGCAGTGGCGAGCCCCCATCACAGCTGGAATCAATAACACTTTTCCGAAGGAATGTGATGCATGAATAGATAATTACAGTCACTACGGCACAGGGAAGAACGTCAATGAGTTGCAAGCATTCCGTAATTACTCTTCAGCATGTGAAAATAAGTGCCTGCAGTGCTGATTCTAGTGCTGCGAGTGTTGGTGTTAAAAGAAGCTGATAATGCCTGCAGAGTTACTGCTAGCTCTGAAACAAAAGTAGGTTACGGACTGAAAATGTGAGGAAGAGCTGCTGAGCTGATAGTACTACAGAATTATGGAGCGATAGCAACACTGAGACGATGTTTTAATTATGCTAATTAATTTTATCGGTCTGTGTCTCAGTCAGTTTTATTTTGAGAACTGGCTTTTTTCACGTCTCAAGTATAGTTTTACAGTTTCTTTTTCAATCTACTGTTGGCCCGAGATGGTAAAAGCTTGTTTCTGCTTACACTTCGGTTGAATAGAAAATTGGTACAACCTTGTTTCTGATCATCCTCCATCTTCCAGAAGGGGTGACTCAAAGGTGAAGGATGAGATAGGACTTAACAATGGGCCATCAGTCATCAGAAATCCCCCCATGTGCAAATTTCATGGGTGGTATTAAAAAAATGTCATTTATTGGCTCTTATTTTGTGATTATCCTGTTCAGCACTGATGCCTCGTGTCTGTTTTTGCTTTAAACTTGACGGAACGAGAATACGTCAGCTAAAGTCTGAGCGCTTTCATGATGCAACTCACCAACTTGAGCATGACGGCCAAGTGCAGCCACAGGAATCCATTACGGAGAGGCTGGTTTTAGACATGGCTCTACGATGCATAGATGAAAAATAACCTTTTCGAAACCATGCGTGCTATCCTCTGGGACCTGCTCCACGCCTCCATTGTGTTTGTGTGCATCTGTGCTGGATATTGTTAGGGAAGAGAATCAAAACTCAATTTAGTGCATGAATTGTTTTCCTTCGGCGGAGCCAGTCTTTCCTGTAGGTATATATGTTCACTCTCCACCAATAGGAGCCTTTGTTGTGGTGTCGTGGCTGTTGTAGCCACACAGCAATATATGAGATCTCCCGTGGGACACTGATTGAGTTTGAAATGGGGCAGGTTAGCCCCGAGGTATCTGAACAGGTCTAATGGACCTGCAGGAGCAGCCTCAAGGGGAAGCTGGCGAGTGAGGGTCAAAACGGGGTCATGTTTATTCCGTGCATCTCGGAGTGTGCCGAAAACCACGTGGTTTCTCCTCGTCCCCTTTTACTCCATTCACCTATCCCGTGTCTCCAGGCCTAAGTGACCGTGAGCTGGGCTCAGGCCACATCTGGATGCAATTCCCCTTCAAGCTGACGGCGAAAAATCCGCCCGAAATTCTCGAAGCTGCAGGAAGCAGGGAGATTTTAATATACGCAAAATGGAGAAAGATGAAATTGTAAAATGGAACCACTGTTTTATATTATATTTTATTTATATATTATATTTATTTGTTTTTTTAGTGCACCATGACGTGTGTCAGCTCTAAATGATGGCTCGCACTGTGGCCTGTCAAATGTGTGGATTTAGACAAACGTGATATATTTATATGGATATTCGTAGCCTTGTGGGATTAGGCGGAGGGAGCGCCGTTTCATATTTGAGGCCTGTTTAAAATGGGCAGTCACATTTCATTAAATCCAACCAGATTTTGGAGGACCTGCCAATAGTTAACTGCACTCCTTGCGAGTGATGCAAGTGGGAAACGGAGCGAGCACCGGACAAGCAAAATATGGCACCATATGTATGACAGAAAAGGAATAAGGTGAGAGCAGCTTTCAGTGCAGCAGTCTGGACTGTGGCTCCGTTACAATAACAGCAGTGTATGATCCTCTGTGAAGACTTGGCTCCCATCTGCCTTGTAAGGCCATTAAGCTATTACTAAGCTGTTAGCTTGATATTTTATCAATACGTGGAAGAGAACTGGGCTGAAAAATGGGAATGTGTTCATCATTAAAAATGTGAAACACTCCATTCACCGTGGACTTTGTGGTAACTTCAGGCATAGTTTACAGTCGCTCGTAAAATTTTATATTTTGCACAAGTTCGTGTCTGTAACAAAAATATCATTCACTGAAGCCAGCGTGAATGGAAATGGACATTTACTTTAAAATGTCAACAAATTAGGCAAATCTGTTGCTATTAGTTGCAATGTCCACTGAAAAAATAATAGATGGTCATAAATTAAAGTAAACTAACTGAAACGTTGAAATGACGCTGTGAAGGTTGCAGCACTCAGAGCTTTGGTAAAGTATTATCTTATATTTAGAACATACTGGGAGAGCATTGTGTTCAGTATTTTTATAGAAATCTACAAAATAGTCTCCATAGTATTGTGTAGCTCGAGTTATATTCTTTTCAGATGTTCTTCTAGTCGATTACGTCCCAACTGTTGTTTCTTTTGTTAAGCCCAAGTTTTTGTGAATCAGTTGTCCTCTGAATTCACCGTTAGAATTGTTTGGAATTAATTAATGCCCCTTTAAAATACTTTGTTCCATTAGTTCGACAGCTTCTGAATGTTTCATCTTCATGTCTTGGTGATCAACTCGGTCGCTTTGCTGTACAAGTTGCAATGGCCATCTTAACTAAGTTGGACTTTAAAACGTTTCTGTATCGAAATTGCAGTTTTAAGCAGTACAATCAGCCAACCACAAAGGCTGCAATTTAACTTATGCACTGTGCTTAAACAGTTGTTTTTGATGTTTTTTTTTTTTTTTTAAAACTTACAGCATCCCCCTTGTGTGACAGTCCCATTTTTTTTATGTCTTATGTGATGATGTTGAATCACAGGTTTTAAATTTCTTCCGCGGTAGTTATTGAACTGAAACAGGAGTTAAAGAATGATGATTGCAACATCTGTCAGAAAATCTGAATTAGATATTTTGTCCAAATCATACCTTAACCTTAACTTAGTTTTGATACTACTTTAATGATTAATGAGGTCATATTTTAAGCTTTATACGATTGTAAAAACACATCCATACGCAGAGCCGAGTACTGCAAAATTTCTTACAAAATTACAAGGAGACTGTGAAACTGAAAAATCTCTGTAATAGAAAAGAACTTCATGTGACGGAAAAATATTTTGACTTTAGTTCACAGATTAGTTTTATAGTAAAGTGATGGCTGTGATTAAGCTCAGAACTCAACTGAATACTGCCACTGTCTAGTAGAATATAATTTTAACTGCACCTTATCATTTGTGACTGTTCATAGCTCACCTGTGTGACGTGAAGAAAGTACGCAGTATCACTAGCTGATAGAGATCCTGACCAATTCTGTCTCCCATGTTGATAAGCTTGCTATTACTTTAGTGTCAGTCTTTTGTTTTTTAACAGCTATTGAAGCCTTGACGTACAATATATGACAAATAAAACAGAATGAATTTGGAATGACAGGCTGATGCACCAGTGTTATGTATCCAAGTCTGACGTGGCTCCCAGTAGGTCAAACTGAATTTATTGCCAGGATACTTTGACTCCCAAATCTCTCAGAAGCCGATGGCTACTCGCTTGGTGTCACACATAGGCTGACTTAAATTGCTTGTGAAAGCAGTTCATTTGCATTGATGGGTTGTGAACTTCCTCTAACCCTTGGACCAAAGAGCTAAAGAATGCAGCTCCCATTTACTTCAAATGGCCGTATTGACTTAAGGTGAAAATCCCTCTAATATGAAGCATAATATATGCTGAAACCTGAAAGATCCTGTGACACCGAGTGCTGAATAGCTAAAATGTGTTTTCACTGATGCCGGGTCTCATAATAGTTCTGGAGAGATTTCAACTTTTATATGTCTCGGTACACATGCATGCCATTAGTTTCACTGCTATCGACCGTGAACGTGTTTTTTTGTGCATCTAGGTGTGCGCTCATGCAAGTGTATAATTCAGGGACAAGAGCGGTCAAACCCCAGTGGTCTACTGGGATTTGCAAAGTATCATGTTCAGGTTTTGTGATCCGGTGTAAGACGCTGAATGACCCACTAAGACAGCAGAGAAATCTAAACCAGCTGGGAGACGTCACTCATTGTTTGCTGATATTTATCTGTGACTCACAGTGATTACATGAACGCTATCAAGGATTGGTGAGCTGGTGATGGGGGACAAGCCAGTGAGAGAAAAGTGTCCGACAGGAAGGATTTGGTGAAATAAACGATGGAGGAGAAGGAAATAGGATGACCGATAATGTGGGAGAGTAATAAGTCTTAAAGATGAGAGGGGCGATAGACGTTAAGGGGTCAATTCATCTACATGACCCGTGTAGTTTCTCCTGCATCTGTTGATGTTTTGGGATATCAGTTACTGAGATTTCTACCTCAATTCAAATACGGTGCAGGAAAGTGGAATTTAGTTTGTGGTGCTCGGAGAGTTTTACGTTTATCCCATTAAAATTGTTGCGAGTGTGTACTGCAGGATTTTGTCTTCTATATTCTTGTTCTTTATTTCTTACGTGTAGTCTTCGCAAACCACATTCCTTTTACCTCTATAGTGCTTAAAAATGTCTGGGAAAGATATCTCCAAGTCTCAGACCAGTAAACTTAATTGCTTTTGGATAATTTAAAAAGAAAGAGTTCGACTGATACTGCACCATTTCTTAAGTTTCCAGCAATGTTTTTCACAGACTGGTTTGCAGCCTACTGTGAAGATACCCCTCAACTCTGCAAAATGGTCTGTGATGCGTGGTCTGCTACATGTGCTGCAGAAAGTGCTGAGAGGCAATGGAGTCACTGTATATTAACTTTTCTGCTGTGTTTTTCACAAACTAGTTTGCATCTTGCCATGAGGTCACCACTTGACTCCGCACCACCATTTGCTCAGCTGTGATACATACACTGCTACATGCACTGCACACAGTGTTGTAAACAATGGAGTTGGAGACACTGTACTGGACAAGCTATATTACCCTATACATCTTTTTCTTTATAATGTTTTGACACCACTTGACTCCGCACCATTATTTGTGAGATGGGCTCTGCTACATGTACTGCAGACAGTGCTGACAGCGTTGTAAAGGAGTGAGCCGGAGCCCCTTTGCTTGACAAAGAGACCACACATTCAGTTCATTAAAATATAATCAAGAATGTTTAAGACTAATACTGACAAAACAACACCTTTTAGTCGGTGCTTGATCAGGGTAATGAAAAGGACTTAAAATGAAGGCTGAAATATGCAAATGCTGTTTGTGCAGTCAGCGCTAGTAACATACAGTGTCCAAAATAGGTTTGGTGTAATGTATGAAAATACCAGATAGCAATAAGGACTGCAAAAGTCTAAATAATCAAATCAAATCAAATGAAAATGAAAGAAAAGAGAATAAATAATGACTGACTATAACAGAAGAAAAGATCTTTTTTCCAGTTTGGAGAATTGACCCTTTCCCATCCGGCACATCTACTGCTGTCCTGCATGCTGGGATCCCACATCCACATCCACACCCCACCTCAACTTCGCCTTCTCATCAGATCATCGACACAGAGGTCAGGAGATCCCGATCAGAGCTTTTCTTCCTGCTTTCTTCCTCGTCCTGTGGAGACCTGAAAATTATCAGCTCTGTCAGACTCACAGACAGCAGAGGTCTGGGACCCGCTTTCTGACCTGCCCATCGGCTCTCAGAGGAATTCCACTAATGAGGCTCTATGGGGAACAGATGCAGAGAGGGCAGCCTGGGCAAAAACAACCTGCCACAGTCACTTAATGATCACACACACGGTTATGTCATTGAGGCTCTCAGGAAGGACTGTTTGTGTTTGCGTGCGTGTCTGTTTCTGTTTTCATAAATCCTCTTACCATGTGTGCAAATAAAATCTACAAACAGTTTTTACTCATCAGCCCTCTGAGTTGATGACTCATTTGATTCATTTATTTTTTAAGCCTCCTTCCTACGTCCCAAACTGTCTGTCATTCCGTGCCTTCATTTAAGACCATTTTTAGGCATTACCTGAAGAAGTAAGGCTGCTGAATGCAGATGTAGTTGAATAGCATATTCGTTACTATTGGCATTTCTGTACATTTCAGGCCGGAGCGATGGCCTCAGCATTTGGTATGTAATTTCAGGATGAGCTATGCTGTCCTGAACACTCTATCCATCCTTTCCGAAAAGATGAAGCGGTTTATTGTTACAGCACGGAAGTAATATCAGATGCGATGTGTCCACACGCCATGAATAATGCCTCAGAACATGCCTTGAATCACACATGGTCACCGTTCAGCCCTTCACATATGCACTCTGCTTGCCCTTGGGAGATGGGCTCACTGTACTCTCTAAGGTTTCAGGGCCTTGACTTCAATCACTGCTGTAAATGTTAGGACATGTTTGTGTTTGTACAATTGCCTGGTGTATACTCCAGTGCCCCGTGTTGTTTGCATCAATTGTGGTTGGAAAGGATTAAAGGGCCAGTTCGTAAAAACAAAGACGAGGCTGCCAAGAACAAACAAGAGAATGAAAGGAAGCGGAATCTGTGCCAAGTACTCACAGACTGTAAGGAGTCTTTTGAGAAGTGAAACTCTTATCTAATTAACATAGTTTAGCTTAATTTCTGCCATAGTCGGTGTACTTCATGATCAGTTGTACTGCGCTGATATCCGATCCGTATTTTAACAGCATCACTGTACATCGAGGGAATATAGAAGAAGAGTTACATTCATAATGCGAAGGTCAGTGTATTTGCGCCAGATGTGTGGTGACACGCCATCAAGTTGATTGATCGGATACATGATGCCTGTCTCCATCTCCTTTCGTCTTCACACTGTCACTTGTTCTCTCCTCCCTCCCGGCCACCTTATCCTATTTTACCTTCTGCCTTTCTGGACTTTCTTGAGCTACTTCTACCTTATAAGCCCCATGTTTTGTTTTTTTTCTCCTGCCTGTCCACCAAAGAAAGATGATCCAGACAATGGAAATGAGCACATACCAGCTGTTGGTAACGATCAGCTCACGCTTACCTCAGTCCCAGATCAGACCACAGATTAAATATAAAACAGAAACCCCATGCTAACTGCATCTGGATGCCGATTCCTTGTCATGAGATTCCGAATTGCTTTTGGCACTGCATCAGCGGAGGCCCCTCTCTCATGTACATACTGAGATTTACGAAGTCCCAGCACTTGATAAAAGCAGATTTATAGACTTAGGCAGGTACAGATTGTGAAATACAGATATAGAAATATAAAGAATTGTTTGATCTGTTAATTCTCCATATCTGCTCTAACATGGATGGTTCTGCAGATTCCTACATGGCTTGGAAAAAAAAGAAAGAAAAGTGTTAGAATTTTATGACATTTTTCTCTCATTAAAGCGCACAAATTTTCTCTCCTTGGCACTAACAAGCAATATAGCTTTCCAATATATATCAGGTTTAAATTTACTCTGTGTTTCCACAGCTTATCTGTTCCTCCCCAAGCAGCACAGTTTATGTGTCTAGACACATTTATAATTGTTTGCAGTACCTTCCATTTACAGCTAGCATTAGGACTTTCCTGGCACAAAACAGGAGTTGAAATGCCAACTCAACAGTGTGGCACAATGAAATCAGCCCAAAAAAACTGAGCCCACCCAAATCAAAACCGTTTAACAATGTGAAAAAAGGAATGTAACACAGAAGGTGCTGCGTAGGTCCAGCATTGCTTAGTGCTGAATGACTTTAAATGTCTCAGTGGAAGAACATGAGCACTCTTTAAAGTAAAGACTCAGGCCTGGTTGATCAGGAACTCAATAAGACAAATTTTGTGGTTGTGGTTTAACTTGCACCAACACAAGCACCCCCCAATTAGCCTTCTGCTAAATCCCTCACTTGACTGACGGCCTATAGGCTCCTTCTCAAGCTGCCTATTCAGCACAATTTAATTGAGACTTGGCGAGTCTTTACAGATTTTTAACAGCCCTGTAATCATATCGATTGGCCTCAAGGTCTGAGGGGCTGCATTGATTAAGTCATAAATAAGAAGCATGTCTCAGTAAGAAGGATTATAGAGCAAACAGCTGCTGAATTTGAGCGTTTTGAGTGGGCGGGTTGCATTGCCATGAACTTTGTGGAAGATTGACCCGAGGGCTGGAGTTGACTGACTTTAAAACTGTAATCTCCGTACCAAGGAGCTGTTGGGGTCGGCTGTTTGATTGAATAATCGAAGATGCACCAGGAGGAAATGAGGGAATCAGTTTCGAGGGATTGGGTTATCTAAGTAGAAAATTACACTATTGATTTTCATTAAAGCGCTTGGCCGCATGTAAGACTGAATTCATGAAAAGGAATTCTTTTGGTCAGTCTGTGCGCACTTTGTTCTTTCCACACGTTGTCTTTGTGTTTTTCTCTTGTAGTTGTTGTTGTCGTCTCTTTGTAGCTGAAAAGATTTGCATTAAATGCAACTGCAATTGTTGCATTAAGTAGTTTACTGCAAAACCATCCTTTTTAAGTTAAATTATGTGATTTTAGTTCTTCTCTTTGATATTTCCAATAGGCAACTTACACTCATGTAATTTCAAAAAACTATTTTAAGGTGGTTTTTTTTCATTGTTTCAGATAAAACATTCTTTAAATTCAGATCAACTTGAGAAGTTTGAACCACATAGTCGGGCTCACAAATAGAATAAATCTGTGCTGTTATAGTATGTTCTATTTAAAATCAGAATCAGAAAGGTTTTATTGCCACATTGGTTTTATTGCAAGAAATTTGACTTGGTGTTTTAGTGCTTAACGGAAAACAGCAACAGACAGAATAAAAAGTGTTGCCAGTCGTAGGTATTAAGTCTAACACGATGAATAAGAAGCAGCATTATGAGTCAAATTAGCAGCAAGTGTAATCAAGGGTTTATAAATCACAAAAAATAACAAATATTTTCAGTGTGCAGTAATGTTTCAATCAATCACCCGAGAATATTCAAGGCTATATAATATGTAGTGTAAACAAGAACTTCAGATGTGCTCGATTGCTTGATTGCACATTGTTGTATTGTTGATTATTGTGTTATTGATTGTTTGTATTGTTTGGGAAATATATTGCAGTTCTGACCTCGACCGATTTGACTTTTTTTTTTTTGGTACCAAATGCTTAGGGTAATTTAGAAATTATGAAATTATGACTTCACAGTTTGTCCTGCAGAGCAGCTCCAGCTCAGCTCTTGCAATACTGCAGCACATGTAGCAGAGTACATATCACAGAATGTGGTGTGGAGCCAGGTGGTGCATTCTTAGTAGGCTGCTAGCTAGTTTGTATAATGCATTACTGGAAAGTTAATGAACAAAATCAATATCTGTGTATATGTAATAGTATATATGTAAAGAATATCAGCATATATCAGAAGCTTTTTTACTCTCTAAAAATGAGTATTGGCTTTGGTCCCAAAAATCCTGAAGTGGTCGCGCCCTAGTTCCGTCACTCATTCTTCTCCAGAAAGAGACGTTTAGATAAAGGATTAAAAACTTCACATATTTTGCTCTCTGAATTTGACTCTTGAAAAAAAAAAAAAAGATATAATCAGCCCTATTATCTGTTTTAATGTAATTAGTGGTTAAAAATTACCCTGAGGAATTCAGTTGCTTACAAATTCAAATTATTGTCCTTTGCCTTCACAGTTAATATGTTTCAAGTGCTCTCTATTCAGATCATACAGGAGGATACAGTATTCTCTTCCAAAGGAAAAAAAAATACACAGACAAAGAATTTCAGAACTCCTGTGTGGAAAACTCTCCTGTCAGAGAACGTTATCGGACGGCCTGCTTAGGTTTCTAATCTTCAAAGGCTTAATGTGCATTCCTTTGTATTTTTTGAGAATATTTCGTGTCTGCTAACGTTCCCACCTCTGGATCCGGTTTCATGTTTCTGTCCATTATGAAACCTCCCTCGTCGCTGAACATGAATGTAGGAGTTGTGTTAATCCAACAGTTACTCATACTGAGACTCTGGTGGGGAGATCGAATCGCACCGAGTCATAGACGGCACACATTACCGCCTTGAGACGTCTTCATTGTACAATTGGACAGGTTATTATCAAAGACATGCTGCTAATATGAAAGGCTATTACAAATACAATGCACCCTCTGTGTTTTTTTTTTTTGGGGGGGGGGGTTGCCTTCACGGAGAGCTCTGCTTTAAAACCTGTATCAGTTTCCCAGCAGGTTCACTTTGCATGATTTTGATCCGGTGCTAGAAGAACAGTTGCAGCTGAAGGTTATGACGAGGTTTGTTGAAATAGATACTTCAGCGGCCAAGATGTCATACTGAATAAAATCTTTGGAGCAGCTGGTTAAGGTATTTTGTGGGTTTTGCCTCCAACTCCTGCAACCTCTGCAAGGCATTTCCTCATAGGACTTCAAATACAAATAATCGAAGAGGTAGACGTCACAAGCAGAATGATGAAACGGCACCTTTTGACCTTTTGGATTGTTCCATTTTGCCATTACTGCAGGGTGTAAGTCAAGATGTCAGGTTGCCTAAGCCGGCGTCCACCCATCCTTTTGCTACCCTCTCAAACCTGTTGACCTCAGCACTAATACAGGTAACACCGTGGTAATACCAGTATTGAGGCAGCTTTGGATGTAGGTATTGAGAGGAGAGTCGGGCAAACAGAAAAGTGCTTGGCTGGGGCATGGGAATCAATGGCTAGGTGGACAGAAGACCAATGCAATCAGGGAGCCGATTGAAGCGGACTCAAACCCTGCTGAGCCAGCACCAATGCCGAGGCAGAGAGTCATTTGGAACTGGGTGCCTTCTACTTGTCCTCTGTGCACTCTCTTCTGCAAGCACAACAAAGCTACAAGCAGTACAAGCAATAGTACAAGCATTACATTTTCTCCCACAGTTAATCTCCGGCATGCACATGCAGCCCCATGTAGGCACACATTCTTCCACTCAAAGCATGGCCCCGCTGCATTTATTAATAAGAGCCCCTGAGACAGAGATGGATGAGTTCCATTTTGATTTCAGTGCAGTTTTATTTGTTAGGAAAAAAAATGGCTGCCGCAGGAAAAGAAGTTCATGTTTTCATAAACGATGCTATGAGAACTGCGGGTAAAGGAGAAAAACAGTGAGGTATGTGCAGGTTGAGGTCACTTGGACTGTTGTGCAGTGCCGTAATTTTAAGTGCATGTAGGAGCGGTTGTGTGTTTTTGTTTGCATGCTGCTGTTTTCGTGGCACGGCGTGCGTTTGCATGTGTGGTGCATTCTGCAGAGGCTTGTTAAAAGTGGTGACAGAACTCCGCTGGATTTCCAGGTTCACTTATAAACATTGTTGCCCACGGATGCTCTGCAGCTGTAAATTCCCTGCCTCGACGTGAAAGCAGTTTTTCAGGAGTGTATGGGAAGTCTCGACGCAGGCGCCTGATGGGGAGATTTGTTTCATAAAAGCCCTCAAACTCTGACACTTTGATTTTTCTCCCTGAGCTTTCACTTAAGGGTGGTCCAGTCAAATGCACTGAGGTCACCGCTTTCATTCATTTCCAATGAAAGCAGGGGCTGTGTGGTTATTGTAGACCACAGACAGTAGTAGTTACCGTAAAATCCGTCAAAGACTAAACAGGTCTTGCTGCAGAATGGGCTAAATGGCCAATACAGGCTCCTCTGGTTGAAATAATACCAGAATGTTTTTTTGTGAGATGTCTACTGGCTGGTCAGCGTGCTGGCATGCTGTTTTCCTTTTAAATCCTGACCGAGGCCTCTGTCTTCTGGCTCCATTGTTTACGTAGCCTCATCTGTGAGCACAGTGGGAGTTTTTCATGAGCCCTGTGTGTACCGCGGAGATTCTGCATGTGACCTTAAACATTTGCATGCACAAAAAGAATTATATATTTGTCCGTGCTGAAGGCCAGAGCCCGACCCTGTGCAGGAAGAGCCATTGTTTTTTTGACATTTGCTACGGAAATTGGAATTTATGTGAAAGAGTTTCAAGACAGATAACCTATAGTGATAGCAAGAATCTGACTCTAATTTTAACCTGAATGACATTTTCCTGGTACTTGATACTTTGGCACAAAGAAATCTGAGGTTCCCAGCAGTATGTAAGGAAGCATTTCTACAATATTTTTATATTGTATCTCCAAGGTGGATTGGCAACCACACAAATCCAAAAAAAGGCAAAGTTTGTGAAGAGAATACAATTCTGTTGATGGATATAACTGTGAAAGTATTCAGGTTTTTTGTGCTTTTTTTTTTTTTGCAGAATCCATAAACCATGTCACTTTAAATGTTTCTTAAAAGAGTATTAAAATATGTTGAAGGATTTTTACTGTAATTTAAGTTCAGATTTCCTTGTAGTTTTAGTTAAAACTCTGAAATTACTAGAAATCGGCCAACTTTTTCATTAATGCTGTAAAAATTCCCATTATCCATCTGTTTCTGTGATTTAAATAACATTATCTGAGCTCAGTATTAAGAATTTTGTCAGCTGCATTATTAATTAAAGGTAAAGCAGCTTTGTGTTTGCACTTATATATTTGAAATTATGCGGTTTCCTTCCTGTTACCATTTATAAAATGAAAACGTCCCCCTTGGCCTTGTTAAACCCTGAATGATGTCATCTAAATCCTCCTCTGTACGCTACGTAAGTTGATGACATACATTGGAAACTTGGCTTTCTTATATATATTTTAGCAGAACATTTCTTCATAAATCTAGACTGATTTGCTTGTATAACTTAATGCTGAATAATGAATGTGGTCTCAGGGTAGTTTTGGTAACACTCTTTAAGCGTGACGGCCAAGTTGCACACAGGGGGTATGTGTGTGTTTGAGAGATGGTTTGTGCGGACACAGGGTTAAATGACCGACTGGGCAGTGTGAAAGCACATTGTGGTAACTCCACTCAGGTCAAACTCTCTCCAGGGACTGGAAGTGGAAAGTGAATGCTGCCAGTTTGGACATCGGGCTATGACAACTGCTCTCAGCAGCATCTCATCTGACAGACCTATTAGTACTGACGCCAACACATGTGCACAGAACAGACACGGCAGTATAAACACAGAGCACAGTACAGTAGAGGGAAACCATGTCATAAAACAAAGTATAGGCAAAATTGTTGACATCTGTCTTCTCTTCATATATCTTAAATATACACCAGCCATGTGAGTACACACATCACCAGTAGGCAGTAAAGGGTGCATTTCATATGGTGCCTCCTTAAACACATCACAAATCTCAGACCACAGGGTGAGAGACATTTGTGTTTCATTTCCGTTCATGTACTATTCGCCAATGGCCACCTCTTCCCCACAAAGAGGAAATTGAAACATCAAACCCCTGCGATTATCCAAAATATAATTATTTTCAATTGATGTGCGACATCAAGAATGGTCGCTCTTGGTAGAGGTGCAGTGGGGTTTCACGAAGACAGTATAAATTAAGAAATATCTACTTACGCCATCCAAAATAGCTCACGACTCAGGGGCAAGCTTAAAATTGCTCGTGGCACTTTGAAATCTTGGTTTTACCCAATGCACTTCTTTTCACATGGAGGGAGAAGTGTTTGGCAGCGCTGACCGAGGATTAGACAAGTTCCAGCCCTTCTGGGTCTCCTCAGCTCTTTGTGTGATTCTTTTCAACTGGCATCCCTCGAAGAACTTCAGTCAAATATTGTGGTGCCAAAGCACAGAAAGAAACCCTGTTTTTATCATTTGTAGAACAATCAAGAGACACAATAAGGGGAAGAGACACTTGGACACATATATTGGGTCATGCAAGCAGCTGAGATTTCTTTTCAAAGCCGCTTGATTTTGTGCTTAAGCCTCGTTTCGTGCCTGAAATTGAATTTGTTAATGGCCAGTAATTTGTGGATTAGAACATGGATCTTGGTAATTCATGCAGACTTCATCTTGTGTATTGAATGTTTAGCACTGATTAATGCGTTCTTCGGTCTGTTATTCATATTTTGTTTGGGTCTTGTCTTTGACGATGAGTTTCAGGTTTCATTCAAACGTCACCGGATTATTTGTGCGCGGCTCTGAACCGTGTGATCAGACGTCTGTGATTTGCTGCCTCGCTCTCAATCATCTGTTTTGGCTTTGATTTGCGCGACTGACGTTGTTGCTCAGACACCCAGGTGTTTTTCATCAGTTCCATAAGAAGGAGTTTACTACTCACCTAAACCTTTCCATACGTAGAGGTGCCCTGTTCCCTCTGCTCAGGTTTCAGCTCACTGGCACTGATGAACCTCAGCCTCTGCTCCTTTGGACCCACTGATTGTTCATGCTTTAGAAAGAAATCCTCGATAGAAGTAGAAGCTGTTGAGAGTTGTTGCAATCTGTTCGCTCCAAATGACTCCTGACCTGCTTCATTCACTGGTTTCTCTTCAGTTTCAAACAGTAGAGTTTTCTTTCTGGTTCACATGAGACTCCAAACTCACACTCGTAATGCATTTTGAAGACTCTCTTGTGACTTATTGGAGAGTTAAACTTGTGCAATATACGCTGCTTTTCATATATTAACGTATAAAATGAATGTGCAATATTATCTCGTTTTGGGATCAGTTAAAACATGAACTGCACCTGCACTGCATTTGAGTTGTAGTAGCTGTTTTTGGGTAAATTCCTCTTATTTCTCTGCTTCAGTGTTTACTTTTGTGGATTCTACCAACTTGAGATTACATTTTTTTTTCTCTTTTTAATTGGTATTTCAGCAAAAGTGTGAAAATTAAGTTTACTAATTCTTTCGCACTGAGCCAGATGTCCATATTTCTTGTTTTATTTTATTCTTCTGCTGCACCTCAACTGCTGTTTTCTTCAGGTAGGATTACAGATTATTTGGGTGACGCATATACAAGTTGAAAAATTGGAAACTTTGACTTTGCTTGAAATTAAGTTACAGCATTGTTCATTTGAGAGGAATCCAATCATTTAAGTACATCTAGTTTAAACCATTGGCAACAGCAGTGCTTTATTTGGGTAAACTTTATTCAATTGCATGTTATCAGTTGAAACTATTAATTTAAGTTGGTCCAGCAATTCACTTCTTTCTGTATGGATTTTTTAAAATTCTCAATCTGTCAGTTAATCATTTTTTTCTATAAAATGACACAATATAGTAAAACAGGTTTCTTAACAGATATACGAGCAGGATTTCAAAAATAAAACTTTTATTTGTGTAGTGCATTCTATCTGATAGCAGTTTAGAGTGTTTTGCATAGTAATAAATTATTAAAACAAAGGGACAGACATAAGCATGTGCATGTACACGCACATCCATAAGAACATAAGAAATGTATGTTCATACTTTACACATACATACATATTTTCCTACAGCACTGTGCAACATTTTCATGCACTTTGGATGTTTAGGTTCTTTTTAGAGCAAGATGTTCTGTTCCATTCTTTAGGTGCATAAAGGAGCTTTCAGACAGAAAGCAGCAACCTCCAGGACTAAAAGCTAATGTGGAAGTGCCAAGGAACTGCAAGTGGGCACTTGAGGCTCCAAAAGCAAGACATCCCATAGGCTCTCATGTTAAAATGCCCAGCTTCACAGCAGAAATAAACATGTTTACAGCCTGGAACATAAAAAGGATGTTTGTCTCTGGAGCTAATTTCCCAGCTCATGACCCAACTATATTACAAATTTTTTTAGAATCATATTAAGGCTTAAATTTAAGAGTTGTTCAGGGTGTGGCTACTATGAGGGATGACTCAGTGCCATCACAGGACACACCATGACCAGGAGAATTTTGCATTTCTGATTTAACTGTGAGTGAGGTGGAGTCAGGTACTGCCAAGATGCCGACAGCTGGAGCCGCCAAACCAAGCTTAGAAACCACTGTTTTGAAAAACTACAGCTGACGTCACAGAGAGTTTGCTCAATCTAAGATGATGACGGCACTATTGCGCCCTTAAATGCATTATTTTCCAATGGCATGCACCGTGCCACGACAATTTGTTCGTCAAAACAGCGCACTTACAGTTGAACATAGCTGTCAAAGCTCAAGTTAGTTGACCTTTGTTACATGACAAATATCCTTGTGTTCAATAGAAACAAGCCATTTTTCCAGACATGGACAGCAAAATGATGGAAAAGCTGATATGTGTCAGAATTTCTTGAATTGTATGACACAAGTTGTGGTTGTAAGGAGAAAAAGGGTTAGAAATAGGTTTCAATCCAAGCAGGCATGCTGGGTTTGTTCCAACAGGCTGGTAGGTTGTTGAAGGTAGGCAGCATGTGTAAACATAGCTTAGCTTTCTTCTGTGTTCTCCCCAATACATCTACGGACCTATTATACAATAGTATCTCAATTAATTTCATGAGGTAAAGCATTATTATTTTCTTCCAGAATACTTTTTGGCATTGATCCCACTAGTAGTCTGCCTACTGTATATTGCTTTGTCCTCTTTGACTCATCCAGCAGTGGGCACAGTGCCTGTCACATGGTCTTTAAAAGCTCCATAAGTGCTAAATCTCACTGGACTTGAGATTTAGCACAACTGCTATTTGCACATGCACACCTTATGACCAGAGAGATCTGCTGGAGTTGGCCTCAATGAAGCCATTGCGGACTTTGTATACAAGAAGAGGGATATAAAATTGTATTCTGAAAGCTTTAAGTAGCCAACAGATGTTTTCGAGGACCTGAGTAATGTGGTCTGATATTTTTGTTCTAGTTAGAGCTCATGCAGCTGTTTTCTCAATAAGATGTAGTTTATTCATTTTTTGAGTTAAGAAGGCCCATAAAAGTTTGTTGCAATAGCCCAGCTGCTCATGACAAATGCAAACACAATTTTAATCAAAAAAGTATCTTTTTAAAATAAAAAAATAAAAAAAACAACCCTGGGCTATGTTACCCTTATTTCTGTCAAATGTTATGAGACTGATTAAATCTGCCATGTGTTCTAATAGTTAGCAGACACCTGTCAGTAAAACACCACTCAGCATTGTGAGAGAGGGCACTCAGCCTTCACAGGGGCCACTGGTCAGTACTTGAAGCTAATACAAAGCCTGGCTGGATTCACGCCTAGCCGTTTAACAGCCCTTGGCCCCACTTTTAGGAAAGCAGGCCCGTGCTTTTCATTGGTGCACCTGGAACAATTTTATTTGGCTCGGCTGGAAATATTCAAGGTGCAAGGAAAAGGGACATTTGTGGAATGGTGGTGGAATGAGTCTCTTGGCTTACATTGTCCTGAGCAATGCCAGAGCACCTTTTTCATTACGACCCCAATCAGAAGCAATTCTCTGTTGCACAGTTTGGTTGTTCGCTGACAGAGCGAATGCTGTTAAGCTGCTGTGGGAGATTTTTTTCTTCTTTTGGGGACACTCATTTATGTAACTGTTTGATTCAGGTCATCCCTAGCTGAATTTTTGTACCTGTCCTTTGTTACACTGATGTGAATCCGGGTTGTCAGGTTTTGACATATTCTGTTCCTCCAATGTTGCTTGTTTTGCTGAGTCAAGGGGGCATCTTTAGATACATTCTCTCTCTATCATCCTTTTCTCTGTGCACAATTCACATCAAAACCTCAGGCAGTTTCTTACCCTACCGTCTTACTCATTTTATTCTTTCTTTTAATTGTTCCAAACATACTTCTTTGCAAACCACAAAGAAATCACTGCCTAAGCAATGGCATGGTCGGCAGTCTTGAAACAAGGACTGCATTCGCGCACACACACACACACACACACACACACACACTCACACACACACACATAAGGACACACTCACGCACACATCTGGTTTCAGTTTCAAATGCCTTTCCTTATATATTTCCCCCGTTCATCCTCACACACACAATAGTCTTTTTATCCCTTCTAAATCTGGCCCTGCTCGACCACAGCCACCGCGTCCAAATAGGCCAATGAATCGCAACATGTCATCAGCATAATTAAGCCATTTAGCGCAGGGAGCCGAATGTGTCACGCGTTTCATACGATGCCTACCATTTCCTCATATAGAGCAGGTAAAGTATTTTAGTTTGGTCTTTATGAAAGGCGGGAGGAAAGGAGAGGAAAAAAGAGTCTTCAGTGGCTGTGGCATTTCACAAAAGGCAATTACCATCAATCATGTTGAATTCTGTGTCAAGGTGGCCTGGAGTTGATTCCTGTACCATGGGGAGAGCGCTTTGACAATGACATAGGATCCTCTATTGGCTACAAGCAAGAACGTAGAAGATGAAAGATTCTATTGGACCTAATGGGGGCCACGGTCTGAAATGTAATGCATGGCCATTGACTGTCATTATGCCCTTGAAAAGCCAATAAACTGCTGTAGGACACAGACCATTATAAGTCATTAGAATTCAGCTCATACCCTTCATCTAAACACATTAAAATTATACCGTAGCCCTTTTGGAAACCAGTTCAGCCTCTTTGGTGACAAAATGGTGCTTTTCAGTCAATTTAAATGACTCATGCATGATCACATGCAGGCAGGGAGACAAACACTTTAAAGCTTTTACTTTTACAAGAGATGCCTGCACAGAGTTTCTTGTCAACACAACCGCAACTAGTTCCCGAACCATCTTTTCCCTCTCATCTGTCGTTTTCCACTCGGCGCCACCGCTGTACACACGAGTGACTGTATAGCAATCACCTGTTTCCAAGGATCTTCCTGTGAGTGTTTACAGTCTCAGTGAAGGGAATTGACAGATCCCACTTCTGTTTTTCTCGCCCCCAGCTCAGAGAATTCCAGCGCTCCGCAGAGGTGTTGGCTAATTAGTCAGCTGAACTTTAGGGTCAAAGGTCGCCGGTGCTTTTAGCCTCCAGGGAACCCAGTGATATTTTAAGGACTTTTGACTGTGGATACCGAAAACAGAGAAACACCCTCAAGGCTCCGTAGGCCTTCTTAAGTGCATTACCTGGGTCATATAGTGACAGGTGATGGCTATCAAGATGAAGCTGTAGTGTTTTCTTGGCCTCTGGTGTTCTGCTCCTTCCAAAGCTCTCAGGTAAGGGCAGCGGCTTGTAGTTGATGATGCAAGGGGAAAGGGGCTAGTCCTTCAAAAGATGACCTGAAATAGTTGCTCTGGGCTGAGGTTGGGAATTGCAGCGTGTTCACTGCCTGGATGGTGGAGACCCAGGGGACAAAAGGGGATAATGGCTTATCACAGCACCTGCAGGATAATCACAGCATCTTGTCTTCATTTATTGGAGATAGAGAGTAAACAGTCGGCTTCACTATAGAAAAATGCAACTCGCCAAAGACAAACATTAAAATTGGACATGAA
The DNA here is from genome assembly GCF_021347895.1 of Acanthochromis polyacanthus. Classification (NCBI taxonomy): domain Eukaryota; kingdom Metazoa; phylum Chordata; class Actinopteri; family Pomacentridae; genus Acanthochromis; species Acanthochromis polyacanthus. The sequence continues at coordinate 53,002,755 of NC_067113.1, forward strand.
AAATCCCTCTTCATGTGTAATCACCACACATGTTACACCACTGTTTTTCAGTTTCTTGCTCTTTGTAGTATCTTCAAATGGCTGATAGGTTATGGCGAAGGTTAATGAAAGACTTTAGCTACAGCAAATAAAATATTAGTAAGGTCAGGCACACTTGATTAATGTGTGCTTAATAAAAAAGGTGACATTAATGCATTTCGGCGATGAAATGTAAACTTTCGTCTCATAACTCTTGTCTAGAAGTTAGATTTGCAGCCAAACCTCCACACACTTACACACTAGCACCAGGCATAAATCATGAGGTGCAGAATCGTCTAATATCAGTGTAATTCTTTGGGATTTTTAGCGATCAAAATTCTACCACACAAGAGTTGTGTCTAGTTTAACTCATGAAGCAAAAATACTTCTCTGTTATAGTTGCTACATCTGTTGGAGTTTTGCATGGCAGATTACAATGTTAACAGATTTGCCACTAGAAATGTATTTATAGCAGCAAAAGACAAAACCAATATTCCTATTTTGAGCAGTAATTTTGAGCTACTTTAAAACACTAGCTCCATGAGTTGAAAGCATATGACTTTATAAGATAACCAATTAGTCTCCCAAGATAAGAAAGTATGAAGTACTTCTCCGCCCAGGAAGTAGCTTTCTGCTAATATTCCAGCTTATGCGAGAGCAGCTAAACCCACAGTTTAAACCATTTCTCACAATCTTGTAGTTTGTAGTTTTAGTTTTGGGGGGGAAAAAAACACTCTTTCTATTCGTAATACTGTTCTTAATTGAAAGTTTTGCACATAGCTTTAGCATGTTCATATAACCAAAGGTTGAAAGGCCTACTGAGGCCAGTGTTACTGCTAAGCTAGTTACATTTATAGAATAAACAGGACTAGCAAAAGACAAATTACAATCTTAGACAAATAAAGTACATTCCTTTAAGTTGATATAATTTATAAGCTAAGTTAAAAAATTAAAAGTGTCATACAAAAACTGTAAAGGTCATTATTCAGTATTTTGTTAATAAACTTTGAGTTGCAGGGTTCATAAAAACATCTCACCTCTGTAGACCTGAGGTTGATAGAGTAACAAAAAAGTGACAAAGTGAAGGAGAAAAAGAACCTTAACCCACAAACATGGAAACCTCATTTACAAGCCCTGGCCTCTTCATTAAGGATCTCAGCCCGTATATCTTTCCTCTTTTTGACAGGCGATACCTGACGTGCATAAATCCATAACATTCCTTCCCACTGATCTCCCACTGTATCTTTACTACTCGCCACCCAGGTGGAAAATACACTGGAGCTCTTTGAATGAGCCGTCTCACTCTCTTTTGTCCCGAGGGGTTTTGAACATAGTGCAGATGACCTGCCACACCATTAAACTCACCACTTTCAAATGGTGCGTTCAGGTGTTTTTGTGTGAAAGCTGTGCAAGCTGTGATTTCCTTGATGGATATGGTTTTTGGGGCAGTAACTGTGTGATACAAGTAATTCAGTTATTTGTCAAGGCTTAACTTTCGGATCGTTTCTGAAATCATTTCCGTCGAGCAGATACTGGTTTGTGAAAGTGTGTTACTTTATTATAGCTTGGATCTTACATTTCTTTTCTTCTCAGACATTAAATGGCACAGTGATCCTGTTTCACACCTGACAAGAATGGACATAAATACACTGAAACTAAGACATTTAAATAGAAAGACGGAGAGAAAATAGTTTGGTTGGATGTAATTTATTGTTTTTCTCCTTGATTTGTTGTGCAGGCCAGAGTAAACCTCGAGAAGCAGGGTGGCAACTCTCTCATGAATGGGTCCATGGTTTGGTAGTGTTGGTTTTTGAGGGGATTTGTGGAAGGAGCGAAAAGTTGTGTTTACTTTTGCAGTGCTACTGCATCCTTTAGAAGTGTCACTGTGTTGCTGCTGTCTTTCTATGGTGCAGTACATTGTTTTATTTTCCTTTGGTCGCAGAATGTGTTTGGCTTTTGTCTTTTTGCTTAATTAATCCACTGACATGAAAACAAAACAAAGTGAAAAATTGAATGCAAAAGCAGGGAGTTAAACAGCTCACCATAATGAATTGCTATTTATATAATTAAAGGCTTTAAACATATCAAATATGAGATGCAAATCTGTTTTTCAGCCCTTTTTTAAATTTGTCGCCACTAGCCATTACATTTTGTTACCCGTAAATACATTTTACCCCTCTTTTGAACTGTAACCCTGAGGTTTGCCTCCCGCTGTTTCCAAATCCATGTTTTAAAGCAGTGGTGTTATTGCACAGTGAGCAGGAGCAGCAGGAGGTTTACAGAGTGTGCAAAGCATTAGGAGGCCACACAGACAGTAATAAGTCTGCTCCCTTCTTGACTGATGGGTCTACTTTATTACAACGGCCACAGAGTGCTGGAGTCTCCCCCCGAGGGACACATACCTATCTGCATGATGGATGAAGATTTTGGTCGCCACAGAGCCCCTCATTCGCTTTGGGGGAAACGTTTTCCGCTTTTATTGAGGCATATTTTTGAACAACATTGTTTAGGCCAGAATGTGAACAACTAAAGTGCAGGTGGAAAGTCAGGAGTCGAAGTTGATAAGATATTGTGGATGTGGAGGGAGACAGGTTGCGCCGAGTTATTTGTTTCCTCTCCGTCCGCTGAGGATTCGAGTGAATAAGCCCCACTGTGCGCAGCGGCCAAGCAGTTAGGAAGTTTGGAAAGTGTGAAAGTAAGTTGAAGGTGCTAAGTTGTCAACCAGCCATCAGGCAGCAGGGTGGATGTAATGAGCTCAGTGTGTGTGTGTGTGTGTGCTTTTCAGAAAGTGCGAGACAAAAGAGGTATTTTTGATGGCGTCTGCATGCTTCAGTGTGTGTGTTCAGCGGCTATTCCTTTTCCTCTTTCTGCTTCCTTTCCTGTGACAATTTGCACACACACACTCTCAGACAAGTCACTCTTTTTAATGGAAAGAGAACAAAACAGCTTACAAAACACTGCAGATTCATCAAGCCTGACTACTTTCCCGGGTCTTTGTTTGCTCACTAATCCCTGCAAATACAGGATCAATGAACACTATTACAAGTCATGCTAAACTTCATTTCCTGCTTGTTTACAGTGGTCTGCTGCATCAATACCACAAAGGCCATTTTTCTGTAGAGGTGATTGTTTTGAGGTCCTTGAATGGAGGTCAATGCTCCGATGCAGCTTTGCATATCGACTCCGGAGAATGTTTGAAAACATGACTTATTGATTCATATTAGGTCGTTAGGTTTATAAAAGTCTGCCACTGATGGATGGTGGTGCTCGCCTCCAAAACATGTCAGTCTACCTGATGGATGTTTGGCTTGGGTAACATGTTGGTATTGACAGGCAGCAGAGGAGGAATTCTGTGCTAAAACATTTCTGTGTATTGATTCGTTGATGCAAATGAACCCATTGCGAGGGTCAAAGAGAGCCCCTGGGGGCTGTGGGTGCGTTTGTGTGAATGTCAACCAAGGTTGGATCCAGTCATTTTGCAACACGTGTTTAGGAAGAGCTGGAGGCTACATGAGTGTGTAGCGTTGCTCCATAGAAATGCAGCTTTGTGTCTTTTGAATGCAGACACATGTTGATACTTTAACATCCTTTTCCTTTTCATTTTTGAGTGTTTCTACTACACAATGATTTAGCTTCTGCGGTGCAATAAACATACACAAGCAATGGAAGTGCATAGCTATCAGTCCTATGGCTCGAAGCCACACCAAGATAAATTTATGGAGAATTTTTGTCAGATGTTTGTATCCACTCTATCTCAAATGTCATCTTAATTGAACCGCTAAAATCCATCTAAAGTTGCATTTTTCTCATCGTTTAGAAATTGTCAGTAAGTGGTAAGCCTCACAATTTTCAACCCAAGGTTTCTGACTTTGTTTATGTTGCTGAAAAACACAAAAACAATAGCTTGAACTGTGAATGATAGATTCCGTTGGAGAAACTGAATTAAATACAGGAGAACTACAAAGGAATTTTCCATGAAATGCTGTCAGAGTGCAGGGCTTTCCCTTTGATTTCTGCAAACACCTTGGCTCGTTCCCTGATTTACGAGCACTTGGAGTTGCGTCTGTAAGAAGGAAGACTGACACTTAGATTTAATAAAATAAATAGTCATATGCTTAGCTCAGGAACATGTCTTGCTGCAGGGCATGCAGAAAATGTGTCAAACTCAGTTTGATGAAATTAATTATGATATACAAAAGTCAAAACTGGCAAAGAAACCTTTGGGTGGAGAAAAATTTATGTCAGCACTGGTGACAAATGCATGTTTCATGATTCATAAATAGAAACAAGATTTATCAATGTGTTTGACTGTTTGTGAGTAATTAATGGTGTTCACAAATGTATTTTCCAGTCCACAGGCAAATACAAACCATTGACTGTATATAAAGATGTCACCGTGATGTCACCCATAGGTTTCCTGAAAAGAGGTTTTAAAATTGTCACTATCTTGGCAGCACTTGGCTTCTCCTAGCAAAGAAGTGGAGCAGGAGGGGAGCTGAGATGGACCGTGAACTGTTTAAGCCTTCATACAATTTAATTAGGTTGATTAAATAAATATTCACTCGGTGTGCAGTTGTCATGAACAGGGCAATTACCTATAGAGATCAAAATCATTTTTTGTACCAGGCAGTAAACATGTTCGTTTCTGCTGTAAAGGTGGGCATTTTAACATGGGAATTTATGGAATTTAACTCGCTTTTGGAGGCAGCCTCAAGTGGCTATTTCTAGAACTGCAGTTTTTGTACTTTCTAATTGGCTTGATTTTTTAGGCCTGCAGGTTGATACTTGCTACAAAACAGCCCCCAAAATTAAATATGATGCTAGAATATTCTTTATGAAATCTTTAATATTATCTGGAAAGTCTACCAGCTGTTGTATGTGTCATTAAAGAACACCTTTTCCACCTCCGCATAAATGTGGTTTGAAGGCTGTGAAAAGAATACAACACTCCATATGAGTCAGGTAACTAATGCCCACAGAACTTCTATAATCTGTGAATAAAAGCAACAAAAGTAAAACTTAAGACATTTACACGCACTGGGAGCCTCAAAAGCAAAATTTATTTGAGTAATAAACTTAAAATTGGAGATCTACATGTACAATACTGGCGTTCATTGAAGACGGGTTGTATTTATTTGTAGAACTTAAGAAATAAATTTACCTGTTTGGATTTGAAAATTACCATAAACACCATAAGTTACACAAAAATCATCAATCATTTTTTATTTGTGGACCATGAAATGTACATTCATCACCCGTACAGAGACTAATTTTCTTCACACTCCATAAGACGTCTTTGCCGGCGTTGAATTATATGTGTTTTAATGACATTTCTAAAACCTAACTGGAACAGTTTTGAATGTGACTCTGTATTCCTGCAAGAGCAGTGGAGGAAGGAACACCCATCTATCACTATCACGGTTTCAAAATCTTGTGTGCAGTACAGGTTTTTCACTGATATTTCCTCAGTAATTGCTAACAGAGTAATCAGTTTCGCTAGTGTCGTGGTTGTTGTGTTAGTTTTGTCACCCTGTGGCAATTAATCTTATCTGAACAATCCTCCAGACGATCCGGCTCTGTTAGATATCGTCATCTGATCCTGGTGATCTCACAGTCCGGGCTGTCGTCGCCTGATAACAAATCTTAATACTCTTTCCAGTGAATACAGTCCCTGTTTGGACAGTATGTCCAACTTACCCCGGTGGTTTGGATAATATTGTGACAGTCTGTGTTCGGCTGGCCCACACAGACCACTTGATCCTGCTCTGCCATGGATCACATTGATTATTTTCTTCTTTCCGCTCACTTTTGTCTTGTAAAACTTCAAATACCTTCAAGTCAAGTCTCCACTGTGAGTATCTAACCTACCAACCTGAACCGTGTCATATTTAATGCATCTGGGCGCCACGGTGAGTTAACCCCTCACCTTGGCTTCGGTCTCCGCCTTTGCATACTGCTTCATTTTTTTCAAACAGAGAGAGGGGCTGTTCACTGTGCCTCTCTCATCCTCACACCTGCACTCACTGTAGGGAAGAAAGGGAGGGAGGCAGAAAGGCAGCGGCGGATCACATGTCTTCATGGCTGTCCAACAGTAAATTAAAACGAAGAGCAATTTCCTGAGGCCCAATTAGCAGAAAATTGGTCCTGTCTGTTGGAGTGACTCCCTCGGGAGGAAGGAGAGGCGGTGGGGGCTGTTGCTGAGAGAAAGAGAGAGAAGGTACACTCTGCTTAGATTGTCGCATTACAGTGTGCGAACTAGAAATAGTGCGAGACAGAAAAGCGCGTTGATTTGTCAGGGCAAAAATAGATTGCAGTGATGATAGAACCAGCAAGGTTAAACACATGTAAACAGGGAAAACGGGGCCGAAATTGAAGGCTGAATCTAACAATGCTGTTTATGTGGGAAAATGACTTGCATTTACATTGTGCAAACAGCTCGTTGTTCGTCCATTTTCGTTTGGAAAAATTATCAAAAGCAACAGCCGGTTGAACTCCTACTCTGCCCTCTCACATGTAGCGTTTTTAAACACAATAAAACTCACAGTTTAAGTGATGCTCTGTAACACCTAAATGCTAACTGTTAACCACAGCAAACAGGAATTCTTGTATTTTGTTTATCTTACTGTCGTCATTTGAAGGGAATAAACTTAAATACACGTTATTAGAAAAACCCGAACTGTGTTACTAGCTAAGCTGACATTTAAAATGAGTATTTCCAGACCCTGTTCTGGTTCCAAGTGTGTTAGTTCACACCCGACATGAGAATGTGTCTCCACATGTGCCTTGAGTGGCCACTTGTGATCAGATCTAATTTCCTTGCTCAAGACGCAAATAAACACACATAGCTTACGCGGAGGACATCCCTTGTGTAGGTGGTGCTTCAATAGCCATCTTTCTATATAATACTTTTAAAATGTCGCAAAAAAATGTACATAAGGACGTGAGACCTAGGTTTGTTTCCATTACCTGCTTTGAACTGAATAAACTAGGCAGCATTGTGCCATCAGAAGGTGAGTATGGAGTTAGACTAAGACAGAAACAAAACCAGTTGTTTGCCACAAAGAAGAATAAGAAGCATGCAAAAACTTTGGCCACCTAATGGAGAAAAATAGATAAAAAAAAATTTTCGGAATTGCAACTATAGCTTCATGTCAGCTGGTGTTGAGCAGGCTTCAGATGTCCAGAGACAACCAAAGAAGCTTAAATAGCTCACGATTCATGTGAGCTAAGCGTTCACTATGGCAAAACTTGATTAAAAATGGTGTGTCTATCACCAATAAAGCGCTTTAACGCTTTTAAAAAAAAATCAAAAACCACCTCAATCTTTTTTATTTGAAATTTCTGCAAAACTTCGGAAGATTTTTTGAATTTTGCTTTTTCCATTACCTTTTTCTAATGCAACACTTCAAAATGCAAATAAAAACACCTCAGGGAAACTTGTCTAATGTGACCTAGGACACACTGCTAAAAGAATGTGACCGTATGCATGCCAGACCACCTCTGAATGTGGTCTAAATGATCGGATCTCAACGCATTCACACCCAGACGCATGCCAGATGTGGACAGGGCCACAGAGGAGGTTAGAAAGTTGTCATGTGACAGTAGCTCTAATGCCACAGAGCACCAACTGTGTCTGATCGGGCATATGTTTTTTTAGATTTAATCAGTGAGGCCAGCTGTGTCTGCAAAAAATTGCTTTGTACACTTCACATTTCTTTTAGCAGCTGGATTTTGAACAATAAAGACTTGAAGAAGGGGCTGCGGAGAGTTTTAGATATGGTTAGATATACATAACAAAAGCATTCATGCTTCAAGTCAGGACCATGATGTTTCTCCATCCTTAACCAACATCCATTCACCTATTAACTACAGCTGCTTTCTCCTGTAGAGGGTAATGGGGGGTTGGAGGTCAGCTGGTAAGAGGGGGACAAACTGGAGAGGTCACCAGTCCATTACACAGCTAACACAACGAGACAGACAACCATGCACGCTCACATTCTCACCTACAGCCACTTTAGAATCCTCAGTTCACTCACCATGCATGTCCTTGGACTGTTGCATTCACTAGGAGAACATGCAAACAAACAAGTCCCCATGTGACCAGCAGGTCCAGACCCACAACCTTCTTGCTCAGAGACAACGCTGATGACCACAGACCTCAGCTAATGTGTGAAAATGACTTAGCTAAGCAGATAAATTCAGCATTTTTTAGTGTTCTTTGCAGAGTTCTTTGGGATTGTTCAGTATAATATACTTCTGGTGGCATATTTCTGTCACAAAGTATTTGCTGTTGCAGATGAATAGCACCTAAACATCATTTCCGCGAGACTCAGTTGCTAAAGTCTGCAAGCAAAAGCAAACAGAGAGAGGTGAGAGAGGGATGGAATGCAGGAAGTTAACGCTTCAGGTATGATCAGAGCCACTGAGAAGAAGCTGGATTTATTTTTACACACACGGCAACAAACACTTCCACTCTTTCATTCTATTTCCACTTTATTGCGAGTCAAAAGTCAAGTATGTTTTCGCTCAAATTACAGAACGACCACATAACTAATGAGGCGAGATGTTCGAGTGAGAATCTGCTGAGCTTTAATTCAACTATAATGGAGAATTGATAACAGAAGCGTGCAGTGATGGATGTGGCTTTTTGGATGAGGTCCAGTTCCTCCACCAGTAGTGCTCTGCATGTGCTCTCCGCTCACATTTGGCCCCCGGAGGCTTTGGCCATTGATGACAGTGATGATGGACTCGGGCAGACATGGGACTCATGCAGGGAGGGAAGTGGGTCAATGTCAGTCCTGGTTCTGGATCGAACCGTCTCAAATGCCCGTCACTCAGTGTTAATGAAAATTTGATCGATCTTGGCGCACAATGCTGCCACTACAACAGAACTCATCAACCACAGCTAAAGTCATTGACCGCCAACAGCCAATGATGGAGTTATTGTTCTTGCTCTGGTAATTAAGTAAATATTTATTTGAGCTTGTCTTCCATGGTTTGATTCAAGGATGAAAATATGTTTCCTAATAAATCTCCCGCTTTTTCCATGGTAAAGATCTATTTCAGTGTTACTTTTTTTTTTAGAACAGAGCTTGAAAAACAGCCTCTTTTATAATTCCATATAATTATGTATGAGCTAATCGAGGCAAAGAGACAAATCACTAAAACTGCTGACAGACTAACAACTAACAATACATTGAATATTCTGTTTCTTGTTAGAATCGGGGCTATAAATAGCGATACTTCTTCCAAAGAGTATAAAACAGCATTTTACATCAATGATTCTATGTTGCGTGATGGATTTATGAATTTTAAATCACTTGTTTTGGAATCTGAAATTATTACACATTTAAACTAATAAGACAAATGATGCCTTATTTAGAATTGTTGAGTTCTAGTGTAGCGTTTTCCACAGTTTCAAGAATAGCTTCAGCACAGAGGACCTGAACCATCCACTCAGTTCGTTCATCCTCTTCCTTTAATCTAAATAAATGATGGTCTGTCCATGGTAATAAATTTCATCTTATCAAAAAATCATCACAATCCTCTCTGGATAAAATTATCTTACTCTCCTCGAATCGGAGCCAATTCTGATGGGCCAAAGGGAGCCTTAAACAATCACATAAAACCAAAAATCATACATTTTTAAAAAGGTTTTGTTCCCATTTTACGTATTACACGAAAAGAAGAAATATAATAAAAATCGAGTAAAATGATTGCAAACAAGTTTCTCACACATTTCAACGTATTTGTTCTGCATTCTTTGTAGAAGCAGATTTAGAACACTATTGAGCCCCATGGTGATTGTCGGACTAATGAGGATGTGCCTCTGTGGATCCAACAAAGACTCTGGGACTCAGTGATCAAACATCGTCTGCTTCCCTGTTGTTCCTCGCTGATAAGATTCAGCTCCGTATCTACTCATCCATCTAATTATCTGTCTACCTGCCGACTCTCTGTCCATCGCCACTCCGCTCTATTGTTATTCACTCCGGGCAAGACAAACATGACACGCTGACCTCTGGCCATTAGAGCAAAAAAGAAAACCTTTTTTAACCTACATTGTTGTGGGTCATCGAGCGCCACTGTTTCAATGCAACTACCATTCAAAGAAGGATAATGGCAGGTTTGCTGTTTGCCAGGTTTCATAACCTCAACTATCACCTCCAAGAAAACAAAAGCGACACCCTCCTTTAAACATCCCTGAGCATAAGGATGGAGCTTCTCCTGCACTTGGGGGTTAATATATAATCACAAGAGTTTCTCCCAAGATCTCAAAGACGCAGAAGGGGCTTGACCTGGATTTTTGTAAAGCTCTCACTCCGGGCGACAATCGTACTATTCAGGGATATCAAATCTTATCATCTCCTCTTTTTTTTTTCTTCCCCAAGTAGGATCGCTTACTTTCTTAAAAGCTCTGGCTTGTAACAATAGGCCTTATTCCCTCGGTGACTGAGGTGCAGCTTTATGCTATAGCCCCTTGATGCATAGGAAGGTAATTTCATGGCTCCTTCCTGCAGACACGAATCAGACACAGCGCTCTATTATCAAGCTCTGGGTATTAGGCTCCTAGGTAGGGGATGGAGGTGGAGGGGATATTAAGCCTCAAAGTGAGTGAATGTGTGTGTGAGAGAGAGTTGGAGCCAGAGGGAGTGTATGTGCTCTTCATGAGGCAATGGAGAGGGGACGGTGGAGGCGTGGGGGGGCTCCTGTGCATGATGTATCACGTTGACTGTGTGGCTGCTGCCGTCACATCAAAGAACAAAGGGGTGTTTATGTCAGGCCTGACTGATTTGGTTTTTATTAATGTCTTACCTCCCTTTTCTCCCCATTACCATCGGCTTCCACACATCGCTCCCCTTCCCCCATTATATTAACTCCAAACGGCGCTTTGGAGACCACACTGATTTCTTTTGCATTTGTCTCACAGCCTTCAACACACACACACACACACACACACACACACACACACACACACACACACACACACACACACACACACACACACACACACACACACACACACACACACTGACTGTGCCCGACTCCTGTCTCAGCCGGGGCCTCCTTGAAATGTGCCATGTATTCTCCCGGAGTGGATGAAGCGCACAGGCAGACATTCATTCCCACTTGACTTCCTCTTTCTCCCCCCCCGAGCCATTTACACAGTGGAAAAGGTTAATTGCTTGAAACACCAGCGGTGTTATTTCAGCTGATTCCAGAAGCATTGCATTTGATATTAAACAGACAAGAGATTAGTAGGATGATAACAAACTGTGCACCAAGGGATTATTTGTACATGTGAATGGGATACGGTGTAATTCTTGGGATATGTTGTTGAAATAACTCTCAGAGGAAAGACACAAATAGTAAAGCTGAGCCTGTTGTTTTCTCTTTTTTTTATATCTATATGTATATGGCAGTCACAGTGCAGTAAAACCCCAAGAAAGACGATTCAAAGCGGATCCAAAGTCGTTAAATCATTTTCACTTGAAACTGCCTTTACTCTCAGCTGTCCTCACCCGTGAGTGATGGGTCCATGTGCAGAGAGCCGCTCTAATCCCGTATGACTGCATTGTGCACAGTATCGTCACCCCGTGAAGACCATTATCATCATAGCTGTGGGTGATTGGTTTCTACAGCTCTGGGTCAGCGCCGAGTTTACTTTGAGGTAGCAGGGAGAAAAGAAAGATGTGGATCCAAGTGAGATTATTGGGGGATAATAAAAAGGACAGACAGGGACACAGAAGGATTAACGGAAAGAAACATTAGACTGACAAGGCGGAAAAACGTTGCGAAAGAAGCTAGAAAATGTTGACAGCTGATTTCACAAATGCACCAAATTGCTTCTCCACTGTGATTTAACGTACGCTAATCTCTCCCATGCTGCATTCAAGTTCACTACTACTGAGGAAATTATAGCATTAAAACATGATACACTACTGCCACTATGCAGAGATTGCAGTACTTTTGCAGTTCATTCGAGCTTTCTTGCAGCTGTGACCAGCTTTTCCAGTGAAATAATGTCCAACAGTATTTAAGATGTAATCTAATATAACTTAACTTTAGGGTTTGTTGTTTGCACTGTACAAAACATTTTTTAAACTCCAATCAAAACATTAAAATGAGCATGCTGTAATTGTTTTACAGTAAATTTGCAAGACAAAGCGTTGCACAAGTTGAGATCAAGCCAACCATGAGTGAAGTTTGTGACATTTAAATATTTATATGATGCACTCTAGATAAGTACACAAAGAGTTTTTTCCAGGAACACTAGCTGCTCTGTTGGACTTAAACAGCAGTGCTTTGAGCTAAATGCTAACACAAGCATGACAGCATGGTCACAGTGGTAATGCTAACATACAGAAATATAGTAAAGATCGTGTTTAGCATCTTAGAGCACCAAAAATGTTGTTGCATGTCGAAACAAAATCATATCGCAGCTCATTCTGTATTTGCTGAAATACAGGAACAAAGTGACAGACAGACTCGCACTGCTCTAATCATAAAGATCCAGCATTAGAACCCTCCTCATAGATACATTATAAACACTTTTTTAATTATTTATTGTCAATGTATTTTTCTATTCAGGCCTTCATCTTATAATGTTTTATTAAACCCAAGATTATGAATGCTGGCAGAACTGGATGCTGTCTCACCTCATGAATTACTGATTTTCTTTGCATTCAGTTTAATCAGTTGTGCGCTTAAAGCAAAAAATAAAAAAAATCACTATCCATGTGTGCTGCTGCTGCGTTCCGGTGTGCCCGTGGCGTGCGTGTGATTCTGTGAATGCTCAAACACATTAGGTGTAAGTGGCGTCGGAGAGGCTAGCATCGTCAAACAAATTACACAAAGAGAGGCAGCCTGCGCTCTCCGACGCGTTACAGTGATTGAGCTTGAGAGGCAGAGTGTGGCATTCTTTAAACACACCGTGTTTGGGGAGAGGTGGCGTATTCAAACACATTATGGATAAGAGAGATGGGGGGTCGTGGAGCGAAATGCATTACAGAGTCGCGAAGGTTGAGGGAGTGCAACATTTCTAAACACATTATGGCAGAGCGGTGATGGCATGCTTTAACGGAGTGTTGACGGAGAGTGGAGAGAGAGAAGAGGTCAAGAGAGTTTCTGTTTTATTTCGCCGAGGTGTGTGTGCTTTGTCTGCCCATTGAGTGCTGACTGAGTTTTGACATCAGCTCAACCTGGGTACACAAACTTACCAGAGTGATTGGTTTCTCCTTGGAGCACACTTGAAAGTTTATTGGCACACACATATAGTCATGGACTAACAATCACACACATGCAAGCACACTGACGAGGAGGCAAATGTGAATAAAGACACAGATTGACAAGCACTCTCAGTTTTTCCTGTTTTCTTTTAAACTTGAAGCGTCCAATAAAGCCGGCTTGTAGAATCACTCCCAGGACGACGTTTCTGACCCCACCGATAAATCCAGTCATGAAAGATTAAGCCCAGATCCAGCCAAACACTTCAAGACATGTTCCCCCATACTTTGTCTTGGCACTGCGTCCAGCCCAATTAACCTTACAAGCAGAGCCTTTTTCATGTTGCCAACTCTGAAGCAGCAGGAGTACCTCATCCCTGGCATTTTTCTGCGCCTGGCAACAAAACACCTTGAACAATACAGACAAACAAACAAAAAATGCTGTCCTCCACTCCTCTGTTCCTGTGGCAGCACTCAGGTCGAATCTTTTCAATTAGCCAGGTTGACTTTGCATGGCTAATTAAGTCCTCATCCTTGACGGGCTGTCTGACTTGTCCTCCAAGCCTCTTACTGGGGGCTTACAGCCCCACAGGGGCCACCGGCCAGACGGATTGTTGTCCAGCTGGAATGGGATTAGCAGCGCGCCAGGGGCCTGAGGCCCACCATCCCTGTGCCTTTGTTTGAATCTGAAGTGTCGAATTGGAAGGGGTGAAGCAGGGAGAGAGGATTGAGGTAATCCCCTACTCTTCAAGCCTGCTCCCCAGAGGAGCGAATCCTCAGTAACACTGTGGACCACCAACCTCCATCACAGCCACAGTTTACGCATCACGCCCCAGCAGGTAGAAACCAAAGAGAAAGACTCCCCCCTCATACAACACAAATTCATGTATGATCTCAAGGGTGATGTTCAACGGCTGTTATCAAAACATGTTGTTCTGTGGCCAAGCCTAAAATATAGGAGTTGTCTGGCAGGATTAGAGGCTTCATGCTGTGTAGCAGCAGGTTGGACCCACCTCATCCACGGGGGATTGTTGCAGCCACCACAGCTTGGGTATTTATATAATCAACCAACTGCCAATCTTGATAATCTTATGTAATCATTTATGTAATAATAATAATAATAATAATGGCAATAAATTAAAGGATTAAATAACGTGGCCAAGAAAAGCTCTGAATGCTGGTTAAAAACAAAAGAATCAAACTGGCAAATTCTTTGTATTTTAAACTTTAATTGTTCTGCTTTGTTCGCCTGTAGGACCAGAAATGTAATGTCTCTTATATTTGTGCCAGATAATTCCAATCAGCAAAATTAGAAAACAGAAGGAAAGAGTAAAGATGATGACTTTAAAAAATTTTCAGACACACCTGTGGCATGCAGGTGCTGTCAGACGTGTCCTTGCTGCATACAGTACGAGTATACAGTGCAGATAATAAAAGATGATTCAAAAGGCAGGCATCTTTGTCAGAAGGCATGTCTTCTTTTGTGATGTAGGTTTTTCCTACATATTTTCCTTGACAACTGTTGTTTTAAGATAATCCCATATATAGAAGCTGAAGTCATGTTAATCACAAATAGCTTAGCTGCCGAGGCTAAACTTGTCAAGTTTGCAAAATCTCACAACAAAGAGCACATTGACTGACTTGTTTTAAAAACCTCCGCCCTTTTAAAGGATTAAGAGGAGGAAAGGCAAAATTCTGTAAATTGTCAGGTTGGTCTCTGCAAAATCAGGTGTTACAAGTTCAAACTGGAATGTTTAACCGCTGCAGGGTGCATTAAGTGTTAATAGAAATGGGCATTACTCAGCCAATTTGTTTCTTTAGTGAATGCTCATTGGATAAACACTATTATTGTGTATAGGCAGCATTCAGAGTAAATATCATTGACGATGCAAATGCACTGTAAGGCTCCGGGGCCCAGCAGTGTGAATTCTCCTCTCACGGTGCACCTGTGCCTGTGAGTCAGCCTCAGCGCTGAGCCAATACCAACAGGCTGTCTTTCATCGCAGCGTGACAGAAGCACATGAGATTAGAGCAGAATCCACCAAAAACAACCACACTGAGCTCGGGGATAATCCAGAGCCCAAACATCAGAGGGAAACAGGAGGACACTGCTCCATCTATCATCCAACAAGAATCCACCCCGAAGAAAAACACAGCGACGAGATGCGCTTGCTATTGTCCGGACCGAGCTGGCACAGGAAAAACAGGATGTGATGAGTTTCTACGCCTGAGGTGACTACTGAACCACAGTGCCACCACCCTGGAAACTTGTCCTCTTACTGGTTGTTATTCACATAAAAGTTCTCTCTCTTTTTCTTTATCTTTTGCTCTATTCGGAAGCAGACAAGTGTGTCCAAAAAGTTGGACCGAATGCAGCTTTATCAATGAGTCAGGCTCTGAATAGGCTTCGAGCTTCGGGGCATTTTTTAAAAAGTTGAAGAGGAAAAAAAGAAAAAGCCAATTTGAACAGTGCACCATTATGCTCCAGGTGACTGATGTGGTTTCTTACACTGTCAGTGCTTTACATCTTATTTTACAAAGGCTTCAGTTCAAAGGCGCGACTCAGTGCCAGAACATATGCAATACATCTGTTTGTGACACTTAATACATCTGTATCATCTTAATCTTTCCTTTTTATCACCACAACCACCTCTCTACTTATGTACAGTGTCATGTCGGCTCTCCCGACTGAAATGCAAAGCGGCCCTGCGTTGCACGATGTGTGAGAATGTGTGTTGCCCATTTCTCACCAGCAGGCTCTTTTTTTTAAAAAAAAAAAGCTGCATTTCTGTTTCTATCTCAGAGACATTAGGACTGACGGGCCACAGAAAAGGAGCCTCCGACTGCTGAGGAATGAGACTGATCCGTTGCCAAACAGCCTCAGCTGGGGGGGCCGCCATCCACTTGATTTTTTTCCCCCTCGCACAAACCCACAACCAAACACCCACCGTCCAGCCTCCCTGCATTCAGTTCTGGACGAGCAGCGATAACAGAATTCCCGGGGAACTGTCCAAACAGACCGCCCTGTGTTGCAGAGCGAGCTGTGTGTCGTGTTGTTGGACAAATCGGGATGAGATCACTATCGGTTTGCATCTGCATTGTCAGCTCAAAAGCCCCTATTTGTGAAATTGAGCCGAAGAGCAAACCACGACTCGATAATTGTTCTGTAAAGTCTCCATCCTCTCTCCTAATTTACCAGATGCCAGGCTGTTGAAGCTTCAGTCTTTACGCTTGAGCTCGGGATGTTTTCTCCCTGGTCCCAGATGGACTGTGTTGTGCCGGTCGAACAGAGCATACAAATGACACACTGACTTATTTATTTTAACAAGGCTTGTTGTGCAGTCACAAACTGCTGACACTTATATTCCTTTTCTCTCATCTTCTCTCGGGTTTGCTTTGGTCAGCAGAGGAATCCTCAAAAGTCAGCAGCACGGTCATTCTCCCTGATCCCAGGACTTTTTTTTTTTTTCGAAGACATGGAGAAATTCTTTAAAGACATTTATTATAGGACAGTAAAGAGTAATGGGGTGTTTCATTTGCCATAATGAAACCTAATCACCATGTGGACAGTGCTTTGAATCCGTCTGTCCGTCGGTTTAATGGTCCGAGTTGAGCCGTGGAACAGAGCAGCTATTGGCCTGCAGACTGTCAGGGAAAGCATTTTGAAGGAAGGGATTCCTTTACATCTTAAAGGATTGAAGTGTGTGGATGATTATGAGATGAGTGGTAACTTTTATTTCCCATGAGAAAAAAAAAGGATTGTGACAGATGCTGGTGAATCCTTTAGGGGAACTCTCAAAGGGATTTTTTTTATTAGGTGGAAATGAAAGTGCTCATCCAACTGTAGTGCACAGTGGAGCTTTAAGGCCAGATCTTTTTAAATGGCGGCATTTAAAATTAAACAAGTTCAGCATCCAAATAAAGTTTTGTTGTTTCACAAAGTATAATTCACACCAGAAGCCCGTCGTCTTGGCAGTGCTGACTTTTGAGGAAATGCAGAAGACAAAGTAAAAGAAGCTTTTTATAAAAGGTTTTTCGTGGCTATGCTCACTTTTATTGAACTTCATATGATCTACAGTTGTTTCAAAGCAAATTGAATGGTTGATCAATGTACAGAAGACAGATGACGACAACAACATATGGAAAAAAACAGGGTAGAAACTTGTTAAAACTATTTAAAAAGCGAAAACGAATAAATAAAAGGTACCTAAAATTAGACAAAACAGGATGACAGTTCGTAAGATCAAAGTGTACAATAAAATAAACTGAAAAAAAATAACAAAATATTAAGACCACCTAGAGCAACCAAAGGCTATTGAGAATGTGTGTCCAGAGATTTCTTCTTAAACGTGTCAGTTGGGAGGCAAGAGTTCTTTTCTCTGTTCAGTACTTTGGATGAGTTGTTGAGGATGACGAAGCCTTTGGAGTTCATTTTTCACTACACAAATTAGGTGACGAGTTGGATGTACAGCGACTTCTGAAAAGGACTGTTAGTGTAGTGAGAGTAATGTTGGCTGGATCCCACAGACTTCCCTTAACCCCAATACTCAAAAGTGTTCTTGAAGACTATGTTATCTTTTTTTTCTAATTTCAAAATTACACCATTAATCAGAAGACAGAAACTATAAAAACAGAAATAAATCGTTAGATGTTCAAGATATCGGTGGTCCCAGAACTACTCATTGGTAACAGGCTCTACTGTGAGGAAAATGATCCAAAACTAAGCCTAAAATACTTCATCAAAGTTACTTCTACTTGTCTGTTTGTAAATTTGCCAAAAATAAACCAGTTTTAATAACCAGATTCTCGAACAACAAAAAGCATGAATGACTCAGATGCCCCAAACAGTCACATAGCAAAAATTCATGACACTTTTTGGGTGAGCTCGCCTGAACTGCAGGCAGTGTTTTCACAGAGCAGATAGCATAGGACAAAAATGTCAGTAGTAAATTATCTATAGTATGTAGAATTACATTTTTTTGCAATATTGGTAACACCTGTGGATACTTAGAAAAATGTTGCAAATGCTGACTCAAAGAAATTCAACTTTAATTTTACTTTTTTCCATTATCTCTGGCATTGTAACTTTGATAAGCTGCACAGAAGGCATTTTTGAATTCTCTCTACTTGTAGCCATGGCTGTGCTGCTTCCAAAGAGGTGCAGGATGTTATATTCCAGAGAAAAATGAGCCCACTGTCAGTAAAAAAAAAAAAAAAAATGCCCAGAAACTTCTTGGGATTTAGAGGATTAAGTAGTTTCTGTATGATTACCTCCACTTACTCGAGCAGCACTTTTATATCTACATATACAGTAAAACCTGCTTTGCACTACAGTGTGCAGCCAAGAGTTTTCTGTTTAGAACCTGCCTGTGCTATTTGCCAAGCGAGTGTGAAAGATAATTGGTCACCTAGGAGGTTTTAATGGAGCCGCTTTGATGGAGTCATTTAGTTGCAGCGCTTTGCATTTCATCACTTCTGTCTGTCAATTATACTTGATTTACAAGGTGTCTAAGGGACAGCGAATGTGAAGCATCAATTTGTGTGTGGGTGATTGCACTAGAGAGAGAGGAGATGGCAGGATATATCATTCATTAACATGGCAGGTTGTCCTTCAATTATACCTTGTCGAATTGGAGTGAGTCACTTCAGTCATTACTCTTACCGGGGACGGCCTCTCGCAGGTAGAAAGCGGGAGTCTGCAGGATCGTGCGTGTGTGACTTTTATAAGAAGATGCATAACCACTTCAGAAGCTTTTTCCAGAGGCGTTGGGCTTTTGTACAGGTGGGACTCATCGCTCACCATACACGCCTGTCAAACGTCTGTGTTTGCACAGATGGTTTGTATTCACCCAGGGCCCTATATGAATGCTGTACAGCCGGCAGAATACAAGGACTTTGTCTGGCTGGTAATGAATGGAGAGTACATGACAGTTTTGTTCTCAGGGTTACATGACACGGGGTCTCAAAAAAGAAAGAAAAGCTAAAGGTGACAGACATGAACCACTTCTCCGAGGGCACAAAGGTTGCTTGAAGTTTCCCGAGGCTGCCTTATGAGCCGTGATAAATTTGAACTGATAATATTGTGCTAATGGTTTAGGGAGGGGGCTGAGACAACAAATAAGAGAAGGTAATTAGGAGGTAAAAGGTTAAAAACAAAGGGGCCATAACTCTATGTATGGTTTTTATCGTGAGGAAAAACAACATTTAAGTGATGAGAGGTGAAATAGTGAGGCCGCTGTGTGTCTCCCATGAGTTTCGTCCTTCTTGATAAAACACAGAATGCTTTCTCCCTTTGACGTGGATGTGTTTGCCCTGTTCACACAGCTGGAGCAAATCACACTGGAGAAATATGCGGTGGCCGAGTCGCCCACATGCCACAACGCATCTATTATATTAAAAGGAGACATTCAGCAAGCGGGCCTAAATACATAATTTCACTTTCAGATTTTGCTGGGATCATATGGTAGCGATCAATGTGGAGGCCTGCTTCTCAAAAAAAGACATCGCTCTCATTCATCCCTTCAAAAGGCATATTAATCTTTTTACTTATTACTCCCTGGAAGTATTGTAATTCTTTATACAATCTATTATTTATGCGGCTCAAATTGGCAGGTGCTTTTTCTCTTCCTCCTCAAAATGATCTCGCCTTTCTTTCGCTGTAAATGATCAGACATAAAAATGAAACATAACGCCGCAGAAATCCAATATTCTGTTCATCTTAGAATAGAAGGACTGAAAATACTCCCTCAGTGAGAAGAAAAGTGTTTCTTTTCCTCCTCATCTCTGCACCATGTGAGGGGAAGCAGTTAATGATAATTTGGCGGATGTGGCGACATGTTTTTGCATAATTCATGCACGCTACATCCATATATCTTGAGGGGTGATGCTTCAAATTATTAATTTACCTAAATTAAACTTGTTATTGCTTCAGATGAAATATTCATTTGTTATACTGCGCAGCACTGACAAGTAATTAGAATACTGAGTAATGCGTTATCTGCCAGCCCCGTAAAAGATGTCGTGATTGACGTAAAATCCACCGAGTGTTAGACAGCGCATTTGGAATTAGGCTTCTGTTTAAAAATAAAAATGCACAGAAGCAGAAGCAGAATCAGTCGGAATCCCTCAGCTGACTTATTTAATAGATTATGTGCATAAAAGTCGGATATGTATTAAATAAAATAGGCTGAGACGTTTACAGAAAGATGTAAGTGAGGCTTCCTCGTGTGGGATTTTAGGCTTGACTCAAAGAACAATAATAATAAAAAGAGCTCCCTATTGACCACTCACTAAATAGTATGAATGCAGTTGGTGTTTCTCCCTGTCTGTCTGTCCTTCTATGTCTCCTTATTTAACACACATATTCTTGGAAGCGAATGTGAGCCATATTAAATCTGACTCCTCTGCTGCGCGGTAATGTGAGCGCCGGCGGTTAGTTTTATATGTTTCACAAGCGTGTAAATATTTAATAGAAGAGCGGGATTGAGTGCTGTGTCACTGTTCCTGCCCTGTCAGCCTACAGAGAGAGAAAATACTGGGAGAACTTCTTCCTGACAGCAGAAATTTACAGCCAGAAGACTCATATACAGACTCATATACTCTTATTCTTCCTCTCAGTCGCATTCTTGGGTCCTGTGACAGAGACATGGATATACAAGCTGTTTATGGTTGTAGAAGATGTTAGTTGGTGCAGATGATGATACCTAACTTGATATGTGTGAAATATGATGGGGGGCAAACAGCATACCAGACTTGGGGTTGGTTTTTGTGCATCTGTTTGGTATTTTTCCTGCTGCGTTCTCTATGCAGAAGCACGTTGGAATTCACATGTATTTTTTTGGTCTCCATTCATATTTTGGAACAAAAAGCCCACAGATCTTGCACGCATTTCACCCCGTATTTATGGTTGGCTTGAATTTACGATCATCCCGCGACTTAAAGGATTCATCAAAGTTGCATAACGCACGCTGACGTCAAACTGTCCCGTGAAGCTCTCCGTGAGATAAGTTGTGCTCGTGGCCATTATTAATTAGCTCGGCTAAAAATGTTGCAGCTGAAGTGGAAAATCTGTAATATCTGTCTGTCTGTCTGCGGTTTTAAACTGTGGCTTAGTGAAAACAAGCAATTTGAATATTTTAAACTTGCTTTCGGAAATATCTAAACCAAATATTACGCATCACTATTATCCCAAATGACTATTTCCTAAAGCGAACAAGCATATTCCACTTTTTTTGACATTACATGTACCAAAAGTGGAATCAACTCGAGAGGTAAATTTGAAAAAGCTTCCAACACTGATGCGTAAAATTGGAAAATTAGCCTAAGTTTGGTGTGTTTCAGCTTTTGTGGTCATGAACTGTGTCGAGTCCAAGTCAGATTTTCCTAAAGGAGACAATAAAGTATCTCTGTATATATTTTATCTATCTCTCTCTATATCTCTCTGTCTCTCTCTGTCTCTCTCTCTCTCTCTCTCTCTCTCTCTCTCTCTCTCTCTCTCTCTCTCTCTCTCTCTCTCTCACTCTCTCTCTCTCTCTGGATTTATTCATCTACAATTAAAACTGTTGGCCAAACAAGAAATCCATTTTGCTGTTTCATTATAGGCTGCTCTAAGAGATCATTCACAAAAAGTGAAACTAAATGGATTTTTTTTTGTCAGGCCTAATCTAAACGATAGTGGACTTGGAACAAACAAGGTCCCAGCGTAATACTTTCAGCCTCATCAATACTTCCACACTTTAACAAATGCCCACCACTCACTCAAGTTACTCTTTAATTTCAGCATCATAGCAGAGAAGCTAATACTTCTTGGGAAATGTGTTAGAGGGACTTTACTCTCAAAAAAAATAAGCTTGGGCTCAACAAAAAATAAATGAATAAAAAACAAAATAAACTGTGTTTAACTAACAAACTACGTTGAGTTAATTTCATGACTGGTAATATGAACATACATTTTTAAGTTGATTGCTCAAAAAAATTGTTTCAACAAGCATTTCCATATTACTTAAAGGGAAAGTTTAAGTGCCATGTACCCATTTACTATAATTCTGAACAGAAGTTTTAAAGTTGGCAAATTTGTAAGAAAAAAAATGTTTAAATTGGTATTTCCACGTTAAAAGCAATGTCATGTAACTGATTACCATAATTATGAATTTAAAGTTTTAAGTTAAAAACATTAAGTTGTGCCAATAATAAGTCAAAATGGGGGAAAACATGTTATCTTGTCATTTTAATGAAGTTAGATCAACCTGAATTTAGCTTCAAGTCAACTCATGCAGCAATTCGAGTTCAAATTACAACATGAAGTTATTACAACATTATCATTTCAACCCAACCCAGCAAAATAATTCAATACACCTTTATTTTAATTATAAAAGACTTTTAAGTTTGCAGCTTAACTTATTCTAATCAGTACATTAGATTCTTTTTCATTACGCAACCATGCATTTAATTGAGTAGTGGGAACTATTGTATTACTTTTTCGAGTGCATTCACTTTGTGTGTGTAGATGGGAGGAAGGGGTGAGGCCGGTCTATAAGCTCCCTGATTTAACTCTGTCGAGAGAATAATGAGCTACTCCACTGTTGTCTCTGCCTGACTGTGGACTTTAATCCTCCCCCAACAAACCCTCTTTCACAAATGGTGTGTTTTGCATTTACATATACATACATTTGAAGCAATCCTTCAGGTCTGGGATTAGTCCACTCCCCCCTCCCCTTAAGGTTTCTATTGGTCCTTTCCGCATCAGTGAGGCCCCATGATAAGCTTAAACAAGTTAGAAGTCTTTCATCCCGGAGTAGAAAGTCGCTCAGTCGTTCATTTGTCGCATCGTTTCTTGTTGTGCAGCTGCAGTCATTCAAAAAGCCGAAGAAGACGTTACACTTCTGCTCTGGACATGACTGTACTGTTGCTCAACAAGTGCGCGCCAGCTAATGTCAAAGCAAACAACTCCTCCACCCTCCTCCCCCACGTGAGCATCAGCAGCGGGGCCTCGACAGGAAATTATCAGATTTTATGAATCAGTGCAACATTGCAGTCAAATTTCCTCGCTTCCTGTAAACGGTTCCTGATCTGCCCAGCACCGCCGTCATCACAAGACCAGAGTGGACACATCTGTGTGAGGCCGAGCTCCACGGGAGACTTCCGTCAGCAGAAGATGGATGGAAATGTATCAGCAACGAGTAAATACACCCAACAACTTCCCTCCAAGCCGCTCCTCATCGCAGCAGATGTTACGGCTCGGTCGTGTTTTCTTCCCAATGGTGCAATGTGGTTCCACTTTTGTTTATTTATGCTCCGATTCCCGGGCTTGTCTTGAGTGGATGCGGAAACGAAGAAGTGCGGCGTGTATGCGTGTATGTTGGTGGAAAAGCCCCGCTAAAAGAGATTATCCAAACTCCGTCATGCACACGATGAGGTTGCGTGACCCCTTTGTAAACCTGGAGGCCGACCTCTGACCTTTAGAGAAGCGATGAAATGGAGGGAAACCTCCCATTTCCCTCCACAAGGGTTGGAGGAGGCATTGTTAATGAGCTCTAGAATGGACTTTTAATGAAACCGCTGCTTTGTTTGAAGAATATAAGTCGGGCAAAAAGCGCATGCAAGAGCAGAAACAGGTGTCAGCACTTGACTTGGATGACAGAAGGGGAAGATTTGATATTTTCTGTGATTGTGGGGAAGAATGAGAACTACCAGACCTTACTTCTATCACACTCCAGATGTCTTTTCTGTTAAAACATCATCTCTTTGTCTGTATTTGAGGAATGATAGAAACCCTGAGGTGACACTTTCACATGAGACATACTTTCAGGCTTCATATACTGTGATTTATAGCTCATTGTACAGCTCTCAGGTTTACACAGTTACAATGATGATTGCCGACACAGATGTGTTTTTTTTTCTTTCGTTCCCATGCCCACATGTTTCAGGTAAATGCATAATTGTGACATACCACTTGTGTAACTGCTGATATATGGAGCAACTTTCCGTTTTTATAGCCAAACGTGTGTGATGAAAAAGGCCAGAGTTGCATAGTTACCTCCCTAACTTATGCTCCTCTTGTCCTCCCTTTTTACAATAAATATTGTCAGCATAGCTTGAGGTGATATTTTACAGTTTGGCTTTGCTCACTTGTCAACTGTTAATATTTCTTAAGGCGTCAGATGATCATGTGCCGTAAAAAAAAAAATCTAATTTTAAAGAAAATAACTAAATTGTTTGCTTTGTTCAGTTTATTAACAGTATTTAGGTTTCTTTAGTTTTATAGGAGGGTGTCTGTGATGGAACAACCCACCAGTTATTTTTCGTATTTTCCAATAATTTGAAAATACGTTAGGCACACACAATTTCTCCTTTTTTGTCTGTTTTTTTTTTTAATTATTTCATTAGATTTTTTTTTACATTGTATATTTTCTGCTTGTTTAAATTAGGAAAATATACCTTCTTTGTCATGAAAATGTAGGTTTTTTACATTTGTTGGGTAGTTTTACATTCAAACTTTGTAATTTTGGACACAAAGTAAGAAAACTTTGTTGTTGTTTCGAACATAAAGCATCGACTTTTTTAAAGAGTACAAAGACTCACTGCTGTCGAGGTCGAATCTTTCACTCTTGTTGTCCCACTTGACTTGCATTTACAAGAGTTTTTGGGATGTACATGGGTTTAACTTTGCATTTATATATTTATTCATTTTGTATTTATTTAATATGCACCAAAAGACTTACCAATATTGCAATGACAGTAAAGATATTCTACTCTGTCTGAAATTTGCTGAAGCTCAATGTGCTCTTAAATTTCTCACTTTGTCCCTGAGATATCTGCTTAAGGTATTTAATGATTAAAATAGAACCCTTGCTTTTGGAAACTCTCTTGTCGGGCTCCAGTTTACATTGCAACCCATGAGCCAGGTCGTAACACAAAGACTATTTTTAGTTTTTCAGTTCGTCCTGCTGGCTTCTGATTCTCTGTAAATCTTCAGTTGAATATTTTTTAAGAGTGTCCTTTTTTATTTACTTCATTTGTTTGATAGAAGAAGTTATTTATCAACCTTGAGCATGTGCTAACGCTTGGCTGAAAAGGTTTGATCGTAGTAACTCAAGGAAAATCAGTAAAATAACAAGATTTTACTGCAGAATTTTTCTGCGGCATCAGTTGATTCAAGGTGTTTGATTATAATAATTTAGAACAAATCTGAAAAATAACAGTTTCTCCACAAAGCATATCTGTATATGTTTATTTGCACTTTATTTAAATTAGGATGTTTTGCTTTCATTTTATGATTTTTGCTTGGCAGTCATTGCTGGCTGTTATTTGACTGTTTTTTCCAGTCTGGTTACCTCCTCCTCCCTCTTTCTATGTGCATACCTGTGCATATGAAAACATACACCACACTGAGCCTGAGCCTCTTTCTTGTCCTTGTCAAATAAGCAGCATTAGGTCCTTTGGTTGCTACTTCACCAGCACGCAAAAGGAAATGCTGCTCTGCTACAGCTCCCACTACCGTTCCTTCTCTTTCCTTCCTCCCATCTTTGCTGACCTTTTCCTCTAGTTTCCTGCATGTGTCATTTGCTGAGTAAGGGGCTGCTGTGTGACCTCTGCTAACGTGGACATGGGTGGCGTTTGGAAACAGGAACTGAAGAGGAAGAGGAACTCCCGCAACATCAAGGAAATGATGGCTGTTCCTACCTTGAACTTGGCGTGTCGTTTGTGGAGTCGTGATTCTGCATTATTCTCAGTGGCGATGGCCTCAGGAATGGGGGGGGCGCAGTTAGGATAACAGCAGGGAGGTTTGTAGGCGTGTGCTGGAGAGGTCAAAGGGCAGTGTGTGCGAAGTACAGGGTGGGACATTTCCGATGTTCTCTGCAGAAAAAGACATCTCAGGTCGTGTTGCAGTAATCATTTTCTCTAACGCAAACACAGGACATTAACAGCACTTCCCATAGTGCCGGATGAAGATACACCATCATATCAGTAACAGCGCCTTGACACTCGCCACACACACCGACCTGTCTGACGCCTATCCCCTATTCGCTGCATCCCATAAGCAGGGTGTCTCGTGTCCTCTTCTATTTTTACCGACGGGCGCTGAAAGCCTCTGGAAGCTCCTTGTCAATGGGCATCTCATTCCACCGCCAACGGCGTGTCACCATTTATTAAGTCGTCATTACTCAGGGCCGCTCCGGGTGCCAGGGGATGTCGCAAATAGATCGCCAACGATAGGTTGGGCTGTTGCTGCACTCCCTAAAGGGCAACACGTAGAGGCGTGTTGCAGCACATCTCACTCCGGCGGTGAGGATCGATGCAGGTAGCCGGGCGGCTGAGAGTTCGGCTAATGCAGATAAATGGAAGGAAGGTGGCGGATGAGGGCAGAGGACAGAGGCAGAGGTCGATGGAGGAGAAGCTACTTCCATGTGTCTGTCGGCACATCTTTTTGTTTTGGGTAAACACCTAAAAAGGCCTGTTGGACTGAAGGGGTGATGAGATACGAGGCAGGGGGACGCCAGGGTGCTGGAAGTAAATACACAGTGGAGAACATGGATGCAGGCAGACACATAGATCAGGGTTCTCGCAGACCGACTTAAACAGATGGAAGGACTGTAAACGCAAACAGTAAATCACACTGAATTTGAAACCACTGGCCAGTTCCAACAACATCACAGAGAGTCAGATGACTTAAAGGAAAATTAATGTTTGTTCCATATCCTATATCCCTGGCAGCAGCTTTGTCAGACATTACTATATCATCGTGCTCACCAAGTTAAGTAAGTTATTTCGTGACATGGATGGATGGATAGATAGATAAAAACTGTTATACCAAACAGCCTTACGAATGCCTTTAAAATTATCCTGATGAAAACCCACAAATTGAACTTTTTTGTTGCAAAAGTTTCTGCAATTAAACAAGAAAATCTCCAACAAACGGATCTGTGTAAAATGACAGAACCAATTCTTCTTTTTCTGTGAGTAGTCACTGATTGTGTCTAATTTTAGAAATATATTTATAATGTTAAACTTGAATTAAACAGTTTCATCTATTAAATAAATCAAAATGTTGATGGATGTATTTTAACAGTCTTTCTTTGCCTAGTCATAGTTACGAGCTTCTAGTGTTCATTTACACTAGACATGTAAATTCACCGTCTACTTTTCTATTTCAAGAAAACTGGGAAAGGTCTTACGGATAAAAAAAAAGCTGTCTGATGAGGCAGAAAGCAGTCTGATGTTCTGACTCGCTGTAAACAAGTCAGTTGTTGAGTCAGATTATCCAAGACATTTGGAGGTGAAACGGAAACACACCGGAATTTTTGATAATAAACCCTCATTACAGAGTAAACAGGATGCCCACACCTGTGGTAAATATGGTCGGACAGCCAGTACAGGAAACTCATATGTAAACCATGATGGTTATTTGTGATGGACCACGTGGCCAGAACCCTGCGGCTGTTTCCCTTCATTTTCCCTCCTAAAATGCTTGCTAAACTGCTGTTTAACACTGTTTCCTCACTCTGTTAGATTTAATAGCATCTCTAGCTCTTGGCAGCTGACTTGGAGAATGTTGTTGATTTTAGAAATGAAGATGATTAAAACTACAAAAACTACAATGCAAATTGTAGTAAATTGAATTCAATCGTCAAAGAACACCAAAAACTCTCAAAACATAATGCTAGAATTTTATAGACTGTTAAAAAGTTTTTTAAAAAACACATGAAGAAATGAACAATATTACAAAATACAATGCATGACTTTGTATTTACATAAATAACCTGTAATTGCGAGAACTAACATTTCCATTTTAATTGATTTTATGTTTAATAAGTAAAACTATTCAATTCAACTTCAGTACTGTAAATGTGTTTCTAAAATTAGATGTATTTCACGAAAAATTACAAAGCTAATGTTAGTTTAAATAGATATATTGTTAAATTAGAGGCATCTAGTTTAATTGCCGAAGTTTTCGCAACGAAAAGGTTGAACAGATATGTTTTTATTACTGTATGATCTCTATGAACATCGGCAATCAATGTGTTCTTACAATTTATAGAATAATATTTAGTATCTGTATTTCCTTTACTAAACTTTGGAATCCCAATGAAGCTAGAATAAAATAAATAAATAAATAAATAAATAAAATAAAGCTAGAAAATTGAAATTTTTTGTTCATGAGAAATTATATTCTGTTATTTTGTAGTATTTGTTGGTGCCCCTGCTGTCGAAATATTGCTTTCTTGCAGTGTAAAACACACAAAATGCTTGTCAGAATTAATTTTTTTGATACAGTTACAACAGTTAGAAAACACTAAACACTGGTGGAAGTGCTGGAATATAAGGGTGCCCTTATATCACGCTACTATATACACACACACTCACCATGAAAACTATAGCAGCCCAGTTCTTCAGGTTGTTTTCCTTCAGTGCCGTGAGGTGTGTGAGTCGACACATCAGCACTCCTGTTTATCAAAGCTTTTATCACCTCACCACTGCTATGTCACCCCTCAGAGGAAGCAGGAGGTGCCCACTCACACACACACACACACACACACACACACACACACACACACACACACACACACACACACACACACACACACACACACACACGCACACACAGCACCTGCATGGGGCTGGTTGGGGGTTGAGGACAGAGTGGGGGGGTTGTTGTTGACCTGCTGATGTGAATGACTTTAGCAGAGACAGGATCCGTCTCAGACTACACAGGTTAAGTACCAGCATGTGTTCGCCTCAGACGTCAGGTTTCATCTGGAGAAGTCACAGTCAGATGTTCTGCGTGGGAAAATTGCAGCTTTCAATACATATATTCAAGATTCCTCCAGTTAATGGAAAAATCTACAAATACATAGTCTCATCTAGTACAAAGCAAGTATTAAAAGTGAAAATAGAAGCTATTACAAATGGACTCTTCCATAAAACTTGGAGTATACATGATCTGGCTGCTGTTGAAATTAGACATTTGTTCTGTCTTGCATGGACAAGATTTATTTCTTTTAACATTCCCAGGACCATGACGCCCTTCTTCATCTCTGTGTCGATTCTTGCCAAACTCCCACACCCACGTATATACCTGGTTTCAGTACAAAGATCCTGACAAAGTCATCTGCAGAGACATCGTGTTTCACTTTCTCACTTGTACTATAATCTAAGCTAATTCAGTTTATTCTCTGACTACTGATACACACGTGGACAAAATTGTTGGTACCCCTCAGTTAAAGAAGGAAAAACCCACAATTCTCACTGAAATCACTTGAAACTCACAAAAGTAACAATAAAAAAAATTTATTGAAAATTAAATAGTCAAAATCAGCCATCACTTTTGAATTGTTGATTAACATAATTATTTAAAAAAACAAACTAATGAAATAGGGCTGGACAAAAATGATGGTACCCATAACTTAATATTTTGTTGCACAACCTTTTGAGGCAATCACTGCAATTAAACGATTTCTGTATTTGTCAATGAGCGTTCTGCAGCTGTCAACAGGTATTTTGGCCCACTCCTCATGAGCAAACAGCTCCAGTTGTCTCAGATTTGATGGGTGTCTTCTCCAAATGGCATGTTTCAGCTCCTTCCACATATGTTCAATGGGATTCAGATCTGGGCTCATAGAAGGCCACTTTAGAATAGTCCAACGCTTTTCTCTCAGCCATTCTTGGGTGTTTTTGGCTGTGTTTTGGATCGTTGTCCTGTTGGAAGACCCATGACCTGCGACTGAGACCAAGCTTTCTGACACTAGGCAGCACATTTCTCTCCAGAATGCCTTGATAGTCTTCAGATTTCATCGTACCTTGCACACTTTCAAGACACCCTGTGCCAGATGCAGCAAAGCAGCCCCAAAACATTACTGAGCCTCCTCCATGTTTCACCGTAGGGACAGTGTTCTTTTCTTCGTATGCTTGGTTTTTGAGTCTATGAACATAGAGTTGATGTGCCTTACCAAAAAGCTCCAGTTTGGTCTCATCTGTCCAAAGGACATTCTCCCAGAAGCTTTGTGGCTTGTCAACATGCATTTTTGCAAATTCCAGTCTCGCTTTTTTATGAGTTTTTTTCAGCAGTGGTGTCCTCCTTGGTCGTCTCCCATGAAGTCCACTTTGGCTCAAACAACGACGAATGGTGCGATCTGACACTGATGTACCTTGGCCTTGGAGTTCACCTTTAATTTCTTTGGAGGTTGCTCTGGGCTCTTTGGATACAATTCCAACGATCCGTCTCTTCAATTTGTCATCAATTTTCCTCTTGCGGCCACGTCCAGGGAGGTTGGCTACTGTCCTGTGGGTCTTGAACTTCTGAATAATATGAGCCACTGTTGTCACAGGAACTTCAAGCTGTTTAGAGATGGTCTTATAGCCTTTACCTTTAAGATGTTTGTCTATAATTTTTTTTCGGATGTCCTGGGACAATTCTCTCCTTCGCTTTCTGTTGTCCATGTTCAGTGTGGTACACACCTTTTCACCAAACAGCAGGGTGACTACTTGTCTCCCTTTAAATAGGCAGACTGACTGATTATGAGTTTGGAAACACCTGTGATGTCAATTAAATGACACACCTGAGTTAATCATGTCACTCTGGTCAAATAGTTTTCAATCTTTTATAGAGGTACCATCATTTTTGTCCAGGCCTGTTTCATTAGTTTGTTTTTTTAAATAATTATGTTAATCAACAATTCAAAAGTAATGGCTGTTTTTGATTATTTAATTTTCAATAAATTTTTATTTATTGTTACTTTTGTGAGTTTCAAGTGATTTCAGTGAGAATTGTGGGTTTTTCCTTCTTTAACTGAGGGGTACCAACAATTTTGTCCACGTGTGTATATATATATATATAGATGTTATAAATTGATGAAAACACACCCATTCAACCTTTTCGCTGCAAAAACCTTTGGAATTAAACAAGACATCTCTCAGTTAACAAAAAAAATTGTTAAAAACTGTAACCCAACACTTCTTTTTTGTAAATTTTCATTAATTGTATCTAATTTTAGAAACATAGTTAAAGTACTGACGCTGAATAAAATAGTTTTACTTAATTTCATGGTTTGATTTCACACACTTCAATGTTGAAAAACTTGATAATGGTCCAAAAAAGACAGCTGCTAGGTCACACTGCAAAATTTCTATCTGTCAAATCTTGTTTCCCTACAACAAGAAGCCAACCATCAATAAGGAATAAAAATAACTTACAAAGCGTATAAAGTGGTCTGTACTGACATTTTAACTTTGACCAGAAGCTTTTATGGTTGATGGGGATCGGACAAAAGTCAAGACATTTTCATTTATATGGCCTTTTTCAGAAATCACAAATTTGCCTCAAGGGATTTGTAATCTTTGGAGCGCATGACACCCTATATCCTGAGATGCTTTACTTCACCAAAAACCTGGAAAAAAATGGGAAAAACTTAGTAGCTACAGATATGCCATTATATCCGAATACATATGTATGCATGCGGAAAAAGAATAACAGGAAGAAAGAACTAAATATCATAATCAACACCGAGCTTCTCCTTTTAACCAATAGATAACAATTTATATTATTTATGTTAAGCATGCCTTCCACACAGCATGGCTGAAGTTCTTAAAGGGTCACCAGACTTTCTAATTTAATTTTTCTTTATCTTTCAGTATGTAGATTATTCTCTCTAGAGGAAGATTTGACATCATATGTCCCATCCGGTGTGTAATAGGTGGTCTGTGAGTTTTTCTCCAGAATATTTGTTTATTTTTGTGATCGTCTTTTGGATACACAGAGAAACAGTTTAGAGTCCATTTAAATTATTTTTGAAATATATGTAGCTCTTACCGTGATCCTTTAACCTCTATGCATTTAGTGAGCATATCTGGTATCAGACTTTATACATTTTTGCTCATTTTTCGGCGCTGTTACCTCAGAGTGAGTTTGATCTGACACTGAAGCTCATCCTGTTGATGATGGAGGCACTTGGAGATGAAACTGTGACTCAAATAGCCAGAGAGAGAAACCAAACAACTGTCACAGGGGTTTCGTTGGAAGAGATATTAGATCACTGGAAATCGAGAAATGATGACTAACGAAAAAGGGAAATAGGTGGGGAAGAGTCGGCACTATAAAAGCCCGACCATTCACAATACTTCCAATCCACTACACTGGCTTCATCGCTGCTCTCCAGTCATACCGCCTCCCCTCTCTCTCTCTCTCAGCTGCTGTCACTCCCCTCCCTTCCTGTGGATGGTGTAGCTCTCTCTCCCTCTCTCTCTCTCTCTCTCTCTTTCTCTCTCTCTCTCTCGCAGTCTGCTGGAGCCGCACACAAGGATTAGAGGGTTGCTGTGTGAGTGTCTGCTCAGAGAGAAGAAGCCAGGAGACAGAAAGAAGAGATAAAATGTTCTACTAGGAGAGGATACTACTGTGGATAAGTGTTGTGATATTTGTGTTTTGCACAGCCTCTGCCTCTCATCAAGCCCCGCTGAAGCCTTCACCTGGGGGAGAGGACAGATAAGGGACTATATCTCCTGGAGCTTCCACTCGGGGAGCCATGTGAGCCGCAACCCCCTCCACCTACTTCACACTAACACCCCACAGTCTTCACTCTTGAGTCTGGGGAGCACCAACAAACAGGATTTTTTCCCCCCAATCCTCTACTCTCCTCCCTGGAACCTCTACTTACAGGAGGGGACTCTCGGGGGCTCGGCGTACCCCAGCGGGAGACGCTCATCTCGGGGCACTGGTTCGGGCTGTGAGTGCCCCCTGGTCTGGAGGCCAGCCAGCAGCACTCCAGCACCATGGATTACCTGCTTGGGATTGTAGTGCTGCTGTGCGGGGCGGTGCAGCCTGGACGAGGAGTTGAGCCCAAGCACAATGTACCCAGGCTAAGGCTGTCATACAAGGGTAAGCCCATTCTCCGTTGACTCCAGGTTATAGTAGCCGGTGCTTTTAGTTTATCTTCCTTGCCCATGGGTGCTTTTCTTTTATGCGGCTCTTTTCATCTATTCTTCCTCCTCTATTTCTGTGAATCTATTTCTGCCTCTGTCTCATTCACTCTTTCTCCCTCTTGGTCAGCATACAGTATCTTACTCTCTCTCCCTTTAACCTCCTGTATTCCTCTCTTCCATTAACTCACTCCTTCCCTCTCGCTCGCTCACTCTGCCTGTCTCTCAGAATTCTCCTTACAAATAGTCAGATTGGTTCCATATGCTCATATGCTGTGGAAGGGCTTTTGCCTGAAGTTAAATGTATATATTGGCCCCTGTACCAATTTTCCCCTCCTGCTGTCCCCTTCTGCTAGTACTGTACAGCCCTGTTAAGTGCTCTGAACATGCAGTAGAGCCTCTGTTTTAATGGCTTCTGTAACAAAAACTCCTAAAAAAAATCTGCTTTGGTCATGACAGAGCCTTTCTATATGGGGCTATACAGGTTTCATGACTTCTCATTGCTAAATGGATCCAACAGTTGTTTTTTTTCCCACAGAAATGCATGTCAATGTAAAGCTTGTGCATCAAATCCCCTATTTGCAGGAGTATTGGTAAAAAGCAGGAGGGAGTTTCGTTTTGCCTTTTTATATCGTGCACGTGTAAGTTTTTGACGTATACAGCAAACATGTTATTCTCTCTCCTTCTGTGTTATTTTGAGGGGAGACTGCGGAGCGCCGGTTCTTCCTCTCCTCCTCCTCCCTCTCTCTCTCTCTCTCTCTCTCTCTCTTTCTCTTTCTCTCTGTCTCGTCTCCTCTCTCACACCCTACACTAAATCAGGCTCTTTGTAATAGCAGACTTTTCATCTCGGCTAGAAATAACTGGCAACATTTTTGGCATATTTTGGGAAGGGTTGTGTTTTTTTGTTTTTTGTTTTTTTTTTTTTTCAGTGCGGGAGGCTGTTGTGGTTCTTTGTCCTAAAACATGACCGAAAGTATATGGCTGGGAGTGTGGTGATCTGGATTCTTTATTTTAGTCCCCGTTTTCTCTCGTAAAACATGCCCTCTGAAAATTTATGAACAGGCTGATTTGCCAGTCGAAAACACGAGCGTGCGTTTGACTGTCACCCAAAGCTTTGGTTACTCAGACAATTTCAATCCACGCTGGGGGAAAAATCAAAATTTTTGGTCTCGAAGAGGGTGCCTGCGATGTTTGTCACTAATTCGTTCTCTATCTTTAGACAAGACGCTTAGTATAACTTATGTTTAGAGGCCTGCTATATGACATGCTTTATTCTTTAGATGGAGTACAAGTTGTAATTTGGGGGTTGTATATTTTGATTTATCACCCTTTCAAGTTCCAATGTTCTAAATATAAAATAAAAACGTGCAGTATTTTCGCATTTAAGTGCCCTCAGTGGCGCTGGTGTAGTGTGGCCGGCGTATCATGCAGGATCTGAGAGGGTGATGACATGCATTTACCATGTGAGCAAAATAAATCTGGAAGGAATCGTAGCTGAACTTACCTGCTGCAAGTCATACATCCCCTGGGCACCATCATGTCAGTTCACACAGAGCCAAGATGAGAAAATGTCATCCCAGTCTTTACGCAGCCATCTGTTTGAAGAATGCGAATACAGTTCCCTCCTGCCCCCTTTTGTGATCCTCTTCACTGTTCAGTCTGACAAGCGAACATGTTGCTGACAACAGCACTAGACAAGAGATATGTCATCAAGCATCAAAGTCTGCATTGACTCACTGCGATGACTGATGGATGTGTGTCGTCAAACCGAGACGCACTTTTGTGGATGTGCGCAGAATTATTTTTGCTAAAAGTGCATCAAAGCCTTGCCGTTTATGTGTGTGAATGTTCTTGCCATGTCTTGGTGTGAGGACTCGACACCCTCTTTTGTGATTTCCTCCTATCAGACTGCAAGTGGTGTGCGAGTTTGTGTGTGTTTCAGCGCAAATGTGTCAGGTCTTGCGTGTCCTCATATAATTAGACACCTGGTTTGTGCGTACGCATGAGCTCACAAATCAGTTTCTTTTATTGTGCTGTTGAATCAGTGTTTCTAAAATTACGATCGCAGCGAACATGGGCCTGCAAAGGCATGAGAGTGTGCCACTTTCTTTGTGTGTCGCCGCTCGCCGGCATCTGCGCTCGTGTCTCGGGCCCACAGGTGTTTGATGGCTCTCTTGATGTGTGTCGGGAGACGATTCTCAGTTTTTAACACCCACATTGTTGGCGGATGGTGGGAGGAAAAGGGGGAGGACAGTGGTGGTGGAAGGGACGGGTTTTAATGAAGGAGAAGCTGGCAGACGTACAGTAGGTGACGCAAAAGAGGAAGAGGAGGCTGGTTGTTAAGTGAAGTGTCACTCATCTCCCCTCTCCCCATGCGCAGCCTGCATAGTAATTAAGTCAAATAAACAACAAGGAGGAATCCTCCTGGGAAGGACAGTCAAGCAGGCGCAGAGCAGAAGTCCAACTGAAGTGCTGAGGCCTTAAGTGGGACGATCACATTAGCGGGACGGTCGCAGGAAGTAGCAGGTTCTGTGATTTGGGGGCAGCCAAATAAACACTGAGCACATGAGCAGGGTCCCATGAAATCACTCTCAAATGAGCACTGATGACACGCCTCCAGGGACCCGCAAAAAGTGAGCGATTTTCTTCTTCAGGAAAGGACGAGCGAACGACTGCAGAGTGAGCAGTTTGACTGAGAAATGGAGACAGGTAGATAAAATGACCTCTCATGGGACGGCTGGCGGAGCGAGTGCAGAGTAAATGATTTCCCAGTGGGGTCAGTTAGACATTCAGTTAGAATAAAAGGATCTGGCTTCATGGGGACAGAACGATGATCACAAGAGTTAATGATTTTCTCTTCTCCTTCAGAGTAAAATCCTCGCCTTGACTAGTAGCATAAGGAGAAGGTGAAACTCAAGTCCAAGTTAAAATAATCCTGCTTAGCGACTATATTACACTTTATGATTTCATCACAGGTGTGTGAACAAGTGACAGAGATTAATGTGGTGTAATAATACTAGTGAATCAAACTGCCTACGAAAAGTGAGTCATCTCAACTAGAATTTCCCAACAGAACATACATTTCAGCATATTGGGATCTTCAGTTTGTAGTGTTTCACTGTTGAGGCCTCTCTGCTGCAGTACAGCAACACAGAGTCCATATGAATTACAAGGGTAAAACAATGATACACTCCCATGGATCAATACATATCTGCAGACAATCACATTCCTGAGCAGTATCAATGTACAGCTCTCTTCTGTATACATCAGGAGGAACACTGACCCCTAAAGGTCAAACAAGGCACATGCAGTGATTGCAAACTGAAGGGGGAGATCTTTGCTGTTGCAAAAGCTTGACCCTATTTGTTTGTCTAAAAAGGAGCCAGCGAGCGGGGCTTTAAAACTTAAAAGGTCTCGTTAAACAACCTGATAATTACCCTGAGTGTGGGTAATTATGGAGCCTACCGTATGACCTCTTAATGCCACCGCGGCCGCCCCACGCCGGCTCGACGGGAGGAGGACAGACTGGGAAAGAGACGGCGAATCTGGAATTGGCTTACAACCCCTTCAAAATAGACACTTGGTGTGGAACCGCACTCAACGCAGTCTGGACTCGGGCCCCATAATAAGCCCGTCTGTGTGACTGGTCCATGTGTGTTTGTGTGTGGGCGTGCCTGTTTGCCTGTGAAAATATGTGCAGTTTGTATGTTTGTGGGTGTTTGCATGTGTGCCGGTTAATCAGTGTGTGTGTGTTTCTTTTCCCCTTTCTTTCTATTTATTCTTTGATATGTGAATGAGCATCCGAGCGTCTCTGCTCCCAGCTTCCCTCGGCTGTATCTGTCCATTCTGCGGGCTGAGGGCTGACAGAGCGGATGTAGATAATTACAAGGTGTTCTCACAACGCGCCAACTTTGGAGATGCCTGCCTCCATCTCCCTCGCTCTCTTTTCTCATCGTTCTTTTCTTCCTACCCCCTTCCTCCTCCTCCTCCTTCCTCCTTCTCCTTCGGCTCGGTCGCTTCTCGAGGAACCACAACACCGCAGACCCTAAGTACAATCTTCAACCAGGCTCTGTGTGTGTGTGTGTGTGTGTGTGTGTGTGTGTGTGTGTCATTTTTTTTCTTTTTACTTGTCTCCTTTTCCTGTCTCTTTGATTGCAGCTCAGTTGATACATATCTTTTGGCTATCCTTCTTTTCAACTCTACTTGGACGCACACCCACACACACACACCGAACTACCCTCGTCTTTGCTCAGCCGCATTCCAATAGTGTAAACCAATGTTTTACAGTGGCTTGCTTTTCAACCGTGCCCTTCCGTTGCATCCGAATACGTTACATTTCCTTACACTGACTCACAGGGCCGACCGCAGTGTTTGGTAAGCTCCCACCAACCCCAGTCCGCTAGCTGAAAGATGGCATAATGAATGTGTGTATTTGTGCTGACACTCATTGCCCCACAGATAATTGGGCAATGACACAACTCCACTTGCAAAACAAAAAGCCATTCATCAAGCCATGAAAAAAATCTGTCACTTGTTTTCATTGCACGCTGTTCCTAACTTCTCTGTGCGAGCGTGTAATATAGGCTAATGCTGGAAGTGCAAATGGAGTGTATTATCATTACTCCAAATGTAATTTGTGAGTTTTATGACCTTTGCATGTGTCTGCGGTTTGCTTTCTGAGTCAGTGTGTGCTTTGATTCCCCCAGTAAAATGTTCCCTGATTCCTATCAAAAACAATCTGAATGCGCGCTCAGAGGCCACAATAGGAGGCAGTGTCGGCGCAGTTTGCGTTTGTCCAAAGATTACTGCGTGTGCGCACGGCGATTGTGTGCATTTTTCGTCTGTGTGTACATAAGCACTGTACGGGCATGCACGCAGGAGGAAAAATATCCCGTGTCTTTGCATCTGTGTTTGGGATGTAGGCTTGGGTTACAGCATGGTGCAGATTGCTAAAGCGCGGGTATGAATGGGTCCCGCCACCTGCTAAGTCTTGTCAGTCAGATGGAGAAAGGGTGCACCGTTCAATCTGAGCAGAGTCGTGTTACAAACGAGGGGGACATCTTTGCCGAAAGACAGACTGAAGGACTGACAGACGACAGACGAAGACAGGGGAGGAGTGGCAGGCAAACACAAATGTTGAAGAAGTCAGAAAGTAGCGGGTGTCATGATTTTTGCACAGGACTGGCGTTGCTGCGGATTTGCAGTGATTTATAATAATTATAGACACTGTTTGCGATTTTAAGCCAACCAATTTACCAATCGTGCTTATTTTTTATTATCGCAATTTAACTTGAAATATCAGCGCCTTGAAATCTCTGTAATTTAAGGCTCAAATTGCTGTGGAGTCCTATTTTTCTCTTCTCCACAAACTTGCTATTTTTCCTTTCCTGTCATAAATAACACAAGCAGCTTGAGCTATAATGAGGAAGGTTTTGCAAACACTTTTACCAAAATGTCATATTTTACATTGCTCCGCTGGAAAAACTTGGCAGTTTATATGTGGGATTTTATTCATTTTCATCTCATATATTACACAAAACCTCATTTTGTAGCACAAGAGCCGTAAATAATGCTGCACGGCGCTGCATCTCTCGCCTGCGGATTTGTGTTGGAGTGTCTCGTCAGTGTGTTGTCGCTGTCACAGTTTGCCCGGGACACGTTCAGTTCTGTAGCCCTGCCTCATTAATTTGTAATAAAATGGCAGAGCTGACATTCAGCTACACCGTACAGCTGACAGGCTGCACTAACAGGCAGTGGCTCCAGACATGACCACGATAACCACAGCCTGGTTCCTCTCAAAGTCCATCCATCAAGCTGCCTGGTGATATAGCACTATCTTCCTCTCTCGGTGCACAGCTTTGCAGGGGAGAGTGTTTTGTGAGCGGACACACGAAACCAAATCCTGCCTCTGGTTTAAGCAAGTTTACATTGGTGGTTGCATTTACATGCAAAAAGTAAATGTATGTATTTGCATGTGTGTGTTTTCCCTTGGAAGTAATGAGAAGCAGAGAGCAGCCTGGTTATACTATGGAGCACTTAGTGGTGTGCGAGTGGGCTCTGTGCGGTAGGCATGGCCAGGCCTCGAGCCGTCTGTGGTCACAGCGCTGGTCTGTGGTCCAGCCGTCCAATGACAGGAGGAGACACACACTAATGAAATGGTTCCATACTGGACCGCTTTTGTTGTATGTGAGCCTTTTTTTTTTTCTCTCATCTGCGCTCATGTTTCTGCCTTCGTTTGCTGTCATTATCTCTGATTTTGAGTCTCTTTTTTTTTTTTGTGCGTTTCTATCTTTCCATCTGCTTTTAACCTCCTGTCAAATCTTCCAGTATACTGTTCTTTTGTATTCTCCTCGTTCTGTCTGTCTCTCTCTCTCTCTCTCTCTCTCTCTCGGGAAAGCAGGAATGTCATGCGGTGGCATGGAAGTCTAGCATTTGGGTTGAGAGAGAAATGAATGGTGCTGTTTGGCGAAATTCAACACATACTTAGACTACTCATATAGATTCAGCGCGGTTTGGGATGTGGTCACGTTTTTCCTTATTAGTCCCTCTGATACATATCCTATGTTTTAACATACACTGAGTCATATTCATGAGAAAGAATATGGTTTTAAAATGTCTCATACTCGACTTTGAATTATGGTTGTGACTCACTTTTGTTGAAAGATAGAAATTTAAGTTTCTAATTCGTCTCAAATCAAAGAAAACTCACTCATTCATTACGGCTTTATGTGACATATTTAGTGTGGTTGTAGTAAATTTTTTTTCATTCAGGCACTCGTTCTCTTTTCCTTTTGGATTGAAACACACTTCTTTATAGTACTGCGTGTGTGAAAGGTGTCAGATGTGTCACTCAGCTGCACCTGAATGAGAAATCCAATGGCCCAGGTTGTGTTGTACAGACGGTCACCATGGAAACCAACCCACACCTGCTACTGTGCTTAGAAAACGAGAGGAAAGAAAGGGAGGGAGAAACGGAGAGGGAGGTGAACTTTTGAGGCATGTGTGGATATCCTTGAGCTTAGGATAATATTTGAACACTTTGTTAAGCAAAGCTCTCAGCAAAATTTCCACGGGGCGCCTGTCTCCTGTTTTATTCTTTTCTTTTCTTACACCTGTGTTTTGTGGCCGAGGCCATCATGAGAGCGGCGAAATGTGCACTGCACCACACACGGAGAGAAAAGAAAGCATTCAGAGGCAGAGATTGACATGCCAAACCAAACCACTGGAGATATTACAGTACTTTTTTTAAAGCTAGCCTCGTGTTTGAAAGATAAACATGTGCAATTCTCTGCGCCAGTTCCTGTTGAGCTGCCATTTTCTTTTGAACTGTATTTTTCTTCCCCTGCATGTCAATAGAGTGGTTCTTTACTAATATGCAGACTTGTGCAAAAACCACAGAAACAGCAAAAAAAATAAAAAAAGACAAAAAAAAACTGGGTCTAAGTCTGGAGCTGTAGGCCAAAAGAAAGCAGTGTCAACGAACGGGAAGTGAATGAGTGTCATTCAAAGAGCTTTTTTGTATATTGAAAACTGCTCTGCGTGTTGAGCATTCGCTGTGTATCCGAACAAGAAAAAGACTTGAAAAGAGCCGCATTATTTTAATGGAATATTATCCATCTGTTGAATCTCAGTCAAGTGTTTTCCTCTGGGAGGCTTTTATGTTTCATGTCACTCAAACACACACTCGCACAGCCGCACGTACACACATTCAGATAAACATAATTTAATGCCCTGTCGCCTTTCTTTCAAGCGGTTTCATTATTCCGCTATTGCATGGCATGTAGGCGTCTAAAACGCCTGCCTGTTTGGAGAATGGGGGAGTGAAGAGTACTCCATAGACAATTGCACTTGAATTTTGAATGTAGCTTCTTTTTTTTTTTTTTTTTTTCCGACGAGCTTTTAAAGACAAGAGCCAGGTTATTTTCCATAATGGAGCATCGCAGAGGGACAAATGGTAGTTTATTTGAATGAATTGCTTGTTTTTGTCACTTCCAAACTGTGTCCTTCAGTATACAGTGTGTGCGCATGGAGTGAAGATGAAAGCACGTAATCACAATCTAGTGCATATATGATAAAACTTTCACAATTCAGTCTAACGTGGAACTACAAACTGAACCATAAACTGGATGAATAAATTGGATTTGCATGCACGTATTTGCATATGTGTGCACAATTTGTGTTTGCATGTTTGCATAGGCTGCTAGTGCGTGCATGTTGTATGTGTGAAAGGCAGAATGTGGGAGTGAAAGAGAGCAGACAGAGGATGTGTGTAACAAGAGAAAGTGGGAAGGAATAAGAGTGTGTGTAGCCGTTTGTGTGTGAAGTGGAATGTATATGTGCACGCAAGGAGATGTGTTTAAATGTCTGCGTGTGTTCAGTGTAAGCAGACTGTGTGTGGCGAGGGGGCACGTGGCATGTGCACGGACACATATACATTAGAGGAGCTGTGTGTGTGTGTGTCACAAATCTCTGTGTGTGTGTGTTAGGGTGTCCGAGGGCTCGGAGTGTGTTTGAGGTGGAAGCTGCTGAGTGCGCTCACTGTTCCAATAGTTCATGCTGCATAAGCAGATATTCTGATTGGATTACAACTCAGACTGGAGAGACAAGAGTATGTGTGTGTGTGTGTTCACGAGAACTAATGTGTTGTATACATTTAGGTCAATATTAATATATGGATGTATATCTGAGGGTGTGGTGCTTCTCCTTTGTGTGTGTGTGTGTGTGTGTGTGTGTGTGTGTGTGTGTGTGTGTGTGTGTGCGTGTGCGTGTGCGTGTGCGTGTGTGTATTCCTCGTATACGTTCACCGAATGTGTGTATGCATGTCCTTTTTCTCGGTTGCTATATTTTGTATGAGCTCTGAGCTCTCTATCTCCTCGTGCTCCCATTTCCAAAAGAGCGTGTCTGTGTTTAGGTTGGAGGTCCGTAGGTGCTCACGCCCCAGTTCCTCCGATTTTCCAAACCACAGTAGATCCCAGCTCAGATAAAGCCTCTCTGTGTGTTTTTTTTTTTTTTTTTGTGCGTGCTGGCCACCTTGTCTTTGTCAGGGATCACCATGTGTTGAAATACGTGCGTCTGTTTTTTTTGTACTTTGGCCCATCTGGGGGAAACCTTTCGTGACGGACCTGACATTTTGGAGCTCAGTCACGACTCCTGGGTTCGGCTCACTTACAGAAGATAAGGGTCGATGTGTATAAAGCCAAAATGCCAGCGAATGGAAGTTAAGAAACAGATAGAGGATCCCCTGATGGTCCTTGTGCCTCAATATCTGACTTTTTCTGCTTTGTTTTTGGTTTCCATCTAATATTTCATTACACCATAACTATTTATTTTCTCATTTCATTTCCATATTTCCACCAAGCTTGGCTTTCTGCCTCGTCAATCGCTTTTTCCGTTTCTTTATAGGTGAAACATAAGAAGACCTCCTCCGGCGTTCTGGCAGCTGGAAATCGCATTTCCGTACTTCCCTTCTCGAACTCATTTCCTGACCATTCTATGTCATCTCTTATTAGTAAACTGAGAACAAGAGCTACCACATGATAACGGCACACTTCTGAAGACACCTCTTGCCTTAAACATCAAATTCCTCGTCATTATAATCCGAGCTGTTTTCCTGTGTGTGCATAAATGCCGGGATGTGCATGGAATGACCAGCGTATAAAAAAAAGTACCTACACACACTGAAACCCACACACATACGCTCAACCCATCTGTGGTACAGTACAAATTCTCACACAACCTCACATCCACAGACCTCCATTCATGCCCACACCCACCCACTCCTTTTTCCTCAAACTTAGCCTCAAACCGAAATCCGACTGACGCAGACGAGCTGTAACCGTCTTTATTAGGTGACGACCACGCCTTCTCGCGGCCCTCTTCCACCACACTAAGGTTCGACACACGGGGATGGTTGACACACCACTTCCTCCGTCTCCCCTTCCATCAATTCCTTCTTTTATGTAGACACAGATGTCCAAGATCTTACACACTGTGAGTGGGCGCAGATGGCTCCTATAGCAGCCCGTCAATCAGAGCTTTGCGGGGAGAGCAGGGAGATCACAATCCACTGGACTGCACGCTTGTATGTGTGCCGTGTGCGTCCGCTTGTGCTGGTTTCTGTATCGTGTACCTGTGTGTGTCCATGCTGTGTGGTGACACTGATGGTGATGGATGATGTCTGATGTATCAGAAGACTCTACCTGCGGCGCAGACTGTGGGTCGTGTAATCAGCAGACAAACCGGTGGCAGATGGTTAATGGATTATTTCATTTGATTCAGTTGTAAATTAAATGTTACTACTGTAATTATGATTATTAGATTTCAGAGCAGCCTACTCTGTATGAGCTAGAATGTTGATTGACATACTGAATATTTTGATTGTGGGAGCTGATGTTCAAAAAGCCAAAGACATTACCTTGTTTTACTCTTAGTCAGAATGAATTTGTTTTATTCATTCTTGCGCTTTCAACATAGAAATATTAATAGTTATATAGATAATATGTAATGTTTGTCAGTTGTCTCATTATATGCTTTTAGTTTGGGCTGCAACAGACTGGAATTTTGATCTGTTTTTTTGTTGCCCAACAAACTATTTGACAAGATTTGCATGTTACAGCAGTTAGATACATATGAATAGAAGAAACAACACAAGAAATTCTAAACAAAAATAGAATAAAGATATAGTAAAGACTGTACATAAGGATCTATCACATGTTCAGATATGGCATGATGGGTAAATTGTAGGACACACAAGCTGGTTAGGGTGAGTAAATCCCCATGTAATAGTATAAGAGTAAATCCCAACGATGTAAAATTTGCAATTTAGTACAGCTGGAAATAGAGAAAGTGTGATATTTTTATGTTAAACTTAGTCATCTCTTTAGTTTCTGTAGAGTTATTAACCTTTTATAATTGTTATTATTGAATATAATTAAATTTGTTACATATGAGAAAATATTTTTCTCCTTTATTCCTTACTTAGGAAGGGATTCTGAAAAGCTGTTTTGGTTTGCAGCCTGTTGTGATGTCACAACAGGACAAGCACCGCCCTCAGCTGGCTCTCTACCAATCACTGAACAGAGTTGATGTAGAGAGAGGTGTGTCTGCAGCCCTCTTCTGTAGTTAGATTTAAAACTACAGATGCTGAAACAGCCCATTATGAACAGGGATAAAACCAGGAGTGTTACAAGCATGATAGAATTAATTTTCTGTGAAGTATTTTGAACTGAAACTTGTTAAAAATGGTTTCAATAAGGCACCTGTAATACAAGTTGAAGATTATTCTGGTTCTTCAGATTGTCTTAAACTTTAATGCTTTACTGGCAACTCTGTAACAACCCAAGGTGTAAAAACAATGCAAACTTAGCTCTGTTGTCTTGCTTTAGCATGGCACTAGCACTGTTCATGTAACACTCCTGTGTTAACTTGTATTTAGGAGGGAAGTGTTGCTCCTTGTTAATATAATACTGCAGT
This sequence comes from Acanthochromis polyacanthus, assembly GCF_021347895.1. NCBI lineage: Eukaryota > Metazoa > Chordata > Actinopteri > Pomacentridae > Acanthochromis > Acanthochromis polyacanthus. The sequence continues at coordinate 53,047,379 of NC_067113.1, forward strand.
TCTGGTGACAGCTGACCCTTCAGACTTGATGTAACTCATCACTGGTGATTAAACTTTAACTGACTGTCAGTAGCAAGGCTAGACTTCAGCCCATACTTGAATTCTTATGCAGTCTTGTGCACATATAGTTTTATTTATATTATGGACTTCGTACACCTGAATGGAGCACATATGCAGTCAGAGACTCATTCACGTTAATTTACATAATAGCCCATTTACAGATACATGCACACACACCCACACATACTTACCTACACAGTGTGTCCCCTGGCCCTCAGTCCATATGAATTATTCAACCAATCACACGGCTGAACAGTCTGAACCGTGTCCCTGATTGCGACATGCTGTGTTCTCTTAAAATGCCTCACGCTATACTTGACTGACATGTAGTTGTATGTAAGTGTGTGCAAATGTCGTGATTGTTGAAGCACTAACTTTTAACTATTGAAACACGTATTTCATCAAAAGAAGCAAAAAATGTGTTACGATTGAGTATCTGCTGGTGCTGAGTGACACCTAAGAATGATTGTAACTTCAAAGAGTATTCCATTTAAAAGGTTTTCTGTGTTGCAGATACATTTTTAAACCAATGTTTTGCAATAAGTCCATACTTTCAGTTTATGGGAGTTGCTTTCTCTTTTAAGTTTGCTCATTCGTCTGATGTTTCTTGATTATTTATTCAAGGAATGACCTTTTTTTTCTCCTCTTCTTCCAGAGATGTTAGACACCAGTAACCTTATCACCTTCAATGGCTTGGCCAACAGCTCAAGCTACGACGCTTTCTTATTGGACGAGGAACGAGGAAGACTGCTGGTCGGAGCCGAGGATCACATCTTCTCATTTGACCTGGTCAATATTAACAGAGACCACAAAATGGTAAACTTCAAATGCTGTATTCTGGTTATGTTTGATGCATTTGTGTAAAAGTCAAATCTACTCTTCTCTTCTCTTCTCGTTCCCTCTGGAGTCCATTACTCCATCTTTTCCTCCCCTCCCTTCATCCCTCCCACTGTCTGTCTCGGTCCAGACGAGGCTGTCTGTAATTCCATTACTCCACCTGGACTACGTTAACAGTCTTTTTATCTGATTCGGGCTGCCATCACAGACACACAAGACTGACACAGACTTGCCTACCAGCTGCAAAGAGCTGAACGGGGAGGAATAAAAGTGCTGAAAAATACATAGCCAATGTAGAGAGGGAGAGTGTGTCTCTGTATTCTTTTGCCCTTGGCTCGGATGTGTATTTTTTTTCTTTCCTTCTCGCTCTTTTGTTCTAATCTTTGCGTCATTATAAGATAAAGGCCAAAAAGCAGTGATTAGGCAAATCTAATGCAATTACGCTGAAATGTGCAATGTAGATTCCCAGGAGAGGAAAACTCAGCTGATCTCGAGAGGAGATAAAGTCTAGGAATAGACTGAGAAGTGTGTGTGTGTATTGTAAGGTCATAATAATGCGCCAACATGCATGTGCATACATTTCCATTATCTCTCGACATCTGTGTGGCCAGCAGCAAAAAAGTCGAGCTCTATCGCACCCAATTTTTGAGCATATAATCATTCCTTTACTTATTACGGCTCACACAGGCATACTCATGCGCTCCATGTGTGTTCATAATTCATGTGACACCAGGGGCCACAGATGGATGACAAGGAGGCTTATCTCTTCCAAAACAAAGTAGCAAAACCGGGCTTCGCTTCATATATGAGGTGAAAAGTACAACCTTATGCTGAGGATTTGAGTGTAGGAAGAAGCTGTAATTTGAAGCAGAACCACTGTTTAGACTGTAAAAAAAAATGTCTGAAACTGTCACAGCAAGCATCATTGTGGATATTAAAATATATTTTTCCCCAAATCACATGAACACACCACGTTTTTTCAATTTGTGTTACCATTCTTCTCCTCTTTATTGCAGTCAGTCCTTCTGTTTTAAAGGCCATCCCTTACTTATTATATGTACTCGCGTGCACTTTTGCATGGTTTTACCGAGGATACAAAAGGAATGAGTAAATATGAATATAAAACATGACAAATCAAAAGTCAGTCTCCTGGAATTGCACAAATTTTGCTTCCCTCTGATTCACTACATTGACTCACTGCCTTCCTGTTTCATGAAGCAGCATGCGAATCTTCCTCTCCACCTCCAGCATAATGTGACTGTGTCTCTTTCTCATTTGCACAGATTGCATGGCCCGCCACCCCCTCAAAGAGGGACGAATGCAAGTGGGCAGGGAAAGACCTGGGGGTGAGTCCACGTTCATGATGATTTCCATGTAATATTCCCTAAATTATATTGCTGTTTGTTCCTCAGATTTCTCTCTTTTTTTGCTTGTTTTGGTCACCACATTAAGTGTACTGTAGAAGTAGTTGCCTGGGGAGAAGTCATAGAAGAGCAATAGCACACTAAAGAGGTAGGAAATTAGCTCTGATGAAAGTGATGCAGTAGCTGTGGCCTGTTTCACCTCCAGCACGCTGTATTCTCTAGAGGCCGTCCCCCAGTGACACCTACAGCGAAACACAAAGAAACAAACTGTACGGCAGATGTTTTGTCACAGTGTACACAGTGTGTCAGCGACACAAGGACAGTGACGCAGAGGTTGTTTGCTTCTGTGATGTACGGTTTAATGTTGGGAGTATGTTTATGTGTGTCCCGCTCGTGTGCATATTTATGTGGGAGTCCATTGTTTGAGTTCTCGTTATCTGGCGCTGGCGTGTTAGCTCACATGTCCAAGTTTGCTGAACACATACTACATGCAGCCGACTTTGTGTGTCTGTTATCTGAGCGTTGCTGTTTGGAAAGGCCCTCTCTGTGTTGTATCTGATCTTAATTTCATGCCTGGATGAGTCTGGAGTGCAGGGCTGCAGGGTTTTTAGGATAATCCTGAATTACATAGTCCTTTTTAAATCACAGACGTTCCACTGGGCTCTACCTCACCGCCAGCTTTCTGGGTTTCGCACAAGGCACAACCACATAAGCAACACTACACCTTCACTCCCTCGCACAGTGGAAAGAGTGTGTTCTGCTGGCAGCGCGAAATCACAGAAACACAATGATGAGGTATTTGCGTGCTGCGAAAATGTTTACCCTTGAAAATGAGGCGGTGAGAGCAGAGACAGAGCCCAGCACGAACAGGCCTTGATTAGGACATTACTAAAGCATCCAGAGCTGCCAATGCGATGCATTTCTCCAAACCACATTTTATAGCCGCAGAACAAATTTAACAGCTGACCCCCCTCCTCAAAATGCCTCATGGCTGCATCACTATCCCAAGCAGAATGACTGTGTAACATGGCCTAAGTTGTTGCATTTGATTCACTTAACAACGGTTTCAGATCCTGGAGCAAGGATTTACAATCGCATGGAACTGCCTGATGTCATTTCCGATCCGCTGTCCAGCTCGAGACTTTGGAGGAAAAATAATAATTCAAAGCTGTCCTCTGTTGCCAATCCAGTTTCTATATTCAATTAGAGACCTCAACATTATCTCAAAATTCACTCAACTCATCCAAATACATACAAATCTGTCCACCCATTTCTCCTATGGAAAGTCAGCATTAATATCCAGTGCAAAGAGAGTCATTCGTCTTCTCCAATAATGACTCATTTATCCTCTGTGGGTGTTGTGGTTTTCACATAATGACATGGTTTGTGATCAGGCAAACCATTTTTCACCTGAGGGCATGACACAGCGACACATTTGAGTGACCATAACTAACGTCTGTTAGTGTTTAGGTGCAGCCCACCTACCTCATGGCTAATGAGTCGAACTGAAACAGCCATATAGAAATCCTAAACAAAGCTGACCCTGCAGGGGATTATCGGAGTTGATGAAATATGTATAATAAGAATGATGTGTGGAGGACATGTGCTCCTGATGTTGAGCCGAAGGAAACACAGAGGGTAAAGCCATTACATTACAGAGTCACAGAGACAAGCAGGGTTGAGGTCAGCCACAAGACATCAGGCAAGTTTAGTCCTCATTTGTGAACTCAGGAACTGTTATGTGGCTGCAGACTTACGTGGTTTAGTGGGTTAATAATTACATGCACAGTTAAAAGGTGTTAAATACATGGAAAAAGAGCTGGTCAGGATGCTGTGACAGATTTCACACTTCATATTTATAAATTAGTCTGACAGAGTTAGAACTAAAGGTTCATATTGAATGTTTGCATGGGAAATATGCAGCTACTGCCTGTTAGCATAGCCAGAACACAGATGAGAAACTGAGCTAGCATGCAATATCCAAGATTTTAAACATAACTGCACATAACTATCTGCTTGGGGAAGATATAGTGTATTAATCCTAAGTAGAGATGGAAGTGTGTGTTGTAGTCCAAGTTTCTCTGTTCTATTTGCATACATGTTAATGCATGTGAGTTCCTCCAATTGAAAAAGCTGGCCCTCCCTCCTCTTATAAACAGACCGAGAGTGACCTCCCACACTACATTGAAAATGGCAAAGTGCAATTTAATGTACAGCCAGTGCCCCAAAAATCCCCCTAAAATTCAAAACATTTTTATCATAACATTTTTTGTTCATGTTTTGTACCTAATGTATGTGCACTCGTTTCGTTTTGAGGCTCTTTGCTGCTACTCCTTTTACATACATGTCTTCTCCGCTCCGGTCTCCGTGTGTCTGTTACCACACATGGTTAAACTCCGGTCCGGCCATAACTGGTCCATGCATGGGCCTGATTCGATCAGATGGACCATGGAATCAGACACACATGGAGCAGAGACAAGAACAGACAGGTGAAGTGAAGATAATGTTACTTGAGTTGACAACAAACTACTGTGGCCTGTCAATGCACTTTACAAAGCTAGCATAGGCTAATGGTTATGGCTAGATTATTTTTTTGTGAGCACAACCATTCTGGTTGTAAATGAAAGTGAAGATTAGTGGAATCTGTGGACAACATGTCTGTTATTCTGAGATGCTGGTCCAGTAGTGACATCCACTTGTTCTGTACACAGAACCGTTAAACATAAAAAAAAAAGAAACATTGTGAAGTTCCCTGGTCTCCCCGATTGCTGCAGTGAAAACAAGATTTCTTTAAGTAACTCCATCCACCTAATAAATAATCCAACATGTATCCTCCCATAAAACCACCAATTGTCATTTTTACACGTAGTTTTTTGTACGGATTAAACAAGTGTGCCAATAGGCAGATTGTGTAACCTCAGGGCAGAGCCAGGCTAGCAAAGCAAACCAGCTGTTGGCTCCATAACTGAGCACCCAGATATGTGAGTGGTATTTTCACATCTAACTCCCCGCAAGACACTCTCGGTGTATTTGCCAAAAACTTTCCCTTTAAGCAGATTACTGTGAAGGAGAAACGGTCAGGGCTGAAACAACAGTTCTGCCTTTTGGAATCATAAAAGAAAACTCTGTTTTTTGGACAAGGTATGCAGTGTGTGATTCGAGAGTTCATTTTAGGCTTCACTGGAAAATGTCATCACTCCAACCTGAAGCCCTGTATCCATTTATGTTTCACAGGGACATCATCAAATCATCAAAGTTAAAGCTTTCGAAGGCTGAACAGATACATGTGTTGAAGGGAAGAGATAATTTGGCTGTCAGCGTGTGATGAGATGTGTGCTGAGTTTCCAAATCCCCAACCAAATGTGTTCTTATTTGTTAGGTGGATATTCAGCGTGTATTTATAATTAGGCAAACCCCAGCCTAATCTGTTAAACACATGTGCCCAAATCAACTCCTCGGGGCTGCTAATAACCCTCCTACATTAACCAATCCCGTTGATTAGCGCTCTAATAAACAGTCTCACACTGCTGGGACTATCAGCATGTACTGGAGAGCCAACCCAAATACCCACAGTAAATTCAAACATATGGATCATTAAAGATCTGTGGCAGATTTGCTTGATTTGTCTTACAGGTGGGATTTCCTTGAAGGAGACTCGGTTTCCCAAACCAGCTGGAAAGTCCCTGCTTAAACTGGAATTCCAACAAAAGCTTTTCTCTATTATTCTCTGCTTTCCATTAGTCCCTATTTTCTAACGTTTTTCTCTGCTTAAAATGTCAGCTTTATTTTCACAAAGGATAAAACTTAATTTAAACTTTGTGATACAGAGGAGAGAATTGGAAGTATGAGATTACTGCTAACATGTGCAACCTCTTTCATTAAAATCCCCACAGTTTCATATGCTTTTCAAGGCTATATAATATGCTAGACAGGCCGTATTCAAATCTTTTTGCCAGCTGTATGTTGTCTCACTGTATGAAATTAACCCACAAGTTGGAGGCTTGATGTTCCCTTTCTTATTTCTTTTTGTAGAAAGAATGTTCCAACTTCATCCGGGTTCTCCAGCCTTATAACCAGACCCATCTGTACATCTGTGGCACAGGAGCCTTCCACCCCATTTGTGCTTATCTGGAAATGGGCAAGAGGGCAGAGGTAATACATTCGGTGCTTTAATGCAATTGAATATTGTTAATCAGTTATATATATGCAAAAGGTAATTTAGATCTCGATTGAACCTTTATTTTGCTGTCGTGAAATGTGACAACAGGGCTATATAGTGAACTAATGACAGAGAAAACTGCACTGCATGGAGTAAAGGCTAACACACACACACTCACACACACACACACTAAATTGATTATCTACCCATCAGTGTTTTCTTTTGTGCGAAGAAGTGGAAAAAAGTGGTCACTACATGGTTCAATTACAGCTGTCGGATATTAAACAACCGCTCTCCTACGTAAAAGTTTAATCAGTCATCTTGATAAAGGTCTACAGGTTAATCAGTGTACCAGCGTGAGCTCTGCTGCCCAACAATGGAGGAGGAGAATGAGTGTTTGCACCATGCAGTTTTTCAGTACAGCCGGCCCTGCATGTGTTCACTTGAAGTTAAAGCAGTGTTGTCAGTAACTTATTTAAAGAAAAGTGAGTAAGTTGGGCCTCACTTTTAATTTATTCCAAGACTCTAGAAGCAAGGAGGTCTACTTCTGCTGTTTAGTCCTACTTTAGTCCCTGTTGTTTCTTACTTGTTGCACTGCTACAGAATCTGTTGTTGATCAGTAACCAAAGCAAAAAAAACACAGCTTATTACTCATGTGTGACCGATTTTTGTTCAGCATCGCGGCCCAAAAGTAGCGTGCTATAAAGAGGATATGTTGTAACTTGAAACACTGGCTATAAATGCACCTCTAACCAGGCTTAATGTGGCTCTCATTGGCCTCATTTTGATCTTTGACCCTCTCCACCACAGGACAACATCTTTCGACTGGCCTCACATTTCGAGAACGGCCGCGGGAAAAGCCCCTACGACCCCAAAATGCTCTCGGCCTCGCTTCTGATTGGTGAATTTGATCTCTGCCTTTTATTAGTTCCAGGAAGTGCACAATACGCTCGAGAGCTGGTCATTTGTTCCTAACTTTGCTTTCTCTCTGGCAGACGGAGAGCTGTACTCTGGCACATCTGCTGATTTCATGGGAAGGGACTTTGCTATTTTCCGTACGCTGGGAGATCATCATCCAATCAGAACTGAGCAGCATGATTCAAGATGGCTGAATGGTAAAAAAAAACAAAAAACAAAAAATGAAATTAAAGATTGTTTTTATGAGGAATCTGAACCCCCGAGCAAAGTATTCTCATAAAAATGGAAATCTGTTTTGTATAATGTAGTTTTTCCTTATGAGGAAATTGTAGAAGTTTCGTTTGGCTTTTGCTAGACTGCTCAAATATGTTGGTATGGACCTATCTACAAACCATCAGTGCAAGTTTAAAAACTGAACAAACTAGATAAACTACATTATCAAACTTAACAAGCTCCAGCAAGCTTCACCCTTTGGTCAAAGTGGACAACCGTGATTTGTATTCACATTCGCTTTTCAGTAAGTTAGCCCCTGTCTCTGCCTATTATTTGTAAAAAGGATACCGTTGAGGTTTTCAACACTTTGAAGCATTAAATTCTCTCACAAGCCTCCAGTCTCCGATCATTTCCATTCATGTGCAGACATCAGATATCAGAGCCCATTCACAAAGTCACTGGATTTGCCTGCGCTAGTAAGATTAGCGCTGCATTGAGGGTTATTGACTGTTCAGTCTGTCTGGCTATCTTTCGGCACCGCGGAGGACTTAGGGAGCCACAAAAGGTCAGTTTGAACCTTTCCCTCAAGCTGTGCCATCCCCTTTTTTTCCTCACTCTTTCCCACAGAACTAATCCGCTCTCAGCTGTTTTCCTGTAGTGGAGTCAAATTCCTCCCAGTTCCCCTCAAACCACCCACCCAACCACCTCCCCCAGCGCCATCAAAAATCACTGCTGCTCTGTGGTGCTGATTACTGTGACGTATTAATAAAGAGCGATTTAAAAGGGAGAAGTCATTGTTGTCGAGTTAATCCCCATCGATCTTTCACCTTGTTCAAACAAATACGCTGGGGGGATTGTATCCATCCGGCTCCGCAAAATCCAATGCCTTCTCCACAAAGGGAGAAGGGGATTGTAATTGCATGGATTACTGGGTTGGGGATATTCTATTGAGCCTTTATCAACAAGGTTACATGGTGCTCAATTGTAACAAGAGAGAAACTTGGGGATGAATCCTTAATAGCAGCTGATTCTATAAGGATTTAGGGTTAAACGGTAGGTTCGATAGACTTGATTCACTGAATTTATTTACACATCTCTTCACCTTTTAATGCCCTCTCACTCACATAGATGCTGGATTACACCCCCTTCTGAGTGAAGTGGCCTTTTGTTGGGAATTAAATGTGATGAATTGTGTGACCTCAGACATTGGCGACACCGGCAGCAGCCTGTTTTTGCACCTGATCGCATCCACAGATGAATTTATGAACCTGTAGATTTAACGGCATAGAAGTATGAAGCGTGTGTGGGGTACGCATGATTTATACCAGAGGTCTCGCACCCGCACAGCGCTTATAAATCTGCTTCCCACTTTGGCCACAGTCTGCCTTTTCACAGCTACTCTATATCCTCAACAGCCACGAAGGTGTAACATGGCACTGCTTGTTTCTCTCCAGCTAACCCCGGAGCTTTTAGGCGCGGGCTCGTTTTACGCGTGGCGACGCCTCAGTGACTGCGGCCACTTTTTCCTTCAGTCTTCATGCCCATTGTTTTGTTTTGTTTTTTACCTCCACAGATGTCCCATCCTCTGTGGCACCGGCTCCTCCGTTTAGCTTTTGATTTCCTCTCGCGAGATAAATTTATTCAAGTGTGATCCGGGACAATCAGAGCCATGTGTGTTTGCGAGGATGTGGTCTAGAGACAGGGGTTATGTGGGATTTGGATTTGGAGAGCTCACTTGAGGTAAAGTCAGATGCTGTAACGCCGGGGTGTAAAGTGAATGGCTGCTATTACTGAGGCGTGACTGGAGAATATCACGGGGGATTGGTTTCAGAGGTGTAAAATAGAGGTGAAAGGATTGCCATTGGGGCAGAGGTTGGATTGTAGAATTATATGTGTGTAGGGCGGGTGAGTTTGTAAGTTTGTCTGCTTTTTTCATCCTCTAGACCCCAGGTTCATCAGCGTACACTTGATCCCCGAGAGCGACAACCCTGAAGACGACAAAATCTTCCTGTTCTTCAAGGAGAACGCCATGGACGGAGAGCACACTGGGAAGGCTACCATCGCCAGGATAGGACAACTGTGTAAGGTAACAACACACACGAGCAAACAAAATGCTTCTCTTACAAGCGATGAAAAGACCAACTGATTACAGATCTGTTGCAGAAATAAGCACATGATGAGGTGAGAACTTACAGAAATGTGTTGATGCTTTTGCAGAATGACATGGGAGGTCACAGGAGTCTGGTGAACAAATGGACCACTTTCCTTAAAGCCCGACTAATGTGTTCCGTCCCAGGCGTGAATGGCATCGATACACACTTTGATGAGCTGCGTAAGTGTCTTTTCATACGCATAACCTCACAGTTCCCTTCAAAAGCTCTCGCCTTCACCCCTTTTTGCTCTTGATTTTCAGAGGACGTGTTTCTGATGAGCTCCAAGGACCCAAAGAATCCAGTTATCTACGCTGTATTCACCACATCCAGGTACAATCCTGTGCAGGTCTTTTCTTTTAAGCGTGCCAGTGAAGGGCTCAGATTCCCAAACAGCTCGACAAACACTGCTAGTATCATATTTGTTTTGTTGATTTGTTGCTAGGAGATCAGAAGGAGTTGATATGCATTCAGCATTCACACACGCTCCACATTTCCTTTCAGGAATCCTTCCCTTTCACATCCTTTATCTGTAATTTCCGAAACCATTTCAAATGACATGGCAGGATGCGAGCGACCAAGTGTGCCGCCATCAAATTCCCAGACAGCAATCCCGTAATCCACTTACAGGTGTCTTATGGTTGCTTTCCCCTTTTTCGATGGCAACCCTCCCCATATCACTGATAGGAGATTGCTTTTATCCGATTCCCCCCATTCCTCACTACCTGTCCCCCCTTTTTTTTTTCCACTGAAATCTTGGCAGGCCTGTATGGAAATCAGATTACTGGGGCAGGAGGGAGCGAGTGAAACATGATATTCACTTAGCGGGAACGCACGTTTCTCCCCTGGCCGCCGCCCCAGCCATGAATGGGGTTTACAGAGGCCGGGTGTGGCTCTATTGAAGCATGTGGAGAGGTGAAGGCATGGGGGCAAGGCAGATAAGTGAGTTGAAATGGCACAGATGGTGGCACTTATCATGATGATGATGAATTTGCATTTGGGAAGCAGCAGGAGGGGGGGGGATTATTTTTGCGTCCAGCACTGTCTGTGAACCGCTTTGAAAGGAGGACAAACACTTCACCATCAATCACGGCTAATGATAAGACAAGCTGAATGGAACAGCGGTGGAAGCTAACGCATACTGACAGACGCCTCGCATCACCAGACCCGTGTGGCTTTTCTCGGCTTTCTGGAATGTATTCAAACCGAGAGGGTTGGTGCGCATCGGTGGGCGTACACTTGCACATCGGCCCCCAACACGCGCGCACACACATGTACACTTTAAAATTCAATTATGGGGCATTGAGGAATTACAGTGGTTTAATTGGTTTTCTAAGTGGCCGGTTTTCAGAGATGAATAGAGCAGAGATTCAGAGGAACCGGCTTTTAATATCACTGCTTAATGAGGCACAAAGAAGCTGCCACTGACAGATCAATGTTTGATTGTGCCCCTATGTGTGTGTGTGCATGATTGTGTGTTTGTGCCTTTTTCTGGAGGTGAATTTGCCCGCCTCTTTCCCTGTCTGTGTATCTGCACAAACACATGTTCGCCCTTCTTCTTAAGCACAGATATTGGAGTGTCTTTTCTTGCCCCTGGAGTTAATTGAATTTCTCTGTAATTAACATTTTCAAATGCTAATCCATTCATCTTCCATGCTTTGGTGAGTACTGGCGGCTGTGTGTATGCCAGCCACATCCCTAATTAGTCTGATACAACTTCCCATTGCAGTCAGCAAGACAAAGGACGTCTTGAATCGTATTGAAGCCCTCGGTTCCTGTAAGAGGAGATTTGCTGTCCAAAAGGAAAAATCTGCCATCTGTAAAAAATGACACTTGGAAAGTTAATGAATGAACTTGAGATTAGTTTTGAACGACCCAACCCAGCAAAAAAGAGCTGAGAAACAGATCTTTTCAAACATGGTGTTCATAGATTGCAAACAGCCAGCTTACATTGTCACAATCTCTACTTAAATATTGTAATAACTCTTGTGGAATCTTGGAATATTCCCGTGGAACTCCCAAATTCTCCGTTTAAATGAGTCACAGCTCAAATTGCTGTCTTCTGGATGACCCACGACGGAGCATGAACTGAAAGAAAATCCACATCATTTCCCCGTTTTTTTTTTTTAGCATGATTGATCGCCCTTGCCTGCTTTGGACCTCGTCTAGTGAAAGCACAATCCACCCATCTGGCACAAGCAAACGCTCGCAAAAATATTGGAGGGGATTTCAAATATGCTCTGCACCAGGTCTCCTTGTTTTGTTGGTGCTGTGCCCAAATTCCTGTCTGTTCTCAAGAGGTTGGAAGCAATCGGAGAGAAGTTCCAATCTGTCATTCCTATACTTAGGTAATGACAACCTTGCTCCTCTCTGTCTTTGTGCGATGAAGGGTCGTTTTGTTGTCTTTCTTCAGTATTTCACATGCTCCTAATCCCCGTCTTGTGAACGATCATTTATGAATCCCTTTTGTTTGTCTTTCTCATCTTTCATTTCACCGCCCTCTCCCTCTCTTTACCTTCCTTTTTCCATCTCTTTCCCTCCACAGTAACATATTTAAAGGCTCAGCAGTCTGTATGTACAACATGGCAGACATCAGGAGGGTTTTCTTGGGTCCCTACGCCCACAGAGATGGACCCAACTACCAGTGGGTGCCCTTCCAAGGCAGGGTGCCCTATCCTCGCCCTGGCACTGTGAGTCTTCATTGGCAATATTACATGATTACAGTAAATTTACAAGCAATAAAGTCACATTGGCATAGGATTCACTGCTAACACACATGGATGGCTGCTTTCTATTAGTGCTTAATAGTGTCATGCCACATAAAATCAAACAAATCTGAAAAAGTTCCCACATGATCTCCTCAGAATCAGCTGATTTTTTTTATGTACCGTAACTTTAGTATATTAAATAAAGCCATGCAAATTTTACCTTCACACGAGGAACATTTTCCAAGTTACAACCCTATTAACTACAAAGGGGTGGGTCGAAGCTTCATGCTTTTTCATTTATGTTAGTTTTTCCAGCATTTCTGAGCCCTCATAACCTCATATGGAAAGTAGATAGTAATCTGAAATTTTCCGGTATGAAAAACACATTTGACATCTGTTAGAAACTGCAACCAAAGCAGTCATACATCCACCCCAGGTGTCATACAAAGCCAAAATCTTGTTTTTATCCAGCATGATTTGAGCATCAGTATCATAGAGTATGTCATAGTTTCAACAACAAAACTACACCGGTTTATTATCTGTAGCACAGAGTAATAGAAACAGACATTGGTACCCTGGAAGTGTTTATCTGTTGTCTGAGAATTCACTGGAGAAAACTCTAAAAAATGCATTTTGGGTACACTTTAAAGGGTCATATCACCATGTAGGATAGGTGGTTGCTCAAAACAAGTGCTGGCAAATAAAAGCCGGAATTTTGGCCTACATTTTTCTACCAGTCTCATCTTCTAGCCATTATTCCTTCTGTGTCAAAATCACATTCTTTTTGCTATTGAAACTATGATACATCCCAATATGTTGATGCTCAAAGTCGCTTATAGTAAAAATAGTCCTGAACAAAAGCAAGATTTTGGCTTCAGTTTGTGACACCTGGAATGGATGTAAAATTGATTTTACTGTTACAGTTTTTAACAGAGCTCAGATGTGTTTTCATCCTTGACCATTCCATGTGTCTGTCTCCTGTACTCATGAAGACATGAGGGCTTAAAAAAGGCTGGAAAATTGATGCAAATTTCCATTCACCCCTATCTACCTCAAGGTCCTGTAACTCTGAAAATATTCAGAGCGTGAAGGTAAAATTTTGCATGACTTCATCCAATATACTAAAGTTTCTGTTCATAAAAAGAAAGTATCTGATTCTGAAGTGGTCAGATGGGAGTCATAGATTCATTATTCATTGAATGATTCAATATAGATATAGAGATCCCAAGAAAAAATAAACGTCTCATATCTCCTCAGTGTCCCAGCAAGACATTTGGAGGTTTCGACTCTACCAAGGACCTTCCCGATGACGTCATCACCTTCGCCAGAGGTCACCCAGCCATGTACAACCCGGTTCACCCAATAGGTGGACGTCCCATCATGGTACGGACAGACGTGGACTACCAGTTCTCCCAGCTGGTGGTGGACAGAGTGGAGGCGGAGGACGGCCAGTATGACGTCATGTTCATCGGCACAGGTAAACAACAGACGTGGAAGTCATCTATTTAGCGCTTTAGCATGTGTTTTATCATGGCAGACTGGTCCACTTAAAGCTTTTTGACATGATTGTGCAAATAAAGCTGCAAAAATGTCATTTCAATGAGTATTTTTGGAATCCAGAGTAGCTTCTATACAGTGAAATGCTTAAACAATATATAAAACTACATATAGGTAGAGTATAATTAGGCATGTGCACATATTCCAACTCAGGAGACTTAGCCTCTGAATAAACAAAGGTTTTTGTATTTTACACAGACATGCCCTTGCTGTATCTCTGTGTGTTGCCTTTCAGATATGGGAACAGTGCTGAAGGTGGTCACGATCCCCAGGGAGAGCTGGCATGACCTAGAGGAGGTTGTGCTGGAGGAGATGACTGTCTTTAGGGTACGACATTGAAAACAGAGTGTTAACAACAAGCAATGAAGCTGCTCCCTATAAAAATACTCACATTGTCCATAGACGTGGTGTTAAATGCGGCCGTGTTTGTTTTGTACAGGAGCCTACTCCCATTACTGCCATGGAGCTGTCCACCAAGCAGGTAAAAACTTTTCACACGTTGTAATTCACCTAAAAGTAGTTGACGAGGCCGTGGGTCCAAGTGAAGCAGAAAAAAAAGTGACAAGTTCTGTGCCTTTAAGAAAACGCTGATATCGAAAAACAAGCATATCAAATGTGCCTACTGAGAACTAACCACCTTCTTTTCGCAAGAACCTGTTCCAAGCGAGCCACACAGAAGAGTTTCATTTTTACGTCCTTGCTGTTTTTCTGGCTCCCACAGCAACAGCTGTACCTTGGCTCGGCCCTGGGTGTATCGCAGATGTCTTTACACCGTTGCGAGGTGTATGGGAAAGCTTGCGCTGAGTGCTGCCTGGCCAGAGACCCTTATTGCGCTTGGGATGGTGCTGAGTGCTCCAGATACTTTCCTACCGCCAAGAGGTAGGAGCCTGCACACACTAAACACTCCTCCTTCACCTTTATTTATCCTCCAAGGGTCTGCTCAGCTTGCGTTTTCCTTTTCAGCAACATCTTGCCTTTGTATTAACGTCATCGCGTATAGCCACACGTGGGAGTTATCAGTACACCTGCGTTTTACTGTTGCTTCCAAACAGTTGGTTTTAAATGTGATGCTCAAGGGCAACCTTCATCCTCTGACCTCAGACCTCCACTTGCATATTAGTGAGTGCAGAAAATCCAAAACAATAGATACACAGCAGCACAGGCATCCAAACATGGAAGTAATCTCTGTATTACACAGGCACAAAATACAGTCATTAAACACACACACACACACATTCCAGCAAGTACAATCCGGCAACCTTAGTTAGCACCGTTGCCAGTACAGTTGTTCTGGGTTGTGATTCCATCCTTCTAAAGCCAAGATGCACACACATGAATATGCATACACACATAACACACACACTAAATTATAGCCAACAGGAGCTGTCTGACCGCTTCACCCTGCAGCCAGGAGGTATGAACATACACACCCTCAAATTACCCTCCGCTGTATCCAGCAGGATTAGGCTGACCACTAAAGCAGCCCTCACACACACACTCACTCAGCGCTACACCCCTGCGTCTCATTCATCCAGAACTTCTCACACCAGCAGAAGTAGGCCAGTGGGTATACTCCAGCTTGGCAGGGTTACAGAGGAGGTGGCACACCCCATGGTTAAGGCCAGGACCGGCTCCTCTCGGCGCTCCTCAACACTGCAAATATTTTCCCTCCCAGAATGAGAACCAGACACTCGGCCCCGCACGTGCTCAGACGGCCAAAAAAGACGGGAATGTCAGCCCAGGAAACGTACAGAGGAGGGACATGTGTGAGAAAAAGAAACGAGACGAGTGTCCAAATGTTTTTGACGCACAAAAGTTCGGAAGGGAGGATGTTAAACGGTTGACCGCTGTTGCTTTTTCACCTTTAGTGCCTCTACTTTTTTTCTCTCTGTTCCCTTCTTTCCAGCCCCTCACCTCATTTTTGGCTCGCCCCATTTGGATTTTTACAGTTTTAAAGCAACTAGGAGCAGGGGAGGCATTCTCAGCTAGTCAGTAAAGCCAGACTAGGAAAACACCTTTCCGCCACCGTTAAACACAGATGACATAGTGGACTTTCATACGGAGAGGACAAAGAGCGCAGCTGCTTTTCCAAGATGTTTCAAGGGCGCAACAATGCTGCATGTGTTTCATAATGGACGGCTCATCGGAAGGCAATGAAGCACGTTGTTTTAGTGCTCAGCAGGTTTATGTTTCTTACATTCTGCAAAGGGGTTAGTGGTTTGCTTTTTTTCACCCATGCGATTTAACAGTGGAGTAAAGGTTGAATAGATGCCCATTCTCTTAGGTGTTGGGTAACATTGCCCCCTAGTGGCTGCAATTAAACAATACACAACACTCATGAGGAGCACGTATTTGATAGAACCTGTGTCTAAGTGTGTTTTCATTCACTTCCACGCAGGCGAACCAGGCGACAGGACATCAGAAACGGAGATCCTCTGTCCCAGTGCTCTGATCTTCAGCATCACGGTACCTTAAAGGCTTCACACGAACACTCCGTTTACCTTCCTCTTACTGCCACACACGTCTAATTCGTCTGCCTGTCTGTGTGTGTTTTGGCTTTTATCAGATGATGTGGATGGATTAGGAGGCAGCGTGGAGGACAGGAGTGTGTTCGGCGTGGAGAACAGCAGCATGTTCCTGGAGTGCAGCCCCAAATCTCAAAGAGCGCTCATCTACTGGCAGCTGCAGAAGCCCAACGACGATCGCAAGCATGAGGTGTGAATATTCACAAATGAGTGAAATAAATGCTTGGAAAATGTACGTCAAGTGTCACCTGGTCTATAACTGCCTCTTTGCTTAATGGTGTGATTAATATACTGCAAATAAAAATGATACTATCTGTTTCCGGCTATTAGATTTCTGCAGAGCAAACACCTCTACAACACATTTCCTGCTCTATCATCCACTGACCTCTTAATCTTTAACCTCGTAGACTCAGAAGGGTGAAAACTTCTGGGTGTGGGTGTTTAGATTAACTTTTGACCCTGGCATGTAACCGATTACTTTTGCAAGAATTTGTACCGCGGCTGTATTTTCCTAGCTGGGCGTTCAGGCCGTGTTGTTTCAGGTACCTGCAAGAAAGAAAGAGAAATATGATACAGCAGTTGAGCAATATGCCCATGAGTCTGGATGCTTATCAAATGCAAAACACAGTGGTTTATAATTTTTATCTGGAAGGATAGTAATACGCCAGACTCCAGCTTAGAAATTAATCTAAAAAGAATGTTCACTGCCTCGTATTTGATAGGTGACCACAATGGCTTGATGTTTTTGCTGTTGCTGCTAAAGCTGCGCCAGGTTTTGCTTTTTTTTTTTTTTTTTTGCTGGAAAACTGTGTATGTTTTTGTGCCAGATCAGTTTATGTTGACAACTCCGATGATTGATGTAGCTGCATTAATGTAGCTGCATTTTTTTCATATGCTGCCGTTGTCTTTGGTTGAATCCAAACCACAGACCTCAAAGTTTGTCCGCTGGGTGTTCAGAAATGTAAAGGTGTCCTGTGGAGTTGTGTTTACATTTAGTGGTTGCCATCCAGGAGGCATTTCTTTTGCATACTTAAGTTCAATTTTATTTTATTTATATAGTGACACTTTGCAACATGAATCATCTCAGGGCTCTTAAAATAGTCAGGTCAATACCTGACAGTTTTATATTGTAGGAAGAAACCCAGTTGTTTTTTTTAGAACAGCTCTTTGGCAAGAGTGGGAAGAAATAACAGAAGAACAGAAATTACACCTCTGTCAGAACCAGGCATCTGCCTAGACTGGGTGGGAGATGGGGTGAATGAGAGGGAAAGGATACCAGAGAGAGCTTGCATAGGCATTTTTAAAAATTGTTCAGTTTCTATCCATATTCACAAGCTTTTAGTGTTCTTTAATACCTGTAAGGATCATTGCTGTGCCTCTTTGCTTTGTTACTGCTGCCAACTGTTGGATTAGTCTGTACTGAAACTGAAAAATATGTAAACAAGAGCAGCTTTCCTGGGAATGCATCTGTATTATAATGCAGCATATGTGAGAAATAGAAGTGAAGGGTTGATACTGGCTGAGTTTCCACCATCTATGAATGTCATTCACCTTTACGGTTTCCACAGAGCTCTGACCTATTAGCATACAATCAAACCTAATGGTAGCATTAGCCACGTTAGCTGCACATTGACCAACACTAAAGATTTTTCTGTTGTGAGGACATTACCATCAAAAGCAAAAATAATCCAGTGATTCTTCATTTAATAGGATGGTGGGAGTGCATGATGCCTCTTGTGTTTACTCTTGCAGCCAGTCTTTGCTCATAGCTGAGATGTTTTAAAGTTAGCAGAAGCAGCTCTAGAAAGTAAACAAACTTGGTGGACTGTGAGCAGCATCTCATTGTGAATGACTTAACTGGAAGCAAGACTTTGCAAATATTTAGGTCAACGACTATTGGTTTGCTCATTTCTATGCTAAAATTGAATAAAATCCGTACTGGCTGATAAAGCTGGGAGCTTAGCTAGTTGAGGTGGAGATTGAGGTACAGCAATAGTAGGCATCTTAATTTTCAAAAAGTGTTTTTATTTTATGCCTCAATTTTTTTGAGATATACAAGACACAAAAAATGGATTTTCACCAAATAGGACCTTTAAGAGATGAAGTGTAGAACTATGATTCCGACTCATGGATGATGCTCATTTACCTGTGAACTACCTGTCTTCTACCCTTGGCCTCATGTCTTTGTCTTTGTCTTTTTCAGATCAAGCTAGATGACAGAGTGCTCCGTACAGACCAGGGTCTGCTGATACGCAGCCTGGCTCAGTCTGACTCTGGTATCTACCACTGCCAGGCGGTCGAACACGGCTTCATCCAGCCGCTGCTGCGCCTCAACCTGCAGGTCATCCCCACCCAGAGACTGGGTGACATCCTACCTGGACTCCCTGGTGCCGGAGGAGGCGTCGGTCATTCAGCCAAACACAGGGTGTGGTACCGAGACTTCCTCTCTCTCCTGGATCACCCGGAGCTCAACAGCGTGGAGGAGTTCTGTGACAGGGTTTGGAAGAAAGAGCGCAAACAGAAGAGGGTGAAGACCCCCAACGGCAACAGTCAGGGCAAACCTGACGTCACCGGCAGTTCCAATCCGGTGATACGGCCTAAAGCTTTGGCTCCTAATGCTCAGAAGCAGCAAGCCAGCCCACCACAGAGCCGGTCCTGGCTTCAGGCTGGAGCTCCAACAGCAGAGGAGCCGGCACAGAGCCAGAACACCCAGAAAGCTCAGTCAAATCTGGGTATAATGAGCAGCCAGGCACCTAAGAACAACCAGAAGACACAAAACGGCCCGAAGGGGCAGGGCGGTCTGGCCGGTTCTCAGGTTGCGGGTGGATCTCGAGCGAGCAGCCAACACGCGAACAAGTGGAGACGAATGCAGGAAAATAAGAAGGGACGCAACAGGAGGACCCATGAGCTGCAAAGACCCCCACGTAGCGTTTGAGGAAAAAAAAAAAAAGCACAGAGACGAACACATTTCAACCAGAGCTACACACACACAAGCACAAACCCATGCATTCACATAAACACGAACACATTCATAGATTGTGTGTCCAACGTATGATTCAGTGACCTCTTCATAACAGCAGCCAGAACATTAGAAAACACACTTTTTAGGTAGAAATACATGAAGCGCACACGACAATAAAGCTCTCATTCAAAGACACGAATGCACATAAACCTGTGAAGATGAACAGAGGACTGAAAACTGGAATGCATACTGTAAATGTGTGGCTGGTTGCCTTGGATACTGCCCGGCAGACACTTCAACCTCCTGTACATAAGCAACTAAAATAAGACTGGTGTTTAGTGAGGTGTTTGTTGGTAAGCAAATGGACTTAAATGTGCTGAGAGGACAGTTGTGGAGACATTCATAGATTTATTGAAGCAGAGCTGCTGCCGTGTTTGAACCTGAGCATGTGAACTGCGAACTAGTGTATGTGGAAATGGATTTTTAAGAAACAAAACCTCTTATTTTGAAGAACTTGCTCGAGGAGAAAAGGTAACAACGGCACCCTTAGAGGAGGAAAGGTAACAAAAAAAAAGGGTCGCGACTCGCCTCGACGTGCGCACAGCTTGCACCGGTGGCTCTCACGTTGTTTTCAAAAAACAACCAGAAGCATTGTGACATGGGGGGGAAAAAATGAAACTGCAAAGTCACGCCTCTGTGCAGACAAAGTGCTTCTTCATCGTCATCACCCTCTCCAACTGGGAAAGCATTGTGCATGTTGTTGTCAATCAATGTTTTAATAAGCTAATTATTTTATGGAATTCTAGAGGCTTCTTTTTTTTTTTTTTTTTTTTTACACCCTACCTAAAATAAATGTTAGATTTTTCTTTTATATTTACTTTTCCTTTCCAAACCAGTGCTTCTATTTTGAAGGAGGGGAAGAGGGAAAAATTGCAGGCAACATAGTCGTCTTCATTGTGCATAAACCCTTCTGCTCCCTGTGTAAGTTATTATGTTGCTTTTTCTGGGATTTATAGAATTCGGGCACGGATCCCAGTTGTAGGCTATGCTAAAAAGCCAGTCTGAAATAAGACTGTCAGTTGTTTTGTGTACATATATACAACAAACTTAACTCTCTGTGTATATACAGTACATATACAGTACAAGAACACCACTTGATTATTATTTATTGCTCATTGTTTTGTGAAAGGGTTGCATTTATTTTTGATATTATGGTATTTTTTTTGGCTCATCAGTATATTGGAGAAACAACGGCAACAACAATTAAGAACTTTGATGGACCAACTGGGCTGAAATTGTGTCGAGGAATCCTCTTTTTGGGGGATCTGAGGGTTGAATTAAAGGGTTTGTGTGTTCAAATTTATTTTTATTTTTTGGAAGAGATCCCACCGATGATAAGCACAATTTTGTCTCTTTTGCCTTTCAGATCATTTCTTTATGTCTTCCTTTCTCCCCAAATCCATCCAACGTGTCTTTATTTTCCATCCAGTAGCTGTTCTATGTAAGATAATTCCCCAAAACTGAAAAACATTAGCTGTGAATCTCTGTAAGAAATAGTGGAGAAAAATGTTAAATCTAGTCTGAGGAGAAGACACATTATACTGCATGTGAATGCTACCTAAAGTAAGTGCATCTTTTTTAATTGTCTTTTTACGTGTTTTGTGTGAGAGGTTAAAAATTCCCTTAAAGCAAGGTGTGAATTCCTTTTGTCCTTTTGCCAAAACGGTGATATGAACAACTCGTGATATTCTGGCCAAAGCTGTTCAAGATCCGAGCTCCTTAATCTTCAACAACGGTACCTCCTGTCTCCCCCTCAATACGCGACAAGAGTAAATGTGTCGATGCAATAAATTAGAGCAGATAGTGTTCAACACTCAAAAGTTTGTCTCTCCCTCAGAGTTAGAAATGTGAGAGAGCTGCTGTAACACAGTTCTTTCTGGCATGCATTCAGTTGTCTAAATAAACATCTCCGTTACAAAAAAAATGTTGCTTTGTTCTCATTTCTGTCATAAACCTTCTGTACACAGTGTTCTCAGCCGCTCTCTGTTGGACGCACGGCAGCAATTATATGTTTGTTAGTCTAATGAGAGAACTCAGTTATGTCTGTGTGATTAAATCATTTCATTTGTGGTGTTGGCAGCATTGAAAGTTGAATTTAAACAGGACTGTGCAGCCATGGCTGATGATGAGATCCAAATAAAGGTCCACAAACAATTCATTTTGGCTGCATTAACACTATGAATGTTCAGATTCTTTTGTTTGTTTGCTTAATCTTTTAAAAAAATAAGGCAGTTCAGATGCGAACGAGTTGTTGGCACAGGCACCCCTGATATTAACATCTACGGTTCAATTTCTAGACTGATGTGAAGTGGAATCAGTGACTTTGATGTCAAGTGTTAAAGGGGAACTTTGGTTTTTTTCAATCTGGGGTCTGTTTTCATTTGTCATTTCATACAAGTGAGTGATGCAGAAATTAATTTTCGACATAGCTCCAGTATTTAGCCAGGCAGGCAGCTTAGCAGCTCAGCTAGCAGCTCAGCTAGCGAAAAGTATGGGGCAACTGGCCCCCCGCGTCAAAGTCCGCCCTAAAGTGCTTTTTTCCCCACACTGACCGGCTCGGATAGTCTCAATGAGTGTCCCACAACATAATAGAGATGAGAAGTGAACGAAAACCTCCACATTACACCCGTTTTGGTGGGAGCTATCGCGCGATTTCAGAACGAAATTTGCTTTCTAGCGTCCTGAGCTTTGGATACAGACGACAACAAATAGCGATCGCCAGGTAATGTGGAGGTTTTCGTTCACTTCTCATCTCTAGTTTGTTGTGGGACACTCGTTGAGACTATCCGAGCCGGTCAGTGTGGGGGAAAAAAAGCACGTTAGGGCGGACTTTGACGTGGGGGGGCCAGTTGCCCGATTCTTTTCGCTAGCTGAGCTGCTAAGCTGCCTGCCTGGCTAAATACTGGACCTATATCGAAAATTCATTTCTGCATCACTCCCTTGTATGAAATGACATATGAAAACAGACTCCAGGTTGAAAAAAACCGAAGTTCCCCTATTACGAGGATGACAAGAAAGAGACAGTTTTTCAAATACAGATTTTTGTGGAGCAGTGGCTTCTACTTCTTAACAGAAGTGTTTGTGGATGTACAGTTGAAGCTCGGAGTGATGGGATTGTGACATAAAGAGCTTCATTTTATCAAAAAAAAAAAAAAAAAATCCAGGGCTACTTTAATCTATCCTGAACAAAAATATACACCACCGCTCAAAAGTTTGGGGTCACCCAGGCAGTTTCATTCATATGCTAACATAATTGCACAAGAGTTTTCTAGTCATGAATTAGCCTTTCAACACCAATCGCTAACACAGTGTAGCATTAGAGCACAGGAGTGATGGTTGCTGGAAATGTTCCTCTGTACCCCGATGGAGATATTCCATTAAAAATCAGCCGTTTCCAGCTAGAATACCCATTTACCACATTAACAATGTCTAGACTGTATTTCTGATTAATGTTATCTTTATCGGGAAAAAACTGCTTTACTTTCAAAAATAGGGTAATTTCTAAGTGACCCCAAACTTTTGAACGGTAGTGTAAATACAGTATGTAAGTTTTCATTAAATTCTATCAATTCTGTTGAACTTACAGGGAATAAGCAGTTGTTCCAATAAATGACACCTCCACAACAGAATAGATGTCATGAAACAACCAAGTATGAACTTCTTCAAGGGCTGGGTGAAGTTGACGGACATTTTTAGGCGGCAGGATCACGTTGCCAGACATGTTCATCCGGAGTATCGAGTCAGATTTCCTGCTGTACCATGATGTCTAAATCCATTTCTTAGATGACCAATAGTGGAGTTGTGGACATTCAAGATGCTGACTACAGCCCTGACATGCAGCATCCAACATACCAACTTGACTTGCTCTTGTCATCTGTGGCATCTTGTCATTGGAATAAAATTGCATTTTAAGGTCGTCTTTTACAATTATCAGTTATATTAGTGTCTGTGTGCTGGTCACACTGATAATTGTGGTATATATATATAATGTTAACTATTAAAAAAATACAGTAGATGGTAAAATGTGCATACTTTCTTTAATCCATGTCTTGATAGAATGTAGGATGATTTTAGTTTAATTAACTCATTTATATGATTAACGTGACACAACTGCAGTTTGTTCGTGGCACAAGAATTTAAAAAATGATTTTTAGCTTTAATAGAAGATGATTTATGTGCTGCGTTTACTGTATATATTTAGGAACATTTGCCAATGTCTCTCCACAAAACTCTGGCAACAAAGTACTCAGATCAAGTTTAAAAGTTGCCTGAACTTCCAGCATGACTTTTCAGACTGAGATTGCACTGCATCAGCAATCAGTAGCACATGTGGACGTTTTCTAATTTAGAATAAAATGATCACAGTCCATGTGATTTGTGCTGTCCACAAAAAAGAAAAAAAAGATCAGATTAGGTTAGTTTAGACCAGGTTAGATTCGAGTCTTTAATGTCATTCTAATACAGTGCAAAGCAGAAATACAATGGAATTTTAAAGGCACTCCTTGAGTAAGATGTGTGCAAAACAAGAAGTCCATAAAGTCCTTGCAAAAGTACTCAAAAGTCTAATAAAAGTACAAAAAAGTTTATAAAAGACATCAAAATTTCACAACAGGATATCTAAATCACACATGAGCAAAAAAATCTGATGCCTGCAGGCTGAGAAAGATGTGCATCTGCTTTTTTTTTTTTAAAGCATGGCAACCCATTCAGTAGTTTGACAGATGTTTCATAGAAAACCAAAATGTCACGGTGCCACTGAATGAAAAATCTGCATCACCAAAGCAAGATTCATGCTCGACATTGTGCCCATCTTACGAGTAGATGATGAGATACTCTCCTGGTGGTGTTACCATCCATGGAGCAGGAGATTTCTGAAGCATGCCGAGAACGTTCTCCTGATTGCCTTCACAGAACCCTCTGTTTCTTTGAGTCAAAGTCACCATTTATCACAGTAAGCTCCAGTCACGAATAAAGGAGATTCTGGCAGCTGGAGAAGGACAGGTGGAACTGATATCATTAAAAACAGAAGAGACTGGAGGTGAGATGGTTGTGAGGGGCCTGGTACTGTACATCCTGACACATCATTAGCAAAATTAGTTTCCTGCTGTGACTTTCCTGCAACAGCAAGTCCAAATGCCTCCCTTGAGAAAAGCCTATTCTGATAAACCAGAGGGCCATCCGGGGAAATAACGCTGTGGATCATCTTTGCCAAAGGAAAAAAGTTGGAATAACTACAACCAAGACAGAAGAAGAAGCTTTTATTCAGAGCAGGATTAAAGTGCAGCGGTATAAAGACTGTAAGGACAGGGATGATAAAAGAAGACATTTATATCAAATGCAGCAGGAGGTTGGAGATTGAGGGCTGCAGGGGAAACAGGAGAGTTGCTGATCAGCAGAAAGTCGTCTGTACACCTCGTTGAGAAGCAGCAAAGCAGAACCTGTGGTGGCTGCAGTCAAATGGAAACTCTCTTTTTTCCCATTGCTTCAAATATTCAAAGACAGAGAGTAAGGGAATGAACTGGAACATAAATGCTTGAGCGGCTTTGAAATTCCACTTCTACAAAGGTCAGCTTTGGTGAGGAGGATTTAAGAAATATATAAGTCAACAGTTGGCGGCGATAGAGCTCCAGATGGTGGGAACTCGCCATGAAACAAGAAAAAGAGGAAGAACCATGTTGTTAAATGATTAAAATGCAGTTTAGATAGAACCACAACAATGCTGTTTTGTGATGTTGCACAAATCTCAGCTACAACTGGTGCAAATGAACCAACCTGTGTCCAGATATGAAAAGAAGTAAGTGAGATTTTGACTTATCTTCATTTTCTTTCCTGTGCTATCTCTGCATTGACATTTGTCATAGTAACAGAACTCCCCTCTGTGCGCTGAGGTTGGCCAGCCTCCCTCTCAGACGCTGTGGTTTTATTTATTTACGAGGCCCTCTCTGGCTTTTTGTAACCGCCTTACACCTCTCATTACTGCCTTTTAATGCTCTCACCACAGCAGTGATTGGATTAAGCTGCAGGTGCTGAGCTGACTCACTGTGCAGCTGCAACCTGGAAAAACCTGCAGAGCACAGAAAAGCTGGAGCCAGTTTTAGGCTTTAATCAGTGCAGGTTTTTAAATTTCTTCTTATTTTACTTCCAGCTGCTCTTGCTTTGGTTGAATCATGAGTTTAAAAAAAAATCTCGAATGATCTGATCTTGCTATTTTGTCATTTAAGTTTCTTATTTTCATATTCTTGCTTGGCTACATTGCAAATGAGGCCTGTTTTCCATAATGTACCCCAAGTTTTATTTTTTTTAAAGTTGAATGAATGAACAAATGCATCTATTAAATTAATTATCTACTATTTTGATAATCAATCAAGTCATATTTTAAGACATGAAACAGTAAATTCCCTGTTTCCAGCTCATTAAATCAGAATATTTTCCTCCTCTGTGACAGTAAACTCTTTGGATTGTGGATAAAACAAAACATTTTAGATGTAATCTTGGTCTTTGGGAAACACTGATGGACATTTTTCACCATTCTCTGATATTTTATACCCTGGTACCACTGTCTTCTTGAACAGCACTAGGACATTTTTATTTTATTTTATTCATTTTAGTCTATTTTATTTAATTTTGGTATCAGATTTTTTTGCCTATGATTGATGATGATTTTATATTTTTTATCCTATTTTTATTTAATTTTATTTTCTCAACAGATTTCTTTTGCCAATGACCCATGATGATTTTATTATTTTTATTTTATTTGTTTTTATTTTGTTTGATGTTATTTTGTCATCAGATTTCTTTTGCCTATGACCCATGATGATTGTAACATTTTATTCTATTTTATTTTATTTCATTTGTTATCATTTCTTTTACTCATAATTGATGATGATTTTATTATTTTATTGTTTTATTTTATTCTCAGATTTTTTTGGTCTGTTGTGCAGTTTAAAATTGTGGTGTCATTCTACGTTTATTATCATTATTATTATTATTATTATTATTATTATTATACACCTCACAATTAATAGATTACTGAAGAAAATAATCAAAAAACTAGTCGACAATGGAAATAATTATTTGCCACCTATATGCAGTTTTTTTTCACAACATTTTCACTTGTTAAAGTAAAAAAAAAAAGCAGCTGTTACTACTGATTACATTGAAGTGTTTTTGAAATCTTTTTCATGTTTTTTTGCTGTGAAATGTCACATGCTGGGCAACAAAAATGCCACTTCAACCAAAAATAGCAGCTTAGTTGACAGAGACAGTAGCGGTTCACTTGTAGGACCAGCAGAGGTCGCTGTCGGCTCTCTGCCTCTGACAAACTCTTGTCTCAGCGCCTCCAGGCCTCATGAGGAGACCTCACTCTGACACTTTGACGTTTTGTCATGTTTCTGCAGAAACTCCTCCCCTTCAGAATAAGACACCTCCAAACACTACATCTCCAGTCACCGTCTGTGTGTGTTTTCCGTCCGCTCAAGTGATTGGAGAGGTTCAATCATGTTTCAAGTTTATAAATCCAACGCTGCTGTTACCATGACGACTGTCCTTGAATGTCCTGCGTGTCTGTCGGAGTCTTTAAGATCCTCATTTTCAGCTGCAGAAAAGGGGGATGTCTTGACCATTATGTTGTTGGGTTTTATTACTGTGTGCTTTGCTTTAGGGGAGCTTCTCTGTCTGAAGTGCTTTCCACCGCACGTGTCCTCACATTTCTACTCCTCGGCGCTCCTTCTTCTTTTTTTTCTTTTTCTGTTTTTTGTGTTGTTTTTTTGTCAGACACTAGCTGACTCAACAACAGTCAAACTGCACTATTATCTGCTGCAGGATATGCTTTTGTGCAATCGATTATAGGTGCGTTTTCTCCTAAAATATGACATTGTTCTTCCATTTTATTCTCAGATTTTCACTTTAAATATTAAATTCTACAATTTTATTGGCAAATCTCACTACATTGTGGGTGAAAAGGGCTCAGTTCCCTTTAGAGTATGGAGATTATGGACAGACAGGACTGACTAGTAAGCAACAAACGTAACATTTTCATTATAATGTCTGCAAAACGTAGAGAAAAATTAAATTTTCACAATCACTGTGTCCCAATGGGTTACAGTCATTGATTTTTAATGAAACTAGTATTAAATTGAGCTTTAATTTTCAGTGTTTCAACCTGTCTTTTGCATTTAAATTAAATAAATATGTTATTACTGCCAGTTTATTGACTTATTTGTTGCACATATTCATGAATCTAGTAGCAACTCACTGAATCTTTACCATAAAGCCCTGATAATAGTCATTATTTACAGTTATCTACGATGTTTTTCTCTGCTTGTTGAGGTGCAGCACAGTGGAGAATTGATATGAACATATTTTCATACCGCTTTAGGCTGAATGTGCATTATTTGAATAAAGTACATGATGTGTGTGTGTGTGTCTGTGTGTCTGTGTGTGTGTGTGTGTGTGTGTGTGTACACGCAGCCAAAGCTCCTCACGACTCTTGAAAGTCGGCTCTATTCAGAAGCTCTGACTCATTGCTTCTTGCCCAGGAGCTAGCCCAGGGGATTGTGGGAAATCAAGTCTGTGGGCAAGGAGAGAGGAGGAGATTTAGGTCAGCGGCAGGACAAGATAGAAGCAGGCTGCTGGACTCATTGCCAGGCTCGCCACCACCACTGTTACATGCAGTGTGTTTAAAAATAATAATAACGCTGGTTTTGTTTCATTCTGAATGAAGCGTCGCCTCATTTTTCCTTCCACTTCCTGGTTTCCCTGCTCCACCTCCCCCTTCCTGTTGACGCTAAAACATCTGTAAAGTTCATCCATCACACACCTGCGGTTCGGCTGTGTCAACTCCAGTGTGAAGCGGCGACTCATGTCCGCATACAGGTGAACTGTACTGTGCATTGCATTAATCTTCAAGTGATCTCATAATTAGGAACCCCTGCAGGTGAGTGGAGCAGCAGCAGAAACCATGGCAACCGAGGGAGGGAGGCACCTGATGCATAACGGCTCTCCTTGATGACAGACGACATTTTCCATCAAGACTGAGCCCTGCTGTGATCTCCAGGTGCTGCTGGCTTCACTCACCTCCACACCAAACGCATTTACTGGACTCCTAGTCTAGACGAGTTTGTGTAACCATTAGACTGTATATGTCGACGTATTTAGTATGTTATTGTCATATCTAATTCTGGAAAAAAATATTTATAGTAGTAAACTTGAATTTGACACTGTCATCTGTTTAAAAAAAGGAAAATATTTGTGAAATTTTACTAAATGTGCAGATGTATTTTAACACATTTAATGTCGAAATGTTTCAAATTACTTAAAGAAAAATCACAATTTTACAATTATTCAGTTACAGTATTTTTTACATTAAACTTCAGCCTTAAACAGTTTCAATAATTAAATTAAAAAGCAATATATGTGAAATTATGCTCAGTCTATAAATATTTAAACAGAGTTTTAATGTCAAAAAGTTTCAATTAAAAAAAGCAATTTTATGGTTATTCACAGTTACTGATTTTTGTTTCACATTAGCCTTAGACAGTGTCATCTATTAAATATAAAGGAAATATTTGTGAAGTTGTGCTAAATTTACCAACAAATTTAAACAACATATTGCCTTCATCTTTAGTCAGCTGGGATAGACTCCAGCCCCCTAATGAGGACAAAGCAGTGTATCGATGATGGATGGATTATTGGTCCTGTTTTGGTTTTGGTTATGTCAAATTAGCATCAAATTACAATCATGGCTGTAGGAAGATTTCCACACATCGGTAAAGAAAAGCACCTCCTTGTATTGAACATTTAATCCTCTTATTACCTCATTCTGTGTCACATCAATAGATCCTATAACCGAGTTTCACCAGAAAACGGTGTTGAAGACAACAAGTCTCATTCACAACATCATTAAACTGTGACTGTGTTCCAAATCTCAAACTTTGCCTTTTGTCATTACAAAGTGCATACTGCTTTGTGCAGTATGCATACTTCATTATTATATTGTAATATTGCATCTTAAACTTTGACCATCTTGCTTATATATCGCCTGCAGGCTGTAGTGTAAAATAGGCTGTCATCTGTCTTTGCACTCTCTGCAACTCAAACCCATTTATACTTGCACCAATCACCATGATGTAAATGACATATATCCTGCTCTGCAGAGGATTGTGGGTCACAATTACTGGATAAGCATGCTGGTTTACATTCTGTGAACAGTATGTTTTTGGTTGTTTTTTTTGCATACTGCGCTGGGACATACTTTTTTATTTCTGGCATGTTATCTGGTATGGTAGTACAGTTATCACAAGGCACCCCTGAGCATGTTCTGTTACTGTTTTCATTGACAGATCCCTAGTGCCAGAAACATACTGTGTGTTTAAAATTGTGCAACACAGTCCAACTTATCTGGTAATTAAATCGCTAGCTTGGAAACAACAGATTTGATGCCATGTTTTCGATTGGTGAAATATAAAAGCATCTTTCTTTTGCTGGTGAATATGCTTCCAAAAATATTTCACACAGGCTTCATGTTAAATATGGGTATTGCATGTCAGTATCACTTGCATGAGATAGCTGAATGACATTTTGATGCGTTTAAACCTTTTTGCTGACAAAAAATATTCTTTTTCTTCACTCCATACATATTTTTACATATTTATTTATTAATATTGAAAATAACCAGCCCTGTTAATCATGCTGCTTCAAAACAAACCAATCAAATCTGTTAAATATAATGTATGAACTGAATTTAGCTCATCACCATCCATCATGTCATCTTTTCATTTCCACATTATTGCCACATAGCTACATGCTTTGTTTCCCAGTACATATTAATGGGGGGGTATATACGGTGCCCTCTGGTAGTTGTTGTTTCTCTGTCTGTCATTAAGAAGCCATGATTTATTGCTGCTATCGTGCTCCTTCAACACTGAGCTACAAGGCTGGGAGTCATAAACAGAGACGTCTGCACACAGCTGCACGGCCGGCCACATGTGCAGGCGCAGATATAAACCGACTCCCACCTCGCTTCCACTCTCTGATTGCTTGGGATTGATGAGGTGATCAATGACCTATTCCCATCTGTCTCTGGAGAGAATACTGATTCACACAAGGCTGCCGGGTTACGTTCAAGGACTTGGTAAATCATCAAGGGCTGCCAAGGCGCTTTTGGTCCAAACATCCCCTCCGTGGCATTATGAGTTTATTAAAGCTGCAGCAGCATTTAGGAGATCACCCAAAGGCCTGTAAAGACGGTGTTTTATGTACAGCCTCCCTGTTAGCTTTATTATTTGTATGTGTACGTGAATTCTCCTTCAGTGTGACTCATCTGTGTGGCATCTAGCTGAACATGAGGGACTTACCCCCTCACTGCAAAGCAATGACGCTCCAGTCTGTGACGCACTACCTTGACAACAGGTGTGTGTTGTTAATGATTCATGGACTGTGTGTGTGTGTGATTGGCATTCAGAGCCGCATTGCTTTGACATTATCTCTGCTTTCTAAAATGAGCGTTTCCCCCCCCTAAAGGCCTATATTCCCGGCCCTCTTCAACGACTGATGAATCAGCCTATTAGATCCCAGGGCAGAATTAGTTAAGATGTCAGCTGCTGTCAGTTCACCAAGAGAAATGAAAGAGGCACGTGGAGTGAGAGTGGAAGAGGAGGAGGAGGAGGAGAACGCAAATCCATTATACTGATGAGCCACGTTTCTGAAGGGTTGTTCACAAATGTCACATATCTCTAAAGAAAATTGCAAATATAAGGGAAATGAATGGCATGAAAAACCCAAATCAGCATCTATTCTCTGACTGGCTTAGATGCATTTGATAAAATACCATCGGAGGCCAAACACCGCTTAGATTAGACATTAATAATGTAATTATATCAGAATTTATAGTCATATTTTGATATGCATGTAGTTCTTGCATGTTTGATCTAAAAGTTTATTTTTTAATATAAAAGGAAAGGAGTAGTTAGATTTCGGAGAAGGCAAGAATTAAAAAGAGGAAAGCTCTGGAAACAGATGCAGCCGAATGTGCAGAAATTGGAAACTTTTTCACTAAAGCTCGTGCTTTGAAACGACAAATGAGGACGAGGAAATGGATACGGACTTTGTTGAGCTTTGCAAACCACCGTTCAAGTTAATTATCAAGTCAATTAATTGTGTGTCATTGTGGCATAAAACAAATCCATATATAATTCTTATATAATTTAAATAATAGTATGATGCGACCACATAACTGGGAAACTTTGTCCTGTAGCCCCTCAGAGTCAGAAGAAAGATCCAGCACCAAGCAGCAGCCAAGAGCTCACAAGAGTGGGAGGTAGGATTGTTCATTGAATGAATACAATGAAGAGTCTGGTGTAGACCTGCTCTATATGAGAAGTGCCCTGAGATGTGAGATGATTCAGCTCTACATTCATGAAACTGACCTGACGGCTTTGTAAAAAGTGGAGATTTGTGCTGAGAATTTTGACCATTTTAAAAATGTGATTTAGTGTCAGAGGCAGAGCCAGTAGTGATGAGAGGATTACTGCTGTCAGTATGGAAGGAACAGGTGAGCTGTTGGAACAGAGTGAACAAGCAAGCATTAGTTCCAGTGCTTTCTATGCCTTAACGATAGTAGTGACCCATTTTATTTGTTATCATTAAAAGATAGTAAATACACAAAGCCCACAATTGAAAGGGAATAGGATCTGTCTCAGCTCGTTCTGACATTCAGCTCTGAATCAACAGCAGATCCAGTTGATGGTGATCCATGCTGTGGAAGTCTCACATCTCCTCATTTAATGGAGCTGCTTTGCACTTTTTACACTGTTTAATCACCAACACTTTATTTTAAAAAAAAGTCCCATCTAGTTTTTATGAGGAATGTGATGTTTTAATTTCTCTGTGAATAACTGCAGTCTAATGGAACAGCTGGAGTTGTAACATCTGTCCTGATATTGATGACAAAGTATTGATCAGAATACTTCTGGTTAGCAGTCATCCCTGAAGTTTTACATTAAAATCTTTTGTTGTGAACGTAAGAAGCAGAAACTTTAGCGTTGCCATGGATACATGAGTGTTAAATTCTGTCCATGTTTCATTTTGGGAAATGCAGTCCAGCAGATGAGTTAGTTTTTACTGACAGCTACAATTCAGTCTGAGATACTAAGAATAAATAAATGTGCATGATGTGGAAATAAACACATTCTATTTTTATTTATTCCAACAGCTGCTGCTGGTAAAGTTCCAGAATGTGAAGGAATTTATTCTCACAATCACAGACAATAAATATTATGTGAAAGTCGGGTTATTGTTGTTCATCAGCACAATACAAAAGATTAATGTCAGAAATATTCCCGTTAAGACTGTAGAATATCATGATTTATGTAAATTTACCTCAATATCATGAATGTTCAGCTTAAGATTATGCAGTGATATTTATTGTGTGAGTTTAGCTGATTAAATTCTATGACTCTGCACTACAATATTAATTATTTAAATTGACATTATTATAATATTTCGGGTCAGACTCTACAGTATTGAGATTAAGAAATCAAATATTCTATAAAATGTAAATACAACAAACTCATTTAAATATATTTAAGTGAGACTCTACAATATTATTTGACACAAATCTATCTAAATCAAAATTTTAATCATTTTTGCTCCAAACATTTTCTGGACTGATTTAAATATTAAAATCACTCCTTTCTAATCCTCTGCTGTACGTTCAAACCTGAGGCCTGAAATAGAAACACACAAGTATCTGTTTGGAGGAACTCCTGCAGAGTCCTGGTTCCAGAACATGATGATAGAATTATAGACAAACTTTAAGAAAAGCTGCCTGAGAGTTTACAGGTTTTATTTTAGATTTCTTCAGTAATTTAATGAGAGTTATCAGCAAAAATCAAGTGTTCATTTGATGAACTTCATTTCCTAAACATCCACAATTGGAGCTCATACCTTTGGCAGCTGTAAAGTTTCTGCTCCTTCAAAGTTCACAACACAATGAATGAATTCCTGAAACACTCTCAGTGCTGGAGAGCGTTTGTGATGCTGAAGCAGTGACCAGTTTTTCTCTTTCTTCTCTAGAGATGCACAATGAGGGACGTCTGCAGCGACTGAGAAAGAGTCTCACCACATCCTGACATGAGGAAAAAGACTTTATTAAAGACGACAATGAGAAAAACTATCAGACAGCAGATGGGATGCATTCAAGGTGAGCTATTGTAGACCGAACATGCAAGGCTAGAATTACATGATTTTAATAGTAATAGGTCATGATCTAAAGTGGGCCGGTCTGAGGCATGAAAGTCCAGGGCTGAAAATGAGTCCCACTTTGGCCCTGCACACTACCGTCCAAAAAAATTGGGATCACCCAGACAATTCTATGTTTTCCATGAAATCTCACACTTTTATTCATGTGCTCACATAATTGCACAAGGGTTTTCTACTCATCAGTTAGCCTTTCAACACCATTAGCTAACACAATGTAGCATTAGAACACAGGAGTGATGGTTGCTGGAAATGTTCCTCTGTACCCCTATGGAGATATCACATCTGAAATTGCTTTTCTTTTCAAAAATAAGGACATTTCTAAGTGACCCTAAACTTTTAAATGGTTGTTGAATTCGGGCTGTTTTCCCATATTTACAGTTTCTTTGCTAAGCTCATGGTCACTTTTGGTATCCAGTGAACAAATATAAAAACAGTACTGATGCTCCAAGCAGAGCTCTTCATCCATCCATCCATTCTCTGTACACCGCTTTATCCTCACTCGGGTCGCGGGGGGTGCTGGAGCCTATCCCAGCTGACTCGAGCAAAGGCAGGGGACACCCTGGACAGGTCGCCAGTCTGTCGCAGGGCTACATATACAAACAATCACATTCACACCTACGGGCAATTTAGAGTAAGCAATTAACTTCAGCATATTTTTGGACTGTGGGAGGAAGCCGGAGTACCCGGAGAATACCCACGCATGCACAGGGAGAACATGCAAACTCCATGCAGAAAGATCCCAGGCCCATCCCAGGATTCAAACCGGGATCTTCTTGCTGCAAGGCGAAAGTGCTAACTACTACGCCACTGTGCAGCCCTAGAACTCTTCATGTAAAACAGTATTTATATGTAAAACTGTAAAACTTTACATTCAAGAAATAATCCATATATTTACATTGGAGTGGATGTCCATACATTTGTCTCTTTGCTGTTTTCAAAGGGCCATACTGCACAAAATACAGCTTTTCATTGTTTTACCTCATGATTATATTGTACGTCCCCACTTTGTTTCGGTACTCACTAAATATGAGAAAAGACCATTAATTTGCTCCTTTCATTCTCCATAGATGAGAAAAAGTGTCAAAGCCATTCAGGTTTGCAGCCTGTTGTGATGTCACAACAGGAGAAGCCCTTCCCCCTGCTGGCTCCTCTCGACCATTCACTGAACAGAGGTGGTAAACCTGCTGTGCAAAATGTTTGTCTCCCCCTTCTGGTACAGAGAGTAATTACAAAAACACTATTGATGCATTCTTACGACGAATGTCGAATTTCTTTTTTATCCAGAGAATAAGAAGCTATTCTTGAATTCCTTGTAGTTTTTGTTTTTCCATTGCTTTTGCCACACTCCTAGAAGCCGTAGCTGACTTCAGTCATTGCTGGTTCATGTAAGTGTACTAGCGTGGGAATGTCACCTCTAAAAGTATATTTAAAACGCAGTTGAGAGATTAGCCTGACACTGACTCTGGCTTTATCAGCATTGTGTAAACTTGTTTTTCAAGGACTTGATTGGGCATTTAAATAAAGCTCCAGATTTAAAAAGGGAACATACTATGACCTCATTGGACCCCAAGTTTAGGTGGTTTTTCCTCCTGAAAAATCCTCCAAGTGTGTCTTCACTTCAGGCTGCAGCTTGTGTGTGAAATACGCTGCAGAAAACCTTGTTCATTAGCATGAGCCGCTGCCTCCATTGAACAGACATAAAAATGACTGGTATCCTCACAGGAATTCAAACTTCCAAGGAACTCGACATCAGAGTGCTGTCACACTGACTGATCACTGAGAAGTGCAGCGAGAATGAGCGCCACTGAGCACAAAGTGAAACTGTGGCTAGTTAGGGTGTTATTTGGATACATAACATCAGATGTTCACAGATGTTCAACGATAGTTATTCCATATTTCCATCTCACTGTTATTTGGCAAGAAGGAAAGGCTGCTGTTACATCAATCAGCCATTGGACGAGTGGCTTTGGAGATTGGCTTCCAGACAATGACCAGTAAATCCTATTAACCGTCCTGTTACCGGTTAAAGTCTCCTTCCCACGCCCTTCACCCCCACACCACAGCCACCTTGAAATTAATCCTGCAGACATTCCAAAAGTTATCATCTTTATCACCGAGAGCTAAGATTTGATTGATCTGGACAGACAGGAGAGCTGAAGGTGAGTGCAGGGATTCCTCTGTGATTTCATCCACCTTTTAAATCCACTCTGTCATGACAGAGAGATGAGGGTGAGAACAGGTGACGTAGGCCAGAGAGGCCGCTAAGTCTTGAGAAAGTCCACAATGTGTGATCTGGTTTTCAGCACATGCTGCTGACATTTTACACATTTCACACCGTAAAATCTCAGACGTTTTCCAGTTCAACACACACGCACACACACATGCATTTCTTTGTATTTGTGCTGCTGTGTGTATTTGTAAGAAACAAAGGGACTTATATAACTTCAACATTGTGTTGCGTCTCTGAATCAGACGCCTTTGTGTGTCTTCAGGGAGCGAGGAACATTATTCACTGAGAATTTCGCTGGAGGGAAGCTGCCTCCGCGTGCTCCGAGAAAGACGTTTGTCCTATTTCTTAAATACTGCAGAGCAATCATATATGTTTCTGTATTTCTGCAGTTATGTCATCCACTCCTATTGTTTGCGTTCAACAGATGATGGTGTCATGGCTTCTTAATGCAGCTTTGAAGGCATTTGCGAGGGAAGAAAAAGCCTTATGAGTGTAAAATGCAGTTTGCTAAGGGATGAATAATTGATGCCGGAGCCTTTTTTCTGCTTGTTTGTTTTGTTTTTGCAGTTGATTGCCAGTCGGTTAGCTTGACCCTCCGGTACGGCAGGAAGTTCCAGCAGGATGGTGCTCACATGCACTGTGTTTACAAGAAAACAGCTTACAGTGCAGAGCGGTGTGTGATTGGCCTATCTTCCAGGAGAAAAGAGGATTAGGGGGGGCTGCTTATGGCTGTCTTTGTCTGTGCGTTTGAATGTGTGTGTGTGTGTGTGTGTTGGCAGCAGGTGCGTTCGAGCACGCCTACCCGTGCACCCGCCTGAGTGCAGGTCGGTGGCAAGACGGAGTGAAGAAAGCAAAGGGAGCCTCTGTGACTTTAAAAATATTTTTAGTCTGCTGCGTCTCTGTGGTCAGGAGAAATTGTCGCTGAGGGCGGAATTTGACGTGTGCCAGGACTTTTAATAGGGATGAGGGAGGATCAGTCCTAATATACCAGAAATTAAACGTCACTTGCAAGTACAGCGTCACCTGGGAGCCGCCTCACCTCATCATACACCAACTCTGAGGGCACAAGCAGACACACACTCCTGCACATTAGCACAGGTATGTAACTTTTATTTGCTATTCGGAGGGGATTATGGAGTTAAAGCTCCACCAGGAAGGTTCTAGTAGTTTATGTAGTATTTTCAGTAGAATTTAAATAGTATAGTTTTAAAGATATCGATGTGGGAGACCTATCTTACAGAGTCAACCTGTTGTTGTGCTTTCAAAGCTCCTTTTAGTGCATTAAAATTGAGTTTTGCAGTGAAACTTATCTCTAAAGCAAACAAAATTGCCTTTGTTGGTTTCTTTGCCTCATACCCAACTGAGTATTCAAATTTAATGAACACAGCACGGCATGTGTTATCTGGTTACCAGACTCAAGTTACACTGGCGAAGCTACACAACACAAACACACATATTGATGCAGTTCCAGTCTGTAAATGTACAGGAGGGGAGTTGAGAGAGTTCATGTGGTGAATTAGTGCCGAAGTACAATTTAAGTACAGTTTTAAGGTGTTTATTTCCATTTTATGCTTCAGAGGGAAATGTTATACAGTTTAATCCCCAACAGCTATAGGTACACTTATATTAAAGTTTCACATGAAAACACATAAAAAAGTTAGAAAACTAAAAAGCCTTGTTAAATATTAAATCAGTGGTTGTCCTGTACTCAAAAGCAGCGTCTAGTTGGAGTCTCTTGTAACATTTAAAAAAAATAGAAGATGCTTGTACTCTAAACTTCTCAGATGTCTCATTTGAATAACACTTCAATCCCTAAAGAGTGCTGGACTTTAACTCAAAAAGCCATATTTTCAGAGTTTGTATTGATACATCTGCTTTAAAAAAAATTGAGAAAGTGGTTTATTTGTGCAAGTTTCTGTAGTGGATAAAAGTTCTATATTTTGGGTGCTTTCTATAACAGACATTTGCCTGAAGGGCCCTGATAGCACTATACTAATGAGTGTACTCTGTGTACACTGTATGCAGGTGTGTGTGTGTCTGTATAAATTGTTGGGTTTGCACATGTCTCAGAGAGTGCTTGTCCCCAGGCCTGTGTTTGATGTTGTGCCTTTACACCTGTGTGTGTTTGTGTGTTTGTTTGTGCGACTGTCTGCCTGTCCGTCTGTGTTTCTGGGTGACTGTGTTTGCTTTGCATGACTGGATCCTTCAGTCACTGTGTGTATGTGAATATGAGGGTGAGATATGCAGGGAGAGGGAGGGGGGAGAGTGAACATGCATGTATGGGCTGCTTCCGCCTCACAGCGTAGAGACGATCAGGCCATGCTTCAGCAGTCAGTGGGAAGAAGGGGAGGAACAGAGCAATCGCTACGCTACCATCGTTTATCACCGAAGACAGACACCGAAACTCACCTCGGCCCACACATACGCTGAGGTGAGGAGGAGGGAGACAAATATATATATTTAAAAATGAGGCATATCTATGCATAGCAAGAAGATGAGGTAGAAAATATGGTTCTAAAGGGCAGGAAGAAGGACTGAAGGCCAGCAAAAAAAAGCAAAGCTTGAAAGGAAACCGTGTGAATCTAGAATTTCAGCCCTGTCTGTAACATGCTCAACAGCAAATTCACCTAAAACCACTTACCGACTTCCAGCCCTGCATTAAAAACAATAATGTGATGCTTTGAGACACGTTTAATATCTTGCTGAGATATAAATGACAAGCTTGACGACAATTTGAAGTGACAGCCAGGACAGTATTAGCTTAGCTGAGCATAAAGACCGGAAACTAGGAAAAGAGTGAACTGATCTCTGTGTCAGGGTAATAAAATTCCATGCATCCTTAAGGCTCACTAGGTAACATATGTTTTAGTTGTTCAATCTGAACAAAATGACTTACTATGACTGTAATTCATTAAACTGCTTCTTTGTTTGTGCTAAGCTCAGCTAACTGTAACCAATAGTTAGGTAGATCCTTTCCTCCTTAGTGCCTGCTGATTCCGGATGAACCATTCAGAAAGAGTGTCTGTTTCAGTCCACCAGATTTATTTACTTTCTAGAGCTGCTTCTGCTAACTCTGAAATGTCTCATGGCTCACCAAATGTTCTGCAAGAGTGAACACAATAGTCTTCATACACTCCAAGCACCTGAGGAACTGAAGACCCAGTAAAACTTTTGATGGCAGTATCACCAAAACAACAGGAAAGCCCTTAGCTTTAGCACAGTGTGTTGCTAATGTGGCTCGATCATTTCATATTACCTTTCATCGTATATCCCAGAGGTCTGTGGAAATTGTAAAGCTGAGGAATAGTCAGAGATGGTAGAAACTTTAAGACCAATAAACAAGGACTGGATTTTCATGTGGCATGTTCTGCTACAGCACAACCAAAACTCTTGTTTGCTTTGTCGTAGTTTTTTATTAAAAGAAAGAACAGCATCAGTACAGACAGAAGATGTCTGGAGGGAGCCCGCCGATTGATTCCCCGCTGAACAATGGCCAGCGATCAGTTTTTATAGGTTTTCAACATATAGTGGGGGGGTCACAACTTATGGTTCTCTGTTGCCTACCATATAGGGAAGCAGGGAGCGTCGTCAACCAACCCCCCAAACTGTACAGCTCCTGAAGAGCCCCTAAATCAACGTTTTGGACAGAAAAACACTTATAAGGACTCCTCCAACAGGAGAACACATTCCATTCTACTAGGACACATTTGTTTCACTCAGATACCAACTCCTATCAGATACTAGAACAGGACAAACAGATTCTATTCTACTTAAGTAATACATGTCTCAGATCAGATACTACAGCTTCTCTCCTGCTCTCTGTGCTCTCATATACTGCATTTTTATGCAGCAGAATTCCGAGTGATGCTGTTTGTATTTATACTTTTCTTTCTGTTGTCATACACCTGAGCAAGTATGGAATAGTGACTGAAACACAACCCATTAAGGCTGCATGTTAACCAGCAGTCACTTCAGAACCATTTCCAAGCTGCTGCTAAATGACCAATTTTATTATCACAACACTGTCTGACAAATTGACCATACACAAGTTAAAACTACAGCTGTACTGTGGATTAAGTGATATTTCCATATGGGTGACTGCTCAGAGGGAAAGTTAGGATTGTTGGCTGTTGTGCCGTCAACTTTTTTTTTCCTCTGTGCTGTCAATCCCAGATGCAGAGAGAGTCTTCTTCCTGAAGGGTTGTGGACAGCGACTCAGCTGTATTTAAAGCTATAGACATTGAAACAGCACATTAAGATCAGGTGTAAAACGTGAGGCTTACGCAGTCATGGAAAAATGACTTTGCAGTATTTTGAGCTGAAAATTTGGGTAACGTGACAGAAGAATTTGCTGAAAGTAGGCACAATACAGGACCTTTAAAGCTCAATAGTTAGTGTGTCGAGTGATTTCCTTAAGTCCTCGAAGTCCAGCATGTAACCCCTATTAAACCTACAGTTAACCCTTTAGCCCTGACTGCACAGGATTTAAGATGATATTAATTAGTGAGCTTTAGAGGTGGATCTTGTTACTTTTGGCAGAGCCAGACTAGCTGTTTCTAGTCTTTATGCTACGCTAAGCATCATCTGGCTTCAGGCAGACGTGAGAGTGATACTGACCGTCTGGAAGGGAAAACAAATCAGCTAATTTCGTGAAATGCCAAAATATCCCTTCAGACAAACACACAAACCTTTTCTTTTTGTGAGTCGCCCCCATGATTTGGGGATTATTTTTTAAATCATATTTGAACCAAATTCAAATGATTATACTTTTCTGTTTGGGCTTACAACTGACGGTACATAAAAACAAAGATATATACACTGAACATCCATGTACAGAGGCTGCATCACATCTAAGACCTGGTTTAAATGAGGATCTGTGGTGTTATTCGGAAGCAAACACAGAAGCACTGGTCTCTGCCTTTATTCCACTTGATCCTGTCGCCCAGTCTTCCCCTCCACCCCTGTGCAGGTACTCAGGGCTCTGAGTCGGGTGCATCGAGGACGCATCTGCCCCACAGCTCCACACACAACAGAGCAAATGAGCATTTGCTGTCATATCACAGCACATCTCCTTGACGCACAGCAGAGCCGACGTATTTTAATATGCTACTTTCTGGATCTGGTGACTGCTGGTTCATATTCAGCGGAAAGTGGAGCTAAATGGGTTTGATTTGAAGCCATTTGTGGGCCGAAGTAATGCAGTTTGGTCTCCAGGTTCAGATCAGTGTGTGCGGTGTTGCCTTGTTTAAAAGGTGCTGCAGCGTCTGTGTTGTCTTTTCATTACGCTGCTTTTATATTACACTCATTTGATCCCATGCTGTGTTCTCTGTGATAACAGCAGCAATCAAATCTTCACAAGAGGAGAGGAGATAAAGAATTCATTGCGACTTATCTGGCAGCAGTCAGTGAAACCTGATTTTCCCACATGCTTCCGTCAGCCTTCATCTGCACCTTAATATGTCTGAGGATGTAAAGGGTTTAGATATGAAAGGAGGCATCCTACAAGAAAACAAAGCATTTGAGACATTATCCATCCTATTAGTCGTGTGTAAACCTGTACAGATGTATGTTTTTGAATATTTTATGATGGCGGATTCCACTAAAATTAGGTGAATTTTTGGATTCACACCCCTCTGATGTTTCTGTAGCTCTGTGACCTGAATGTCTGCTGCTGGATGGGTGCAGACACATTACTTATTTAGGATAAAGCTTGAAAAGCGTTTTTTTTTTCTTATCCAGAGACTTTGTATGTGATGGGGATCATACAGTATATATGAAGCAGCCCCAGATACTTGACCCACAAACATTATTTACATCTGTCTCCTCTGGTTTAACCTACTTATCTAACAGAAATAATAATAATAATAATAAAGCAGAGGATCAGTGACCCCTCTACTCAGCCTGGACTGCTTGGACATCAAACCAGACACATTTAACTGAGTTGGTCCCCTTTAAAAACATATTTTCCTCTGCTGATGTCTTCTGATCACCTGTCAGAGGCGGAACATGCGCGGTGAGCAGCAGAGGAGAGAAGAGAGGCTGCTGGAGGATGTGCGTCAAGATGAACACAGTTACACAGAACAAGACAGGAATTAATGGATTCTTCTCTTCAGTGTAAAAGCAGATAAAATATGTTGCTGAAATATATTTTAATAACTAACCTAAATTAACATCATAAGATTAGACAAGCTAATATCAACTCTGTGCTGTCAGTCATAGATGCAGAGAGAGTCTTCTTCCTGAAGGGACCATGAACAGCTGCATTTAAAGCTATAGACATTAAAACAGCCCATTAAGAGCAGGGTTAAAACCAGGGTTTATGCATTCCTGATAAAATTAAGCATATGTGCAGTGTTTTGCGCTAAAAATTCGGGGAACATGTGAGACCTTCAATAATTTATTTAAAAGGGATACAATATGGGATCTTTGTAACTCAGTAGCATGTAGAAATCCCTTCATAAGCCTAAAGTTAACCTTTTAACATTTTGTCATTTATTTCTGTTTGATATTTAAGCATAAAAATTCATCATAGTCAGGTAAAGTTGTCTTTTTTTGCCATCTTCTGTAGAGTTTTATGCCTTAAATGATTCGCCTAAATTCACATCATAAGTTAACATCAGAGGAGGTAAGCCTTTATTATTCCCAAAGTGGGTGAATCTGCAAAGCTACAGCATCAAAAGGGATAGAGCAAACAAGGAATGTGGTACAAAAATACAAAATAAACCAAAAAATATACATAAGTATTAGTTGTAGAAGTAACGGTATTGGACATGTTGGTGATGTTGCATGGATTCTTTCATGAACAGAAATACTGAGAGAAGCAGTAATATTGCACAGATTATTATCTATACTACACAGTTCTGTTCTTAAGTAGAAAAATAACACTACAGCACATATTCTGCAGAAAAGTAAATATTGCACCGGGTTTTGTTTTTAAATAGTATAACTTTGTAGGATCTTAAACTCCATCATATTTTCTATTTGAAAGCACTTTTGCGCAGTGGGTGTTTTAGATGGATTAGATAGGTAACAGTGACCAGATTCGACTGTGTAAATACCACTTAATTGGGGATTTTATTTTGTAAAGTCGTAAGGGAAGTTCTCTTTGCGTCTGTGCGCGGAAGTCAAAACGGAGACCCCCCTTCCACGGAAAACTGTGGTAACTGTGGTGTTCGGCTGCAGAGATGCTAGACACAGAAAAACAACGAGAAACGCGGGCAAGGGAAAGACGGGGAGACACGGAGGAGGAAGGAAACCAGTGAGAAACAGAGGAAAAAAAAACACTTGAGATGTTTCCACGCACCGAGGAGCACTGTCTGCGCTGCGCTCTTTGGAGATAAAAACGCGCAGAAGGAGCTCGGATCGATCCGAATTCGAGGAGGTGGTGGTTATTGGGGGGCGGTGAGGAGGAAGGAGGACGGGAGGGGTCGATCATGGGGAACGAAGCGAGCCTGGAAGGAGGCGAAGGGCCGCCGTCTGGGCTACCGGAGGGGCTGGCACCTGACGGGAAGGGCGGCTTCGTCCGGGTCTCCGACGGGACTCCGGTCAACCTGAGCGATCTGAGCGAGGAGCAGCGGAGGCAGCTCGCCGCGGCGATGTCAAGGGCGCAAAGCAGGCAGCCCGGAGGCGCAGCAGCTGCACGAAGGCAGGGCTTTTACACTGAAAATCTACCATGCACTTACACTAAAACAAGAACATTATACATGAGAGAGAGAGCCCTGAGTGGTTGTTTTACATGCAGCAGTCAGATCACACCCATTTTTGTCCCATTGTAAATCCTGCCACCAAGAAAACGATCTAATTCTCAGAGCTGACTGTATTAATGGATAATCAGCGACATCTGATGATCTGCATGACCGATCGCTGTCTTTCTGCACCGTAGCGGCATCTCTGAACATTCTGTATCTTCTATTAGCCTCATTTGAACTCGATTAATTTCGGTGTTTGACGCTCAAAGAAGGGATCGCTCAGCTGTTTGTGCTCCACTGTGAGATCAGTGAGTAAAAAGGGGAGACACACCTCCAGTATTTGTGCGAAATTTTCGAAATGCCTGCTGGGTAAGAGAATCTGTCGTGCCCAGTGTTTTTTTTTCTTCCTCCATTATTTGAACGACGCCTTATAACACCTCAGCTAAAGCAATCAGCTGCTGTGATCTCACCAACTATCTGTTTGCTGCTAAATTTCTCCAAATTGGATTTTAATGGTTGCTGCTGCTGTAAGATACAGAGAGAAAGCTGCCAGTGGAAACAACACACCGCCTGTTTCTGCCTTTCTATGCTTCAGATTTCCAATCCTGTTCATGTATTTATACATGTAATGGTGAACCAATCCTCCAGAGGTGTCAGATACAGTGTCATTATGTGCGTTTGCTGCTAATTGGCTCCAACTGAGGGGGGAGAATTGTTATTTATATCTGAGCCAGAGATTGGGGGGGGGGCATCAATATTAATATGACTATAAATAGAATCTCAAGCCTTAATGTCATCTCTCATAGACTTTCCCTCCTGCTGGATTCAGTGTTTTCCTTTTGATTTTGTTCTGTGGAAGCTGGATGCTCGCTGTCCGTGGTGCTGAAACACTCTGCAGTGGACCGACTGAGGCATTGCTACACCACTACTTGTGTTTTCCTCCTGCCCTGTGCAGTCACTCACTGTAAAAAAAAAAAAAAAAAAAAAAATGTATTCATTACAGCAGCATTAAACTTTATTGCCTCAGAATGTAATTGAATAATGCCAGAAGCATCAGGG
Organism: Acanthochromis polyacanthus; assembly: GCF_021347895.1. NCBI lineage: Eukaryota > Metazoa > Chordata > Actinopteri > Pomacentridae > Acanthochromis > Acanthochromis polyacanthus. The sequence continues at coordinate 53,092,128 of NC_067113.1, forward strand.
AGCCTTAAAACTGCAGCCGAAGAAGCCAATACGTCCACATGTTGTCATCACAAACAACATCCATTCGTGCGTTTTTCTTCCGAAGATCACGTTGAGTTTGGTGCTTAGTGTAGTATGTTGCCTCTCAGCCCGAGCTAACAAAGACGTCTTAGCTTTCCCCCCCTCCTCGACCCCAATGGAGCCTGGCGTTTCTCTCTCTATCTCAACAATCTACACTCGGTGTCATTCAGCGGTATTCACTTTTCTGTCAGCTTTACCCCTGGGCTGCTAACTACACATTCTATGCTCACTGATGTGTTGAATGGGCCTAAGAGCTACTGCTATGGTCTTAGCATTTATTAGTAGTGCAGAGATGCTACGTTTGAGGCAGTGGAGTTAGTAGGCATTGGAACCAGTGAGGATTTAAAGCAGGCAAACAGTCCACATACAAAACAAAGTGGTGATAGTTATCCATATAGGCAGCACCATACTGGATTTTGGAAAAGACAGACAGTTTGTTTCTATCAGTGTGCAGCCTATGTGGAATTTTGTGCAACAGTTTTAGCTGCAGTTGCAGTGAAGATAGCAACACTTTTTTATTCTTAGTTTATTTCAGAAGATGTTCCTGAATAATTCAGCTCAAACAGTATAAAGTAATTATTTTTTAAAGATAGTGCACATTCACCAGGATCACTATAATCTGTGGCCAAAAGCTAGTTTTCAGCTCCTCCAAATGTTAAATTGTCCGTTGAAATTACAGTGATTAACAGAAAAGACAGGTGGAGATGGATCGAACTTCAGAACTTTCCGGATATTAAAGTCGTGCTCACTGTTAGTTTGTTATTTTTATTTTGGAGCTGCTTCAGCTGAGAGTTGCTGTGAACTCGGCTAATAAGATTTTCTCACACTGCCAATTTAAGCAGACAATACTAATAACTGATATTAAAAACTGTCTCTGTGTCCCTTTTTGTCTTTTCCAGAATTTCAGAATCTGATGCCCAGCAGCGTTCCCAGCAGGTAGGGGCCTCCAGGGGCCCGACAGGTCTCAGCAAAAGCCGAACTGTTGACGCCTTCAACCAGGGTCCACCTGGGAAACCCACGCCGGGCCGCAGCCCCTCATCTCTCAGCCTTTTTGAATCCAGATTCCGGCAGGAGCCTAAAGACCCCGAGGCCAAGTCATCCGGCATGTTTGGCTCCAGCTTCCTCAGCGGGGCCAACCCGCTCAACGCCATGTCGTCTATGACCTCCTCGGTTTCGTCCTCCATCACCTCCATGGGCGATTCTGTCAACATCCCCAAGTTTGGACTGTTTGGGGACGAGGAGGAGGGAGACGCACCTGCAGCACCTGAGGCCAAGCAGGGAGGGAAACCACCAGCGAAGGGCCCCCAGCAAGGGCCGGGGCCAAAGGGACCACAACAGGGAGGGCCCCAGAGACAGGGCCAGGGTCCTCCTGGACAGGGGCCAAAGCCTGGGCAAGGACCCCCTGGTCAGGGGCCAAGGCAAGGTCAGGGGCCACCAGGCCAAGGACCACCAGGTCAGGGGCCCAGACCAGGCCAAGGACCACCAGGTCAGGGACCACCAGGCCAAGGTCCTCCAGGCCAACAAGGACCCAGGCCAGGCCAAGGTCCACCAGGTCAGGGACCACCAGGCCAAGGCCCTCCAGGCCAACAAGGACCCAGGCCGGGCCAAGGTCCTCCTGGTCAAGGACCCCCTGGGCAGGCCCCCAGGCAAGGTCAGGGACCACCAGGTCAAGGCCCTCCAGGTCAACAAGGACCCAGACCAGGTCAAGGGCCACCAGGTCCAGGAGCCAAGCAGGGTGGTCCTCCACAGCAAAAAGGAGGCCCACCACAACAAGGACCTGGGAAGCCTGGACCCACACAGCAGGGACCACAAGGCCCTGGGGCCCGTCCTGGGGAGCCAGCAAAGAGTGGTGGGCCTCCTGGTCCGCAGGGAGCCGGAAAGCCTGCAGGTGGACTCTGTCCACTGTGTAAAACCACTCAGCTGAATACTGGATCTAAGGAGCCGCCAAACTACAATAACTGCACAGAGTGTAAGAACCAAGTGTGCAGCCTCTGTGGCTTCAGCCCCCCAGACTCAGAGGTAAGACTGTTGTCACTTTCTGGTGGTTGTTGTTGTTACTTTGTTCTGCTTGTTTTCCTTACATTTTTAGAATTTTAGAAAGGTTAATGATGACTTAACCGATAATAAGTTAATTTCATGTCAGCATGTTTTTTTATACAGCTGTGAGCCATCCAGATATCTGATTGTCAAACAAGACTCCAGTCCACAGGCAGCAGACTGGCATTTATCTGATAATACACCAGACAGTCCATGTTATTGATTGCAGAGGGTGGAAAAGGTCACACATTATTATATTTTCTATGTGAAATAACAAATTTTCACTGCACTGCACACTACACTGCAAAAATGTGATCCTAAAATGCATTCACTCTTATTGTTCAGAATTAAAATGATGTTGTTTTAATATTCTGCGAGTAAGAAGAATGATGAGTCAAGACTTCTCTTGTCCAGATTTAAATGAGCATCATAAAATAAATTGTGAACCTGTTTGGAAACAATGGAAATGAGCTTGGCATGATTCAAATGTTAGATAAAACAATGCGCATGAAAAATTCGACACAACAATGAGTTAAGATGCACATTTTCCAGTACATCGGAATCCAGCACTAGTCTGCTAGCAGCATATTGCTGTTCTGTGAGGCTGGCAGAGGGAGCACATCTCATAAGAGTGGCACATGATTTGAGAAACAGAGGGACCATATGGACGCAGGGAATGTTGATCAAGGTGACTCATGTCATGGCCACAGGAAGATACTGTGCCAGCCAGCGAGGACACTCAGATACACATGGGCTGTAAATGCTGCTGGGCCATGACTGTAGCACAACAGAACGCTGCTTTTGTCTGCAAAAATACAATATATTGGCTGATCGAAGTGTTTACATTCATGCAATAAGCACAATTATACACAAAAAATACACACATTGAAGTGTTCTAGATAGCGATCAAACTGTCAACACCGGACCTTTTACACGTTGTACTTTGCGCACAGTGGAAACCAAGGTGACGTCCAAACACTGACATAGAGCTCTGTGGTGTAGCCTGGCTTTATTGGGAGCAGCTCTTGATAGATTCTCTATAGTCAGACAAAATACAATTAAAAAAACACCTTGAATATGAACATTGTTTGTTTTTCTGACAGATTAGTATTCATGTAGGTGTTGCTATGTTTGAATTCTCTCATGTAAGAAGCAGTTCGGCTGGGGAAAACAGGATTCAGCATCATTTGACACACTATTTACTGGATGTGTCTTTGGAATTGTCTTTGTTTTACATTAAACAAAAGGAAAAGGGTTATTTTTTGGGTTTTAACTGGCTATGCTTGCTGGTGTGTATACTGTAATTGCGCATGCCATTGAGGTTTGTGCTCACAACAGTGTGGAAATGTGATCTAACCTATCTTTTGTTTCACGTACAGGGTAAAGAGTGGTTGTGTCTGAACTGTCAGATGCAGCGAGCGATGGGAGGAATGGATCCTCCTGGTATGACCAAACCCAAGCAGGGCTCGGCTCCTCCCTCGCCGCAGAGACAGGCGTCTGGCAAACCTGGCAAGCTACTCATAAAGCAGCAGAGCACCAGCGACCAGGGGTTAACACCACCGACCACACCGAGGCAGAAATCTCCAGGTCCCACGTCTCCAGGGCCGCTCTCTCCGGGTTCCTCAATGGGAGGATCCCCCAAAATCGACCCCAAAACAGGTCGCCCCATCCAGCAGAAGTCCAGCCCCCAGCAGTCTCCAGCTAAACCCAAGCAGGAGTCCAGCTTCTTCGGAGGGTTAGGGGGCATCAGTTTAGGAGGCCTCACAGATGCAGCTAAGCCTCCCGCAGCTGCTTCACAAGCTGCCGAGTCCGTCACAGGGAAGCTGTTTGGCGGCTTCGGTGGCTTGATGGATTCATCGAAACCTCCAGCGCAGGCTGCTCCAAAGCAGGAGGAGTCGGTGACCGGGAAGCTGTTTGGAGGTTTTGGAGGGTTGACAGAGTCGGCTAAACCTCCCGCTGCTGCTTCTCAAATGTTTAGCTTCGGATCGTCCCTCTTGAGCTCAGCCACCAATCTGGTCACCGGGGAGGACGAGCAAGCGGCTCCAGCTGGGTCACCGCCGGAGTCTCCAGTTGATTCAGGACCAGGTTCTCCTCCGGATTCTGACCCCGGCTCACCACCCGACTCACCCTTCTCTGCTCCTGGGTCACCGCCTGATTCAGACTCTGCTCCTGACACTCCACCTGCTAAGTCTAAGAAACCCCCCAGAACCATTTCTGTGGAGAAAGAAGAGAAGGTCCAAGCAAAGGAGCTGCCTCCAGCTGCCGCCAAGGCTAGCTGTCCTCTCTGTAATGTGGAGCTGAACATGGGATCGAAAGATGCACCGAACTACACCAACTGCACCGAGTGCAAGAAGGCAGTGTGCAATCTGTGTGGATTCAATCCCACTCCTCACTTAGGAGAGGTAAGAAACCCTTTTGTTGTTGCCGTAGTCTTAAGCCCCACTGCACCGACCAGTAATTTATGCATTCTGTTGTATATAAATAGAATGCAAACATCCTCTAGACGTTTCATTGAAATAGGTCACTGTAGAGATATAATCAGGAGTTTTCAGCTGTGCGATTTTTCCTACTAGCAACCAGCAAAGCGCTCTGAGAGGATGATACCATGTTGTTAGTTGTGCTCAGGACAGTAGTTTATCTCACCGTGTAATGATATCTGCACATATTTGACCACTGAATGAATAGATGTGGTCAGTTATGCTGCATTTCAAAATCCGTCTCATTACAATGATGCTTCCTTTAGTTGAGAGGGTGGCCAGAAATGCGAAGATGAATTAGCTGGTTTAAATGGAAGGTCTCGTCATTGTAGAGCACTTCAAACAATTGACACTTGACTCTGAAACTAAACACCGTGTGTACACTATCTGTGAGTGGGCCATGTGGTCGTGTGTGTAGAACGCACAGTTTCTCTCCTGTTGGGAGTGTCATTTTATTGTGAAATTTGGGCGCACGCTTGTACGAAAATATGCAAATAACCGTGCAAATGTTTGCTCGTTTGTGTGTGTGAGCGCGTGGAAACCAAACACTTTTGGCCGCCTTATCTCCTGAGGTGTGGGTGCTGGGTTGCTGGTGTTCCCACAGTGTGTCGTCTCATGTGGAAGCACCATCACAAGACTGTGTGTTGAGCTCCACAGAGCAGATGGTGCTCGATGGTGTAGGATCAGTCTATTATGGGAACAGAGGGCAAAAAGTGTTTGCGGTTGAGCAGCTTCTCAGGATGCGGGACTACATTTATTATTCCATGTGAAGCCTCCTAGTTATTTCCCTAATGCTGCATGACCCATAATTGACAGTTGCATTACGCGTTGTTAAGCTGAGTAACTAAAGCCGCTGGTGACTTTCAATGTTCGATTTTACCCTCTTGACATGGTCATGCGATTCAGGGCACATCACGTGTTCGTCAACTCGAAGCTCTATCCTCGCTTCACGTGTTAACTACTTTATTTAGCCGCTGGTTTAAGCGTGTGTTTGGTAATCTGCTGTGTATTTCTGGATCTCTGAAGAAGCCTTTTGAGGCAGTGAGTGGAACTTGGCTGGGAAGCACCTCTGACCTCCACCATATCCGTGTCCAGGAAGTGCTACGCTTTCAAAGAAATTTAATTTTGGAAGAATACTGATTTGCTTTACTTTACTTTCCACGAATATTTTTCAGATAAGAAAGGGGCACCTACAAAATGTGATGATACACACACTTTTCATAGGTCAGTAGAGTCTGCTCTGACATTTTGGGAAATATCCTCAGTTGCCCTCTTCTGGACAGTTAGATGAGAAAATTAACACTACTCACATATCTGTTATAGCTGGGTGACGCAGTATTTTTCATCCATCACTAGGTAAAACATCCAGACTAACCTTTCAGCTACATGTTCTAATTCCACTGGTGTAAGGGGAGACTCGACTTCTGCATCTCCTCTTCACTTAATAATAATAATGAAGTTGAATTTCTTTAATCTTTTACTTTACAACAATTGAAAATATTGAAATCAACATACACACCATTTACCAAGTGCCCACAGGTGTTCCTAATACTTGAGAGAAAAAGAATCAATTTCCAGCTACAAACAGCGTGCAGTTCAGTTAAAACGTAACTGAATTTTTTGTCATGCGACCATTGGTCAGAGCTCAGCCAGTCATGGCTTCTGGATTTCATCAAAAAAGTGCAGAATTTTTCATCATGAGTTCTTCTTTGAAAACAAAATCTGGTTGATGATGTTGATGAATTATCACAACTTCCAGCTTAGATTTTGTTAAGGTTTCTGAACCAATGGCACGTCGCAGATTAGGAGTTCATAGACCGTCAGATATTTCAAAATCTGACAGTTTCTGACTTTGATAATTGATCATCTGATCATTAATTTTGATATTTTAAAAGTAAGACAGCATGGTTTTTGGGTTCAGAATCTGCAAAACGTTGATGTTCTGGTTAAACGGGTTAAACAAAGAAAAGAGAGGTTCAAACTCTGTGAAGGCACAACCTAACGTTTGACTACTGTTGCATGTTTAAAGTGTGTGTATATACCTGTGGTTGTTTGGCCTAAGGACAGAGAGAAGAGCGGAGGGTGGCTGTATTTTGAAATTCTGTATTTTTATTATGTTATATATTCATTTGTCCTCTCCTAATTTCTAAACTAAACTAAATTCTACAGTTCACAATTGAGATTATCTCTGTTTTGGGTTTTTTTTCATTATTTCTTGATCCTTCACCCTATGGGAAAGTGAAGACAGACAGCAGAATGGGAGAAAGAGTTGGGAATTAGAGTAGCAACCTCCTGGGGACCAATCCTGGACCAGCCTTACAGCAGGGAACTGTTGGTTTTACTTTAATGTTTCTCCACAGACTAAATAAATGAGATGGAACAAGTTATTTGGCGAGTTTTAGTAGGTCCTGGTAGACTTGTTTTGTTACTTTGTGGTGGCATCAGACTTCTTTTTGCCCTAAGCTGTTGGACTGCTTTCTGTAGCTTCATATATGTGAACATTTTCATTTGGAAAGAAAGCGAATAGGTGTATTATTTCCTAGCTAACTGGACAAAAAAACAAAACAAAACTGGAACAGCCGTTTTCAAATTAATATTTTGATCTTGCTTCATATAGTTCAGTGTAGCTGCACAAAAAATATGAAACTTACAGTGATGTGACACTTGAGATTGAAGAGTATTTATTTGTCCTAGAGTATACAGCGATGAATGTCTGACATGTTCTGATGAATCTGTCCTCTACCACACTGCTAGTATTCCAGAACTAGATGATCCCTAGTAGCTCAGAGCAGTGACAGTGCGATTAAAGTTTTGTCCACTTCTGAAGCTCTGCTTTTCTAAATGCACATGCTTGCTGGGATAACGAAGAGCCGAATCACTTAATTGAGGCCAAGCACGAGGGAAAATGTAATTATGAAGGAGAGATGGGCACACAGGCCACTGATGCTCTAATTGGATATAGATTAGTCCTTTCAATACCCTCTTGTCTTGAGGCCAGAATCACGAACTTGGTTTTGTTTTTTAAGTGTTGTAACTTGAAATTAGTACAAGGACGATAGATCACTTTTTTTCTGTCTTGCAGGACTAAATAAGATCCATAATTAAGCAAAAATAATGGGATTGGATGTAAGTAGATCTTGAAACAGCAGTCCGGTGTGGAATATTTTGTACAAGACACACACAACACCTTGGTTGAGTCATCGACCCCCTACGTCGAGTGCCTTGCTTCTGTGTCATTCGCTGTCATAATGTCGGCTGTCAGCAAGGGTGCTTCTGCTGACGCATGTGAGTGGGTCACAGTGTGTGAGTGTGTGTGTTTCATTTGTAAGACTGTAGAGTTACTGAGCGTGACATTAGACAGGGCAGATTGGTGTGAGCTTCAATTTGTAGGTGAGTATCTAGTTTGAATGACTTGAAGAATTTCGACTTTTTCTGGTCCGTTTAGGTGAAGTTCTATGTGTCATTTAATTGGAACACCGAAGGCTGATCGTGCATGTGCAGGGTTATGTGTCAACACGTGTGTGCATGCATAATCTCTGCCTCCTAAAGGGATTTAAAGGCCAGCAGGAAGCTTGTCATTTCTATTGGGGCTTGATCCTAGACTCAGGTGTTTCTGCTTAATCCCCATCAATATGAGTTGTGAAAATAGGCACCCCAGAAGGAAAAGCACTCACCTTAATGTGTTTTCTCTTTCTTCTTTTACTTTCTCCCCATCTCACCCCTCCATCCTTGTTTCCCTGTCACCTTTTCTCGGAATCCTTTTATCCTTTCCAGCCGCTTCTTGTCTTCTTAGTATCTGTCAATCTGTTTGTGTCTCTTTAAGACTTTATAAAGTCCTGTTTTGTTTTGGTTTTGTTTGGTGCTACATCCTTCCTTTAAACACAGTATTTTCTGGGTGTCAGACTCTCCCTTAGCGGTGCTATCCCTCTGCTTCTCTTACCGTCGCTGCCTTTGATGTAGGGAAAGCCTGTGTTTCGACTGCTGCCGAGCGATGCTACTGTAGCTCAGGCTCCATGTCATGTTGCCCTTATCGGTAATGAGTGTGCTCGTTGGAGAAGTCTTACGTAAAATGGGAGCGGCACCACTTTGCTAACAAGCACAAATCAGAGGATCCGAGCTAGGAGAGGAGCTGTGTGAGTTACATCCTGCATCACCTGCACCAAGAAAGAACATCTCTGATTGACAGCATGTTTGCCACAAAACCGTAACCATAACCTGATAATTGGGCCATGAACACCAGGGTGCTGAGCTAATAACCTAAAGCGCAGTACTTGTATGGACTGCAACAGTGATGTGTTCACCTACTGTTGTACCCACTAAAGTGCATTTGAGTGATAAAGTTTGGGAAGGAAAGCTCAGTCAAGTAGGGACGTGGGGCATTAAAGGTCTTTTATAACTCATCAGTATTAACTTTAACTTAAGCCCAATCGTTTCTTTACATCTCTTGTTGCCCAGGTGTTGCGGTGGAAGAGCACAATTTGTGGCAAGACATTAATACCATAGATCTTATTTAAAAGTTGACATAAACCAATAAAAATCAATTCAGAACCAGTTCTATGTACCTCCGAGATCCATAAATGCAATCTGAGTCAATCCCAGTTAGTCTTGAACACATTAGCTCTGGTCAGAATTCTTTTAGTTTCACCGGAGTCTTTGTCATGGTGGCCCGTTGCTAACTGCACCCCCGCAATGCTCTCTGCTTGCCCAGATTAACATCTGTAGTCCAAGTGACAGCCTCTTCGAATCACCATGTTAAGAACACAAATTACGAGTAATTTTCTTGTTAAACAGTAGACATAATAAATCAGTTGTAAATACCTCTGAGATATGTGATTGTCATCTCAGTCAACCCCAATTTGTCTTAAACACATCAGCTCTCGCCAGTGGTCATTACGCATCACAGAAGTCTTTGTCATGGTGGCTGCTGCTAGCTAAACCCCCACAATGCTCTCTGCTTTCCAAGATGAACTGCCCATTGTCGGGTGACTGCCTCCTCGGGTTGTTACATTATTAAACAATAAGAGCTTCCAGCCTTGAAACCAGTAACTACAGCAAATCTACAAGACATTTTCTGTCATTCCTGGAGAGATCACAGGTTTTAGCATCTTTTGGACCTTGTTGAGCGGCACATAGTTTACCTCTGACACTACATTTCTGACAGTACCCCACATGATCACCTATGCAACATAAGGAAACAGCTTAAATGCAGAGATGCTATTCTTAATGCATTGCTGATCTAGTGTTTTTGAGCATATACACTGGATTGACTTTAATAACTTTATTGTAGTTGAAGTTTGTATTATTTTGGAAAATGGTAGTGAATTGGGACTCGATGTTGGCAGATAAGAATTAAATGACTGAGTCGGATTGGATCTGGGGCAAAAAAGACTCAAGCGATCTGAATAAATCATTGGCGTGAGCAAAATGATTTATGATTTCCACAGCGTACATCCAGCTTGTAACATTCAGCAACTAGAATACTATTTATGCTTTGGTATAACTGATCAAATGGTGTCCCTAGTTTTTAGTCCTGCTTAGTGAGACCACTCTGTAGGACATAATGTTCTGGCTGCACCACAATATCATTTTTCTGTAGGGGAATAAAGATGTTGTGGCTTTTTTGCATTTCTTTAACTAATCAAAGTTGTCTTGGGAGGAGTTAAGTAAAGCATGCAGCTTTGGTGTTTCCTCAAAATAGTAACGGGTGGAATAGTTTGGATTCAGGGAGGCAAGGGGGTTAAAATTAATAACCCACAGAAGAGAACAGATCAAATCCTGCTAACTTGATATTTTCAGTGTGGTAGATTGGTAGCCTGGAGCTTGTTGTTATTACCTGAAGTGAAGTGCATTTTGAAAACTGTAACACTCAGGTAGTGGAAGGAGAGGAGAAAGCAATCTGGCATGAGTGGGCCAGTGGCAGGCTTTTATCCACATCGGGCATCCTACTTCAGTGATACACATTTAGAAATTATTTGCATGAAAATAACCCATTCCTGCTTGAAAATGACTTGGATGTTAGATCACCCATACCTGCTCACTGCAGCTAAGCACATCAGCTCATATTCAGTACTGCTCAAACACTGTAAAAGGAATCTAGACGTCATTATGCTAAAATCACAAACCAATTCTGAAGGAGGATAGAACTATGGAAGCTTTGACCCTGTAAGTAGATGGGATTGGATCCTCAGATTTGTTGCGTATTAAACTCCAGAAGTCTGAATCCATGTTTTTGAGACTGCCATCAGGACACAGCATCGGCACGGTATGTCTTACTGCATATAAAACAAAACCCCATATGCACCAACCACCAGAGGGATTCATTAAATAAACAGGAGCTGAAACTTAGTATTTCAGATAGAGGGGGAGGAAAAGCCTTGCAGCAATATAAATATGAAGAAATATAATGTGTTTTTGAACATTATACAAGCAAACATATTCTAGTAGACCCCAAACCTGTGAATGTGCATAATACAGTATTGTCTCTTTATCCTGAATCCTGAAAAGATCCTTCAAAACAAAGTTAATAAAATGGCCCTAAGCTTTGGGAAGCAGGTCATTCCCATCTGCTGTCAAACTGGCATTCAGGTTATACTGTTTCACTTTCATCTTGTGGATTTGTTTAGCCTCAAAGACTTGAAACAGAGGAAAAAAGTGAGCGCTAAGCTAGCAGTTTCTTCTTCGCCTACTGCATTTGAATGCGCTAATATGTTGTTTATTGACCATCTTGTCGTCAAGCTCTGGGTCAGACAGGGAACAAGAGTACTTTGCATTCAGTTTTTATTTGTGCGTCTGCGTGTGTTAGTGTGCACATGAAATTCTAAAGATGACATTTATTCATGTGTTGTGGAGGCTTGTAGATTTCAAAAAAGTTGTGTTTTTAGTTAATTTAGTGTCTGAAGTGACAAACAGATGTGTTGCTGCAAATGTGTGTTTGCATATGCACGTCTTTGTTTGCACATACATGTTTTTCTTGTTTGTCACGTCTCTGAGGCGAACGCTCAGTCACTGCGTGGTGTTTCCTGTGTCCTCCTTCCTCATTGTTATTCTGTGGTCGTGCCCACACCTCCTCCCACAGTCTGAACCCTCCTGAGTCTGCACTGGCAGATAAAGCCTCGCTCCATGGTCATACAGACACTCATGGACATGCAGAATACACTCTGGCACAGCCTTTGGTATCATCCAACTGTCATACAGAGAAGGCCTTCTCCAAAGCCCCAGCCTGGGATGTTTGGCCCTTCTTTTTTACATCCCATCTTACACCCGCTTATTAGCCGAATCTGTTGCTCACTGCACTTTGATTCCTGTTTGTGTGCAACTCCGACTAGTCTATATCTGCTCCAGTTGCCTCACAGCTCTCCCGTCACTTGGCCACGAGGCTGAAGTGTACAAAAATAGTCACAGCCACAAAAGCGAGCCACAAAAGGGAGAGAGGGGAGAACACAAGAGACTGCAGGGCAGCTCTTTTGTGTTCCCTCTTTCATATTTCCTCCTTTAACAGGGTCTTGCTGCTGCACCAGGCAACCCACAGAGTCCCCCTCATGGCCATATTGGAAAGCATGAAACGGGTGGTATTTTTAGACATTAAGGTGATGCTGTGAGCTTGTCGGTTGGAGAGGTGTTTTTGCTAATTTGCCAGTGCGAATGCTGGCATTTGAATGGGAATATGCTGCAAATATTACATTCACTTTTTGCTTGGGTGATAAATCTGATATTCTGCTGGCTTGTTCACCATATTTGCCGGTTTCAGGACCTTGTTTGGACCGAATAGATTGAAATGAACTGTCCTCTGTTCTCCTTTTTACGCCGCTCTCCCTCCACCTCTAGTGATTCCCAGTCATCCACTTTCTAATTCATTGGTTTTTGCAGGCTTAGCAGGGGCAACATTTTAGCTACTGAGCCTTAGGTGCCAAGAGGGGTGAAAAGAAGCCAAGGCGTCAAGTGTGCCAGCACCGAGCCCTCATCAGACGGAGAGGACGATGAGGCAGGCAGGCAGAGACACTTGAAAACACACATTCTGGCACCGGCCTCATCTCGTTAGCACAGGCTGTTGTACCTACATCCTGACTGTTGCCGCTCGCTCTCTTTTACTCCAGTAACAGGAAACTGTCTGATGTGAGTCGAAGCAGCGAGCGGGTTCTGTTGAATCTGGAGTGTCTGACTTCTCCCCCTGAAAATTGATATTCAGTAGGTGAGGCCGACACCGCAGCTCGGATTAGGAGACGGTTTCACTTCCAGAAATCATTTTCGTACCCTGAAAAAAAAAAAAAAGAGTCAAGTGGATTTGCGTTTTTCCACATTTAAAGTAGCGCCTTTCATCCTGTTAGGAGAATGTCGAGAAGTGGCAAAAGGGAGTACAGCTGGACGGTTTGATTGACAGATTGTGAGAAACAGACGACGTCCTTGTGGCAAAGCGCTCCTGTTCATTCATAATTAAATGGTGGAATGTGAAATTGTGCGGAATCCGGGCTGAAAACTGTACATTTTTATGATGACGTAAGAAAAAGATGTGATATGAATAGCAAACACAGAGACAGATAACATTTCAATGCAAAGAGGAGGAGGAGGATCGTAACGGAGGAGACAAGAGCGATGGCCGTGACAGAAAGCGGAGTCCGACATGGGAGTGGAGGAGGAGAGGGGTGTCACAAAGGATATGGGTGCCAGCCTGTGCAGCCCGAAGCAGTGCAGACCATGACAACCTGACTATTGTGGTTTGTTTTAACACTTGTGACTCATGCTTCTGAGTCACATTAACAGCACCTATAGGCAAGATTTACTATCTGAGGAAGCAAGAACTGTAACATCAAAGAAGATTTGGGGAAGGTGAAGGAAGTCGGCCAACACGGGTCACAATAAATATCAGTGTTACTATGCAGCATACTGCTGTGTTTGGTCTATCTGTTTAGCGTCTGTGAGGCTCAGTTGTGTTTCCTTTTTTGTTTTGATTTTTTTATAAGGCCTGAAGACGATTTCTGTAAGACTGAGACTAACAGAGTTTGTGACTTCTGTTATGCTTTGCAAAGTGCTTCATTGTTAATACCAGGATTAACAGTTTATGGAATTGTAAATACAATTTTTCTGATCAGTATTGTGATTTTAAAAAAGGGAAACACGTTAAACATTAGTCTTCTTTAGACATACAACTTTGAAATATTTTTAAAAAAAAATAATATTAATATACACTAGCATTCAAAAGTTAGGGGTCATCTAGGCAATTTCATGTTTTCCATGAAAACTCACACATTTATTCATGTGCTAACGTAATTGTACAAGGGTTTTCTAATCATCAGTTAGCTTTTCAACACAATTAGCTAATTTAATGTAGCATTAGAACGCAGGAGTGATGGTTGCTGGAAATGGGCCAAGCATCTACATTTTTTTTTCCAGATTATATTTCAGTAGTTCATCTACTTTTTTGAATGCCATCTGCATGATATAAGCATAAATCATCCCATAATAAGCCTTGCAGTATTTGTCAAACACAGAGACTATGTGGTGCTGTTCACAATTATATGTTCATAAACATTTAAGATTTTTATTTCATGTCCAATTTTACACAGGTTCTGAATATGCTGCCCCAGTTCAAAGCTTGTGCACCGCATTAGCTTGTCATTTTCTCACTCCTTTCGTATTAGCACACACTCTTTTCTCTCAGTGTGTGTCTCCACCTCTTCACATCACATCTCCTTGAAACAACAGCAAGCATCCAAATGCCCACAGCTCATTAGGCTTAGTCTTTACACTGAATGTCTGATTCTTCCTCTCCTCCTCTGGTTCTCTTCTCCTGTCCACGTGCACTGCTAATGGCAAAGTGGGAAACAAATGTGTTTATTAGTAGACAGTGAAGCAATGCACATCTGATGGAAACTAGTATATTTAGGTGAACTATAACCAATAAAATGGTGTTTCTAGTTAAAGCTGCAGCAACTGTTTTTAGGCTACATGAGGCAAAATAGGCCCATAGGTACATATTGTCACCTTTTTTTAGGTGATACAAACAGCAGATTTTACAGCTGTGTTTCTGTCACCCAATGATTGCAACTGCAGGTCTCCTCGTCCTTCTGAGAAAACATCTAGGTTTTATCTAGATTTTTCACTAGTAGAACTGGTAAAGCAGCATTAATACAATATTTTTGGAGGGATAGGGTGGGGTGGGGGGGGACTTAAATGCAAGTCCAATATAAGTGTTGACCAATTATTGGATTCAGTATCTTTTTGCATCCCATCAAAATACATTCAACTGTGTTGACTCGAGCGCTGTCCCGCCCACCATGCTGTCTGACTGGTTAAGCATCAAAACAAATAGTCAATCTAGACTGCAGGATGAATGTTCAAGTTTTTTTTTATTTTAAAAAATGCAGTATGTAAAACCTACATAAACAAAGCCATATCAGAAAAATTTGTGTTGGAGCTGACGGCAAAATTTCCGTTCTAGGTATATGGATTCCTGATGTCATTTATCGGCTTCCTTAATTACTAATAAAAGGCGTTAGTATCAGCTCTGGAAAGAAGAAAAACATGTCAGTTGGCCCATATTCCAGTATTTACTCTCTTTTTTTAGACTGTGTTTCAGCATCTTCTAACTACAAAGAGAGTATCCAGCTCTGTAGCTGCTAAATGGTATAATTAATATTATAATAACCGGCTAATTGCGAACTTCATCTGTCTGCTATTTTGTGCCAAGAAGATAGTGAACATTGGAGCATTTTTTGCTGAAAGGAGAGTAAATATTGTAGTCAAACACTGTAACTACAGCTAAGTTGTACACTGTAAAACCAAAACAATGAGCTTAATGAATGTTAAACCTGACATAGAGCTGAGGGGAAGTGCGGAGTTTTGCATTACACATAGTGTTTTATTCCCATAAATAGTATTAATTGTTGCACTTTAATATCAAAAAATAGTGATGAGTGAAGTTCCTGTGTTAGGAAGTGACTTCTGTTTGACACAGAACATGCAGTGGACTGGCAACGTTTACTTTAAAGGTACTTAATAATCATTTAAATAAGAAGGAAAGGAGTCTTAAAATCCTGCCGCATCATAAGCAAAACCCAAACTTCTTCTATTTCAGATGGGAAACTGAGACATGTAGACAGTTTAGGACGTGGGTTGTAGATAAACAAACACAGATCCAGACAGAAAATGCCCTGAAAACAAAAGTCTCCCACTCCTTACTCCCTGAGCTCAGAGTATATATAGACCCTTTCTCACACCTCCTCCTTTGTGTCAAATCCACTTTAAAAACCATAAACTATTCCACACCAACACACACTTTGTCTTTCTGTTTGTCTTTTTCACTCACTTGAGATGGGAATATCAATCCACAGTAGAGTGACATATGCTGACACTTGTCAAGAACAGAAGCATTGATGCATTTATCTGTCATGTGTCAGCTTTGAGTCGGGTAAAAGATGTGTTTTCTGAATGGGATAATTAACTTGTTCAACCTTCGGGGAATATTTTTCATCACAGGACTCATATTTAGTTTCTGATCAGTGTAGCCACAGTCTTTTAAAGCTGGTTGAAAAGGCTTCTCTCAAAATCTTTTTGACAGCAGAATTTATTCAGCTTCCCCAGTCAGGTTTTGCTACTTCTTTAGGGATGAAAGCCAACAGTCTCCTGGTCTTGTGCCCAACCCTTAAGGCCATTACCACTCATTTAGTTCCATGATTCAAATGAGAATTAAATGAACACATGTGCGTGGAAATAAAAGGGTGAATTCGCCACACCGAAGCCAAGACGGTAACATCTCGAAGAGCGGGACATTTATTAGGGCAAAGATCTTTTTTGGCTTCTGAAGCAGCTGATGCTGGGATGTTCCAGTGCATTATAATTAAATTGGCCACTCAGCAACAGCCATCAATGAGAAAAGGGCAGCGGCTAACAGACTTTAATTTGAGCGAAAGCATTAGCATTGAAGGTGAGGTGAGCTGTGGTGCAGAACGAACTCCAGTCTCTACTCTTTGTCATTTTTCATATAATATGGATTATTTTGTATTTTCCAACATCTGAGCATAGCATTGCTAAGCCTTTTCATTTCAAAGTGATTACAAAGAGTATATCGTTGTATAATATGGCCACAAATATGTCATAACTTAAATTGCCATTCATCAACAACATTTCTCATGAGCGTTAGCCACATAAACATTGTTGAAGCCACATTGTTGCTGTAATTGTTGCCAGTAGATAGCTAAAATATAGATTGAATCCACCAGTATTGTGTGTAAAGGAAGAGGTTTTTATTTTGGAAGACATTCTTATTTGCTCTCTTGCCAAGAATTAGTTAAAAATATTTCATATTTGTGTGTTAAATATAAGACAATCCCAGCTGCTGGGGAGCTTAGCATAAGGACTGCATGGAAACATTTCATCTGGCTCTGTTTGAAGCGCGGCTGAATGATTTGCTGAAAATATCTAATTGCTATTTTTATGACCGATATTGCAAATGTGATGGGACCTGTGATAAATATGTAAGTCGAGCTTCAGTTCAGCCTTCACTTTGTAAAAGATCTACAATATATTAAACCGTCAAAAGGATAGCTGTCGCACAAGGAGGATGACATTGCTTTGTGAAACCGCTGACATGACTGATTAAACTCAGATGCTTCAAATTCCAATTTCAGTTTGAAATTGATTAGTTGCTTGGCCCTCGTCTCAACGTAACAAAATGTGCCTGCCAGCCTTCCTCTACAAAACTCACAAATGGACATATTGCTAAATGATCTACTTTCCATTTACTTGCGGAGTTTATATACCACATTATTTCTTGGACAAGTGCTGCTTTTGAGCTTTGACGTCTCTGTGAACTGGCCAGAAAGCCAGCAGAGACTCCAGGTGGTGTGCAGATTTTGCTACCTTCACACAGAATAAAGCAGGCTGTTTCCCTCTATTTTCAGTCCTAATGCTAAGCTCAGCTAACCAGGATGAGAGTATTATCAATTCTTGCACCGAACTCGAAGGAAGGTAGAAAAAAAGCCCAGCAATGTTGAACTTTTTCTCCACACTTTTCTGACAAACCGATGCAACTAAAAAAGCCCTCATTGTGCAATAATGCTGAGCAATCAAAGCCCATTAGATAACCTTGATGTGGGGCAGGACTTTGTGCCACTATATGTGTAAATGACGTCAAAAGCAGTCTGCACTGTAACATTTTAAGGCCACTCTTGGCAACTGCTTCACCCTTTCCCTCACTACATTTATGTTCCTTTTCTCCTCCTGTCTTTAGTTTGGTCTGTTTGTGATTCTCCCTACTTATCTTTCATCCTCCTGCCTGCTTCTCCTGCCTCTCACACCGTTATCACCCTTTTTTTCCTCACATCCTCACATTTCCTCTACCCCACTCCTTCTCCATCCTCTCATCTGTTTTATCCATCTGTCCCATCCTCGTCTAGATCCTCTGTTTAAGATAAGATAACAGTGTATTGATCCTTGTGGGGAGAATTCAGACATCACAGCAGCTGAGGAGGAATCCGTGTACATATAGAGAACAAAAACGAAAGGATAACATGAATTAATATGAGCCAGGATGAAAATGATGCAAAAATAAATAGAAAGTATATGTGCAAGAATAATATTTAAAGTGGATTACGAGGGAAGAGAGAGTGCCAGGCTCCGTCTAAATTTAGATGAGCAAAAACCCTCACAGGATCCCTCGTCTTAATCAAAGAGCGGCACCGACCTTCACAACACTCCAACTCCCTGCTGGAAACAATAAGCTAACATGGGTACGGCCCATCTCATCCCAATATCTGGTTCCCGTCTGCGGTTTTGTCTTCTCTCCGTGTCCTTGGAGGTAGCTTGAGGAAGATGGAAAAGTTTTGCAGCGCTCCCTATGAACCTGCCCTTATTCATTCATGGATGAGCTTGTATTTGTTAGAGAGTGTCGTGTAGGAAGAGAGAGCGAGTTGTTCTTGCCTTCCAAGTTATTTCATGACTTTAATCGGAGTGTATGTATGTCATCGGCACTGTCACAAACTCATCTCCGTGGGTGTTGGTTTGTGTCAGCTCTTTGGTATCGGTGCCCATGTGAAGTGAAAACGTCCTTGATGGTGATGTGCGTGAGTGACTCCCCTGCTTTTATGAATCATCCATGCTGCTGTTTACAGAGCAGACACAAACCTACAGAGGCACATCATGTTTATTTGAAAGCTGCAATATGAAGAACCATTACATAAAGCTACACCTGTTTCATTGGGTGTTAATTACAGGGTGAGACTGCAAGAGAGGAGTGAGCCATCCCATTAATTGATATGCTACTGCTTAAACCCCATTTTTGAAGTTTGTGATGGATGTGATGGCAGTTGTGAGGCATCTTCTCTGATGGCAGAAAAAAGCAAAGCTTGCAAGTCCTCAGATATTTCCTCCACCAAGGAGCGCGGTGGAGTTATGTGACGATCGGTGTTCGTTTGTCCATCTGTCTGTTCACAACATTACTCAAAAACAAACTAACGGATTTGGATGAAATTTTCAGGGAAGGTCAGAAATGACACAAGGACCAAGTGATTAGATTTTGGAAATGATGCGGTGTATAGTCTGGATCCACAGATTTGTTAAAGATTTCTGTATCATTGCAAGATAGCGGCATGGTGTCACTGTAACTATGACAACAAGTGAATGCTACGTCAGCTGCCTGCTACATATTTAGGTCATACAGTTCGGTATCTGTACACAACGTACACATGCATAATGCACGCCTGTGCTCAGTGCAAGGTCATTTTGTTTGTGGGTACATCTATATTAAATGACCACATTCTATAGTGCCGGGATTTCTGATCACCAATAACTAATGAACAAATGCTGCATTTCTGACAATGCTATATGGGGGAATGAATGGACTTGGTGGAGTACTGCACTCTCTGAGTGCTTTTCTTGTTAAGATAGGTATTCAATTTGCAATGATGTTACACAAAAATCTTGATGTATTGATTATAAAAATGATCTGTACATTGACTGATTCACTAGTTTCCAAAGTAGGTTTTGTGACTCTCGAAGGCATTGAGTTAAGATCATGAGGTGATTTTCAGAAATCAAATAAAATGTGAACACTTAGAAATAGCATATTTTAGCCAAATTTTTACAAAGGATGAAAAGTAGTAACTAAATCGATCAATTATATCGTTTTTTTTACTGTGTTTTGTGACTATTTTGTTGCATGTGTGAAGTCAAAACTATTAAGATATGGCATCGTTTACTTTTGCTATTCACTCCTGCTCTCTGTGCTCACATATACTGATTTTTAATTCAGCTGCATTCCCAAGAAAGCTTTTCTCACTTAAACATTTTTCTGTTTTTGGTGTCACACAAAAGAACAAGTCTAGAAAACGTGATGGAAATGCAACCCATTTAGACTAAATGTTAACCAGCAGTCACTTTAAAGCCATGTCCAACAGAAATGTTGTGTTAAAAAGCTGTGTTGTAAGTTCAGCAATATTTCCATGTAAAAAAATCTGGTCTTACACGCTTATCGATGTCTTTGTCAACTGCAGAGTGGTCAAAAGTTTTACATCATGCAGAGCGTCTTCTTCCTGAAGCAACTCAACTCTATGAAGCAACGACAGTGAAACAATTGAGCTGAAAAATTGAAAGACACATGCTGAGGACATATGAGACTTTCATGATTTTGCTGAAAGGGGGCACAATATGGAAGCTTTAGACTGAATCACTTCTAGGAAAAGCAAATACCTCACCTAACTGACGGACAGACTTGCTTCAACTGTGCAAAGCAGTCCTCCATATTCATATACACACGTGGACAAAATTGTTGGTACCCCTCAGTTAAAGAAGGAAAAACCCACAATTCTCACTGAAATCACTTGAAACTCACAAAAGCAACAATAAATAAAAATTTATTGAAAATTAAATAATCAAAATCAGCCATCACTTTTGAATTGTTGATTAACATAATTATTTAAAAAAACAAACTAATGAAATAGGGCTGGACAAAAATGATGGTACCCATAACTTAATATTTTGTTGCACAACCTTTTGAGGCAATCACTGCAATTAAACGATTTCTGTATTTGTCAATGAGCGTTCTGCAGCTGTCAACAGGTATTTTGGCCCACTCCTCATGAGCAAACAGCTCCAGTTGTCTCAGGTTTGATGGGTGTCCTCTCCAAATGGCATGTTTCAGCTCCTTCCACATATGTTCAATGGGATTCAGATCTGGGCTCATAGAAGGCCACTTTAGAATAGTCCAACGCTTTTCTCTCAGCCATTCTTGGGTGTTTTTGGCTGTGTGTTTTGGATCGTTGTCCTGTTGGAAGACCCATGACCTGCGACTGAGACCAAGCTTTCTGACACTAGGCAGCACATTTCTCTCCAGAATGCCTTGATAGTCTTCAGACTTCATCGTACCTTGCACACTTTCAAGACACCCTGTGCCAGATGCACCAAAGCAGCCCCAAAACATTACTGAGCCTCCTCCATGTTTCACCGTAGGGACAGTGTTCTTTTCTTCGTATGCTTGGTTTTTGAGTCTATGAACACAGAGTTGATGTGCCTTACCAAAAAGCTCCAGTTTGGTCTCATCTGTCCAAAGGACATTCTCCCAGAAGCTTTGTGGCTTGTCAACATGCATTTTTGCAAATTCCAGTCTGGCTTTTTTATGAGTTTTTTTCAGCAGTGGTGTCCTCCTTGGTCGTCTCCCATGAAGTCCACTTTGGCTCAAACAACGACGAATGGTGCGATCTGACACTGATGTACCTTGGCCTTGGAGTTCACCTTTAATTTCTTTGGAGGTTGCTCTGGGCTCTTTGGATACAATTCCAACGATCCGTCTCTTCAATTTGTCATCAATTTTCCTCTTGCGGCCACGTCCAGGGAGGTTGGCTACTGTCCCGTGGGTCTTGAACTTCTGAATAATATGAGCCACTGTTGTCACAGGAACTTCAAGCTGTTTAGAGATGGTCTTATAGCCTTTACCTTTAAGATGTTTGTCTATCATTTTTTTTCCGATGTCCTGGGACAATTCTCTCCTTCGCTTTCTGTTGTCCATGTTCAGTGTGGTACACACCTTTTCACCAAACAGCAGGGTGACTACTTGTCTCCCTTTAAATAGGCAGACTGACTGATTATGAGTTTGGAAACACCTGTGATGTCAATTAAACGACACACCTGAGTTAATCATGTCACTCTGGTCAAATAGTTTTCAACCTTTTATAGAGGTACCATCATTTTTGTCCAGGCCTGTTTCATTAGTTTGTTTTTTTAAATAATTATGTTAATCAACAATTCAAAAGTAATGGCTGTTTTTGATTATTTAATTTTCAATAAATTTTTATTTATTGTTACTTTTGTGAGTTTCAAGTGATTTCAGTGAGAATTGTGGGTTTTTCCTTCTTTAACTGAGGGGTACCAACAATTTTGTCCACGTGTGTATATATAAAGTGATGCATCCTACCTGGCAAGGTAAACACAAGTATGACGTACAGATATCTGAAATCTCTTGGTTTCTACGTTTTGAAGTCAAAGCTGCTTAAAAAACAAACATTGCCTTTCTGTGGTTAAGGAAATCCACTAAAGACTTATTAGTCCGCTGGCCTTTCAGGGTGATTACTGTAAGGCTTGTCAGTAGGAAATACGTCAGAAATAGCCACTTAGCTGTAGTGCAGAGTTATATTAACACGTCTGCTTCAGTGGAAAGGTTACCAGTGGCTTAAAAAGATGTGACTCAGTTCTCCTGACATGCTGTAACAAACACATTAAGTGTGTTTGAGAAGGCAGTAAAATCTTCTGGCGTGCCTGTTGTGATGTCTTGATAACGTCAGCAATAACTGGCTCTGAAGAGGCTGACCGACTGTCTGACTGAGCGGCTTTTCCGCATTTCCTATCGACGGCCATCTCTCCAGCTCTCAGTGGCTGCTCTGTCTGGTTTAACTGATGTAGCTGTCAAGATGGAGAAACTCCCCTCTCAAAAGTCCTGCCAGCAGGGACTGGTAGAAGGGGTCAAGTTGGTAACACTGGCACAGACACACAAACGCACCAGCATGTGCACCGGCATCTGTCCATCATCAAGTCTGAGGATTCACTGGAATCCTCAGACAAGTCTGTCAAGTTGGAAATATGCGTCAGCAAACCGTTGTGATGGGAGGAGCCCTGGCACCTTCATACATTCTCTTCTTCCAGATAATAAAAGCAGCACTTTCATTATTACTAACTCCATCTTCTGAGTCACAGTTTCTCAAACACTCTAAAATATTTGCCAAAACCCTTTTTGCTGCCTTTTTAGGAGTGACTATGTCTATGCCAGTGATTCTCTCTAAAGTGTGAACCTTCTACTGTTTGTGCACGGGCTGAAACATGGCGGTTCATGCCTTATTTAATCTGACTTTGCTGCTGCCACATTCCCTCTGTCATTTCCTTCCACCCCCCTCCTGTCACCCTGTTTCTTTCTCTCTGTGGTTGGAGAGAGGTTGGCTTGTCTGCTGCATGGCTTAACATGCGG
Organism: Acanthochromis polyacanthus; assembly: GCF_021347895.1. Lineage (NCBI taxonomy): Eukaryota > Metazoa > Chordata > Actinopteri > Pomacentridae > Acanthochromis > Acanthochromis polyacanthus. Next base: position 53,115,147 of record NC_067113.1, read on the forward strand.
GCTGCGATCTCCTCGGAAGTTTAGCATAAACCCAGATGTTAAGCCAGGCGAAGGCATTCATACGAGGGGGTCACAGAGGAATGTTGGAGCACTTGGCGAAATGTGAAATGAGGTCTTTGTGTGTGTGACTGTGGTTTCCATAATGCATGGTTTGGTTTGGTGTCATTGCAGTGAATAGGTGGGTGTGTTTGCAGTCCTCTCTAACCCTAGCATGTTGATTGTTTATCTTTTTCACTTAAAGCAAAGCAACACTGGATATTAAACTCCAATAATACCTGCAGCTCTTGAATTATAGCTCCCAGCATAGCCTTAAGTCTTGGTATGTTGCTCTTGAGTCCTGTGTTTAAGTGAGTACCTGGGAATATACAGTAATAATAGGACAACCATGGCAGGGAAGATTTAGTAGAGCTGTGAGATAACACATGAGAAGAATTGTGCCAACGAGTGCTTATCCAAAAACTACATCCCAGTTTTCTAAGGCAGGAATTATGGCAAATTATTGTATTTAAAGAAAAAACTGTGCTGAATATGTTCTTTAAATTGGCTTCTGATGGGCTTCACCATCTGAATAGAAATGTAATCAGAACTAAATGAGATGTTCAGGGAGCAGTGGGTCTTGAGAAAAACAGCTACAGTTCACTGACTCACACAACTGTCAAGCAGAGAGTCCTTGTTTTTTTTGGTTTTTTTTCTGTTGTGAATGTTTGAAGCAGTTGAATTACCACTGTAGGGTAAAAAACTTCAGCTATGAACGCATTTTATTCACAAATTTCAAGCATATCTGTGTATAGGGTGTGTATATGCATGCATACGGTCATAAAGACACAAATACACATTCAGACACAGTCTCTCTACATGAAACGTCTGCATAGGCCACCCAGACCTTGCTGGCTTGCCTCGGTAAACCCCTGTCCCATTACCATGCATTATGCATGGCTCTATCTCTTAAGTCCCACAAATGTAAAAGCCTCCCTTGAAATAGAAGAAGTTATGCAGTCACAGTGTCGTTTTAACTACGTAGAAGCTTGCTGTTTAATATAGCTGTGTTATTATGAGTACAGGGTCAGTTATATTTATTTGTGTGGATCTTTACGCAATTTTGTCAATCCATGCAAATCAAACAAAGCATTTTACACATACTCTGCATATACAGTAAAATACAACAGATCTGTGCCAGCTTTTATTTAATATACACTGCTCAAAAAAGTTAAAAGAACACTTTGAAAACACATCCTTATTTCAATGTGGGGAAAAACAAACTGGATATTAGCATTGATATGGACTGGATAATGTGTTAGGAATGAAAAGATGCCACATTGTTTGATGGAAATGAAAATTATCAACCCCCCAGGAGGGCTAAATTCAAGACACCCCAAAATCAAAGTGAAAAACTGATGTGACAGGCTGGTCCATCTTGCTGAAATTCCTTGGCAGCAACTCAAAATGGTATTCAGTAGTTTGTATGGCCTCCATGCGCTTGTATGCATGACTGACGATATCGGGACAAGCTCTGAATGAGACGATAGATGGTGTCCTGAGGTATCTCCTCCCAGAACTGGACCAGGGCATCACTGAGCTCCTGGACAGTCTGAGGAGCAACCTGATGGTGTCAGATGGAACAAAACATAATGTTCCAAAGGTTTTCTATTGGATTCAGGTCAGGTGAGCATGGGGGCCAGCTAATGGCATCAGTTCCTTCATCCTCCAGGAACTGCATGAGTTCTCTTACTACATAAGACCGGGCATTGTCCTGCACCAGAAGGAATCCAGGACCACTGCACCAATGTAAGGTCTAAAAATGGGTCCAAGGATTTCATCCTGTTACCTATTGGCAGTCAGAATGCCATTCTCCAGCCTGTAGAGGTCTGTGCATCCCTCCATGGATATGCCTCCCTACACCATCACTGACCCACCACCAAACCGGTCACACTGAACAATGTTACAGGGAGCGTAACGTTCTCCACGGTTTCTCCAGGCCATTTCATGTCTGTCACATGTGCTCAGGGTGAACCTGTGAAAAGCACAGGGCACCAGTGGTAGACTTGCAAATTCCTGTGTTCTATGGCAAATCTCAACCGAGCTCCACGGTGCCGATCAGCGAGCACTTGAGGACACTGGACCCTCAGACCACTCTCATTACATCTCTTTCTGATTGTTTGATCAGAGACATTCACACCAGTGGTCTGCTGGAGGTCATTTTGTAGAGCTATAGCAGTGCTCATCCTGTTCCTCCTTGCACAAAGGAGCAGATACCTGTCCTGCTGATGGGTTGAGGACCTTCTACAGTCCTGTCCAGCTCTCTTAGACTAACTGCCTGTCTCCTGGAATCTCCTCCATGCGCTTGAGACTGTGCTGGGAGACACAGCAAACCTTCTGGAAATGGCACACACTGATGTGCCATCCTGGAGGAGTTGGACTGTCTGTGGAACCTCTGTAGGGTCCAGGTATCACCTCATGCTACCAGAAGTGACTCTGACCCTAGCCAAATGCAAAACTAGTGAAAACAGTCAGAAAACATTAGGAAGGAAAAAAATGTCAGTGGCCTTCACGTGTAAACTCATTCCTGTTTTGGGGGTTGTCTCATTGTTCGCCCTCTCGTGCATCTGTTGTTAATTTTATGAACACCAAAGCAGCTGAAACTGACTAAAAACCTCCTCTGTTACTTACTAGTATCCCACATGTTTGACTAACTTGATGCAATACTTAGATTAAAAAGTGTTCCTTTAATTTTTTTGAGCAGTGTATATTTATATTCAAGGGGTTCATAATACGTACTAACAATCTGTTTTGTCTTTGTGTTACAGAAAGAATGGCTTTGCCTCAACTGTCAGACCCAAAGAGCCATGTCAGGCCAGCTGGGAGACATGCCGCCTCCATCCATGGCTTCCCCAAAGAAGCAACCACCTGCTCCTGCTCCTTCCTCCTCCCCTGCCCCTGCTGCTGTAGATAGCAAACCTGTAGTAGAAGCAGCAGACCAACCCCCACCAGCCTCTGAGGCCAAGGTAGTACCTTCAACTGTTCCCACAACCACACCTGATAGTGCACCAATTTCACCTGATCATAGTACCCCTCCTCCTGAGGACATCCCGCAGGAAACACTGCAGTCAACAGAGCATAGACAACCGCTAGCAGATAAATCAGTGTCAGAGAGTGTAATTCATCCTGAGCAAAAAAATCCAACTTCAGATGATTTAGCTGATAGTATTCCAGCAGCCCCACCAGTTGAGCAAGAGCAGAACAGCAGTGAGAAAATAGCAGAGGACCATCCTCACCCCGAGGCTCAGTCATCTGATTCTGATCAGCAAATGCAATGTACAACTGTCAGTGAAATCCCAGCAGTTGAGCAACAACAGAAGGTAGCAGAGGACGACCCTCAGCCTGATGCAGAGGTACCTAATGTAGAGCAACAAGCGCAGAGTGCACCTGTCAGTGAAACCTCATCAGCTCAGCAACAACAAAAGGTAGCAGAGAACCAACCTCAACCTGATACACAGGCAGCTGATTTTGATCAACAGCTGGAAAGTGCAACTGTCAGTGAAATCGCAGCAGTTGATCAACAACAGAAAGTAGCAGAGGACCATCCTCAGCCTGATGCAGGGATTTCTAATGTTGAGCAACAAGCACAGAGTGCACTTGCCGGTGAAATCCCAGCAGTTGAGCAACAACAGAGTGGCTCTGAGAATGTGACAGAGAACCTTTCTGTGTCTGTGGAAGGTGAGATGCAAAATCTGTTGACTAATACAGGTTTAGACAAGACAGCAGTCCCAGCAGAGGTAGAAACTGAGCCAAATCCCACGATTACTCAGAGTGGGGCTGCAGCTCCCCAGACAGATAATGAGAAAATAGAGCCCGCTCCAGAAAAGCTTCCAGAAGTGACAACAAATTCAGTTGAGCCAAAGCCTCCTGCCTTGATCCCTGAGGAAGTCACACAAAACGCTGGCCCTGTTCAGCCTGATTCTAGAGCTGCAGAAGTAAAAGAGGAGAAAGTGATCGAGGTCACAGCTGAGAAACCTCCAATAGATGAACCCCAACATGCTCCGGCAGATCAAACTCCATCAGATACAGTAGAAACAGCTGTCAATGAGGACAAAGCAGACATTACTACAAAACTTGAGCCTGATAATGTGACACCTAATGTTGAGAGTAATGTTACCGCAGAAATAATAACAGAAGCAGAACCAATAGCTCCTGTTGACAAAGCTGATGTCCCTACACCTGACAAGACTCAACAAGAATTAAACTCTGAACCAGAAAAGTGTGTAGAATCTGAGAGCCCTTCTGTGCAATCAGAAGCAACTCCTGCCTCAGCTTCAGAGGAGAAAAGTCAGGCAAATGCAGTGGAAAACAAATCCACAATAAAAGAAAACGAGCCTACTCTACCTAATGTGGCAAATAATTCTGGTGCTCCACTTGAAGAAGAAACTAAAGCCGTGGAAAAAGCAAATGAGGAGAAGGCTGTTGAAGATAAAGTTTCTCAGAATGTTGTTAGTAACGATGAAATAGCTAAACAGATACTACCTGGGAGGGCTGATGAGGAAACATCAGTCGAGATAAAAACAAACGCAGCTGCAGAGAGGGTTACTGAGGCAAAAGCTGACGAAGGGAAAGCTTCTGAAGAAGAGGCGGTTGAAAAGAAAACAGTTGAGACAGCAAATGACCAGAAACCTCTGGAGGAGATGGTTAATAAAGCAGAATCAAGTCCAGCCCTCAGCTGCACTGAAACAGAGAGCAGTTGTTTTGTAATAGAGAAAGAAGAACCAGAAACAGCAGGGGAGCCAGCTCCAGCTGTCCCTGAAGAAATGCCAAAAGAAAAAATTGAGATAAATAAAGAGATAGAACCAGGGACAACGTGTGAGCCTGCTGGGGAAAGCCATGTTGAGACAGTATCAGCGTCAGAGAAGTCGGAAGAGAAAGAGAAGCCTGTGATCGAAGTGGAGAGTGTGCCAGAGAAAGAGGAAAAGCAGACACCCGAAGCAGCTGATAAATCTGAGGAAGCAAAGGGTATCTCTGTTCCTCCAACCACTAACTCTGAGGAACAAGAAAAGGTCAATGTCAAGGTGCCAGAGCAGAGTGTTGAGGTGTCATCCTCCACTATTATTAGTAATACTCAAGTCAGCGATAAAACCTGTGAGGAGAAACTCCTCCAGGATGAGACAGAAGCTGGTTCACGAAGCACTAATGCTGAAAATCAACATGAAGTAGAGAGAGAGGAATTAGCCGTGACAGGCAATGATGAAAAACAGCCTAAGAAAGTTGCAGAGCCGTCGACCAGAGAGGAGGAAGCAAAACAGGACAAAAAAGAGGATGAGTCACCACCTGTTGCTGGCACCATCCTGGAAACTATTTCTGTATCAGAGGCAAGCACAGTGTGTGACAAAGATGGCACTGCAGAGCTTGATGGAGGAGAGAGCACAAGATCAAAGAAGAATCAAGTATCAGAGGCAGCTTCTGAAAATGAAGGTGCTCCCATATCAGTACCTTCAGTCCCTGTAACAGAACCTGAAATACTAGTTTCTGTAGTTAGTGAGCAGGAAGAAGCCCCAAAGGAGGAGAACATGGTGGAGAAAAAGGAGGCTGAAGCTCAGCCTCAGGAAAAGCTCAGCGGTGAAGCTGCTGTCTCTGAGGTGACTGTAGAATTTAGCGCATGTAGCATAGATCATAGAAGTATCCCTGAGTTCCATTTATTTGCTTAACAACAGAAATGTTAAACACATTGAGGGAGCTAAATATTACTGACTAAATATTCTGCTGTGTTGAATAATATTTATATCTAAACACTGAAATTTGCATTTGAATGATTTCATGACCGACTGTATGTATCATGTTTCTGAAAAGTGGAACCTACTGTTTGTGATAATTGTAGTTTTCTTCACTTTGTCAACATCAGTGGTTTTCTAGAAATAACTTAAAGTAATTAGCTTTTGCTATCGCCTAATTATTGTGTTTAAATAATGCACCACAATAGTTAATTGAAGTAATTAAAGTTACAGAATGCTTGTTTTAATCTCAATTTGTCATTCCTGAATTTATATGCACATAAACCTTGTGCACATACAAGCCCAAAACTTCTAGTTTAGAGAGTCAACTGATTATACCCGATTGCATCTGATACTCATGATTTTTCCAGTCATCTGTACCGTTATTCTTATTAACCCAGTTTTGATGAAGTGAATGAATTTTAAAATGTACTACTTTTGTTCTGATGCAGTCACCTCTCCTTATCTGTAGTCACCACTGTGTGCCCTGAGCAATGTCTGCCAGCAGTACAATCTACTCAGTTAAATGTCACAAGTAACAGCCTATCGACACTGAGGGACAAATGTTAAAAAATTCTCTTTTAATTAACCATCTGTGAAACACTTTTATTGCAATAAGTACTGAAAAAATGTTGTTGTCTTTTCAATCCCTCAGGTAAAACCAGTGGAGATGTTGAAAGAGCCTGGAGTGAAAGAAGTGGCTGCCAAAGAGGGTAGTCCCACCAGCCCATCAGACATAGCAAAGCTGGAGAGCACCGTCCTTCCCATTCTGGAGGCCCAAGCAGGCACAAAAGAAGAGGAGAAACAAACGGACACTCTAAAGAGCAGACGTAAATTAGAGGTCCTTCCTCTCTCTCCTGATTCACCAAGTTCAGAAGAGGACAGAGAACTTTTTGAGAAGAATGCCAAAGGGACCACAAAGAAAAAGCTGCTTGTGCCCATGGATATCAGGGCGGATTCCCTGGATGATAGCAGTGAAAGCTTTGGAAAAGAAAGCCCAGTGTCAGGAGATGATGAGGACTTTATCAGAAAACAGATCATAGAAATGAGTGAAAATGAGGATGCTTCTCCATCTGATGAAGAAAATCTAGTGCGGCGAAAAATCAGAGAGGAAGAGAAGAAACAAACAGAACAGAAGAAATCAGAGACTGTGGAAAAGAGTACATCAGGTAAAGTCAGACGACTTACCAAGAAAACCACAATAAGTCCAGATGATGAAGATAAGGAACTCAGAATGTCACTGGATAAACCTGATACAGACAAAGAGGAGGGACCAGAAGCAAAAGAAAAGGAGCCTCAGAGTGGTACTGCAGTTCGCAAATTCCAAACTATGGAACTGAATGCAACCAGCAGCCCTATCCGTATACCTAATGATGATGGCGAGCCTGAAATGGAAAGCCTGACAGACTCTCCGGATGATCGATCTAGAGGTGAGGGGTCATCCAGTCTACATGCATCCAGCTTCACTCCTGGAACATCCCCAACATCCCTCTCATCACTGGATGAAGACAGTGACAGTAGTAGTCCGAGCCATATCCGTTCTGGTGAGGGCAAACAACACAGGAAAGCCAAACACAGGCAACCTGGTCAAACATTGCCAACTATCGAAGACTCTTCTGAGGAAGAAGAATTAAGGGAAGAAGAGGAGCTGCTCAGGGAGCAAGAAAAACAGAAGGGCTCAGGAAAAAAATCAAAGAAAGACAAAGAGGAGATTCGAGCCCAGAGAAGGCGAGAGCGTCCAAAGACACCACCAAGCAACCTTTCTCCTATTGAAGATGCCTCACCAACTGAAGAGCTGAGGCAAGAAGCTGAAATGGAAGAGATCAGACGATCGTCCTGCTCAGATTTCTCCCCGAGTATTGAATCAGATCCTGAAGGGTTTGAAGTCCATGCTGCGAAGATTGCAGCAGTCCAGAAAACATACCAACTGCCTATATCAGTATCTCTTCACTCCCCAACAGATGATCAAAATACTGATAAATCACAGAAAAAACCTCTCAAATCTGCCGATGAAGCTTATGAAGAAATAATACTGAGGGCTAAATCACCAACACTTGACAAAAGTGAGATTCAACCAATAAAAGAGTCTCTTTATGGAGGCATGCTCATTGAAGACTATGCCTATTCATCTCTTATTGACAATTCAACAGCTGATCTAGGGGAGCCAGAGAAGATTGCTGTTCCTGCACAGCCCAAAAAGCTAAGATCACCAGATGAAGTTTATGAAGACATGATAAAAAAGAGGAAGGAATTCATGCAGCTGGAGCAGGAATACCAAAATATGCAGCCAAAGAAGGAAAGCATTGCCCCAGAAATTGTTCTACAACCTGCTGAGAATATCATCTCGAAAAGCAATACAGTAACGTTAGGCAAAGATGGGAAGCCATTGTTGGATGCTGAAACTGCCTATGAAGAGCTAATGAAAAGAGTCCTGACTCCTGGAACAAGTCCAACCCAGCAGGGGCCAGAAGTGGATGCCACTGCATCTAGAAAGGCACTCCACCCCATCCCAGACTTAAAAGTGACCCAGTGCTCTTCAGGAGAGTTGTCTTCTGATGATGAGAGTATAATTAAAAAGGAAGAGGAGATAACAGCAACTGACACTAAGCCTGTGAAAGAGATTTCTGAGCCTCCTCCATCATCCACATCAGATCAGCAACCTCACACCACAATCACAGCACCCCAGGCTGATGCTGTAGACTTGTCTGGTGCACTCACAAAAACATCAGCCCCTGTGATTACTAGCGTACCACCCTTGCCCACAGTCCCACAGTACACACCGAGTATACCCAGTGTAGTGTCAACTGCCCCACCTGTGCCCCCTAAGCCAAATGTCCTGCGTAGGGCTAACTCTCAGGAAAAAGCAGAAGAACCTGTTGCACCACCACTGCCTCCGCCCACCCCACCAAAACCTACTGTATTTCCCAGGAAACCTCCAGTTCCACTTCCACCTCAGGCTTCAGCAGCTCCAATAAGGCCAGAGACAACAACCCAAGGACCACCTATAAGACAAGTAGTTACTCCAACATACAAACCTCATGTTCCGCCACCTGTTCCCCCAAAGCCATCCATTCCTGCTGGGATTGGGGACTGCCACAGACCAGGATATGGTGTCAAACCACCAATTGCACCAAAGCCTGGCTCACAGCCTTCTTCACCTGCCCATGCTCCATATCCAACAAGGCCCACTGTACTTCCCACAAGTTCTAATGAGATCGTCCTGAATCTGAGCCCATCCTCTGAGAGCAAACCATTTCAACCCTCACCAAAGTCTCCTTCTTCTCCAAGATATGCCAGCAATCTTCGTGACACATACGTGGTTATCACACTGCCATCTCAGCCTAGCTCTCCAGTAGACAGTGTCACAACTCAAGCTACGTCTAGCCCTGGCCCAGCATCTCCTTCACGCCAACCACAGGATGGGAGTTATCACCAACCACCACCTCAACCTCAGTCATATTCACAGCAGCATCAACAACCAACTCATCCTCAGACAACCAGGGTTCCCCTGGCATACACACGAGTCACAGAATCCATTGAAAATCAAGAGATTTGTGGCCCGGAAAAACATGTATCCAGTTCTTGTCATATAATTGAGGCTGTATCTGCCTCAGCTCAGGCACCTGTGGTTTTGCCAAACCTCATCTCACAAGTGGTTACCACAGAAGTCCAAAGGACCACTGTCTCTGTTGTTCATGAAAGGACTTCACCACCAGTACCAGCGCCTAGGGCAAATGGAGTTCCAGTCTCGTTGGAGAAACCCAAACCCCAGTTGCATGCACAGAATGGTCAGACCTTCCAACCTTCTGAGGTGGTGGATCTTAGGACTATGAAAGTGGACCCCGAATCAGACATGAACGGTGTGGATCTGTCTGCTGGCCCAGACTCAAGACGTCAGTCCTTTGCAAGTGATGTCAGTCGTCATAACAGTGCAGTGCAGTCACCTGTGGTCAACCTCAGTGCTGAATCATCTACTGTTTCTATAGTGACGGATAGCATCACTATTGTGACTTGTTCTGCCACAATCCACCAACATGACAATGTGGACAGCAGTCAAGCATCTTCAGTGCCCCTTCAGTTAACAAAAAATAAGTCCTTTGAACCAGTTTCTCAAATTATATATCGGCCAATTGACTCTCAGCCCTTCACTCATGCTACCACAGAGATTCCTATTAACCTCTCAGTCGGATCAAGCACAGGTGGAGGAACTTTCCAGGCTATCCCTGTCACTATTGCGCCCACTTCTATTGCAAATTGTGTCGCCAATGGATTACATACTGGTACAACCTCAGTGGCAGGAGCTGTTGACCTCAGCACAACAAAACCTTTCAACACTGTGGTATCAGTGGATGCTACATCTGCAGAAGTGGTCACAGCTGTAATCACAGATGATGGCAAACCAGTGGATCTAACTGCAGGAAAAAGAGCTGTATGCTGTGATGTTGTGTACAAGCTCCCATTTGCAGGAAGTTGCACGACTCAACAACCTACCACACCTCTACCCGAAGATCGTTTTGGATATCGTGATGACCATTATCAGTATGATCGATCATCTTATGGCATGAGAGGGTTTGGAGGGATTAAACCATCAATGTCAGACACTAATTTAGCAGAAGCTGGCCTGTTCTTTTACAAGAGTAAGAACAGCTATAATTTCAGTGGCACGACAGAGGGTGCAGTAGATCTTACCTCAGCAAAGATTTCTGATGCAGGTCAGTGCAGTGACATTGCAGACCTGTCACTTAAATGTCACTTTGAACTGCCTCCACTTATTCATGGCTAATGTGGCATTTTAATATTTTTTTGATTTGTTTTTATTTTATTTTGCATGGACATTTTTTGTTTTTGTTTTCTGTCATAATGAGATTTTTGCATGTGCCTGCATGCTGTTATGCTTGTTGCACCTCAGTATTGGATTTTTTCCCCCTTGTTCCACGTTTTTCATAATTTGGATAAGGCATGGCTTGCTTCAACATTAAATAAGTCTGCAATATGGGACTGAACTGATATTTTTGATTTTTGACAGGTGAAGCTGTTGACTACTCCAAGAAAGGGGCTTACGCAGGAATGACTATTCCACCTTATTCTCAAGCCAGAGTCACAAGTGCTGCTGGTACACTCTTTGGTACAAGTAGTGTTTTAAGGTCTTCGAATGGAGTGGTCTATTCTTCTGTTGCAGCACCAATTCCATCTACATATGCCATTACTACCCAGCCTGGGTCCATATTTAGTACAACATACAATACTCTGTCAGGTATGCACACCAGCGACACCATGCCTTCCCTGTCCAACCTCCAAAACTTGCCACTTACACGGTCCCACAGTTTTCTCTCAACCATCTCCACTAGTGAAACAGAAGAACAAGGAGATGCCCCACTTAATCTGGAGATGTCTAGAGCAGGTACTACTGCTGTTAATGCTGCCACTACTGCAACAACCTCTTTATCCCTTGACTACACTGATGCATCCCTGGAGGCCATAGCTGCTTCACTGGAGGCTCTGTCTTCACCCATGGTTCCTGGGGATGGCCAATATCAGGCAGAGCGTGAAAGGCTAGAAATGGAGAAACTCAAGCAACAGCGCCTGGCTGAAGAATTAGAATGGGAGCGGCAGGAGATTCAGCGATTCCGTGAACAAGAACAGTTCCTGGTACAGAAGGAACTGGAAGAGCTGCAGGCCATGAAGCAGCAGATATTGTCCCAGCAAGAGGAGGAAAGACAAGCTCACCTTATGATGCAGAAAGAAACGTATACTCAGCAACAGCAGCAGCTTGAGCAAATTCAGAGACTCCAAGAGCAACTTCGTTTGCAACTGGAGGAGCAAAAGCTTCGTCAGATGTATCCTAGTGGGGACATGCCAGGGCATGGTGTGCAGGAGGCACTTGTCTTAGGACCTGATGGCACAGTACTAGCCAGAAAGATTACAGATAGTGGGTGCCAAACAGATGAAGAAGATGAAGCAGTCAGCAAAGCTTACACAGCAGGGAGAAAGAAGAGAAGTGCTAAAAAGAGTGTTGATAGTTGTGTACAGACCGATGATGAGGATCAAGAGGAATGGGAGGCTCAGACCAGAAGTCGACAAGGCCGGCCACGTACTGCCAGGGGTGATCGGGGTGGGCAGTCAGAGATGTCTCTTCAAGCCCACACTGAGATTTCTATACAAACAGATACAGAGGGGAACATTATAATGGACACCAGGATGGAGCTGTCAGACTCTGAAAGAACATCGCCAAAGAAACGACCTACTCCCCTAGAAATAGGTCAGTCTCCTAACCTCAAAGCTGATTCTTCTACACTTCAAGCCCATCCTAAATCCCCCAAAGTACTCTATTCTCCCATATCCCCCTGTATATCACCGAGTAAATCCCTTGAGTTTGTGTCCTATGATAAATCCCTAGGTGATACAAGCCCACAAAAGCAAAGAGGAAGTACGGATCCATCAAAAGCCTCTCCAGCAAGTCCCAGAGGGTCAAAATCCATGCAAAGATCCATGTCTGACCCGAAGCCCATGAGTCCAACAGGAGAAGAAAGAACAACGTCCGGCACGCAGTATGGTGATAGTGTAAGTACTATCAGTTTACACAAGTCAGTTCTTCAAGTATGTAAAAAAAAAAAAAAAGGATGCACAAAACAAAAACATTGGTTTATTTTCACTTTCACAAGATGAAGATGTGATTTGTGTTTAAACTTCTTCTTTTTCCAATAACATTTAAAATTTATTTAGATGTTTCTGAAGAGGTGTTTCCAGCTTGAGCCCATTTCTTGATAAAATACCGTGGGGTATGGAAGTCAGTTTTCTGCCTGAGCAATTCACCGTTGAGAATCTCATACATACATAACCAGATGGAAAACAAGCTGAGCTTGCAGGAAAATACTGAGCTGTCAGAGATCCATAATGCTTAATGCGAATAAATTACCTCTTTTTAGACTAAAGAGTGGATGTTAGTGAGTAGGCTGTAATACCTATAGGCAGGAATACATATCTTACTGAGACCCAGAACAGGTGGTCAGTCAACTGTATTTTTAATAGCCTTATATACACACACTACAAAACACCATGACCCCTTTTTAATTTTACAATGTAAATCGATTCATACAAATTATAACAAGTATTTCAAGTTAATGTTTTCTGGGTAACATGTTTCAGAGACAGTCATTCAGATTCTGAGGATTACACACCCAGTTGGCTGCTTTATTTTAGGGCTTCAGTTCCTATAGTACTAATATTTTTTTACTTACAGGGGAAAGGCTCAGGTGGTACACCAACAGGCACTCAAAAGAAGGTGAAGAGGACTCTCCCAAATCCACCATCAGAGGATGAGTCAACAACGACTGGCCAGACAGCATACAGCACTGGTTCTGCTCGCCGAAGAATGTGCCGTAACTCCAACATGGCACGTGCAAAGATCCTACAAGACATTGATCGTGAGCTAGATCTGGTGGAGCGTGAGTCCTCCAAGCTCCGCAAAAGACAAGCAGAATTAGATGAAGAAGAGAAAGAGATTGATGCCAAGCTTAGGTACTTGGAGATGGGCATTAATCGTAGAAAAGATGCGCTACTAAAGGAGAGGGAGAAGAGAGAAAGGGCCTACCTACAGAGTGTTGCAGAGGACAGGGACTACATGTCAGACAGTGAGGTCAGTAATATACGAGAGACAAGAGGTGGGCATGGAGGTGGTGAAGATGAGGAGATTGAAGATCATGGTCTTGAACGTCCCAGGACAGCTCCTCAGTCAGAACTGGACGACTTTGTCCCACCTCAAACCAAGCATGAATATGGCAAATACTCTCAGTACCAATACCCTCAAAGCCAATACCAGCAGTCTCTCTACCAGAATCCCCAGTCCTACCAGTCCCATTCGATCTACTCTTCTGTCCCATCACTCACTAGCTCCCAGCAGCAAAGTTACCACCAGATGCTCTTGTTGCAGCAGAAAGCTGCTAGACAAGCAGCCCTTCTCTCAGAGCTGGAGTCAACTAAATATGATGTCATTAGCCGTCAGCCTGATCCCACATCATCACCTTACCTGGGTGTCAAATATGACAAATATGGCAACCACCTTGACCTCAGAGCCTTGGAGGTGGGAAGTATGGCAAGTAGTCCAATGTCAGCTGTCTCTGACTCCTACTACACAGATGTAGAACACCACACACCTCGGAGTTACATGCTGCTGGAAGATGCTGCAGAACTAGCTAAAGGTTCCACGGGACTTTCTTCGTCTTATAGTCTGGCTGAGAGGGAGCTGGCTAAAGCAGAGAAGTTGTTGCGTAGAAGTGCTGCAGATCTAGGCTCTACAGACTATCTGGGTTCCACCTCCAGACTCCATACTTTTGGAAAGACCCCTGATGAAGAGGATACAATGGAGGAACCATATGAACTGAAACTTCTGAAACAACAGCTCAAGCAGGAATTTAGGAGAAGCACAGGTGGAACAGAAAACTTAGAACAACTGACAGGTCTCTCACAGCACTACTATACTCCAAGCTCTGGTATGTCAAGTTATTCCCAAAGACACTATCCAAAGTCAGAAAAGTACAGCATCAGTCGACTTACTCTTGAGAAGCAGGCAGCTAAACAACTCCCGGCATCAATGTTGTACCAAAAACACAAGACCCCACTGATAGATCCTAAAATCTCCTCCAAGTATTCCTCTATTACAGACAGCAGAGCTTTGGAGACAGACTATACCAGCTATCTTGGGTCTACTAGTGCATCCCCAAGATCAAGCAGGCTCATGCAGGATGAGATTACCTTTGGTCTTCGTAAGAATATTGCAGAGCAACAAAAGTACCTTGGATCCACCTTGGGTGCCAACTTGGCTGGGTCACTAAACTTGGGCCAGAGCTTGGGCTTGGACTCTGCTTATCCTAGTGGTAGCCGCTCAAGACCCTCATCCAGGCCCACATCTTGCTATGGTCTGGACTTGTCTATCAAAAGGGACCCTTCCAGCTCTTCACTAAGACTTAAAGGAGATGGAGAAGCATCTGGAGATGTACCAAGTTATCAGACCCCGTCTGGTCGCACCAAACCCACTAGCCTTCCCATTGTGCAAAGTGGGCGTGGCCGAATTCCCATAGTGGCCCAGAACTCAGAAGAAGAGAGTCCACTGAGCCCTGTTGGGCAGCCTATGGGCATGGCCCGTGCATCAGCGGGACCTCTGCCCCCCATCTCAGCTGATTCAAGGGACCAGTTTGGTTCTTGCCTGTCTTTGCAAGACTCCCAGCAGCAGCAACATATCAGGGAAGAGCCAACCAGGGGTAGGGGTTATGTGCTGCTGGATGACCTTCAGGGCACCATGTCAGATAGTGAAGGTAAAAAACAGACTTGTCACAGTGTTATTCTTTTCATATTTAATGTTTCATCACAAAGAGGTTTGGGTTATGGTGTATCTTGCATGCATTTTGTACTAATGTGGATAACATTTCGTTTTTGTTTATTAATTGAAACACTGCATGATTGTGTTAAGGTTTTTGTGAGTTTTTTTATGTGTTAATCTTAACTTTGGTGAATGTATCTTCTTTTTTTTCTTAATCAGTACATTTGGTCAATGTGTTGAGATCTGGTGTGCATGCATGCCTTTATACATTTTACTCCTATCTGCTTGAATGTATCTCTGCATGCTCTGTGTTTCCATCTGCATTCCAGATATTGTGTAACATTTCCTATATTAGTTCACTGCATGACACTGTAAACTCTAACTTCCTGTTTCTGCTATACTATGTGGGAGGCCTCCTCCATCAAATAGCACTTGCTCACTTATAGCAGTCTGCATTTTATTTCAAGCATGTTGTCATTTGTAGCTGTTTCAGCTCTTAGAGAAGATTTTCATAGCCTTTCAAATCCTGCTTGTTAAGCATACAAGGCTTAGAAAAATCCCTGAAAACTTAGGTCAGATTTATAAAACTTTCTCCCAACAAATGATACACTGAAAAAGTGCCTCAGTCACTTGCAAAATTTACCCAATTGGTTCAGTATTCTGCCAATTTAGACAGTTCTCTTAATATTTCTCTTCAAAATGAGAGTACATTGTCCGTAATTACATAGCCATTAGTACATGAAATATATTTTTGGATAGTTCATGTGAAATGTGGATACTGGATATACTTGGTGTATTTCATGATCATGTTTAAGTGTCTAATTATATTTATGGGTTAAAATATTATAACACCAAACTATAAGATAGATAAAAATGTTACCACAGTATAATGAGGGTCCTAGAAAAAATACTTTGCAGCAGGATGCTGTTGTCATAGTAAAGGGACTTTCATTATTTTTTTGAAAGGCATGTTATTTGGTTGCAACTCTTCTGTGTGTAATAAATATACAACTATAACTTGCATGTCTTGTCTTGAATGTTTGGTTTTGTGTATTGTGATACACCAGTGACTTTATGTTGCATGAAATACATTTATGCCATTTATTCTTTCTAAGCAGTTACTTTATACTGCATTTCCTTAAAGGTATCACTGCCTCACTTTATTCACAATAAACATGCACCGTTAGTTTTGCCCACTTTTTTCAATACATTTTTTATTTAAAAAACAAACTAAACAAACAAACATAAACATAATAGGAAATAATCCAGTGGAAAAAAAATCGATCAGGAAAGACTACCACTGAGACTGTTATTTAAGTTAACATGTGTCAACATGTGTTAATTATTTTGTCTGCAGTTTCGATTACTGAAAGTATATCAGCTGTCAGCACCAGCCCAGATTAGTAAAATAGCTGAACAGTGTTCTGTTACATCTAGGAGGAAAGCCACAAAACATGATTAAACATAAAGATACTGTCTGTGACTAAACTCTGTTCCATTATTTCATGTGTTTTAAAACATACATACTTAAAGCAGCATGGAACTGGTCAGTTTCCAAGCTGAAGACAGTGCTTTCATGAAACAGGATGCAAAATTAATGACGTGCTATTGTTTATCTTTCTGGTTTAAATGTTTAAAAATGCCACTTCTGAGTTGTCTTTAGTGCAGCATAACTACATGTTCATAGTTTCATATGAATCCCATTATTGTGCAATGTAAACCCATTTGCCTTGATTCCAGCCCTAAGTGATTCCCTGATGGCTTTGAACAGAGACGATGCAACCAATGGTAGAGTATTAGTTCAGTTCTCCAGTCATCCATAAGCTAATATATTAACCTGTTCCACAAACAAGCTGTATGTCACCATAAAATGATGACTAAATGTTGGGTAGGTTTAAGACATTTGTGGAAAAAAAAAAAAACTCTCTTAAATTTTAAATTTAAAACTCATTTTAATGGTTTTATAATTTCTACAAATGTCTTATGACACCATACATATGTTTTGGAAGAATCTTATTCACACTGAAGATTAATAATATATACATATGTATACCCAACATTTACATTCACAGAAAATGACTCACACCAGAGGTTTAGATCACACTACTATACTTGACCGTATTAATACTATTTTACTCACTCACAAATTGCCTTATTTTTCTGCATTTTTTTTATTTTTATTTTTTACAGTACCTGTGAAAATGTTGTGTTGCTAGATATGCTTTACCTATTTGACGTGAAAAAATACGTGAAATAATCATGACTTTGTTTGGCCCTTGTGCCTTTGTCATATGTTTTTCCTAATCACTAATTAAATTCTTGTTTTTAAAATGGAATTTTACTTGACGGCATGTAATCGCCTTTAAATAACCTGACACCCATCCTCTCTAGTAGGATGCAAAGGTCCAGATTCTCAGATTGTTTTTGAAACAGTGCTTGTTTTTGTCCCTGAAGCCTACCACCTTAGACGAGAAGAGACAGACTGGTTTGACAAACCAAGAGACGGACGGTCAGAGAACGGACAGGAGAAGAGACAGGTGAAACAGGAGCAAACATGCACATACATACACTTTCGTAAAGTTCCTGGATGTGTACCATGTACAAGTAGTAAAGAAATACATCCAGCCACACTCAATCACCTGGATATGTATATGTGGTATGTATGCACGAGTCGCTTGACATCTCACCATTGTGTATGGGTAACAGGGAAAAGGTCCATACTACCCCTTCCCTCATCTCAGGGTCAAACTGCAGAGGGATCCCAAAGACCGCAGTGTCTCAGGTAAAGTACTACATTTTACTATGGCTAAGTTCATTAACAGCTGCAGCATGATATATGTAGGAATGATAGGCATTCAGGCAGACATGTATTACATACAGCTAATGTGTTAATGACTGCTGTGCATGCATTAAATTGTATTGTGCCCGTTGCATCAAATGTGCACTGTTTGCAGCAATGACATTATTTTCTTTCAAATGATTATCAATCAAATAGTCAGAATTATTTAGAGAGCATAAAGAAAGCGAAATGCACACACTAATAGGGACCTTATTATTTAATTGCATGACTAGTATGCTTTACACATTTTATTTACTTGATACTCCTGCCAGATTTCAACAAAACTGGCAAGTCACTTCCGCTGCTATTACGTTCCATCACACCATTCCTCCAGGCTCAAAGCAGGCAGACATTTCATTTCCTGGCTTCCCTTTTGATTTGGCTCATCTCCACGCTCATCACTCATTGCCATGCTCAAAATGGCGTATCCCTCACACTCAGGATTATCTTATGCAATTAACAAACAGCCCACAAAGGAAGAATTTTTGCTTACGAGTGCCCGGTGCTGAACTGAGTCATTTTGCCTCAGTTATTTTGCTCTCGCTTCCAAAACCTTGGAAAAAGGTTTCATCGTGTAAAATGAGTAAGGGTCAGATTCTGTGCAGTTGAAGGCCTTTTTATGTATGAAAGGATGATGGACAGAGGGGTTTGCATGTGTGCTGGTGGCTTTAGTGTTCCACAAAGGCTTTGAGCCACTGAGAAACTGGTTTAAGCTGACCAGAAACTGAATGACAGGTTGCAACTTTTTAATGTTCCCGTGTGCTGCCATATAACCCACCAAAATTGACTTTCAACAAAAACAAACTATTTACTGACAAATTTGTTCTTAAACCTGTCTTTCACATATTTACATATATGATTTAAGTAACCTAACCACACTAAATTCCAAGTATTTCAAAGCCAAGATGACATCAGATAGCAACTTTTACCTGGACCTTAGCTGCATTTTCTCATCATTATTGGATTTAGCTGTTCACTCACTGAATTATTTTTAAAAAAATCAACTAAGCTATTAAGATAGTGTTTTTATGAAGAGGTCATCATTTAAATAGATGTTACAGCTGTGTAGAAATTAGTAAGTACATGGAGTTTCGCTAAAGTTACCTGTGGCTATCTCACCTGCTAGCTTTCACTTGCTCAGCCTTTCTTGGTTTGGCGAATTAACTAATTTTACATGCTATCTCTTGGAAATGACATATTACTTGTCCAAAATAATTTTAATATGATAAATCTGATACAGAAATGTTGTTGCTTAACGCAGTTTTGACCAAATCTGTTGTTCAGGCTTTACTTTGTAGGCTAGTATTGTGCCTCCACAATTTCTTCTTCTTTGACCATTTTGTTGAGTGTGCTCTGGTTATACAAAAGAAAGCTGGTATTTAGTGCTAATGTTATAGATTATGAAGTCATTAAAAATGCCGCTCACCGGTGTTTGTATTTGGGCAAAACAGGAAATGGTCTGGGTATCCGAGTGGTTGGAGGGAAGGAGGTGCCTGGCAGTAATGGAGACATTGGAGCCTATGTTGCCAAAGTCCTACCTGGTGGAGCTGCAGAACAAACAGGGAAGATTCTCGAAGGTAAAATCTTTGACTGACTTGAACCTCTCTTTGTGCTAGAAAAAACATGTTGCAGTCATCAAAAATTGTAGGTGTGGAGACATTATTCACAGATTAGATATAAAATTAAAGCTGTTTAGATGGGATTATTCATTCCATAATGTTGTTTTTGACAGCACTACCCCCACAACAACATGGAAATCCTTATTGTTAGTATGCTGTGTGACTAAGATAGCTAATGTTACCATTAGCTTTCACTGTATTCCCACAGGTCAAAAATCTGTGGAAGCTGTGGTAGAAACTTGAAGAACTATTTTAAATGAGGACTGGTTCAATTACTGTCTTCCTGTCAGCTGTTGTGCTGCAGTACAACCTAAGCTTGGCCAGTGTTTACTTCTCTCCTGCTCCCTGTGCTCACACTGCACTTTATTACAGCCAATTTCCAAATAATTTCTTCTTGTTAAAATATTGTTTTTAATTTATTTCAGAGGAAGGCAAAACAAGTAGAAAATGCATGTTGAACAGTCACAGAGACAAACTTGCCATATACATGAGTTAAAAACGCTGTTCAGTAAATTTGGCGATATACACACGTGGACAAAATTGTTGGTACCCCTCAGTTAAAGAAGGAAAAACCCACAATTCTCACTGAAATCACTTGAAACTCACAAAAGTAACAATAAATAAAAATTTATTGAAAATTAAATAATCAAAAACAGCCATTACTTTTGAATTGTTGATTAACATAATTATTTAAAAAACAAACTAATGAAACAGGCCTGGACAAAAATGATGGTACCTCTATAAAAGATTGAAAACTATTTGACCAGAGTGACATGATTAACTCAGGTGTGTCATTTAATTGACATCACAGGTGTTTCCAAACTCATAATCAGTCAGTCTGCCTATTTAAAGGGAGACAAGTAGTCACCCTGCTGTTTGGTGAAAAGGTGTGTACCACACTGAACATGGACAACAGAAAGCGAAGGAGAGAATTGTCCCAGGACATCCGAAAAAAAATTATAGACAAACATCTTAAAGGTAAAGGCTATAAGACCATCTCTAAACAGCTTGAAGTTCCTGTGACAACAGTGGCTCATATTATTCAGAAGTTCAAGACCCACGGGACAGTAGCCAACCTCCCTGGACGTGGCCGCAAGAGGAAAATTGATGACAAATTGAAGAGACGGATCGTTGGAATTGTATCCAAAGAGCCCAGAGCAACCTCCAAAGAAATTAAAGGTGAACTCCAAGGCCAAGGTACATCAGTGTCAGATCGCACCATTCGTCGTTGTTTGAGCCAAAGTGGACTTCATGGGAGACGACCAAGGAGGACACCACTGCTGAAAAAAACTCATAAAAAAGCCAGACTGGAATTTGCAAAAATGCATGTTGACAAGCCACAAAGCTTCTGGGAGAATGTCCTTTGGACAGATGAGACCAAACTGGAGCTTTTTGGTAAGGCACATCAACTCTATGTTCATAGACTCAAAAACCAAGCATACGAAGAAAAGAACACTGTCCCTACGGTGAAACATGGAGGAGGCACAGTAATGTTTTGGGGCTGCTTTGCTGCATCTGGCACAGGGTGTCTTGAAAGTGTGCAAGGTACGATGAAATCTGAAGACTATCAAGGCATTCTGGAGAGAAATGTGCTGCCTAGTGTCAGAAAGCTTGGTCTCAGTCGCAGGTCATGGGTCTTCCAACAGGACAACGATCCAAAACACACAGCCAAAAACACCCAAGAATGGCTGAGAGAAAAGCGTTGGACTATTCTAAAGTGGCCTTCTATGAGCCCAGATCTGAATCCCATTGAACATATGTGGAAGGAGCTGAAACATGCCATTTGGAGAAGACACCCATCAAACCTGAGACAACTGGAGCTGTTTGCTCATGAGGAGTGGGCCAAAATACCTGTTGACAGCTGCAGAACGCTCATTGACAAATACAGAAATCGTTTAATTGCAGTGATTGCCTCAAAAGGTTGTGCAACAAAATATTAAGTTATGGGTACCATCATTTTTGTCCAGCCGTATTTCATTAGTTTGTTTTTTTAAATAATTATGTTAATCAACAATTCAAAAGTGATGGCTGATTTTGATTATTTAATTTTCAATAAATTTTTATTTATTGTTACTTTTGTGAGTTTCAAGTGATTTCAGTGAGAATTGTGGGTTTTTCCTTCTTTAACTGAGGGGTACCAACAATTTTGTCCACGTGTTTATCCATGGAAAAGGATTAGTTCGAAGCAAAACAATGTCCTCGTCTCTCTCACTCATTCACGTCTATGCTGGCTGTTTTGCTCTGCGCTGTCACTCGCAGATGCAGAGAGAGTCTTCTTCCTGAAGGGTACGTGGATACCAGCCTCTCAGCTACATTTAAAGCTGCAGATACTAAAACAGCTCATTCAGAACTGGGAAGAAACAGAAGTTATACCGTCAGGATGAAATTCACCATCTGTGCAGTGTTTTGAGCTGAAGGGTCACCATGTGGGACGTTTTTAACATAACTCTTTGACATTTTGATAAGCAAAAGTCTTAATATTTGTGATGAGAGTTGGACCATGTCTGTCGTGACATAAATGTAAACTACCACCTGCAATAGGCTGCTAAGTTAGCTTAGCAAAAAGACTGAAAGCATGGGGAAATAGCTGCACTGGCTCTGTCCAAAATTAACAACGTCCACATGCCAGTATCTCTATAGCAGTGTTTGTTGTATTTGTACTACAGGCAAATAGACAAAAGCTATTCCATGTTAAATAGTAACCTTTATCGATATTAAAGAATTTTGTCAGCTTTGAACAGAGCTAACTGTTTTCTCTTGTTTTTCTGTCTTTGTGTTAAGCCTAGCTCACTATTGCTGGCTGGAGTTCTATACATGTACAACAAGAGTGGTTTTGCTTCTCTTGTATTTCTGAACCAAAGTACTCCTTTTTAGATTCTTGGACATGTCATTGTATATCTATGGTCATTCATACTTGATAGGCTGACAGAATTGAACATGCAGTTAGAGTGGGAGAAACAGGGCCATTACAAAAATAGGTCTTAATTTGCATTTAATTTTTATCACCTCCCGGCAATAGGTCGTGGTCATGAGAACTGAGAACAAAAAGATAAGCTTATGAGTTAGCACTTTTGTTCTTAGTAACATTAAGTATAGTCACCAACCTTTTGATGAATTCTAATGCAGATGCAACCTAGTGACTGCACCAAGAAAAAAGTCTTTATTTCACCACAAATAATGTATTATCTGATGAGGTTCCTCTGATGTGTTGTACTACTCGTGTTTCATATTGGTGGAAGCTGCAACAGCTATGGTTAGCAATTTAAACACGTCACCAAGTAACCATTATGCACTAACCCACAGATGTATGACCTGTGATTTCATCCTCACACACCTCTCACTGACACCACCTGCGGATGAATTGCTTGCGAGGTATATTAACAGGAACACATTTCATGGGGTGTTATTGATTTCATATGGGGGAGTCTGAGAACAATTAACCTCTTCACCCTCCTACTCTATCTGGATACTCACTGTCGCATTGAGGGTGTCGGGCAACTGTGGCCTGAGCCTGTTTAAAGCTGCCAAACTGGTGATGTGTGGACAGTGGAAAAAATTGCGACACCCACTTTGGACCTGAACATTGAGTGTGATCCATCTCCCCGTGCTCTGTAGATGTGTGGACATGCATCTAAGCGTGGCTGCTTTGTGGTCCTGTGTGTGTCGCCTTCTGTTTCCTTTTTTAACTATTGCATGGCTGGTTTTCTTTTCTGTTTCTCTCTCCACATCTTTTTAAGGACATTCTAAAAAGCTTCCAGTAGAAACTGTGTCATGAAAAGATAAAGATAAAAGATTAACGTGAACAGCGGCTGTGCGGTCTGATCTTTTTTTTTTTTTAACAGAAAGTTGCTAGAAATATTACTATCAATAAAATATTGTAAAACATGAATACTTTATTATAAAGAAGGGTGAAATGAGTGCAGAATGCTTAAAAAGAAGGCTACGGATCTACAGCTATGCTATGCTAGTGCCTTTGTGGGTCAGTAATCTGGAACAAAGGTTCTTTGATGCTGTAGTAATAATCAATACTCAGAATTGAGATTAATTATCACAATGGAACACAGGATTTTACAAGTATAATAACAGATGTAGTCCTGGCATGATGCTCACAAAAAAAGCTAATTAAGTTTTTTACAGAATAAATAATCAAGTAATTAAAAAAAGTGATTTTTGTGGTTTCGTATGGAGGATGACTTCAGTAATCTTCCAGCCTGAGGACAGAAACTGGTTTGACGTCTTGCTGGTACAGCAGCAGCTACTTCTGTATCACTTGCCAGATGGCAGCAGGGTGAACAGGCTGTGACTGGGTGGGTATTGTCTGTGAGTCTCCTTTGGGCTCTCTGCAGACACCTCATCTCACTGAAACCACTGATGCTCGGTAGATGGCTACCGGTGATGTTCTGGGCGGCTTTAATCACCTGCTGCAGAGCATTCTTTACTTACTCACCAGCTTGTGATGCTTCCAGTACGGCTGCTTTCTCTTGCTCCTTTGTAGAAGTTAACATGAATTTGGGATATTTCTTTGTTGTTTCCTTAAGAAATGCAGTAGTTTCTGAGCTTTCTTCACGAGGGTGGAGAGGTTTGATTGTCGTGACAGGTTCTCCGTGGTATTAAATTACAAAGAACAATGCTAACATGCTGTTTTTTGGCAGGTATTACGAATCAACCAACATGTGCTATTTAGGACTGATACCTATGTTGATTATTGGCAATAAGGAAAGGCAGATAGCTGATATTTGGACTTAATATACACTAAATGTAATGTTTTAACAGCATGTGACTAGGCATCTTCTGTGACTAACTGTGATTAAATTAGGACGCATTCTTTTGTTTATGTGGGATTAGCTAACATTGATTAGTTTGATTCCTGTAGCTACACCCCCTGTCAAAAGTTTTAGGCCACTTTCTCATTCAAATAAAGTAGAACCTGTCCTACAACTTTTGACAGGGGGTGTATCTACCAGATTTGGTACACATATGCAGCACATCAGGCTTAACAAAAAGGTCAGTGACAGCCACATTCCAAACCCAACAGGAAGTGAGCTATTTTGTGTTGAATGTCAGATTTTGCCCATTTTTCATTTTTTTTCTAGAGCGAACTCCTCCTAGGGGGAAACTCCAATTCACCTTAAATTCGGCCAGTACATACAGGAGGCCTTAATGATCCAAATTTATTAAAATCTTTTTCCAAAGTCAAAGGGCGTGTCCATGGCGGCCTCTGGAATTTTGATCCTTCGCCATGAAATTTCAAATGCTGTGTAAATGCCCTGAACATGCTCCAATCTGCCTGAAACTTTACATGTATGATCAGAGTCCTGCCCTGATCACATCCATATGATGAAATACACCCCCTGTCAAAAGTTGTAGGACAGGTTCTACTTTATTTGAATGAGAAAGTGTCCTAAAACTTTTGACAGGGGGTGTATATCTGCTGTTCTTCTCTATTTTCTTAATCTGTCACTGTTCTGTCACTTCTATTGCCCATTGATGTCCATATCTTAAAGCATTATTAATTATTGTTGTTCAGATATTATATCAAGCTTTTTTGTGGCTGCCATCTCACTTAGCCATTAGCGGAGCTTGAGAGACATTTGTGAGACCACAGAGTTACTACAGACATAGAGGAGGCTGCATCAGACCTGAAGTACAGCATTAAATTAATCAATATTTGGTTAATAAAAACACAGATAATCGAGACAATGCCAACTATTGACCATGATAATCAGCCAGGCCTATAACCGGTTTATCCCTGGCAGCTCTAGTGCTTAGTGTACACCCCCTGTCAAAAATTTTGTCTCAAAACTTTTAACAGGGGGTGTAGTTAGTTTAAAACTGGTTAATGGTGCTAAAAGAGCAATGCCAGTAGTGTGGCTACAGCATCAAAACAAATACCTCAAAATGAATCAGCTTTGATAAGCCTTGAGACCTGATCTTTGTCTGAAAATCTTGCCACATTTTTAAATGTACCCAGGCTTTTAGTAATACTGTTCAAAAGGCAGCTCTTTCTCCAAACACGACAGATTTAGATTTCCATATCCGTTGCTGTCAGCTCTTTCTATACAGTACTTTTCTCATGTATTTTATTCCAACACAGACAAGTCTACGGTATAGGGCATCCCTGTTGGTTATTGCTCAGTCCCAGACTCAAGATGCATCTGTGGTGTTGTTAGCCTCAAGTACAACTCAGCCATGACAACATCCAAGACAAATAACAAGTACTGTGGTTATGCCAGTGGGAACACGGCGCCCCAATCGCTCTGGTGTGAATATGGAGAAAATGCTGTTAGATTCAAGAGGTGTAGAGGCTTCGTGTCACAGAGGGACAGAAACAGAGAGTGTATATGAATGTGTGCTTGGTTGTCTGATCATTGAAATTCCACTTTCAAAGGCTACATTATACAGTGCAACCGACTGGATGACTAATATCAGTTTGAAACTACAGTGCCGCTTCCATGTCACTCACACTTGCAGCTCGAGAGTATCGTCGCAAACAGAAGACCCTCCTGATGAGCTGTTTCAATCTGTGTAAGTCCTGCCGGTGTGCAGGGTGCGTTTTGCAGTGGTTTTGCCGTGCTTAATGGATTCCTATATGAGCCTTCACTGCTGAAATAAATCTAAATAGATGGTCAGCCCTTTCTCTGAGACATTTGTCATCGCTTGAGTAGAGAGGACAAAACTGTGTCTGATTGGATTTTGTGTTCTTTTCAGACCTTAATGCATCATGTCTGAATTGTTTTCCTGCAAATTACAGTTTCATACATGAAATAACATGAGGGCTGTTTTGGGTTCATTTTTTACCTTGTTTTTGTGCCTGAGCGCTCCAATGAGCTGCTCTGTTGCACAGCTGCTGTTTGGGCTGCCACCGGCATTTATCTCTCCAGTTCTGGCTTGCAGTTTGATGCCCTTGTCAGCTGAGGAAGAATCAAAGCTTGCTCACCGTGTATTTGACCACAGAATGGATGTTAAACACCGAACTGGTCCCTCATTCTGGCCACCATGCATGGACTGATCCCTTTTATCATTTGAAGAGCTTCTTAAGGCTCACTTTGCCTTCTTTTTGAGTTTGAAGTGAAATGTTTGTAACATATTGCATATAGGAAACAACACAATACTGCGTTTCTGGTTGTTTTACTGTGAATCTGTGCAAATTGTGTTTAGGAATGCAAGTCCTGGAGTGGAATGGTGTTCTTCTGACGGGGAAAACCTATGAAGAGGTACAAGGGCTCGTCGGACAGCCGTGTAATGAGGCTGAAGTGTGTGTCAGACTGTGAGTATAACCTTTACCTTTCCCTGCTGCAATAGCTTGAGCTTTCTGTACTTGTTGTTCCATTCTGTTGTTACTCTGCCAAAAAGGTGGAGTTATGTGACGAACAAACGTTTATCTGTGGGCAACATTACTCAAAAATGGACCAACGGATTTGGATTCAATTTTCACGGAAGGTCAGAAATGACACAAACACCAAGGGATGCGATTTTGACAGTGATGCTGCTTATAGTCTGGGTCCACGGGCCATTGCAAGATAGCGGCATGTTGTCCCTATAACCATGACTACAAGTGAACGCTACATCAGTTGTCTGCTGATGATCACATGATTGCGAATGATACAAAGAACAATTGATTAAATTGTGGGGGTGTTTCTGAGTCCATTGATTCCCGCTGCTCGCTACATTTACATGACACCATTTGGTATCCTTACATAATGTACACATGCATAACACACGTCTGTGCTCGGCGCAAGATCATTATGTTTGAGGGTACATCTATATTTAATGTCCACATTCTATGTTTCCGTGATTTCTAATCATCAATAACATCTAAAAAAAATCTACAGAATCTACAAAAATATGCTGCATTTCTGATAATACCATGTGGGAGAATGAACAGCCTTATCAGAGTAATGTGCTCTCTGAGTGCTTTTCTTGTTTTATTTTTGTCTTCATTTCATCTTCCAAGTACATCTATGATCAATCTTCTTGACCTCTTCCTAATCAAAACCCTTTTATATTTCCTGCCTCTTTGTCTCCCTGACGTCCTCATCCACTCTTCTCTCTTTTTTCCAATCACTCTCATGACTGATTTCCCATCTCAAATATTTAAAGGCAAGTCATGATTGCTAGCTTTGCTGTTCCTTATCCAGCTTTTGTATTTTCAGTCCTGTTTTTGTGCATCTGCGCCAATGACAGATGTAGCCGGAGGGACGACAGTATGTTTTTGGATGGTCTGTCAGTCAAGCTGTCCGGTTATAATATTCTTTTGAATGCAATATCTTAAAATCAAAATTAGAGAATTTCTTCTAATCTGGTACAAATGTTAACTTAGATTTTAAGATTAACTGATTAGATTTTGGTGGTCAAAGATCAAATGTCTCATTGACCTCAGGTTTATCCTTGTAAAAGCAATGAATCAGGAATGCCTGGTAAGAATTTCTTCAAATTTGGCACAAGTTAAACTTGGATTTAAAAATGAACTTATTAGAATTTGGTGGCAACTGGCAACCCAATAGCCAATTGGTTAGGGTAGACACATAATGTGTGCAAATACTCTAAGCAATGGGTTTGATTCCAGGCAAGGGATCTTTTTCTGTCACTCTCTCTACTCTCTTTCCCCACAGTTCCTTTGAAATGAAATAAAGGGAACAAAAAAAATCAAAGAAAGAATTAAGTGGTTGAAGGCCACTGTGATCTCACCAAGCATGTTTTTGGCTATGACTCAAGTAATCACACATTAATTGTGACAAAATTTCTCCCAAATGTCTATGAGGATAAAATGATTAAGAGATGCTATTTTATATCCAAAGGTCAAATTCACTGTGGCATCATAATGTTCTGCAAAAACCCTGTTCTGTTTGGTATTTAACACCATATTCAGGAACAGAAGGGGAGATTGTGACATATTTGGTTGGACGCTGAACTGGCGAAACTAATCATGGTTGCACAGCTTGAAGCAAGTGATTGTATAGATCTTTGGGTTGTTGATGTGTCTGAGGGATGCACTTTTCTTTTTTGTAGCTTCTTTGCAGCAGCGTCTGTTTGAAACATTGTCTACTGTCACAGCTGCAACTGTCTTCTCTCAGAATCAGTCAAATCAAATCAGTTATTTATAAATCTTGAATTCACTAAATCACAAATGTCTTCACAGTCTGTATCACAAAATTCTCACTGGAAATTATTCACTTTAAACATTAATTCAAATACACTTAATATGTTGTATTAAATTCCTTCAAAGTCGTCACTGTATATTGTATATTATTTTACTGTGAACAGACCTGAATGGAAACAGAACTGCAACATGACTAGTTGGTAAATGCTCTCAACAACATGTTTATTCTGGCTTTTCTTGCTGCTTCTTTTCTCTCTTTCCTGCTCTTACTTTCTTCTTCCTTTCAAAGTTAAATGAAACACAATTTTCCCATCTGTCAGTGATCTCAACATGCTTGCTGAGTCTGAGAGTTCCCATCACCTGGACTTCCAGGAGCACAGCAAAAGTGAGTTTCGGTATTTTTATAATTATAGCCCTACCATGCCGATTGCATTGATTCTTCCTCACCACCATCCCCGCCTCCTCACGATTTCCTAATTAACCTTTTGTCTCTTGTAATTTTCAGACTCTACTCTAATATCACTTGATATCTACGGCTCCTTTTTTTTTCAGATTCAGTCATGCATTAGTTGTGGCCTATTTCCTCTCGTGTTACACAGAACCATTCTGGGAACATTAGATTGCTTTCAAAGGCCTCAAATCATGTGGTTCTGTAATTTTCGCTTGCGGTTTTCTTTTCATAATATCTGTTGTCTGCTCCTTTTCAAAAGAATGTGACCTAGAAGTTAAAGAAGCGGAATGATAACCAAAACACTGCTGATTTTAATCCCTGTGTGCACTGCAGGAAAATGTCAAGCATGTTTCATTAACTTTCCTTTGATGATTAAAAGAAAAAAAAAATTGCCTAATTTTTTATTGCATGTGTTGTGCGTGCTATTGTCCACATGCATGGGTTTAGTTGATGTGATGATGATGATTTGTGGTAACGGCTGTATGCGTTACTATTCAAGGCGACAGGCCTCCCAGGTCTCCAGGTGTTGATCCCAAGCAGCTGGCGGCTGAGCTCCAGAAAGTGTCACAGCAGCAGGCTCCCTCGTCCACCTCGTCCTCCGGCCTGCCCGCCACCACCTCAGCCACCTCCAGCCCCGGTCAGCCAGGATCCCCCTCTGTCAGCAAGAAGCGCCACAGCAGCAAGGCGAGTCCATGAGGCTTTCATTAGACACAGTTCAGAGCATAGAATCTTTTAGCTGATATCTCACATGGTCACGTTTTATAGTGGTTAGTTTTGGTCTACATATCCCCAAAGTGTTCGTACCATTAACCCTCTAAACCTTAAAACCAACATGTAGATTTGAAAGGCCTGTCATCTTTTTAAAAAGTTGTAAAAATGGCACAATTTATTGGCCAAAACATGTAAATAGAAAGAATCAGATTTTCAACTTTCAACTTTCAACTTTCGATCATTGAACTACTCATCTGTGTTGTGTTGTTTCATCTGAAAATGTTACCAAATCTAGACGTAAAAATGTGATTTTTCATCAAAATCACTTTATTCTACTCGTCTCTTTTACAAATTTGCCCAGAATAACTCCCTTTATGCAGGCATGAGGCCATTTGTGACTCAGCTATAACCAACAGCTACATGACAAATTCAGGAACTTTTCAGCTGAACTCTCGGTTGTGCATGCAGACAAATTAAAATTGTAAGTTGTAAAATATCTATAGTATCTAGAGCCACTATTTTTTCGAGTATTAGTAACAATTGTGGGAAACACTTGGAAAAATGTTAGACATGCTGATTCGAGCTTTTAAAATTTTGTAAAATACATTGTTGTTGTTGTTTTTTGTGTTTGTTTATTTTACGATTATATAATTACAACTGTGCAAAAATGTACAAAAGACATTTTTTAGTTCTCTCTCCTGCTAGCTAGGATTGAGGTTTTTTCCATAGAGGTGCAAAACTTTAGATTACACTGAAAAAGTAGTCCACAGTGATTTAAAATGCCCAGAAACCACTCAAGATTCAGCAGGTTAAGCTCACAACAGGGTTATGAGAGAACCATGTTTAAACATACAATTTGTGGAACACACTAAAGTAACACTTTGCGCATTTTTAGCTGCTGTGACTCATCAAAACGAATACTAAAACAGATGCACTGATTGCAAGAGTTGAGCTTATAGTTTAGACTCAAGCACTGCATAAAGTACAGCACAACATAGTACATAGTGTTCAGAATGAACACCCACTGGTACAAACAAAGTATCCACCTACAGATCTTTGGTGGCAGTATCTAAGCTTGTTCCTTTCATCTCTTGCAGACTTCAGAGGGAATGAAGACCCAGTCCCACCCCATCTCTGGAGAGATACAGGTCTGTGCAAGGAAAACAATCAACTCTGTAGTCATTAGGTACAAATATTAGATGTAGAAGATGCTACAAATTAGATGTAGGAGTATAGGATGTGATCAGATGAATGTAAGACAATGCCGACTTGTTCGTTGTTTCTGACATTCTTTCTCTCCTCAAATGCACATGAATCCATCGTAATTAAGTTGTGTCTCCGTTTGCAGCTTCAAATCCACTACGACAAGCAGCTCGGCAACTTGATCGTTCATGTCCTGCAGGCCAGAAACCTCGCCCCGCAGGACAACAACGGCTACTCAGATCCATTTGTTAAAGTGTATCTCCTACCAGGGAGAGGGTGAGTCAGGAGGGTGGAAACTGTAAGCTCACCATAATTAGTTCAGAGCAGGAACAAGATTAGTTTAAGATACATAACACAAAATGAAAAAAAAATGTAAGTATACCTAATTCTGTTCATTTAAAGAGATATAGGTGTGTAAGATGTGACTGTTGAAATCATGTACTGTCTTTTTCAGCCAGATTTACTCATCTAGGCTACTCAGGCAGCCTGTTAGTTAAGCTCAAACCTAATTTCCATTCATTTTAAAATCGATTTACAATTGATTTTGGCTTACCATGACATCTTTCAATGTGCAGCACATGACCTTTATTTGATATCAGTTCCATAGCACCGACACACAACTACACAACACGTCCATCAGGTGTGTTATAATGTAGCTCCAAGGCCTTCATTTGGAATGAACTCCTTGTTACAGGACTCATGTGGCCCCTTATCACAGCTGAATGACATGAACACTATGTAAATAATCTGAGGTTGATAGAGTATTTGTGTTGGCTCTGTTGATGGCTGTCCTACTGCAGGTGTGAGTGCAGTCAAAATCAATAGCTCTCATATTTACTCGCAATACGATCCACACGCCCTCGTAAGTCCACGGCTCCCTTCTCACTGTGATTGCGATGTAATGCAATTGACTCTCCCACCTTCTCTTCTGTATGAGATGAGGTCCCTCGAGAGAGTGTTTTTTTTATTTTGCCGGGAATCATTTCAGATAAAAAGCAATAATATATAGCTGTGGGCTTTTTAGCCACCATATTCGCAGGATTTCAACTTGACATAGATGCAAATACAACTGTGAGTTATAGACAGAGAGATTGGGGCTGTTCTAAAGAGAATGGCAGCCGCCAGCCCAAATGCCACTTTACAGAAAGTGGTAATGGAAACATGCACACTTAAGCGCATGTGTGCACATACTCGTGTATACGCTGTGTGTGTATACATGGACTCTCACAGCTATCAGCACCAACTGCGACCCATACGACAGAGGCTTTTCAGTTGCATCACTGATCTCCTGGCAACCGCATGGAGCTCCTGCAGTGGCTGGAAAACAATACACAGGTAGAATGAAGCTTCTCTGGGCTGCTGACCTAGAAATACACACAATGCCTGCCTTTGTGTAGGTTTGCAAAGACTGTTGTGTGTGTACCTGCAGAAGAGTTTAATTATTGTACATTTGTGTTCAAATTTGGATTGTTGCTCTGCATGAATCTGTCATTCCAAGCTCTGCTACTTAATAAAATAGTGTATTAATCCCTTAGTTTTCCAAATGTGAAAAAATATGTAGCTTTCTACTACAAATGCGGTAAAATAATGTTCTTTTTTTTCTAGCCAACAAGTTATGTAGACAATAAATAAGTAAAAATTTGTTTTTACGTGCAATTAGAATATATTTCTAATTGCATGTACTGGCCCCAGAGTAGTAAATCTCCATTACGGTTGCCAAAGGATGCATAGCATAACCTGAAAGTCCTCTCGGCACACATAGTGTACATGCAGCTCATGAAGCACTACAACACAAGCTGAGTCCACCACTGCAGCACAACACACCTCCCTGCTTTTGCCCCCATTCCTACATGCACACACTTAACAAAGCACGCACTAAACCTACTTTTGCAGTCAATCCCCCCTTCCCACACATGCACTCACAGTCCACAGACACTCTTTGACCCCCACCCTCCCTCTGACTATTGTTTCTGTATGTTGTTCTCTATATTTAATGCATGCTGGACCCCCTCAGTCAGGTCATGGTTGTCCAGAACGCCAGGTATGTGACTTGCCCACTTTGGCACTTTGGTTCTGTTTTGGTTGAAAAACTGGTTGTGAGTTTGGTCAAGGTAACAAAATGGCCTGATTGGAAGCTTATTGATAAAAGTCAACTAGTTCAGTCCTACTAACCCCCTTCACTCTGGAACAAATTGTGCATTTCCCCCCCGAGATCCCATACTCTCATTATGTTCCCTTCAACTTTCCGAGTGTCATTGCATTGTGTTCAGAAGGAGATAAATCCCTGAATCTTAACCTATTACCATCTTTTTAACCTAACACATGTAAACAACGTGCTAACTGTTGCCTTTTCCTCATAGATGGTCTGTATTTGTTCCTAACCACTGTAATTTGAAACCCAAACATTGAACCTGACACCCTTTAGCTTTTCCCTGTTTTGTGATTAAAACCCCTCGGTAACGTCCTACATTGTGCCCCGACATCGTATTGCACCCTCAATGCCCTTCCACATTTAGTACACACTCCTTTAATAGTAGTCCTTATCCATGCCATTGTTTTCCAGTATAGAGTTGATTGTTCTCGTCTTTTCCAAACTAACTTTTACAGACTTAATCATGTCCTAAAATCTTAAACCAAACCCTGCACACTGCAAAAAGCATCCATCCTAACAAGTCATTCACTCTATTCCAGTAAGATTTATAAGATGAATAATATTTTTTCTTATGTAAACTGACTTCTTTAAAGATTTTTTAAAAAATTATTTTGTGTAATGTGTTGCTCAGCGGAATTGGGTTACTGGCAAAACCAAAATTTTACGAGACTAAATGACTTGATGGACAAAATGGACTTTTTTGCAGCACACCCTGACATCGTACCCTGCCGTCCATGCACGTAGGCCCATACATTGTTCCCATCCAAACAATGTGCATCACATTCATTCTCTTCCCTCTACTGTCACATTGTGCCCTACTCCAGCATCTTGTGCTCACTACAGTGTGGTGGTCCACTAACCTGCAGGGCATTAGCATGCACGTTGACCTACTGTATATTGTTGTGGTGTGTTCCCCTTCAGTGCCGAAAACAAGAGGAAGTCCAAACACGCTGGCAAGAGTCTGAACCCTGAGTGGAACCAGACTGTCATCTACAAGAATATCCACCTGGAGCAGGTACTGTGTGGTTTTAGGCATCTTGGCACACATCTAACATCATTATCATTGTTAGCAATACCAGACATGGCTCTAGAGCAGTGTCTCTCCTGTCAGACTGAAATATCTCAACAACTACAGACTGAAATGTGCTGTCAAACATTCTACAGACATTCATGGTTCCCACAGGACAAACCCTACAGATTTTAGTGACCCTCTGACTTTTATTTAGTGCTGCCATGAAGTTGAAATCTGAGGTTTAGAGTGAAATATCTCAACACCTGCTCAGTGGAGTGCCAGTACATTTTCTACAGATGTTCGAGGTTGGAAATGGATAACTTGTAATGACTTTGGTGATCCCCTGACTGTGCTTTTAGTGCCAGTAGGAGGTCAAAGTTTACATTTTGTACATGGTTCTCGGACAATGAAAACATGAGGGTGTCATTATTGGCCCTTAGAGGCAACTCTGAACAACATTTGTGCATCTACATCTTAGAATCTGTAGCTTCTTTGCAGCAGCATCTATATTTGGAGCACCGTCTACTGTCACTGATCTGCTTTTTGACCAATAATGTGAAGATACAAGTAACTTGATTCTGTTTTTTGTTTCTCTCCATGAACTCACACACCGATACAGCAAACATACAGCAGAAGAAGGTCAACAAAGTTTGGCAAAGTCAAGTCAAATCAGAGCTACACACACTTTCTGATCTCCTGACACAACTCTCTCCTTCGCTTCCTCTGGTCCACGTTTAGCGTGGTACACACCATGTCACCAAACAGCACAGTGACTACTTGTAACCCTATAAATAGGCTGACTGACTGATTACAAGTTTGTGGACACCTGTGATGGTAATTAGAGGACACACCTTGATTGAACATGTCCCTTTGGTCACATTATTTTCAGTCTTTTCTTGGGGTACCATGTTTTTTTTTTACAGGCCTGTTTCATGAATTTGTTTTTTAAAATAATTCTGTTTAACCACGTTTCAAAAGCAATGTCGGATTTTCATTTGTTAATTTTCATAGAATTTTTATTTATTATTACTTTTGTCAGATTCAAATTATTTCTGTGACCATTGTGGGTTTTTCTTTCATTAACTGAGGGGTACCAACAATTTTGTCCACATGTGTATTTGTTCATCTTGAAATCACAAATCAAAAATTTGCCTTCACAATCAATGCTGTATTCATGTTAGTGTAGTGACAACTTGAATTTTCCCAAAAAATACACTTAATACCGACTATTCCTCCAAAGTCCTCCCCATATTTTCTATATTATGAGTCTGTACAGACATGAATATAAACTGAACTGTAGCTTGACTGGCTGGTAAAAGCTCATAACCACAAGATGAGAATTGTAGTCTTCATCTAAAACCATCTTAATTTTGTTATTTTAGTCATTTCTTTTCTCTTTTTAGTGCCAACAGCGGGTCAAAGGTTGCATTTTGTACATAGTTCTCAGATAACGACAACATGAGGCTGCCATTATTGGCCCTAACTGATGAAAGGGTCACCATAAAATGTTTTTCTTTATGTGTACACATGATGATCTAGCACCATCACCAGGGCAACGTTTTGGTTCGTTTGTTTGGTTTATGACTGAACACGAACTAGTTTTCAGTTTCCACACTGAGCTGATGAACATGGTCATCTTTATATATTTCCATCTTCTGAGCATCGCCATGCTAGTGTAGTTGTAATGAGCATGTTGGCATGCTAATGTTAGCATTTAGGTCAAATCACTGTTGGGTCAAAGTACAGACTAACAGCACCACTAGCTTTACCATTACTGTGAATGCAGAATCTTGTTATAGTGTTGAATGCACAGAAGCAGCATGTAAACCAACACGATGAACCCCAAATCAAAATGCATCTAAAATGCTTGAGTAATTTCAAGTCTGTTTAATTAATGTCCCAAAATCACATGAGTACGAAATTTTATTTACTCTATAAGTCAATATATGAAGAAGATAATGAGGGAACCCTGGATTTTTCAGGTTTCTTATTAAAATGACACAAACACAAAATATTGTTTTTCTCTGTTGGCATGCAAACTGTCATTGATTTTTCAGCAGAGCAGATGGAGATGCCACTGGGATTTAATTATTTCATCATAAATCCAATTTTAGATTCACTGGGCCTTTATCAGTCACAGTAAACTTTGCTTCTGTTTATCTTTTCAGGGTTTCTTTTTAGCTCTATGAATGTTTTACCTGCTTCATCTTTCAGCCCAGATCATATTTTTTTTTACCATATTTTTATTGTCCCCTTAGCCAACATGAGTTACTAAAAAAGAAACGCATTAACTCTCAAATTGTGTGTGCATTCCAGCTGAGGAAGAAGACTCTGGAAGTGAGCGTGTGGGACTATGACAAATGCTCCTCTAATGATTTCCTAGGAGAGGTAAACTCCTTTTACGGCTTCAGTTTTAGTTCAAAGATGAATCAACAAATAAAATTTCATTTGCATCTGTTAAACTGCTGTGTTTGTTTCCAGGTTCTTATCGACCTGTCCAACACCGCCCAGCTGGACAACATCCCTCGATGGCTGCCGCTGAAGGAGCAGAGTGAGGGGGACCACCACAGACGCTCCCACTCAGGCCAGGGCCGACACGGTTCCTCTAAACCCTCCTCACTGCACTCCTCCCCCAAAACCACTGCCTCCTCACATGATAATCAGGACTCCCCCAAGTCATCTGTCATCAAGAGCCGAAGCCACGGGATCTTTCCAGATCCGGCCAAGGGTAGGACACGATGAACTCCCCTCACTTGCTTGACCCAATCATCACCATCCCCTAACAACCGTCTGTACTGTTGCTCCTCTTCTATTTCTCTCTCCTTCCTCTCTGTGCTCTCTTCTTTCTTGTTTTCTTTATACGCACTCTTCCTGTCTCTGCTTGTCTATCTCAGTGTCTGCCTCTCACCACCTATTTCTCTCTCGGCAGTCTTGCCACCTGTATTACCATCACCTTCCTCTTCCCATTTTTTGCGCCCATTGTAGCTTCTGCTCCATGCTTTTTGCTTTCTCGTGGTCTGTTTTCTTGGTTGCCATGATGTCACCCAGCTCAGAGGCCAAGCCTTAGCTTCCCTCTATCTTTCTTCTAACACAGAGGGCAACAGGGCCGTGGAAGGCTTTGAATGATTCCCTAATTTAGAAAAATAAACGTCAAATTTAATGAGGATGCTATCATAGACTTATTAAGGCAGTTACCATGCTGGCTAGACTCAGTATCTCACTAGCCAGCAGCTCATTCACCATGAGTGATACAAAAGAAGTAACAGCCTCTAAGTTCACTAAAGTCAAAGATAGCTTTTTTGGTAATTTGGTGAATCTGGTTGTTTTAGATACACAGGTGCCCACTATCGAGAAATCTCACAGTAGTCCTGGCACATCGAAGCCTTCCCCGTCCGAGGGCCAGAGCCAAAGCCACAGCCACGGACACAGCCAACACTCTCGCTCGCACGGCACTTCACGCTCCAGCAAAAGCGCCGCACGGCAACACCATCAGGACAACAGCAATGGAAGCAGCGGAGGCGCTGCCATAGCAACGGGCGATGCTCAGCATCAGTCACCGCAGCAGCCGCCACAACGCCTCCAACCAAGTAAACCAAGACGCAAATAAAGCCCACGCAGCATGGCCTCCTCGCACTCATCTGTTCTACCTTCTCCTGAGTTCTTTCTTTTCTGTTCCTTTTGTTTCATTTTCTATTCTGAGTTTCCCTTCTCCTCTTACAAGCTCTGGTCCTTCCCCTGCTGTATTCACAGTGTGTCAACCTTTCATCGCTTCTCTTCTGTATGTATTCACAAGTGTCTAGAGCCAGCACCTCACCTGCACTGTAGCACACTGTCTTTGACTTTCCTAAGTTTGAACTCCTTTAGTGAACCCAAAGAGCCGTAATGGTTGCTAACAGAATGCAAGTTCCCAAGTTCCTTAAGCTACTTAAATTTGTCTAACCATTAAATATATAAAAGAGGCTTTAAATCACATTTTCTAAATCCACTTCAATGTGGCATTAAACAGAAAAAAAACATTTTTACCTCAATTGATGTTCGTTTTGATGTTTTCATCAACAATACTTAGGATGAGTCGAAATATGACCATCTGGAAAACAGTAAAAAGTGAACAAGAAAAAGCAGATGATATTCTAAAGAAGCAAATCCACAGTGTGTACCAACTAATGTCAGAACACAGTGACGTTTTCAGCTTTCCCAAATCACAGCAGTAGAAAATTATAAACTCTATTGGGAAAATGTTTCTATATCTGAGATTTCTGCCGTGAGCCAACAGCTAAATATTTTGGATTGAATAATCCAACTTTAAAAACAGAAGAAAGTTGCAGTCCTGCTCCCATCCCCAAGATATCATTAACCTCTTTTGGTATTTTTATGATTTTATTTTTTGGAGTTATTTATGATTTCCTTTGTTTTTGTTAACAAACAACGACCAGCTTTTCTGAAGCTCCTCCACTGAGATGGCTGTGCATGCAGTCTGCCACACCCCCTCCACTTCTTTTGTTTTTATGTCAACAACATACCGGACCCACATTGCACCTCAGTAGATGCTGCACACCGCCCCTTAGTGATATGCGGGAGGGGCACATGTGCACTGCACACTGTGGCTGCATGTGATTGACAGTCAAACTGGTTGCCATGGTGAAGATAAACCGCTCTCTGAATCTCCATCTTGCTCCTCCCTCCTTCCATCTTGAACTGCGACCCCATGACCTTTGTTACCTGGCGTTGACCCCCTCCCCCTCGACACCTGACCTGTGAAAACAAACACGTCCAGGCCAAAGAGGCCGCCTCACACTGAGGCACCAGAGACACAGCGTAGTGGGCGTGCTCACCATTCAGAGAGCCCAGTCCGATTGGCTGCCCGCCCTGCCGTCGGTCGTGTCGACCAAAGGGAGCAGAACAGACGGCAGACTCTTGACCCTCAGGAAAGCCGTGTCAGAAGAGAGGCCGCAGAGCATCGGAGGTGAGAGTTTGCCCAAGAGTCTCCACTCTGTCGTGTGACTGCAGCACAGATGGAGCAAGGAGAGAAAGAGAGAGTGAAAGAAAGAGAGGATGCGATACTAACGCACACCTGCAGAAAGCAAGAAAGAAAGAAAGAGGGGAGTCTTACAAGCTAAAAAAAAAAAGAAAGAAACATTAAGACAGAGAGAAAGTTGCACTCAGCCACATCAACAGAGATTCATGCAGCGAGACACATTTTCTTAATGGCCACCAACACAGTTCACTAATACCAGGAAATCAACGTCTCAAACTGTGATATGATTCAATGTGAGTTAACACCACATCTGCTGCATCACGACTCTCCCATTGCTTCATTGAAATGTTATTAGGGAGGTTTTGCAGTCCATCAGTGATATCGTGTTGAGGGGCCTGAAAGAAAAACGTGTCGGCATGGATCCTGTTCTGCACCGCATCCACGCATCTTACATCATTCATACTCTGTCACACTGCCTGATCAGCTGTCTGACAGCGAAGTGTTGAAATCTAAAACATTTAAAGTACTCTAAAATATTTTGCCTTTAAACAGGGTTGATTATTAAATCTGTAAAAGGCACAGTCATAAACATACTTTAAAGTCCTTCAGATATCAAACTACAGCATGTTCATATAATCTAACTGTTTAAACTAAACTAGTACTGAGCTTAAGTAAGACAAACACGATTAATATTTCATATAGATGACTAACAATGTCAGTAGGGTCTTTGTGCCTCTTGTTTAGTCTGCATAAACATATATATGTGATACTTCTCTGGATTTATTTGTCTGTGTTTTGTTCAACTTTGTATGTGACTTATTACTGTCTTGTCTTTGTCGAGAGAAAGATTGTAAATACACTGTTCATCCATATGCTTCTCGCTGGTCCTTGATGTTTGTGTGCTCTTCATTACAATCCGGTCTTGTGTGCTTTAAAGTAGCTTCTCCTTTTGACTGTGGCATAAATTATATGGAAAGTTTATTAGAATGGATTTCAGTTTGCTGCAGATATTAACTAATGCTTCTTGGCCCTAGTTTTTACTTTCTTGGACCCGGCAGAGGTGCAATTTTTCTTCCTTTCTCTTTGTCGTGATGGATGTGGTCGTATCTCTGCACAGCTCGGTCGAGCTACAGATCCGGCGACGCCCCGGTCACCGCGGCATCATTGGACAGCGGCCTGAGTGGCAGCGCCTACAGCCTGCTGGACGAGGAAGGAGAGATGAACGAGGTGGACAGTGCCATCTTCCAGGTGCCCCGATTGTGAGTCACTTTATTCATTTTAAAGGGATTCCTAGTTTTGCCAAATCTCACCACTCTTAGACACATCTGTCTCCACTGGAAACAGGAACACTGATACATAAAGTTAAAGTAGGTGCTTTATGAATGATGCATCCGTTGTTTGTGACCACGATAAAGTGAAAGAAACTTTGTCCACTGCAGTGTATCATCTATTCGTAAAACTATGACTAATATGAATACGAAAACAGATGAAAAATGATCTCTGCTGCCTGCTTTTTTAGCACTATGGAATGCTAGGATTGTCATTCCGTTTTGCTTCATGGCAGTTGGCATCAAGAAATTTTTTTCTGATCTTTAAGTGAGTAAAGTTTATCATATTGTGCCACCACAATTCACTGGTGATGGCAACAATATCATGCATGTAAATTATAGATGAGTTGCTCTCATGCATGAACACCCATCAGTAACACCCTAATTTTACACATGATATGTGATGATGAGGAAAAACACTCACTGGACACTTTATTAGGTACACTTTGCTAGAAAAATGTTGGACTCCCTTTTGCCTTCAAAACTGTCATAATTCTTCGTGGCATACTTTCAACAAGATGATGGAAACATTTCTCAGAGACATCCATGATGCCAATCTTCTGTTCCAACACATCCCAAAGGTGTTCTATTGGGTTGAGATTTGGTAATGGTGAGGGCCACTGGGGTACAGTCAACTCATTGCCGTGTTCAAGAAACCAGTTTGAGATGATTTGAGCTTTATGACGTGGTGCGTTATCCTGCGAGAAGTAGCCATCAGAAGATTGGTACACTTTGATAATAAAAGGATGGACATGATTAGCAACAATACTCAGGCTGGCAGAGGCATTTAAATGATGCTCAATTGGTACTAAGGGGCCCAAAGTGTGTCAAGAAAATATCCCCGCACCATTACACCACCACCACTAGCATGAACTTTTGATACAAGGCGGGATGGATCCATGCTTTTATGTTGTTTACACCAAATTCTGACCATCTGAATATCTCAGCTGAATTCGAGACTCATCATACCAGGCAACGCTTTTCCAGTCTCCTATTATCCAATTTTGGTGAACTCAGTTTTCTGTTCTTAACTGACAGGAGTGGCTCCCGGTGTGGTCTTATGCTGCTGTAGCCCACCTTCTTCAAGGTTGGACGTGTTGTGTGCTCAGAGATGGTGTTCTACATTCCTTGGTTGTAACCAGTGGTTATTTGAATTACTGTTGCCTTTCTATCATCTCCAACCAGTCTGCCCATTCTCCTCAGACCTCTCACATCAACAAGGCATTTTCGTCCACATAACTCCTACTCGCTGGATATTTTCTCTTTTTCAGACCATTCTCTGTAAACCCTAGAAATGGTTGTGTGTGAAAATTCCAATCGATCGGCAGCTCCTGAAATACTCAGACCAGCCCATCTGGCACCAACAACCAAGTCACTTAAAACCTCTTTCTTCAACTTCAGCAAGTTGTCTTTACCACGTCTACACGCCAAAATGCATTGAGGTGCGGCCATGTGATTGGCTGATTACCTATTTGTGTTAACAAGTAATTGAACAGGTGTATCTAATAAAGTGGCCGGTGAGTGTAGATGAATAGCATGGCAGTAAATATTATAGAAATTTCCCAAATCTTGTTTTCACTGTGCCAATGTGTTCTTAAGAGGAGCCAGCCTCCACCTGCTGTAGTTCACATGCTTATATACTGTCGCATCAGATGCTGTGTAATTGTATAATTTCAAGAATCTTTCCCCCCCCTCTCTTTTCAGTGGAAAAATCCCAAATGGAACAGACGTGATGAAATCATCAATGGGACACGGTGACTCCGAAGGTTGGTCAGACAGTATATGTGTGTTTTTGTGTATTCATAAGTGTGTCCATTCATGGAAGTAAAATACACAAATACAGTGGTATGAAAAAGTATCTGAACCTTTTGGAATTTCTCACATTTCTGCATAAAATCACCATCAGATGTGATCTGATCTTTGTCAAGATCACACAGATGAAAAAACAGTGTCTGCTTTAACTAAAACCACCCAAACATTTATAGGTTTTCATATTTTAATGAGGATAGCAAGCAAACAATGACAGAAGGGGGAGGAATAAGTAACTGAACCCTCTGCCTAAGGAGACTTAAAGAGCTATTGAAACCAATTTCTACCAAACAATTTAAGTCAGGTGTGTGCCCAATCACTGATGAGTGGCTTAAAGCTGCCCTGCCCACTATAAAACACACACCTGGTAAGAATTATCTTGATGAGAAGCATTGTCTGATGTGCACCATGGCTCGCTCAAAAGAGCTGTCTGAAGACCTGCGATCAAGAATTGTTGATTTGTATAAAGCTGGGAAAGGATACAAAACCATCTCTAAAAGTCTGGATGTTCATCAATCGACAGTCAGAGAAGTTGTCTACAAATGGAGAGAGTTTGGCACTGTTGCTTCTCTCCCAAGGAGTGGCCGTCCACCAAAGATGATGCCAAGAGTTCAGCGCAGAATACTCAGAGAGGTAAAAAAGAACCCTCGAGTGTCTGCTAAAGACTTACAGAAATCACTGGCACAGTCCAATATCTCTGTGCACACATCAACTATATGTAAAACAATGGCCAAGAATGGTGTTCATGGGAGGACTCCACAGAGGAAGCCACTGCTGTCTAAAAAAAACATTGTTGCTCATTTAATGTTCGCAAAAAGGCACTTGGACACTCCACAGACGTTTTGGCAAAATATGTTGTGGACTGATGAAACCAAAGTTGAATTGTTTGGGAGGAACACACAACGTCATGTGTGGAGGAAAAATGGAACAGCACACCAACATCAACACCTCATCCCCACCGTGAAGCATGGTGGAGGGTGCATCATGGTTTGGGGCTGCTTTGCTGCCTCAGGGCCTGGACAACTTGCAATCATTAATGGAAAAATGAATTCAAAAGTTTATCAGGATGTTTTGCAGGAAAACCTGAGGCCGTCTGTCAGACAGTTGAAGCTAAAAAGAGGATGGATGCTGCAACAAGACAATGATCCAAAACACAGAAGTAAATCAACTTCAGAATGGTTTCAGAAGAACAAAATACACGTTCTGGAGTGGCCGAGTCAAAGTCCAGACTTGAACCCCATTGAGATGCTGTGGCATGACCTCAAGACAGCGATTCATGCCAGACATCCCAGGAATCTGACTGAACTACAGCAGTTTTGTAAAGAAGAATGGGCCAAGATTAGTCCTGATCGATGTGCCAGACTGATCTGCAGCTACAGGAAGCATCTGGTTGAAGTTATTGCTGCCAAAGGGGGGGCCACAAAATATTAAATGTGATGGTTCAGTTACTTATTCCTCCCCCTTCTGTCATTGTTTGCGTGCTATCCTCATTAAAATATGAAAACCTATAAATGTTTGGGTGGTTTTAGTTAAAGCAGACACTGTTTTTTTTCATCTGTGTGATCTTGACAAAGATCAGATCACATTTGATGGTGATTTTATGCAGAAATGTGAGAAATTCCAAAAGGTTCAGATACTTTTTCATACCACTGTACATTACATCACAAACAGTTTGTTGCACTGATCAAAACTGAATTACCGGATTCAGCTTTAAATATTCACATTAAAGAAAATTTAAATTCAAATGTCCAGCAGTAGGGAGTCATAAAATGACTGATTAACACTAAGATTAATCTTTAAATATGTTCT
Source organism: Acanthochromis polyacanthus (assembly GCF_021347895.1). Lineage (NCBI taxonomy): Eukaryota > Metazoa > Chordata > Actinopteri > Pomacentridae > Acanthochromis > Acanthochromis polyacanthus. The sequence continues at coordinate 53,159,227 of NC_067113.1, forward strand.
TCATATGTGTATTTGACAGTAGATTTGCTGTAACTCATTGACATCAAACATCAGCCTGTCTACATGTGACTTCCATCAGTCTATCTTTGCTCATTTCTCTTATTCCTCCCTTGTTCTTGTGACGTTATGAATCATGTAATTATGACTAATGCAGTGGTGCAAAGATGACCTTAAAAAAGCGAGACAGACCTGAGATTTGTTATCTCACTCTAAGAATTACTGCAAAGTGTGAGACTGGAGCTTAGGACACACTCATTTATTTACACCTCCTCTTCATCTTTTTAGCTCTTTATCATCTGCTCTCAGTCTTTTTGTGTCAGTGTGTTTCTCTCTCGGTAACACACACACATTCAGAGGCTAAAGCTATTGTTTGCCAGGGTCTTGTTGACCCAGCTTTCAACTGTCATTTCCATTCAGTTGTCAGGGCAACTCGAGGCCAGGCAGGACTCATCATAACTTTTCATCATCTTTGTTAAACAAATAAATGTGATCGCCTGATATCGCTCGTCCTGTGGGTACATTTGGTGTCCAGTAGAGGGCAGACAGAGCAGATGCTGCATTTCAAAGATGGAGTGACTGGGATCAGACTAAAGAGGAATTACATTTCCAGTTGATAATCTACCTGAAACCCATTCATAAAGTATGCTTGACTTCCTTTGTGTGCATATTTAGGTAAGACCCAGGTAATGGGGGAGATCAAGATCGCTCTGAAGAAGGAGATGAAGACGGAGGGTGAGCACCTGGTCCTCGAGATTCTTCAGTGTCGCAACATCACCTACAAGTTCAAGAGTCCAGACCATCTGCCTGGTAATGAAAAATGTCTGATCTGTGCACATTACTGAACACATGTGTTTATACGCACAGAATACTTCACCCACCATACATGCTGTTATGATTCACGATAGCATGCATGGATGCTGAGGTCCACAACATAAAATTATTAATTCATTTCCCTCAGATCTATTATGGTGTTTTCCCACTTCTCTCCAGCCTCTTGTTTATGATCTGTCGCATTCAAGGAGCTCAAAGAGATTTTCCATGATACATATCATTTTTTACATTCGACAGCTGCGAAGCCCACACAAACACTTGTTCTGGCATCTGAAACACCACTAAGTGTTTGCCAGTTTTTTATAGATGCAGAACAACTAGTGGTGTCATAATGTTTCCCAGCCCACATTCCCTGGCAGAGTATTTACTTCTCCAGTAGTATGTACTCTATATATACAAGGCTAAAAACACTGTTGACACACGGGCAGCTCATTGATAAACACATGAAAATCGTCACAGCATGGCTATTAGTGTGATCTGTCACCATGTGCGATGATTACCAGCTGTGAAGTTCAACAATGTTTAGAGAGAATGAAAGAAAAATCGAGATAGAACTTAGATGAAACACACTGTATCTGTGTTTGACAGTTAAAGGCGGCTGTATACGTTATTATTTAGACAGACTGCATGCTAGCCTGACGGTATGAACGTCTCTGATGTACAACAGCAACATCATCTCTCTCCTTCGGCAAAACACAGATTGCTGCCCACCTCGCCTCCTCCTGTAATATTTACATCCCAATGCCCAAGCTGCCTGCCACTTGTTTGATTTGCATTTGCTTCCAGATGGGACCTGCACACAGAGCTTTTATTTCCATAGACAATATATGGTTGTTCTGCAGTGACTCATAGCACTAACACTTTGCTGTTATGATGGCTGTGTGCATCTGCTGCTCTTCCAAGAGTTAGGATGGTTTGATGTTTCTTTTCTGCATGTTGCTGACTTAAACACACCTTTTACTTTGTGTTTAAGTCAGTGTGAAGGTTTTCATACTACTTTATGTGCACACTGACTTTGCATACTGACATACTGACCGAAGAGGCAAAAGTTTGTATTGCAATTATGTAAATACACATGCGTTGCCTAATGTAGTGATTTTTAAATTTATGGTGTCAATTGGAGGATTAAGAGTTAATTTATGGTAAATGACCTAAATCCATAAAGTGCCTTTTTAACTGTACTGAGGTCCTACAAAGCGCTTTACAAAATTATTCTCATTTACTTAAAAAAACAAGAAAAAAACCAAAGCATTCACAGTCTAATGGAGCAGCAGATGCCCATTTGTATGCTTCTCAAACGAAACTGCTTTCACAAAATTGCAAACCGGCATGTTTTTATTTACTAATAAAAAGTTATTGATGTTCCATGAAATTAGCAGTGACAGCAACAATACATAAACAACATAAAAGGATAAAAATAGCAATGAACAATCTGCTGTGCAAAAAAAGTCATGCTGACACTAATGGTTATATAGAAGGCAAGGCTTTCCCTGCAGATGGGCTACTTCCAGACGTTCCCTGTGAACTGTGCCAAAATCACACTCAAACAAATTAAATACTCATTGCAATACAATACTGACTACACATGGATGTGTATCTGTGTCCTCAGATCTTTACGTGAAGCTCTATGTCGTGAACATTGCCACCCAGAAGAGGATAATCAAGAAGAAGACCAGAGTGTGTCGTCACGACCGTGAGCCTTCCTTTAACGAAACCTTCCGCTTCTGTATGAACCCAACCGGACACTCGCTGCAGGTGCGACCGCCTTCAGTAGCTTATATACACACACAAAAGGACGTTGGCTCCACAATATTGACAGTCTGTAATCATTCATACATTAGCAGCTGAAGAATGTGAACAGGAAGTTGATGTAGAGATTAAACCCACTCTTTTGTATGTGAAGATGAAGTTAGAAGCTTAGCATGAAGACTGGAAATCAGGAAAGAGCAAGCATGACAAATTAAAGGTTACCTCCATCTCAAACCATCAAACGTTTTGAACAATTTCTGATTTGTCCTAAAATGTTTACAACTTAAAATATGGATATTTATAGAGGCATTCGTACATTTTCAGCTTGTTATATTGCGCACTTCCCAAATTAGACAAAAATAACTTTCTTTTAATTTTTGGAACCTAGTTTTTTTTGTAACCTAGATTTTTAGTTTTAACAACTAAATATTTTATATGTTTGGTTTTATATTACTTACATTATTTATATTGTAAGTAATATGACATATGGCTCAGGAAATATTATTTACTGCATTATCATTTTTTTGTTCCTAAGTGCTGCAAGATGGAACTTACTCATGACAGCATACATTTTTTTTCATATTTCACCCGATCTTATAATCAGAGACTGAAAAATGTCTTTTATCTTTAATAGTTAAAATGAGTTTGTCATCCAAATATAGTCGTATGTTTCAATGTGCAAAAATATAATAAAATGAAATGGACAATTTAAAAAAAAATCTTGTAGCATACACTAACAGTCAAAAGTTTGGACACACCTTCTCATTCAGTGCTTTTACTTATTTGTATTAGTTTCTATATTGTAGATTAATCCTGAAGATTAACACTTTTTTATTTATAGCATAATGCCATATGTATTCTTTTATAGTTTTAATGTCTTCAGTATTAATCTACAATGCAGAAAATAATTAAATAAAAACCATTGAATAAGATGTGTCCAAACTTTTGACTGGCAGTGTATATAAAATGAAAGAATTATAGATACTGTTTTAAATATCAATAGTTTGTTATAAAAAAGAGTTTCAAGCTAATCTGAGATGATCAAGCAGAAGGCCCCCGATAATTTGCGATAGAGTAACCCAAAAGTATTACTTCTGATATATACCACTTTCTTGTAAACCTGCTGTATTCCTTTAAATACTCACTCATGCTTTCTTTTGTTTTCACACCAGCTGTTCCTTGTGTCCAACGGTGGCAAGTTTATGAAGAAAACTCTAATTGGGGAGGCCTACGTCTGGCTGGACAAAGTTGACCTACGCAAGCGAGTGGTGAGCTGGCACAAGCTGCTCGCCAGCACCGCCCAGATCCACTCATAGGAGGAACTAAAATAAACCCGAGAGGCAAAGAGGCTTCTACTATCTAGGGAAACTTTGGTCTAACATCTGTAACACTGATCCGCTTCTTGGGGTCGGGGAAGAGGGTGGTTTAGGGAGCGGGAGGGGTCCAATATCTCTTTCTTCAACCTTTGTTTCAGGGCTCGGATAGGTGGAGTTTTTGGAAGATGCCTTCAGTGGAGTTCTGATGATGACTTCTGTAGTGTTTGGAGGGAGTAGTTATGTGTTTACAGGAAATGAACACATGTTTACAGGACGTACAGTGTACAGTAGTGTAGCCGGGGCTGAGGAGAACACAGGTGCTGAGTTCAGAGGTGAAGCGCGGAATCAACCAGGTATTACACACTTTAAACCACAAACACACACATACACGGTTATTTTCGACAACTTTGCACACAGTCATTCACACAGAAGAGAAACCTTAATAGATACAGGGAATGGACACACTTGTAGATTCAAATTTATTTATTTAGATGTTTTATCCATGAAAGATTCTTTAAAAATGGGCGCTCCTCATTGCTTTATTATGAACAGCAAGATTTTATTGATTTACAGAGCATTTTTGGGAATGAAATATTGAAGACTCTGCTACAGAGACCTCTTATTTATTTTTGTATTATGATATTAGCCTAGAGTTCTATCATTTGTCTTCTCCTCAATTATTTAAGTACCTTAGAAATCTATCCTGGGAAGGAAGTATATTTTCTAACACACTGCCTAGCATTCCAGTTCACGTGAAAAGAAAAAAAAGATAGCAGCAAGCATGTTTTTGAATTTATTAACAAAAACTACTTGTTCCCCACCCTTTCGCCTGAGTTTTATCAAATGAACGTTGTTGTTTGATAAAGAATCAATATTAATATATATCAAATTGGACACTATATGTTGTGCGCATGAGTCTATCTATTTGGTATGCAGTGCCACATGTTCTGCACACACAAAAAAAACACTTCTAAGGTTCACTTTGTATATAGTAAAGTGTCATAGCTGGACATTAATTTTAACATATATAAATAGATATATATATAAATATCTCTATCACAGACAATCGAGTCTTGATGATTGTGACTTAGAAATTTTATTTACCCATGATGCCCCTTAGATCGTGAGACATTTACCATATGAGATTTAAGCATTTCATGTTTTTCTTTACGAGATCCCAGCGCAGTCTTATAATCAGTCTGTTCATGAGGGCAGTCAACTCAACAACGCACGCTTTTCTGGTATTTTGCACTTTTTCTGCTTAGAATGTAAACCTGTCATCATCATCATTATCATCCTGCTTAAAAGAGAGATTTTATTTTCAAGGTGAGGAAAGTAGAGAGGTAAAACAAAGCAGCATCAGGAGATGTTGTGGCGAACAAAAGACAAATGTGCCAGAATCTATCCATGAAAAAGCACTACGACCATCCTAAGATACGACGCCGCTATTGCAGTAGCATGTTGATGTTTTGTCCAACCTTTTTATTTGTCTTGATATTACCACTTATACTTTAATTTGTCAGTGTTGTCTTCAAAACGCTGTTATGCTGGTGAGAACCACGTGCTTATATGGGGGTCAAGAAACAGTACAAATGGTTCATTTAACATTTTCAGTCAAACTTAGCAGCGAAACTACACTTAATATCTGAGTGATTTCTATGCAACATCGACTATATAAAAGGCAGTGACTGCATCTTGACTTGCCCGAAATGTGACACTTGGTGGGAGAGGAAGCATTTATATTGATTTTTAATTTTGCACTGCTGTGTTTTCATGCCCTCCACGAAATGGTTACTGCTTTAATATTTTTTATTTTGATTTAAGGTGTGATTTTGTATTGCTCTATGAATCTTTATTTATTGCCTGTGAGACTGTTTCATATGTTGTTTTATATTTGTTTACGGTACATATCAGGTGTACAGCAAAAAAAAAAAAAAAAAAAGTTGAGAAATTTTGTTTTTATACACAATGTAGTGCTTGTTTACAATGTTTAGAGGGCCTGAAACTCAGAGAACCAACTTTTTTGCCCTTGTGCACGAACACACACACACGTGTCAATTCCACGTAGCTACGAATCAAGTTAACAGAAAAGAACATTCCTATTCAAACCATCTTTTTATGCACTTCCCCTTTGAATAGCTTCATTTTCCAGTACATCTATGAGAAATTACCAAAAAATGGCAACATTGTAATCAGTAGACATTATACCTGAACCGATAGTAGATTTGAGGTCGGCGTGCGTTTGTTTTTTGTTTTTCTTAATTTGATATCCACATGCTTCATATCAAGTCCATGCATGTCATTGGCTCTGATGCATTTCTCTTCTTTTAAGTGTTGTCTGTCTAAAAATATCAAGTCTAACAACTCTCGTTAAACACAGTGACTTACACACACTCACACATACACACAGATGCCATCTCTCTATTTCCAACCTTGTAAATACATAGTTTTTTTATGCGGGGGATTGGGGAGCAATAGGTCTTTTAGCAGACAAAAAAAAAGGTGTGTGATCATAGAAGTAACAGGAAGTTGTTTTTCTTTTGATCACTGTACAGTGGATAGACTGAGAAAGGAGCTTCTGTCTGTCTATAGGGACCCAGATTTACCCGACCCTTTACACCAAACAATAAAAGTTTACCAGAGTCTAACACGAGAAGTCTATCTTAACAACTCAAGTAGTTGCAGGAGAATTTAAATGTGCTCACACTGGATGTTGCATGTTTCGTTGGTGGTTCATACTATTTTTGTGTCCAGATATTATTAAAGAAAAAACAAGAATGAGGTAGAGGAAGATATAGAACAAAAATGTTATAGAGGAGGAAATTATGGAGAATAAATATTGATGATGTATGCTGACTGTACAAAGATTATGCTTGTAAAACCTGTCTGGTTTTTCACTTGTAAGTAAACAGAAAAAAAAAATCTACTGTCATGGTTTTGTGATTGTATACAGGAGGTATTGATAAATTATGCAAAATGTGCTGTAAAAATGGCTGTTGCCCCATGTCTAAATATTAAATATCAGTACAAATGAAGCATCGTTATTGTGCTTTGACTCTTCTGGATTATCTGGAATTTTAAACATGTTTGTGAGAATTTTAATAGATGAGTTGCGGATGATGGAGTAACACAATATGGCCAGAAGATGGAGCCATGTCACCTGAATGTTGGCCAGGGGATGCTGCATTCGATGACTACTGGGGACTCTGGAATTTCTAACACCTACAGAAGTCCATGTCTGCTATGTAAGGAACTGGCACAGGTGTGGGAGCAGGAGGTTGCTCCCTCTTCTGCTGCTGCTGCTTCTTCTTCTCCTCCTCCTCCTCCTCCTCCTCCCTCTGCTTCTTTTCTTCTTCTCCTCCCTCTGCTTCTTCTTCGTCCAACAAATAACACAACTTCCGCATTTTCCTAAAAAAAAAAAAAAATGCCGTAAGTACAACTTTTAACTCGTTCAATGTCTCAAAACATGCCACAGCATACTTCTGTACCTCTGTTTGCTCTTCTGTTTCTTCATTTAAGTGAACTATTCGCCTGCTGTTGGTATTTCATTCGCAGAAAAGCCAAAACGAACGAAAAGTGAACTAAAATGACACCTGGCCTCCACCTGTGACATGCATTGAGCAGCATGAGATAGGAGTACGTACACAACCTTATTGTTGTTTACGACCCTGAAGTTAGCTTCCGATTCAGCATTTACGGCTTATTTTGGCTGTTTCGTCCTCTTAAAAACCGTGTGTGAGTGTTCAGACGAAGCTTGTTGCCAGATTCTTTTGTAGTGTCACTTGGTCCAGTGTGTGTGCAGAATTTTTATGCTCACATTTGTTGGTTAGTTTGTAAAAGGGGCTCAAACGCTTTGCTATAGTGCAGATAATGTTTCCGACGCTCCATGCCTTCAACATGCCTGTAAAAAAGCTCTAGATTTCTGACCAATGTTGGTCCATTACTTGAAAATAATTGAATAATCATTTAATTATAAGTTTTAAAGTCAGCTTACTGTTTTTTTGGCCTGACTTTACTCAGAAATATGTTATTAATAGAAACACTGGCTGTCATCAGATGCTCCTAGACCCCTTTGACATCGAGTCCCTTTCTTTTCTATGGCCTTCTCGCGTTTGAGACCCGGAGGTCGGTGGTTCGAATCCCGTTGCGGCACTGATTATACAGGCGTACTATGATTATCGGGTTTGTGTGTCTCAGCATTTTTAATTCATATCGGCGGTGTTTCTGACAATAAGCACAGCTGCCTGTGTGTTTTTTTTTCTGTAGTAGTGATAGTGGTAGTGCTTGGCTAAAGCACACTGCTGAGTGTGGGTCTTCTTGTATGCACTGGGAATGAAATCCGTTTACTGTGTAACATTTAAAGTTGTATTGACTTGTGACTTTAATACACAGTTAAAAATGTTGTGGTTTATTCTCAGGGATTTATTTGTGACTGGCCCGAGTCCTCGATTCTCTGGCTGCACTGTCCATTGGTGCATACATTTACCAGGTGCTTTTGGAAGGTCTGTATTGGGAGAACGGAGGCGTGAGTTTAATTTCAGCAGTAAGGTTTTTGTTGAAATGACCAAAAAACTGGAGTATCGGATGTGAACAGAGCGGACTTACCCCAAACCCTCACGTCAGCAGAATAATTTCTTGAATTTCAGTAGCATTGCAAAGTGAAAATGCATTTTTTAACTGTGTTCCACAAATAATAAGGTCACACAGACTTCTCATTATTTTTTTGCCTGTTTAGAGTCAGTCTTCACATTTTTTGCAGGTGCTTTTGAAAGCTTTGTTGTGCAAGCTAACTCTACATACTTACATAATTTTTGAGGCATATAGAATTTTCCTTTTTTTTTTAACCTAAATATGATCTAAAACTTCATCAGATTTCCTTTTCCTGAAATCAGTTACAAAGAAGACAGTTATACAAATACTACAACAACATACTTGGTCATTTATTTATTCACAAAAAGATGCAATAATACCCAAGCATTAATGGCAAAAGTATGTGAACCTTCTGGATTAACAGCTAATATGAAATTGAAATTAAACTGTTGTTTTTCGTCATCAGAGTGACAATCACGTGCACCACTCTCGCAACCGGAGGGTTGCGGTTCGATCCCCCGGCCCGTCGTGCTCATGTCGAGGTGTCCCTGAGCAAGACACCTAACCCCTAATTGCTCCTGATGGGGCGTGGCATGCTTGGCAGCTCCCGCCATCAGTGTGTGAATGGTGTGTGTGAATGGGTGAATGTGTGTGCTCCAGGGGCGCTGTACCGCGGCTGACCCTGCGCTCTGACCCCCCCCCCCCCCCCAGATGGGGGGATATGCGAAAATCTGAATTTTCAGTCGTGGGATTAATAAGGGATATATATATATATATACATATATATATATATATATATATATATATATATATATATATATATATATATATATATATATACAGGTCTAAATTTGAAGTCCAGCATTTACACAGCTTTGCCAGCAGGTGGAGTCAGACACTCATTTTGCAGGTGCACCCTCTGGTCTGATTTTGTTGTGGATTTCTGTTAGATCTTTGACCTGAAGTATTCCCCCTCCTCGTTTAAGAAAGCGATCCAAAATAATCCAGATGCAGTGAATGAATTTTTATTTACTGCTGTGTTTTAATTTTCAGTGACTTACTGTGTGTGTGTGTGTGTGTGTGTGTGTGTGTGTGTGTGTGTGTGTGTGTGTGTGTGTGTGTGTGTGTGTGTACACAGCCTGTAGATGGATTATGTGTGTCAGCACCTGCCTATTGTTGACTCTGCATCTGCAAGAACCACCTGCTTCTGCCTGCTGAGTCTGCCACTAAATAGAAATGGGTTGGAAAGCTAGAACTTTTAAATATACACCACCTCAGCACCTTCTTCAGAGAAATATTTTAGTTTGGGTATGATATAAATCTTCAGCCTGTAGTCTACTGTTTATAGATTAGTAATCTGTTACCATCCTGGAATTTACGTGCACTCAGAAAGCATCAGCTACCATTGATCCTGATAAAACAAGGGATAAACTTGCAGTTCCAAATAATATATGTTTGTTGGATAAATGACACCATACGCAATAAAATTAGCTCTCTTGAAACATTCTAATCACAAGTCAGCGGTTTGCTTTTACTTGACAGTTTTTTTTTATTCTGTAGTCTTCCACCACCCACTGCAATACAATTTAAGCAGTTCAGCTACATTTTACAATTTAAATTTGGAGGCAAGTATTCACATTTGCAATTTTATGGATTTTACAGAAGTGCAGGATTACAAATGCCATGATGTGTTGCAGAGTCTCTATGTCATAAGATGTTCTGGAATAATGGTTTCTATGAAACTGCTGATACGAAGCTCCTCAGCGTGTATTTGTGCCTTTAAAAAAAAAAAGCACCAGAGCTGACCAGTGTCCAGTCACCATTTCAGAATAGAGTTGTCTAATTCAGTTCCTTCAGATGATTCCCTTGGCCTGCTCTTACATGGTGATGAAGAGACGCCAATCCGCCAAATGAGGCCAGATGAAGACTAATATAGACTCTTCATCATGGCTGATGATGTAATTGTCATCTTTGTATGGACACCTGTTGCAGACACTATAAATGGTTGTGATCACTGTATGAAGCAGCAGTAAGTCTCGTCTGTACTTTTAAATAGAGAGACACTTTAAATATAGCAGAGCACTAAGCTCTTCCTGCAAGCTACAGTGTGTTCATTGAGTCTGACAGCTGCCTGATATTCTCAGAGTCATAAGGTTGAAGAGAATTATTCACAATTAAAATTCTGCATATTTAAAAGACGAATTTGTGAAAATATGTGTATTTTCTGGCTTGCCGAAGATCCATCCATCCATTCTCTATACACCGCTTTATCCTCACTAGGGTCGCGGGGGGTGCTGGAGCCTATCTCAGCTGACTCAGGCGAAGGCAGGGGACACCCTGGACAGGTCGCCAGTCTGTCGCAGGGCTACGTATACAGACAATCACTCTCGCATTCACGCCTACGGGTAATTTAGAGTAATCAATTAATCTCAGCATATTGTTGGACTGTGGGAGGAAGCCGGAGTACCCGGAGAAAACCCACGCATGCACAGGGAGAACATGCAAACTCCATGCAGAAAGATCCCAGGCCCAGGCTGGGACACGAACCGGGGATCTTCTTGCTGCAAGGTGAAAGTGCTAACCACTATTCCACTGTGCAGCCCGGCTTACCGAAGATGATTTACAAAAATCTTTGCAATGCTAAGCTAACCTAACCAACTGCTAGCTATACCTTAATAGTAGCTTCATAGTTGATCAATTATGAACTGAAAAAGAAGCATGACTCTACTTAAAGGTTGAAAAAGGTCGCTGCTGTCCTTCAAATTTTATGCTAAGCTAACAGCCTGCTAAAAAGCTTCATATGTTGTAGGCCTAGCAGGTATTGCCATTGTCGAATAATCTGTTGATTGCTTTCTCTATTAGTTGTTTGTTCTGTAAAATATTAGCAAATGGTTAAAAATGTCGATCAGATGCAAAGATGACAAATAATCAAAATCGTTACTGATTGAAGTAATAGTTTACAGCTAATTGATAAATCATTGCAGCTTCAGCATTTAGCAAGCAGATATAAGCGTGAACAATTAATTTCTTTGTTTTTTTAATCTCTGAACTGCACATACATAAGATATCAAGTTACTGTAATTTCACTTAGTTTACTTTTATCCGTCTTCTAGGACTTTTCTAGTGAATTAACTGATAAAAGACCTATGATCCTACACCTGCCTGTATTATTTCTTTTTATGTTCGTGAGAGAAGATTGTGGAGCATTAAAGGACATAGCTTGATTAACTTTTCATGTGTTTCTTGCTGAAATCTGATCAAAGGATGCCAGGCTCTCCCTTCCAGAGCCGACTCTGTTGTCCACATTAGTCCCCTCTGTCTCCCCTTCCTGTTTTATGTTCCCTGTGTTGTCTTTTATATTCACCCTCTCCATGCCTCTTCTCAGTAGCTGCCCCTCTGTTTTCTCCCTCTCTGCTTCTAATAGATCCCTCTGATCCTTCACTTCTAAAGACGCGTTTGCTCCCCTCTTTTGCCTTCAAAGATGTGGCCTGCGTCAGACAGAGGCCTGGAAACACACCGCTGTCGCCCTGCGTCTGTGATTCAGTGAGCGATGAGGTGGATCAAAACGACAGATCAGGCGAGGCCACATCAGGCAGCGACGCCGGCTGCATCAGTTTATCCACGGCTAGACGAGGGTCACATTTCCAACTAACATGGCATGGTCTCCAAAGAGGAGTCCACTTGAGAGGTCAGCTGGAAATATTTATTCTCTGTAAAACTTTGTTTATTGCTGTCGACAGATTGGCACTGAATAAGAAATGCGATCAAACATGATCACATCCAGACTGAAATATTTCAACAACTATTAAACGGCTTGCTATTAAATTTTGAACAGACATTCATGGTCCACAGAGGCTGAATCCTCGTTATCCTGGGACTTTTACTCAAGAGCGCCAACACATCAAAGAATTCACTTATTCTGTGAAATCTCTCAATAGATAATAATTGTATTGGCTTAAAGTTAAGTATTCATGGTTCTCAGAAGATAATGACTTAATGACCCACCATGTTTTTCTTCTTCTGCCACCACGAAGTTGACAATTGTGATGTTTAGTAAAATTCAACTTGGTTAAAATATCCACAGGGTGGCCGTGAGTCCCTAAAAAGTTTTTAAATACACATTTATTAACAAAAGACCTTACATCATGTTAAATTTATTTACAATAACTGTAGATGTTAAAGGTTTTTCAGTCACGTCAATGAGAATTTGTGATACAATTGTTACAGGCCCTGCAATTTTTGGAAAGCAAATCAAATTTCACAGAAGAAGACCCAATCTGATCTACACTCCAATTCAGAAAACGGTGGTTGTGAACCAACAATCTGTTCTTCAACTGCTAAAAACATAGCTATAATATTAGGAAGGCAAACCTCAAAATTTAACAAATAACTGAAGAGTAATGATTACTCGTGATGGTTAAAGGAGGCACCTGGAATTGCTGATGAAGCTGCCTGCACTGTATGTCAAAGGTGTTTCAAACTTGGAATTATGGGGATGATAGTGGTGGTACAGGAGGCACAGAATTTACAAGAATCTACCAGCAGACTCCAGTTGGCCACTTCTGTTCCACTCTTTGCGCCACAAGCAAAATGTTAGCATGGATGTTACAAATCCAGAGCCAACAACATCATCATCTGACTTGCAACAATTTCTGTGCCAGCACTCAGAGTACAGATGATTAATGTTGAATGTCTTTACTTGGAAAAAGTTTGGTGTCTATTTCCATGGCAAGCTTGGTCTGAAATTTCATTTAAACAGGTTTTAAAAAGACTCAAGTTTAACTTCACCCATCCATGGTTTTGAAAGGAATGATATCTTTAAGAAATTACCAAAATGATGCTATTTATCAGAGTCAGGAACTGTAAAAACAAAGAATCGTGAAGTTTTCTATCGTCCGTGGACTACTTACCTGTGACATGCTTTTGTAATGAAGACACAACCAAATCTAACCTTAAAATCGTATCGTGGTATTTCATCGAAATCCTTTAATGAACTATTTAAGTATTCTTCAAAAAAGAACTCTTTGCTCTAACCAGATTCTATATAAACTAAAATTCTTAATGCAACTGTTAAATTATTATTGACCCGGCTGTCATAAACAGGTACAAGGTAAAAAGTCAGACTTTTTGGCTGAACTGTAGGCTGTGCTTACACAAAGCAGAAGGGACACAAGTACAAAAGCAAAATTAAAATGAAAGTAGTAAGATATTTCTAGTATGTAGAACCACTGTTTCCAGTGTGGTAGATGATGATTCAAGATTTATAAAGTATTTATAAAATAAGTCAACTTTTGAATTTCTTTCAAAAGTCAATATGTGCTTTATATACTGTATAGGGAATGCTAACATGCAACTCCTTAAAATGAAATAGTGATCGTAGTGGACATTTTACCTGCTTAACATCAGCATGTTGGCATACTAACATTAGCATGTAGCTTAAAAGCTTCACTGTACCTATGTACAATGTTAAAGAGCAGTGTAAACTCTCCGTCTTGTTGTATTGCAGCGGTAATTTTTAGCTTGGATTGTAAAAGTTTTAGATTAAGATGCAGTTCCTGAAAATTGTTTGCACACAACACAGAGATGAGCCTCTTGGATACAGACCAGTACAGCAGAAACCATCTGGATTTTGATTGAACAACTATAATCCTTTTCCTGTTTGGCAAAATTTGTTTTCTTGCTCCAAAATTGACATCTGGCAAAGCTCAGATGTCTAAATGATACACAGTCAGGGATGTGCTGCCTCTAACCAGTGACTAATGTCAGGGTCTTGATATTAGATGAAGCCAGTGTCTGGAAAACATGAAAGTGAATTAAGAAAGAGTGCCTGGCAAACGTCAAAAGATAAAGCTGTAGATCATGAAGTTCAGCAAAAGTGGATACATTTAAAGCAGGAGGTATACACACGTGGACAAAATTGTTGGTACCCCTCAGTTAAAGAAGGAAAAACCCACAATTCTCACTGAAATCACTTGAAACTCACAAAAGTAACAATAAATAAAAATTTATTGAAAATTAAATAATCAAAATCAGCCATTACTTTTGAATTGTTGATTAACATAATTATTTAAAAAAACAAACTAATGAAATAGGGCTAGACAAAAATGATGGTACCCATAACTTAATATTTTGTTGCACAACCTTTTGAGGCAATCACTGCAATTAAACGATTTCTGTATTTGTCAATGAGCGTTCTGCAGCTGTCAACAGGTATTTTGGCCCACTCCTCATGAGCAAACAGCTCCAGTTGTCTCAGGTTTGATGGGTGTCTTCTCCAAATGGCATGTTTCAGCTCCTTCCACATATGTTCAATGGGATTCAGATCTGGGCTCATAGAAGGCCACTTTAGAATAGTCCAACGCTTTTCTCTCAGCCATTCTTGGGTGTTTTTGGCTGTGTGTTTTGGATCGTTGTCCTGTTGGAAGACCCATGACCTGCGACTGAGACCAAGCTTTCTGACACTAGGCAGCACATTTCTCTCCAGAATGCCTTGATAGTCTTCAGATTTCATCGTACCTTGCACACTTTCAAGACACCCTGTGCCAGATGCAGCAAAGCAGCCCCAAAACATTACTGAGCCTCCTCCATGTTTCACCGTAGGGACAGTGTTCTTTTCTTCGTATGCTTGGTTTTTGAGTCTATGAACATAGAGTTGATGTGCCTTACCAAAAAGCTCCAGTTTGGTCTCATCTGTCCAAAGGACATTCTCCCAGAAGCTTTGTGGCTTGTCAACATGCATTTTTGCAAATTCCAGTCTGGCTTTTTTATGAGTTTTTTTCAGCAGTGGTGTCCTCCTTGGTCGTCTCCCATGAAGTCCACTTTGGCTCAAACAACGACGAATGGTGCGATCTGACACTGATGTACCTTGGCCTTGGAGTTCACCTTTAATTTCTTTGGAGGTTGCTCTGGGCTCTTTGGATACAATTCGAACGATCCGTCTCTTCAATTTGTCATCAATTTTCCTCTTGCGGCCACGTCCAGGGAGGTTGGCTACTGTCCCGTGGGTCTTGAACTTCTGAATAATATGAGCCACTGTTGTCACAGGAACTTCAAGCTGTTTAGAGATGGTCTTATAGCCTTTACCTTTAAGATGTTTGTCTATAATTTTTTTTTCGGATGTCCTGGGACAATTCTCTCCTTCGCTTTCTGTTGTCCATGTTCAGTGTGGTACACACCTTTTCACCAAACAGCAGGGTGACTACTTGTCTCCCTTTAAATAGGCAGACTGACTGATTATGAGTTTGGAAACACCTGTGATGTCAATTAAATGACACACCTGAGTTAATCATGTCACTCTGGTCAAATAGTTTTCAATCTTTTATAGAGGTACCATCATTTTTGTCCAGGCCTGTTTCATTAGTTTGTTTTTTTTAATAATTATGTTAATCAACAATTCAAAAGTAATGGCTGTTTTTGATTATTTAATTTTCAATAAATTTTTATTTATTGTTACTTTTGTGAGTTTCAAGTGATTTCAGTGAGAATTGTGGGTTTTTCCTTCTTTAACTGAGGGGTACCAACAATTTTGTCCACGTGTGTATATAACATAAATAGTAGGATAGGACATTTATTAGAGCTACCTGTTACATATGTTCCAGTTTACTACTGCACGTGTCCTGTCACTGTAAATTCTCTTGAGAATTAATATCAAATGAAAAAAAAACAGATCAACACAAAAGCAAAACATTTATTTTATAGGAAGGAGTCAAGATTTTGTAAGTTAAATACAAAATAGAACAGGACAGCTAAGACCCTTCATATCCAATCACCTCAGTTCCCCCCTGAAGAGAGCTTCCCGTCACTGGATGCCTGTTTCACCCTGAAGCCCTCCTTCGCTGGGCCATAACTTCTCCTCCTGACAGAATAGCTTTCACTAATAGTAATGTGATCAGTCAGTGCACAGAGGGGACCGAGGCTGCCCTTGTCCCGAGTCAGACATCATATCACACACACTCGCCATCACTTCTCTTTCACTGAGTCAACAAGGTGTAACCACGCCAACCGTCACCAAGGAGGAGACTGTGGTGCAAAAAACAGATGTAGGATTTTTTGGGTTTTTTTTTTTTGTGGTGACCTATAAAAGTTGTGTGTGTCATTACGGATAAAGTGTCAAAGACAAAAAGAGGATAACCGGCAGAGACAGTGAATTTGCAAAGACACAGACCTGAAGGAAGGAGAAATATGTGGTTTAGATCAGTCTTAAAGGAAGAGGGTTGCATTTTGGGGAAATTTGCTTATTCAGACACAACCAAATCTAACCTTAAAATCGTATCGTGGTATTTCATCGAAATCCAGTGCATTGTTCTGCTACGAACCTTCGGTCCTGGCATTCATATCAATGTGTCTTTGACATGTTCGACTCATCAAAATATTGTTGCAGACAAAGCACACACCCCCCACCATGGCAATGATGCTTCCTGCACCTTGTTGTCGAGGAACACGACCAAGAGCCTAAGCCATTCCCGGGATCCAAATTATACAAATCCCAATCTGATCAGGCACCGAAACAAACCTGATGCAGAGAAGCCCCATGCGATACCACCAGAGCGACCATGCCCAGTTGTTTTGGTGGCACAAAGAGGATCTTCACATATTTGGCAGGTGGTTTGAATGTTGTGACTTCTCTGTGGATAGAATGGAGACCTGTCCAGGGTGAACACTGCCTTCGCCATAAGTCAGCAGGGATAGGCTCCAGCTCCCCCTTGACCCTACACAGAGGATGGATGGATGGATGGATTGACGAACGGATGGACTTCTCGGTGTATATATATATATATAAAGCTAAAATTGAGTCCAATGTGTTGTATTTTTTAGATTATCTAAACGGTGTTTATCTAAACAGCACCTGTTTAGCCTCCTGACCAGGGTTATGTGAAACCATGACTTGCAGGTGGATGGATGATTGCACAAGCAGATTCAGTTCAAGTGAATATGTGGTTGTATGATCGCAACTCTGGGCAGAGGAATTCGTAGATCAATGGCCAGGGTTACAAGTCCAGTATGGACACTGCAGCTGCAGAAGGCTATGGAGGACCACTTCAGTATTTATTCCCAGTACAACTGTGAAATCCAGTCAACGTCGGTTTAAGTTTATGATCTGAATAGAGCCTTCAGGGAAGGAGATTATCTATGTTTTTTTTTTTTTTTTTAGAACACTTTGGCTCTGATGCAGCTGCATCTCTCTGTCATCACCACTCTGTGGTCTCAACCAGTGTCCTACTAACACTATCTGAGTGGTTACATGTCACGAGTAATGGCCTATCAACTCTGATAGATACATGCTGAAAAGTTTGTAGTTTTCTAAATTGTGACAGTGATCTTATACTGTACATGTCTGTTGCTTCCAAATATTGGTTACTGACCTCTTTAATTATTATTTGTAATTGCTATTGGTATTGGCCTTGTTAGCACAGAAAAAGGGAGTTGCTAGCATGGCTCTATCTGAAGGTAAAAAACATCTGCCTACCAGCTCCCTGAAGCTCAGTCATGTCCTCCTGATTTCAGTCTTTAAGCTAAACTGCGCTAACTGGCTGCAGGCTGTACCTTCATATTTAATGGACAGACAGAGTGGCATCGATCTTCTGAGTTAACTGTTGCCAGGAAAGTTAATTAGCCTGTTTTTCAAAACGTTGGACTGTACCTCCAGAACAAAGTGAACTTCCTCAAAAAAAACCCCACTAAACTCCAACTCGAATCACATCCAAATCGCCTCTTCGAAGCCTTTTGCGTCTTCTGTCGTGTTCCATCTTTCCTCCTTAACAGTTGGAACTGAACTGACAATGAAGAATGCATCCATGTCAGCTTATGCGGAGATAAAACACATGTCCCACCATCTTTGCCAAGAAGACACTGTGCGGGGGAGATGGTGATTAAACTTTAAACTTGGAAATCATTTGTTGCCACGGTAACACACTTGCCCAGAAGAATTAATAAATGAATTGCGCTTGGCAGCCTGTGGGGGAAGAGCGGTGGCGGTTGGGGGGGCTTATACAGTACAATGCAAGATTTTTGCATGAACGCACTTTGTTTGAATTTTTTGCTCTTCAGTGAATACTCAGCAGTTCATACATCAATTTGTTTGTCTTGCAGAATACAGAAAAATAGAGCGGTGACATTTTAACTTCTCAAGACAGGAGTCGGGTTTGACAGATGCTGCATCACATTGCAGCATGTGATGTCGCCTGGACTCCTCTCCGAATCCACTTACAACCAGCAATTTTTCCATTGATGTCAGCATTAGAAAAAGTAGCAATAAAAACGTCCAAGATGATCACAAACGTAGGAGGTAGTTTTTCTAACTTTGACTTTAAAGTGTAGACTGATGTGGAAAATGGCCATAGGTGTATTTGGATTATTATTTGAATAAGATGCAAAGGCATTTGCCCTGCAAATGTGTTTTAATGAGCTCCTACATTTTTAGAAAATTAAATCTTATTATTAGGCACCGCTTCCTCATCTCAGCTCTCGTGTTAAAAATGAGTTCATTAGAGCTGGCTGATTATTCATAGAGTCTGATTTTAACATGAAAAAGGATGTGTTTATATTTTTTTAAAGGTCAACCTAGATAAAAGTGTGACTGGAATCATAAACTGCCTGCTTAAAATGTAAAAATTCCAGCTTATGAAAAGTAATTCTTATTTTCTGTATTTCCTCTTGTGCTGCTCCCAACATGAACACGCTCACACGTAAGATGTGCACTCACTGGTTGGGAAAACAACAGCGTTGTTGCTCAGTTGTGAGGAGTCGGCGTGGAGACAGCGAATGAGTTGCTAGGCGACGGCAGCCCGGCAATTCCCTGGACAGGTGGGTGGGGTCGGGAGCTGACGATAGAGGCCACACCTGCTGCCTGCCAGGCACACAGACACACACAAACACACCACTGTCACTCTGTGTTACACACACACTTGCATTGATTTTCACCTCTTCTGCTGCTCTTTTCTGGAAACATGACCTGAAGCAAACTGTACTTTAGCGGTCAACAGGTTAGAGTGAAAGTGCAGTGAACCACATAACTGAGAACCACACAACCTTTAGACAAGGCAGAATCTGAAATGCCCGGTGAAAAGCATTTTTGGTGTCTGTGTCTATATTGTAGCTTGTTTTTTTCCAGTTATTTTTGTTATACATTTTTGCATTTGCTCATTATGCTGACTGACATTGTCACAATTGGTGAGAATTATTACTGGCCTAGAAAAAATAAAAATAAACTTCATGAATTGATCTGCGAACGTGATAGGATACAATGTTTACACATTCAGCAGATATAAAATAACACTAACCTTCAGTTCTAAGATTCCATATGATGAAAATGAATTTTATTGTGTTCCGTTTGTGTTTAAAATTTTGAGGTGTAAAGTAAAAGCTCTTAAAATATAAAGACGTTTACTTCTGCCATTTCTCAACCACCCCCACAACTAGATAGCCTCACAGCTTTACAAGCCAGTGAGAATTTCACTGAGCTGCTGCATTCCAACTGAGGAATCAGTGGTTGTCCAGCTCAAACTTTGTATAATTCTGCCCCCTCATAGCTCACTGTTTCCAGTTGAGCCACTCTTAAAAGTCGCTGCCGGCCGCAGTCCAGGATTTTTTTTACTTTCTAGAGATGCTTCTGCTAACTCTAAAACGTTTCAGCCACAAAGAAAGCACCAAATGTTCTGCTGTTGTCTACAAGAGTGAACACAAGAGTCTTCATGCACTCCCAGGATCTATGAAGCTGCATTACTTTTATTTCTAATGGTAATGTCCTTACAACAAAATGAAAATCCTTAGTGTCAGCACATGGTGTCGCTAATGTTACCATTAGCTTTGATCGAATCCCCACAGGTCTGAGCTCTGGAGAAATTGTAATGGTGAGGGACATTTAGAAATTTGTGGAAACTTTAAGGCTGATTTGAAACCATTAACCTTCTTGTCCTCATTTACAGGCATCAAAAAAAATATTGTTTCCTTTTCTGAAAAAAATCCAAAAATTCAGCAAAAGAATTCCTCAAATTTCTGAAAATTTGCAAAATCTACAGAAAGAAAATTCCAATAATTCCTTAAAAATTTCCCTTAAAAGTTTTATTTTGAAAAATACCCCTAATTTGGCAAGAAAATTCTTGTTAATATTTTCAAAAATGACAAATAATCCTAAAAATATCTAAAGTGATTTCATATATATCAGAAAAACGTCTCATATTTTCTTTAAGAACATTCACAAAAAAATGAGGAAATTTTTGAAGATTTTAAAGATTTTTTTGTGTGAATGTTCTTAAGAAACATTTTTAACATTTCTTTTTTTTCCACAAAAAATGTTCCAAGATTTCCCAAAAATGTTGAAAATGTGGACATCAGAAGTTTCACTGTAAAAATATTTTTTTTCCTCCACATTTTCAAACTTTCAAACGGGTCACTTTTGACCCGCAGGACGACGCAGGCTTAAACAGGCAATGATTGTGGATTACTGTGAGTTCTGTTGTGCTTCACTGCATCATAAAATCAGCCAGTATTTACATCTTTTAGCTCCTCTCTGTGCTCACATATACTACATTTTAATTCAACAGGAATCTCAATTAGGCAGTTTTCATTTACATATTTTTCTGTTTCTGTTGTCTGACAACTGAACAAGTATACATTAGTGACAGGAATGCAGCCTACTAAGACTGCACGATAAACAGCAGTCACTTCAGAGCAATTTCCAAGCGCACTTTTTAGCTGCTGAAAGCTTGTTTGTTTACTAGCTAGGCACTGACTGGTCCTGTCTGCTGTTTGGTGCAGGCCAGATAGCATACATTCATTTGTGAGAGCAGTGAGAGTAAACTAAAACATTTAGTGAGTGAGTAATCAAACCGAAACAATAAGCTAAAAGATGTTAAAATACGGTTTATAACCGAGATGAAGTGCAGACTTTGTCATTTTATCATATGTTGACATGATCATGCTGATTATGGCACCTTTAAGAATGAACTGTACACTGTGTGTCAGTAATCTGGTCATTTATTCAAATGGGATGGGTTTAGTCAAACTGAATTTGCTGTTTTTGAGAAGCTTTTGTAAGACACAACTAATCCCTGTGAAAATCCCATGTAATCCTGTTTAAGAGAGTGTTGCATTCGCTTCCCTGTGTCAAATACAGGAGCAGCATGAGGGATTGGTGTTGGACTGTTTGTTTGTGGGAACACATGGTGCATTTTTGTTCTGGAAGATGTCTTCAGACTGCATATAAATGTCATAATGAATGCTTATTTTTTTATTTATTAACTGATTGTTAAAGTGACTTAAAGATGTTCATCTTTCATCTCTGTATCTACAGTCTATAAAACATACCTTAAAGCCATCTTTCCTCTCTGAATGGCTGACACTCTCTCCTCTTCAGCGTTGCTCTGTAAATACACTCCTCTCCCCACCTCCAAGCCCTGCCTGGCAAGAGGTCCCAGAGGAGCAGCTTTTATATGAGTTGTAGTGAAACCTGAGAGTGGGAACGTGGACAGCTATTTGCACAGTAAATCTGTTTGTGTGATTCACATAATAGCAGGTGAGGAAAACTCTGCCTTGTTTGTCTGCTGTGACCCTCAATGGCAGTCACATTGAACTTCTATACACGCACACATCCATATACACACAAACAAGCAGGTAAAAATGAAACCCAGAAATAATAACTTTGGGGTTTCATAATAACTGATGAGCTCAGAGGAAATTAGTCAAAGATTAGGTTTGTATCTGACAAGGGGCTTTGGAGTGAAAAACAAATT
The DNA here is from genome assembly GCF_021347895.1 of Acanthochromis polyacanthus. Taxonomy (NCBI): domain Eukaryota; kingdom Metazoa; phylum Chordata; class Actinopteri; family Pomacentridae; genus Acanthochromis; species Acanthochromis polyacanthus. The sequence continues at coordinate 53,181,443 of NC_067113.1, forward strand.
ACAAATTACAGTAGATTCTTCTGGTATTTACCTTGCTGATTGTCCCAGCAAAGGGAAATGTCACTTCATATTAAGTTTGCCACAGGCCTTGGAGCAAGCTGAATTTATTACCACATTTCTGCATAAGCAGAAGCACTGTGCTATTGAAAATTAAATGAAGGTTTAGTATGATATACACAATAAAGTCTTTATGAGATGAGAATTGTGAGGAGTTTGTTTTTCCTTAAGATGCTTGGGTGAATCTGACATGGACTGCAGCCAGGCTGAGGGCAGGAAATGCTCTCAGCGACACGTGACCAGACAGTAGCAAAGTTGTCCTTAAAATCACCTTACTTGGGGTAAGGAGAATGCAGAAGAGAGGGAGAACAAAATCCATCAAACAACCGTTCTGGAGGGTTTAATTTGGAGAGCGCAGCTCATTATAGGAGTGAAATTTAAAATGCTTCTTAATAACAAAAACAGTCTGACGAGTTTGTAGGCTGTGGAGAAGTGGAAAATGTATTCGTTTTTAACATGGTATACAAAAACAAAAAAGCAGGGATGTCACCTTCCTAAGATTGGAATCGGAGCTAATTAAGCCAATTTTTTACTAATTGGAATCGGCACAAAACGAAACACAAACCTTTCATTACTTTTGTTCATGTCCGCTCTCATGTAAATGTTGGATATTGACTAGTTTTCTTCATAAGTGCAGGATTATAAATCAGTATTGGATTAATTTACAATGCAAATTAAGCACACTAGATATTTACATTATGCCCATATGCTTTCTAAAGCCACAGATACATGATACAAGCTATGAACAGTCTTCGTTGCATATGTCACTTGGATATACAAGCGCTGCTGTCATAGTTGAACTGCCCCTCACCCATGACATCATCAAGATGTCACATGCTCATACAATACAGGCAATTAAAATCAAAGTGGTTGTTTCATACGACTGCCGAAGAACAACAGTATATAAAAACATTACTTAAAAGGAAAGAACAAATAGAATTGATTAATGTAGTAAAAAATGTCACAAGTCAGCGTGAATCTTAGATTGTGAGAGTTAAGAGTCAAAGAAGTCTTTGTCATGGTGCCCCTTTACTGGCGCTCTACCAACACAGAGCTACCAGGCTCTTCTCATTGCCTTAGTAGTAAAATATAACAAACTCCATCGAGTGTAACCATGACAGCAAAATATTAATGGATTGTGGCTCCATACTGTCACATACTAGATATTAAATCCATATGGATTGGGAACAAAAAATGATCAGAGCACCCCTAACAAACACCTAAAATGACTCTTGTTTGTATTGGTTGATCTTTAACCATCAGCTGGAGGCCATAGAGGGTTTTATGGGGCTGATAAAGAGAAACCTGCATATTACTCTGAATGGACACTGAAGACAGCAGACAGGAGGGTGACTGCATGTTGCTGAGAGATGCCGAGGCGGTGTTTGTCCGGTGCTTGGTGAGACTCCAACGGAGAGAGAGCCATGCGTAATAGTTGCTGCCTGTGGTGGTTAGAGAGGGGCCCGGAAACCCATTTGTGCGTCAGGAACGCAAACATTAAAACACACACTGTAAAAAATGTCTTCTACATCACTCTGCACTTCATAGTTGTCCATACTGTGTCTTCTAATATTATTTTCACGTGTTTTTTTAATAAGGGGAGTTTGCGTAATTGGCACAAATCGATCGACTTTTTCCCCTTTTTCCTTAAAATATGTGAATTTCTGTTGAAAGCATACACTAACAGGTAGCTTCTGAGCCATTTAGAGATTATGACTGAAATATTTCTTCCATAAAGGGTTAAAATGAATAAAACATGACAAGCTCAAAACCGATTTAACACACTTTCCCACGTGTTTAACGCAGCGAGCCGTCGGTTCGGATATTTCTTGCAGTGTGCGGAGTGGCACCGCTCTGCCGGGCCGAGCTGAAAGCTCTCTCTATGCGCCCTCCCCCTTTTTTCTCCTTTTTCTATTTCTTGACACACGCTGTAGATCTGCTCTAATAGCCTATCGCAGTTTGAGACACTCACTTAACAGTCACACACACTCTCGCTGAACCCAAAAAAAGCACACTCCTCAACTCCACCGGTGGGGGGGAACATAGATACCAGATGAGATTTGTTTCCAAACGCGCACCGATGGCGGTGTGAGGCGTTTGGCTGAGAAGTACGCACAGCCGCTGTGGATTTGTGAACATTTTTTTCCCCCTTATTATTGTTTGTGCATCTTCCCTCCTCTCTCTGGATCCTGTTTTAGGGGAAATTAACAAAGCTATGGATTACTCATTGTCTCTACTCTTACTCTTGACAACCATCTCGTCTGTGTCGACTGGACAATTCCCAACAGCGCAGATGTGAGTACAGCTTCAAAACAGCCTGTTGGCTTTTCAAAGTCCTGGGTGATAGTAGAAATGACAGCTTTGGCGTTTTCGAGAGTGTAATTTGACAGAATCAAGATATATTTAGATGTAAAATGTGTGGAATCGCTACAAGATTCTGCATTCAGTTTTAAGTTGGCGATTTACAGTCGGTGGAAAATTCTTTGAAGCGACTCAGCAGGAGCAGAAAGCGCCTTTTTCCCTCTTCTTCCCCAAGTGGTGATGATGATGATGATAATGATTGCAGATTACTGAGGCTGCAACTTCACTTTGTGAAACATGATCTTTAAAGCCACTGTCCTTTTATTACCAGCCTGCAGCAGTGTGACATGTGGCTGGCTGTCACATGAATCATCCCAGCAGAGCTCTGGATGTCTGAACTTTTTCTTCCCCATGTCCACACACAGTTCAGAGGGAGACACGTCTGAGCTGTTGTTTGTAATGGATCTGATTTATTTTAACAGTGCATGCACGTGGAGACTCCAAGAACGCATGCTGTTCAAAACCGTTTGGTCAAAAATGAAATAGAGTTGAAGTTATTAGTTGATGATTGAATAATCATTTGACGACAAATACTTCAGCTTTAATTAGAAATATTGATGTTTTTCTTACTTCTGTGATTGAACATCTTTGACCTTTGGCCTGTTGGGTTTAAGTTGAGGTTGCTTAGGGCTCTCTAAAGTTGTGATGTATGTTTTTTGGACTATTTTTAGGTGTAAAGTTTAGTTGATTTGTGAAGACATTAGCTGATATTTAGTCAAAACTTACCAGATGGTTTCTCAGCAGGCAATTGTTGAGCATTTTGCCATAACTAGGGACTGACTAACAGCCTGATTGATTATCAGACACAACACTCAGCATTTTTTCAGATTATTGGCACTCTTTATTGACATTTTTTGAACTAATTCCAAACAAAAAGTTAATTGAGGAAATGGGCTCCTATGACTCTGATGCGTCACCTCTCTGTTAAAGCACTGTCTGATTGGTTACACAACATGAGTAAAAGCTCATCAACACTGAAGGATAAATGTTGAAAAGTTCCAACTTTACTTTTCTGTTAAGTGGCCACACCATTTACATAATCAACACTGTCTCTGTTTCATCAAAAAAGACATTCAGCTGGGGATTTTGAAAGAAACAATTGCAGCTACAACCCAAAACAGTGGTAGAAGAAACAAACACACCTGCTTCATCTCATTCCTAGTTTTCTTAAGACATTTCCTTCCGGTACAGTCAGTTCCAAATGTCCAAATTTATACTGCCAGTGTACATGATAACAAGCTTTTTAAGAGGAATTTTAAAACTACTGAAGCTAATCAAACAATCAAAGAAGGAATTTCAACAAACAACAAGATTTTAATTATTAATACAAATGTATGCATGTTCCAAATATCAGCTCCGATATTGATATTGGCAGTTGATCTGTAGTTGTACCTTGTGCTCCATTGTCACAAATTATGTAACATCCCCCTTCTCCAAATGAAATTAGAAGCACTTGTCACATCCAACATGCAGACCAGTATTTCAGCTCTGCTCTGTTCTTCATTGCAAACGTCTTCATGGTTTGCCTTCCAACTATGAGGTGATGACTCCTACAGGAGATTAACTTGGATCAGAGCAGAGCTATCAGTGGCACAGTCGAGGTTTCACTCACCCCGTCTAAACTTGACTCCCACCCTCTATTTTTGCAGCACAGCATTAATAGGCGATATATCCACGGTCACTGGAATACAGCTCCCAAATGAAACAAACAAGTCGGTGTTCGAGGCTGTTCGGCCACCGTGCTGCACCTCACACTTAATCAACAGGTTTAAGATTTTCCAGATGGTTCTGCGGGAGCCAGGATGACGGGGTTTGGTTTTTGAATGCAGTCCAAGTACGGTCCCACAGCCATGATGGCACTTAGCCTAATGGCCGAGCACAATGATGTCAGACTAGCAGAGTGGCCTGCCCACTCCCTATATTTCATGAGCACTAAGTGGATTGATCTGTGGGCTGTGTACATGGTATTCACACAGGCTTGGCAAACAGCAGGGCCACAGTCACTGATGCTGTTGACTCTGTTTGTTTGAATTATGAGAAGTCAATTTAGGAGAACGGATGGCAGGATCAAATATTGCATTCATCATTGTTGTTGCGGTTTCCTCAGCTCTGACAAAAAGCAGACTAAATTTTCCTTTTCCTTTAATTCTCACTGTTTCATCGTGAGCAGACAGTCTTAAGTCTCGGCTGTCATGATGGTGATTTTGAGTGACAAGCTTCACATTGACTCCTCAAGGTGAAAGTCACCGAGAGAAGACAAGAAACTAGAAGGGGCAAGGATGGCGAGACTGACCTGGCGTGTTTTCCTTCAGGATATTTAGGAATGTGGATGAAGCGAGGTCTTAAATAGCTCGTTGTTTGTGACTGAAATAAGACATTTACAGACAGTATGTGACTGAATCATCCCAGAATATGTACAGTATATTTCTTTCTGTCTTTCTTTCTCACCTCCCTGTCTCATGGCTTAAAGTGTGACTATCTCTGGGCTTCATCACTAACCTCACATGCCAGCATCTGTCTGTTTCAGATCTTCATGTCCCCTCTCCTCCTCCTCCTCCTCCTCCTCCTCTCAGCCCTCCCTTCATCCCTTCTCACTCTCTGTCTCATTGCTCTCCATTTCCGTCTTGTTCTTTCGCTGTCCATCTTCTCTCCGTCCAGCTCCCTCTCTTGTTCTTTTCTCTCCTCCTCTTCTTTTTTTGCCACCCAGAGGCAGATGATTAACATCATCGAATCTGAAATGCAAAGTCTGATGTCATAGACTGCGCCCCAGAGATCTTGGCGCCATCTAGCACGCCGAGAGATCATGAAGGTTAGAAAAAAAAAGATGGAGATGAAGAGAAAAAAAGGACTGCTTGGCCTGCTGGATCCCATATGTAAATTGTATGTGAGCATTTTGATGAATGAATTCTGCTCGCGTGCAAAAACCCAAGAAATGCCCAAATCTTTTTGTCACAGTGTGCCACAACGTTGTGCTGAATTCTGCCCCCCAATCCAAGACTAGCTTCTTTCTGGATTTCAGACACAGTTTGTCACCATTGTTTCTTTTTCCACCGTTTCTGTCACCCTCTGCTCTGTTTCTTCCACTTGCTTTTTTTTTTAAGGCTAACTAGATTTCATGCTCAACCAGCTAAGAGCCATGCTTCTCGTGTTTGCGGCCTCGTCTCCGGCGATCAGTGGGCATAATGTGAGGAGGTGCTTTGTCGGAACAGAGAGCAACATGGGCAGTTATGAATAAGTCTATACAGAACAAGGTCAAGTTTCAGGCTCAGAGGGAAGACATCAACATCTTTTCTTTTTTTACTTTGAAGGAATATTTTGACATCTTGAGATTTATGCTTATTTCCTTTTGAAACCAAAATGTTAGCATTCCAAATTATGGTTTCAGGGAAGGATACTTATGGAGCGTAATATAGTAAAGCAAAAAAACTTTAACATTATTACACTCTGTTTTGGAAACAGAGCAAAGGGGATTTTCATCGAAGGCTGTGGCTTGATTTCACTTTCTACTTTTTACCAAGTAGTGCACTTTTTATCCCAAAACAAAAGCATCATATTCACCATTTTCTTTAAGTTAATTTATTGTAGAATTTTGAGCTTTTTAAGCATATGTAGCAGCTACAAGCACAAAAAAAACTCTCTCTACTTATGAATAGATGACACTTACAGCATGGACGTTTTGTTGTGCATCTTCCAAAAAAATTCTTGTATGTCTTCTCAGGTGTTCATACATTGTGCTGTGCTGCTGTAATTCACCATTAGAACCTTACACAGAGTAAAACCTACCTTTGTGTTTAGTGACAGTTTGAAAGTATGCAAAATGAGCATTTAATTTAAGTTAATCTTGCTGTAGTAAACTGTACGTCCATTATCCATTATTTCTACACAGCTTAATCCTCACTGGGGATGTGGGAGGGCTAGAACCTATCCCAGCTATAAACTGTATGTCATTGTTTTATTGAAGCATTATATGTAAAAGGAAAACCCCAGCATGATAAATAAATAGAAAAAAACGGTTCATTACTTAAATCAGTAATGCATTTCCAAAAATATCTATTAAACACCTTAAAGTGAAAATGTTCAGTTTGCATATTGAACAAAGGAGTCATTCCATCTCATTTCAACAAATCTGAGGAAATTTTGTTGCATGACCTCCTCTGATCATCTCCAAACTTTTTTTTTAACTATCCCAACATAAGAATAGATTACTTGCAAAGTTTTAACATCATATGATTGCTATTTGCTAAGTTATAAAATATTTAAATCCCTATTTTTCCACTCGGAAATTGATATGTTAGGTAGAAAGGCTTGATTTAGGAAGATAATACTGGGAACTGACTGATGATATAGACTTACAAGTGATCTGAAGGGTTCAAACACCTTAACAATAGAGCAGGAAAAAAAAAATTTGGAATGAATATACCCATTTCTCTGTGGTACAGGGCAATTTAAAAATTTGGCGAAAATGGCATTTTTCAAGAATTTAGGCATTTTTTTCACAAATTTTAATAAGTAACAAGGTTCATATGTTATAAAAATCTCAAAGTACCTTAAAAGTTCTCTCTAACCTAAAAATATCCAAGAGCTAGCTAGTCTCCTTAGACCTCAAAACGATGCCTATTTATGAAACAGACTGAAAAACACCATACATATATTGGCACAGAAACCAATGTGGGACATGGAGTAGAAACATGAAACTTTGTCTGTATAACAATAAACATCCGAATAATTGATATCTGAAGTATCAACATTGTTTCTTGAATCCTTCATGGCCAATTTAACCAAGAAATGCACTATGTTTTATAGGCGTTTTTTTAGGAATTCTAACTAATATATTGCAGTTAAAATGAGTTATATTGCCTTAGGTCCCATGTAAAACATGTAATTTGTCCCCAACTTATCACACCACTATTTCTGTCCTTTGAACTGCTTGAATTTCTCTGAAATCAGGCCATCATCTGCACCAGATATGTGGTACTGTCCACCACGGCGTGTTGAAGGAGCAGTGATTGGACAGAGGATGTGGGCTGTAGGCACCCACACTACGTCATCCTTTCTAGGCCATGTGAACTTCTTGCTGGGACCTTTTGGGTGCATGAATTTCACTTGCAAATCTTCAAATTCAGCTGATAAGTCAAATACGATACCGAGGCTGTCCTGAGAATGCAGTCTGGGAGTGATGCCATTTCTTCTTATTCAGTTACTGTATGAAAGAAAAAACAATGTCTATATAATAATTAACTTCAGATATGCCCTTTGTAACTTATACTACGATGCTGATGCTTCAGATTCATCTTTCATCTTTAGTTGGTCATGTAAATGGTTCCTAAAAACAAAAACGAGGATCAAAATGTATAGTAAATTGATTCAGCAGTTGCTCATCTTTGGCACAAGAAACAAATATGAAAGTAAGTTCACACATACTTCACACATACTAGTTCCTCCAAAAAAAATTTGAACCGCGTACCATGTATCCCACATGCACTTTTTAATGCCTAAAGTTAGGCTATTTTGGGTCTACACCTGAGTTCAACAGCCCATAAATCAATAAATAAGCTTTATTTTAATGTTTTAAAACTTTTAGCTTATGCAACTTTCATTAGTAAAGAAGAAAATTCATTCTTTCAATGTCTTTTCACAAGAATAAGTCCTAAAATAGAGGCATGAAAAACCCAAAATAAAGTCGCCCATGAAATAATAAGGATATTTTGGGAAATTCCACAGTCCAGTATTTTTTTATTTTCATTCATTTCTATACTTTTCTCACCAGAAGGGTAAAAGTTTTGGAAGGGGAAAAAATTCTGACCATGTAAAAGGAGTATAAATTGCTTTTTTTAGTAGTTTAAAACCCTAAAATCATAGGCGAGGATTAAGTTTGGACTGACTATGGGTATTAGATTAGATCATTACTGCTTATACTGTATGTTTATAACCATAATACTTTGCATTTGTTCATAAAATTACCCAAATAAAGCCCAAAAAATTTTTTGGGAGGATCTGAGAAAGTGGTGCAACAAGCATTTGTTGAATTGACATGGAATGACTCAAAGTGCAACACGGATACGGTGGATATTTTAAAAGCCAGCCAAAGCAACACCTTTTCTCCTTATTGTTTGAATTTTATTAAGATACATCTGAATGCACAGCACAGCTGTTGTCTTTAATTTATATGTAGTGAGTTTGTCAGACGATGTTGTGCTGATAAAATCAGGGTTTTAGTGGTGATGAGCAGCAGCTTGGAAGTGTGTGATGGTTAATTTGTCGTCTCAATGAGCCTCATTTCACTCTCTTTTTCATAATCATTCCGTTGTGTGGTGACAGAAGCATAAAAATATGTAAATAAGAACAATTTTACTGGGATTTCAGCTCTATTAGAATGCAGTATATGTGAGCACAGAGAGCAGGAGAGAAGCGAACAGACATAAAGCGCCTCCTGTGTGTTTTATCTGAAGGTGCTCGTGCTTTTCACAATATACAAACCATCGTTTTGTTCTCCAATAACTTGAAGTACTCACATGTTTTTGGAGCCTTGGAAACTTCTACATTGATTCCAGTTGAACACGCCAGTGGTCACTATCGCCTAAAACTTTAGTGCCAAGTGAAGCTGCCCAATGACTGGAGTCAAAAATGAGTGCTGTTATGATACAATGATTACATAGTGATATACAAGGAAAAAAAATGTCACAGTAAAGTGGAATAGAAACGTGCTTTAGCTAAAAGTATTGATGTCAACACATTTTTAACGTGGATGTCGTCAGTTTGCTGAGTTGTGGGTCTTTGGAAACTTGAACTGAATTGGACTCCACCGTAGCCTACATTTCCTACAACTGAGTTCCCTCAAACGATAAGTTAAGACCAAAACAGCTGACGTCATGACTCCACAAACACAGTCTTGTACAGAGTGAATAAATAAATTGACAATAAACTGAAGAAAGAAAAAATTTACAACATGCTGTAATTTAATATATTGATGCAGCCTCATACCCATCCATGCATTTTTTGCTATATTCTCTTATTCTTTTTAGGGTTGCAGGGGTCAGGAAGCTGATCACAGCTGACACTGAACAAGAGCTATGGTAGTTTCAAATAAATACCCTACAAATCAGATAGAAAATGTTAATTAGTGAGGTGCTTTTTTGTCTTCTTACTGTGATATTTTCCTCTGTTTTCTTCTTAAAGCAGTCTCAGCTAACCAGCAGCTTACTCAAGCGTCATATTTACCAAACAGATATGAAAGTGGTACCAGTCTTTTCATCAAAATGTCCACCTATTCTTTTATTTTTTCATGGGAAAATGAGTCATCCGTGTCATCGTCTGTTTTCGGTGTATCTTTGAGAATTTTCTTGAATCGGGTGTAATTTCTTTGATAGAGGTTTAATTTTCTCCCTTCTTTGTATTGTTCAATGTCTTTGTATTTTCTCGATACTTGTTTCATCCCAAGTGACTGGCAGCAGCAACAATGGCCTGCAATGACGACGCCACAGTTTCCACATGCAACCACACATATGCCTTGTTTCGTGACCAGATGTCCTCTGGATTCCACAGACTTTGCACTTACTGCTGCTAAGGAATTTATTCATAAGTTGTAATGTGGGCTACAACAAAAACCCTTTTGAATATGACGATCATGTTAATCATGACTTTAATGTGCCGTGCTGTGATCGGACACTTGCGTCATGATCTAAAAGTTTAGCTTGCAGCAAAGGGAACTTGCTGATGCTTTTACATTTGCTTCACGTCATCATTGTGCTAGAAAGGTTTAAACCAGAAAATGTGCATAGATCCCTGGAAAATCACTCTGGCTGCAGTCACGGTGGCCAACACATTTGTATTTTCTTATTATTATTTTATTTTTACAAATTCCATTTTATTTTAGTCAATGGAAAAGCCTCCAGGCTGTTTTTTGATTGAATCACGGAGCCTTCGACTCTTGTTTCTTGCTTTGGCAGAGACAGAGGGATAAAGAATGTGTCATCTAATATAAGACAACGGGAAAACCAAAAAAAAAAAGAAGATTTCTCTTCGGCTTTTATTCCGGTGTCACACCTAAAGTGGTAATATGGGGAGATTTGAAGAGGATAAATCGAATGTAATGAGCGGCAGATGGAAATGATCAGCTCGAGGCTGTCTAGGGTTTCCTAGGCTGTGATTTGCACCTCTTGGCCATAAGGGAGTTGGTGCTAGCAGGTATATTTCAGGAGGCATGCTCCTGCCCAGAATCAGGCAGCTGACGGTTATATCTGTTACACATGCAAGTATGCAAAATGTGTTCTGATATGGATAAAGCTGAGTTTTGACTCTCACTTTTACCTTCTTTTACCCATTCTTTCAGTTTTTTCTTTTGCTCTTTTCCTCTCACATCTCTTTTTATCATCCACTCTTCTCTCGCCTTCTCACCCACTCCTTCCCCCGTGCTCCCCCTTTCTCAGATCTGGCTATATTTAGCTAAGGCCGCTGTCTTTGGGGAAGGGGCGTTTAATGTCCTGACTCAGACATACAGATAAAGATACAGGACAGAAGGGGGGGTAATGTCGCTCATAAATCTCCCCTCCACTCGTTCACTGAAGTTTTGTTGACCCCTTCACTTATGTATGGCCTCTGAGTTTTCTTTAGTGTCCGGTTTAGGTTTCTCAGAGTACGTTCCTTTCAGAAATAAGATACTTGTACACAGTCTAACGTATGTGAAGAGAAGATTTGGAGGGAGGGTAGTGGGAGACGCAGCCCCAGTCCTGTATTATTTTGCTCGCAATCCTTTGCCACATGGAAATTCCCAAGAATTTTCCATTGCACCGTTGCCCAGGCAACCTTGGGAATAGCTAACAGCTGTTTGGACGAGGGCCCTGTTTGGCAGCACATCTGTATACCAAAAATGAAGAGCTATAGGAGTGAACTTTAAGGCTGCATTGTAAATCGAGCTCCCCTTAGGTTTATTTATTCATAAGCTTTTGTCACACATATGTAGAGAGCCAATAAAGTGTGCTGTAAAGTACTGGGAAGCCAAAAAGAGCAGAAGATACACAAGAGCAGAGAGACAGAGAAATGGAAGAAGTCTCAAGAATAAGGTTGTGTGTGACTGAAAGTTGGTTATTAAACACTGAGGCTCCTGTCACCTGTGGTTCCTGAGTATTTACATGGCCTGGATGTGTGATCGCGCTACAAGAACAACCTGATCATTTTATCAACCCTCTGTACCCCAAAACCTGCTGTCATGGAAGGCATGTTGTTGCACTAAATTTATAGCATTTATCAAACCCAGAAATGTTCAAAAACAGAATCATCAGACTGTTTGTGCATTACTTTTCATGTGCCATTCCAGTGGGGAACTTAACCACGCCTACACTTAAAGTTGTGATATTTCATCAAAATCAATTTGCATTCACCAGTTTCTGTAAAAAACTGAAAATTCTGCACACTTTGGCGCAAATTTTAAGCCATTAGTGACTCTGCTGTGACCAACAGTCACATCAAAAAAAATCTGCAACTTTTCGACTGAGCTACAGGATGTGTTTATGCAGACTGGATGGAATTAATTGACCATTTCGTAAAATCAATAATTAAAGAATTTCAACTTCTGTTTTTTTTTTCTTTTTTTGTGATTCATAGCTTCATAGCTTTTTCTAATTCTCTGTGCTTCTAGCCGTGGTTGTGCTGTTTCCATAGAAGTGCAGGTATTTATATTGAAGGCAGAAGGTTGCATGTTCAAATCCCTGCACTGACCAGCTGCCACTGTTGGGCCTTCGAGCACAGTGACTGACCCCAGATACCTGACAATTTGGGGTGCGTAAAGACTACATTTTGTTTGTGCAGTGACAATAAATTATAATCTTGTGTTATATTGTGGTGAAAAATGTGATGAGAAAAAAAAACGCCCCAAAACTGCTTGGTGTTGAGAAGTTTAAACAAATTCACCAATACAAATGATTACTTAAATAATACAAAAATATCACTACAGTTTAAAGACTAACCCTTAGTATTTTTTTTAAATATAAGTTTTCCATGAATAACTAAAATTGTGGTTGAGGACTAGGTAAGCCAGTTTATCCTAATCACACACTTGAGGCTTCAAGTGCATCAAATATCCGTGGTGAGACACCACAAGCCCATCTGATGTGTTATATTTTGAGAGGACTAACAAAAGTGGACCCATGATGGCCTGAGATGGCTTCTCTCGAGCCCTTTAATGGAGCTGCGTTGAGACATAAGAGCTGTTAATGGCAGTGTTCAGACTACACTGGACAGTGTGTAGCCATCAGGGAGACTAGTACTGCGTACAGCACTAGCAGTAGTCTGCTCGTGTAGGCGTCCAGATTGACGTTAATTGGACATTTTGGCCAGAGGGGGTTCTCAAATCTGTCTATTTATAAACATCATCCAAGACTGTGTGTGCGTAGCGAGGCTGAAGGGCAGGGCTGATGTATGGATGGATGGGTAGAGAGTTTGCGAAGAGAGTGCGAAAGTGACAGGAATGTGGAGGTTTAGTCATTTGAGCAGAGTTCAAAATGACATGTAGCAGAGAAAGACAGCTGCAGGGGTGAGGATGAGCAAGAAGGAAACACAGCGAAACAGAACTGAGTTACAGTTTGTTGTGTTCTGTGAATAATTTTAAAGACTAAGGGATTCAAAATTGTATATATATATTTATATGCATCACTGCATACCCAAACCTTCATTCTCTGTGAAGTTCTGTCAGGCTCCTGATGTTAAAGCTTTTTTATGCTTGAGATGACAGGTTTAATAATTTGCTTAAATAAGTTTTTTCTTTAATCTAGATGCTTCTTCAAGGAGAACATCACCAACATTAATTCTGTCAGACACAACTTGACCCATATTCCAAAAGGAAGAATGAGTCATTCTAAACTTTGTTGCGAAACTGCATATGCGTACACTGGAAGTGCCATATTAATTGAGTTATCGCTCTATTGCGACGGAGTCTCACCAGCAGGTGAAATTGCACTGCAGTGAGTGCAAACACTTGCAGGTGTCACAACAATTCTGTTTCCTCGGACTTAATGTGTCCGGACACCTGCGGGGAGAGGTGATACAATGGGAGCTGTTAGTTCTGTCAGGATGTGTATGTCGGTTTACGTAGAGGGTGTGGAGGAGGTAGACTTGGCGTTGGGGCGACGTCAAGTCGGTCCCAGCTCCAGTGGTCCAGTGTGCGAGGTCAAACGTGGGCAAGGGTAGAAGGAATGTGGACCCCAGGCTCTCTGTGGCAGTCTCATGTTTCCTGTGACAGACTGTAGCAGCGTTCACATAACCAGAATGAGCTGGATTAACTTTGTCTTGGCATATTTCTTGGGAATTTCTGTGAATAAATGATTGAAAGATGCTTTTAAAAATGTAATACTGTAAAATTACAGAAGAGAGAAGGCAGAATGTGCACTATTGTTCAAAAGTTTGGGGTCACTTAGAAATGACTTTATTTTTGAAAGAAAAAATGTTTGTTTTTTTCAATTAAATTAGCATTAAATAAATCAGAAATACAGTCTGGACATTGTTAATGTGGTAAATGACTATTCTTGCTGGAAACAGCTGATTTTTAATGGAATATCTCCATAGGGGTACAGAGGAACATTTCCAGCCACCATCACTCCTGTGTTCTAATGCTACATTGTGTTAGCTGATGGTGTTGAAGAGTTAATTGATGATTAGAAAGCCCTTGTGCAGTTATGTTAGCATGTTAATAAAAGTGTGAGTTTTCAGTGAAAACATGAAACTGCCTGGGTGACCCCAAACTTTTGAACGGTAGTGTGTGTAGAAAGACAAACAGAAAGCATGAGGGAAAAATTTAAAATCTAACCTTGAAAACGTGACATAATTAAAATGAAACTACCACATGTCTACATCAGAAAACATAAAAACAGTTTATACAATCACATGGCTTAAATTGACCTTTTGAACTCCAAGCAGTTTCTGGCCATTTTTTGCTCCTGTCATATTTTCACTCACTGTGGCTTAATTTCTCCTGCACCTCTATGGAAACAACACAGTCGTGACTAGAAGTAGAGAAAACCCCAAAATGTCTTCTGTGCAGTATGACACAGGTGCAATGTCACAAATAAGAAAAAATCAAAACTAAATTTCTTTCATTCCTTATTGGATTTTTTTTAACCCTTACAGGGCCATGTTTCTGAAGAAGTACATATACTAAAACATATACTAAAACCACCTAATCCATAAAAATATCGATCAAGTCTTGCGAGGTCGCATTGTCGTAGACGTTCACTATATTGAATTTCGGCTGGTACGCGGCCCCGATAAGAGCTTCATTATAACGGCTCATACGGCTTTATCATTTGAAATAAGCAAATTTGGGGCCAATGTTTAGATCGACTTAAACATATGGGTGTGTGCATATTTTATGTTAATTAGCAATCATAAACAAGTCACACATGTTGAGCCAAGAATGTTCGGTTTCGGCTGTGTGTACGAGTAAGCGTGAACCGTGTATACTCGGTCCCGGCTTTTTAAGGGTTAAATATGTGCAACATTTTCCAACTGTCCGCAGGTGTTAGCAGTAATTATACAATGGTGACTGTCCATATGCTCGTTTTTTTTTTTTTTTTTTAACATTTTTCAGCTGCTTCCATACCCGTCTCCTCTTTGCTCTGTGTAAACACAGCCTGCAGTTCATCCGAAAGTCCATGAATTTTTGTCACACAGCTGTTAGTTGTACCTATGTCACTGATAGCTTCTTGGTTGTGTTTAGGAATGCAGATTTTTTATTTTTTTTTGCAGAATCCCTGAGAACAAATTGTAATTTTTTGTTATTTTAAAAGAGCGCTTTAGAACAGAGTCACTTTGGTGAAATATCATGATTTTTGGCTTTAATTTGATGAATTCTCCTAACATCACATATGAGTAGTTCAAGGACCATCGGCAAGTTATTCTCTCTGTTTTTACAGTTTCTATCAGAACGCCGATTATCAATAATGACCACCTTAATTAAGGCGGAGTCATTGATTCTAATCCAAGACACTTTCTGTCAAATTTGGTCCACTAACTGTCTGTTCTTTGTGTGCACTGGGAAAAAATGCCCTTGAAATGCTCTTTTGTGTTTAGATTCTTGATGTTCTGTGCCTATTTGTATGATACACTAAAATACATCAATCTTCACTGGGAATGCAAATAAGTTTACTTGATTTTCAAGGATAATCTACTGATAAAGTCTGCTTCTTGTCACATTTAGAGTTGCCTTAAATGACTCTTTTCCTCATTGATTATTCTTTTCAACACATCTGTTTTAATTAACAGTATAAAATGCTTGCATGTCTAATTGGTAGTCAAAATTATGCAAAACAAAGAAGACCATGCAGCAAATCCTCAGGTTGGAGAAACTGGAATAGTGCTCCATCTGATAATTAATTATCAACACGGCTATTTTGTTTCTGTCTAGTAGCTGATAATTATTTAATACTTTTATAACCGTTTCAATTTTGTAACTTTCCAGCATCTTCTTACCACATAAACGTGTCTTCAGACTGAATACAAGACAAACACCTGGCACCGTCATGTAGAAAGTTTAGTTTGTGACACAAGTGAATGTGAACAGATGCCACTTTGCCTGAGCTGGTGTTTATTTAGGAAACGCTCATCATTTTCTACTTTTTGCTTGATAAAAAATGATAATTTTTAAGAACTGGCTCATCATGTTGGGGAAATCAATATCAAGCCAAGGAAGAGAGTCCTCATGAGTGAAGTATTTCCTGTTGTTAACCCTTTGATGCACAACATGGGTCAAGAGATCCCCATTTTCCATTGAATATGGGTCACTTCTGGCCCATGTTGTGCATCGAAGGGTTAAGATGAAGCAGCAGTGTTTTAAATCGACTTTTGCGTCTGCGAATATCAAAGTTACACTGTCCTCCCTCAGAATTAATTTCTCTGACAGTTGGCATTTTTCAGGCTGTCTTTTTGAGCTCGTCATCTGTGACAGCCGTAGTTTATGGCTGCCTGACAGATTTTCTTCTTGGTTAATTTTTGCAGGAAGGACACTAGGAGATGGTATGAAGTTGTTTTCAGCAATCATTCATTCATTTCTTCCGTGGCATTTCATTCTGAAACTCAGAAAAATCCTGTAAAGTCACTCGAAAACATGTTGCAACATGGCTACACGGTACTATCGGACATGAAGCACTCCACCTATCGTCCTCTTAACATTCATTTAACACTAACTGACTGCCTGTAATGTTGCTAGGGAGCTAATCTGAGCACAACAAGTCAATACGAGGCTGTTTATCTTTGCCTGTGTGTTCATCTGTCAAATCAATCCCGGTGGAATCGGCTTCTTATAACCCACACCTGCTCAACTCACCCCATTTTGTAGAAAAATAAAAGATCTTATACAATGTCAAGTCAGCTCCTTCGCAGTTGTAACACACCCTAACATCAGTGCCTGATAGAGAACGGAAAATACAGTTGTCAAGGCTTCACTTAAACATGGCTCTTTAGATCTAGGCGGGTGGAGAAGGTGGGTGGGGGGGCAGCTGTGGTAAAACGCTCCGACTGACTTGCTAAGAGGAAAATGTAGAGGAGAGGCAGAAACATCAATAACGTCTTTGCCATTGAGGATAATGAGGCTGAGAGACATTTACAAAGCCTGCAATTATGGTGTTATTGACCTCAATAAAGGAGGAGATATCATCACTCGTCTCCTTTTGTGCTTTGCGGTGATACATGCGAGAGGAGGGAAAGGAGTAGTTGGAGGGGCAAAGGGAGGAAAATCCTAGCATTACGAGTTTATTTACACTGAAACGAGCAAAGAATAGGCTGGAAATGAGGATATTGATCATGCGGAGTGTGTAAGATGAGAACATAAGCTTGCAAAGATGTAAAGAAAGCAGTCCAGAGTTACGTAATTACACCCAACAGAAGATAGAACAAATGAAGAGGAAAGACCTGGAATAAGAGCAAAAGAAAAAAAATGAGCAATAGGTGGTGGAAAAGGATGGAAAGAGAGGCAGCAAGTTGGCTTCTGTGAGTCTCCACTGCTTATTAGATGCATCGCCTCATAGTCAGAGCTCTTATTTGCTATCCCCCAGTGGCTCAATTACATCCATGCTGACATCCTCAAACATCCCTTATCTTTTTTTGTGTGTGTCTCTTCTGCTTCCCGTAATGATCTCAGCTTTGTTTCCCTCTAAGAACAGATTAGAAGCCCAAATTACTACTATTAGAGGAGGATTTAAGGTTTCAAACTGTCTCCCAGTGCTGGAAACTATAACTTCACGACTTGATAAGGCGGGAAAAAACTGGAAGAAGGGCTGTGTCTGTGTGTGAGTTTGCTGTCGGGTGCTTCTTCCGTGACGGTTTCGATGGAATTAAGAGATCAAATGTAGATCTGCCGACTGGGTTCTGAGTATAAAAACACGAGGATGTTTACACGGCGAGAGGGGCGCTGGAGTGGAAACTCTGAGATTGGATATTGAGCCCTGGATTCTCGTGGCCATGTCGGGCCCCTGAGCTGGTGTGAGGCTCACTTTTCAGTGATTCGGTCAGAATGACGTCCAACGTTGCTGGATCAATATTCCAGACTTTGACTTGGCTCAGGGTGTTTACATGGTGTCAGAAAGCAAAGAGAAGCAGAATATAGAGTTACAAGGCAATGGAATTAACATGGGTGCACTTTCCTGCTGCTGAATGTCAACGTCAGGTCTCGGGGGCGGGGGGGGTAAAATTATGTACTTCTTGTTAGATCTACTTTATTTTCTTCCCCTGCTGATTAAGGAATGTGGCATGTGTGCTGCATGAAATTAGACTATTAATACCATGGGCTTCAGCTGAGATGAGAAGACTTGGCTGCTAGCAAGCTACTAACAAGTGAGATGTGAAAAAAGTGTTTTATGACAAACTGTTCCGATACTTTGACAGCCCACAACATAAGAATACAGTCTACAGGGTATTTATTTAAAGTTCTCCCTGCTGCTTTCTTTCTAGTAAGGATATAGAAATAAGTTTGGTATTAAAGTACAGAGAGGGAAAAAGCTTGAAGGTAAAGTCTACCCATGAATTCCATCTGGGAACCGTCTTTTAATGCTGGATTACAAACTCCTCCAAACCCCTTGAAAAAGCCCGGCTGTGAGTTTTTTTGGGGTTTTTTTAATTATAAAAAAAATTTGAATGAAGTTACTTGTGATTTGAAAGTTAGACACAAAGTCACATTCAAGGACAGTTTGAGGCCAGTTTATATCTCAAGGATGATTCCATTGTAATACGCCTGTCTTATTTTCAACTTTCATTTTCATTAGCATAACAGCACGTATTGAAGTGCATAAATCTGTAAACAAATGTTCAGCGATGGGAACAGAAAGGTTGAACAAGGCGAAAATTTAACCAGACAATCATAACCGATTATTTAAAGGAGCATTACCCAAAATGTTGGTTTTAATCCACAATTTTATAGTAGATGCCAAACAACTGTGTGCACATAAGTCCAATAGGTCAGATAAACAGACTGTTAACCGAGATAGATGAGTTAGATTACAGCAAACATTGGATAATTACAAAAAAAAACTACTCAACCAGATGGAAGCGGCATTTGTCTAGTTGATGTGAAATTGATTTGCTGGCTTATAAATTGAAAACAGAAGTATTCTTGATCTTGGAACGAGCAGTTCAAAGGAATCATCTTCCGAATCAAACAGAACAAATACTGAGAGACCTTGTGTGAAGGTGTTTATCTTTACACTGATCAGCCACAACCTTAAAACCACCGGCAGGTGAAGTGAAAAACATTGATCATCTCATTAGAATGCAATGTTCTGCTGGGCAACCTTGAGTCCTACATTCATGTGAACACTACTTTGAAACGTACCACCCACTTCAAACATAGCTGCAGACCAAACACCCTTCCATGGCAATGGTACTTTTCACTGCCTGTCGCCTCCTCCAGCAGGACAATGTTCCCTTTTACTCTGCGAAAACTGCTCAGAAACAGCTCGAGGAACATGACAGAGAGCCCATTGTCTTGATACAGCTTCAACACTCCCCAGATTTCATTTCTGTGAACTGGACGCGTTACCTAAAGGATCTTCTTTTAGCATCCCAGCATCTCAGACACAGCAGGACTCCCCCTGTACATGACCCATTGAATCAGAGCTGCTTTGACAATAATAGTCAGGTGGTTTTAGTGTTCTGACTGACTAGGTTATGTCAGCTGTTACTCAAGGTCAAGAATCATCTTTCAGTCTTTTTGATTGTCTCACTGCTTGTATTTCTTGTCTCACTAACTTCTTTCATGACGGAATAGTGATAGAATGACGACCAAATCATCAAAAATAAGATCCAACCTATATTGCAGTGGATTCATCCTTTTAAATAATTTAATCCAATATGTGAATTGGAGCTGCTCTTCCTGTAACAGTCTCGAATTTCGTTCAATCTAAAAGGGTTCCTGACAGACTACTGGACTCAAGAGGCTTTAATAGTGAGTACTTTATACACCCTGCCGCACTTTCTCTTCCTAAGCTCGCTGTACAAGTGTGTTATCTGGCTAAAAGTGTATTAAACAGCTGCACAGCATCTAACATCTACGGGCTGTGGGTTTAAAGTGTACAAACAGAGAGAGAGAGAAGAACATAAACTGCCTCCTCCATAGTCACACATAACTAGACCGGAGGGGTTCATGTGGTCAGGAGTAAGACAGCAGTGCTCTCACGCTGAGTCATGGTCTCTATTCTGGGATTGTGTCCATTTCCGCGTGTTCACCCCTCGAATTTAACAGTCTGCTCCTAACTGGCGGAGCGAGGCTATTTACTTTTCATTAAGTCTGTAATGGTGAGTCAGGATGTTGGAAATCAAGATTTTCTTTCACCTCCTTAAGTTTTTGCTTTGCTGTTTTTCAGTTCTTTTTAGCGTTCTGAATCCCAAAACCCGCCTCCAGATTTGAAAGACATGTTGTTTTTTTGAAAAATGCCAAAATTATGCCATTTATCTGAGCCAGAAATGGTAAAAACTGAAATAATTATCAGACTTTCAACTTTATCTTGCCACTTAAAAAATATTCCAAAGATTCAAACAGACTCCGGCACACTGTCTAACTTGCTAATATGCATTTATTGGTGTAATGTTTGAGTCAAATTTCATCAGGAAAAAAAAAAAAGAACACAGATGTACAAAGAGTTCATGCGGACTTTTTATATAAATGTTTTAATGGTTTAGGGTGTTGTAGCTGTTTCATATGGTAACTTTATTTTTCAGTTTCCTTCTATTAGTCATGGTTGTGCTGTTTCCATAGAGGCACAGGACTTCATATTTTAACGAAAAATTAACCTGGAATGAGCAAATGTGGCGAGAGCAAGACTCCTGTAATAACTGCTTGGAAACTCTTACTTACTACACTAACCTCTTTACTCCTCTTCACAACAAAGTGATGTTACCCACATGTCGTAGTCTTTACTTCTTAGGTCACATATTTCAAATTAGACTGAAGAGCATCACATCACTAATAGATCCTAATAGGACACCATATATACAATTAATTAGTACTGCATTCTTTTTTTGCTCTATGCTCTAAGCACAACATTGTTAGATAATAATCTTATGGTAATGCAAAGTCCAATAGTCTTTAGTGAGCATTTCAGCCGCCATGTTGTTGTGCTTCTTGTTTCTACCAAATTTTTAGGCAAATATTTGTCCCTTTAGCTTCCAGCTTCCAGATGCTCCACATTGTTTGCACTTACTTAGCACTTGGTCCGCCTGTTCTGAGTAGAACATTGGGCCGCAAACTTTCTCCACTGCAATCGGTCCTGCGCCTGCGCCTCGGCATTGTCCCAGGTGATGGTTGTTCCAAGTTGCCAAGTTGCTATTGCTAGGTCTGCTTGAAATGTCCGTCTCCAGGTAATCCTTGGGCATCCTCTCTTGCACTTTCCTTCGCTTGGAACCCAGGTCATCGCTGTTTTTGCATGGCGTTGTTCAGGAAACCTCAGGATATGCCCAGCCAGCCTGACGCGAGGAAGTGTTATTGTTTCGTGTAGTGGCTTTGTGTTGGTTCTCTGGTGGATCTCTTCGTTAGTTATTATATCTTGGTAGCTGACTTTCAGGCTCCTCCACAGGCATCTTTGATGAAAAGTGTCGAGTTTCTTTTGGATTTTTGAAGTCCTTTTCCAGGTTTCGCAGGCATACAGCATCGTGGGTAGCACAACAGTGTTGTACAGCTTGAGCTTGATGGCTGTTGTTATTGTTGATGTTGACCAGATTCGATTAATTTTTCTGAAGACAGCGGCACCTTTTCCAATTCTGTAGTTGACGTCTGCTTCTACGCCTCCAGACTTGAGCTTCTACCGCCTCCTTCCTTACGCCAATTTGTAGTGGTTTCGTTGTTTGTGGTTTCTGTAGCAGTTTGAGCTTTTCCGGGAATGGAGTGCTAACCCATAGCCCAACTCGCCTTCTTTCTCAGCTGGGCTTGGGACCGGCTATGGCGGAGTTGTTCACATTGTTCACAAACGTGTTGCTATTTTTGTACTTGCAATCACTTGATGCTCAGAAGTGTACATCTGGTTTATCAGATCCTTTTGGCTGAAAACAGCTGCCTGCGACTGCTGATAAGAAGGTTTATGGGAGCAGTTTTGGCGCTGCAAACCACAACAAAAAAGCCAAAAGGTGCTAAAATGGAAAGAGGAAATACGGAGTCAAATGATAACGCTTTGCTGATTTTTTTTTTTTTTTTTAACCACAAATGTCACCTGTTACACTACACACAGTCATTCATGGTTTATATATAGATACTGATGAGTTCAGTGTTCATCTTTGAAATCTTAGCTGCTGCCTTCAGTGTTTCATCAGGTCCATCGCTCTACATGGTTGGTCAAACAACACTGATCCTCCACAAATGGATTACATGCATTTCATTACATTAAGACCTTATGCAAAAAAAGGTGCACCTGTCTCTTGGTGACCCCTGACCCCGTACATCCCCCTACGCCCCTCTGACAGACCCAGTGCTCTGATTACAGACAGACTTTGACACACATCCACACACACACATACACATGACAGCTGTCCTGATGGAGCCAGCTTCTCTTCCAGTCATTAGAGTGATGGAGGCTAAAAGGAGATGGGGGGGGGGGCACAACTTTATCGCCCTATTGGCCACTATACTCAAGGCCACGGGGTTCAAGCACAATTTAAGACATAAGTGGTCAATAGTCTGTTCAAGGAGTTAGCTCATTTAACAGTCAGGCAGTCTCACATGCTTCCTGACATGTTCACTGTGTTTTTCGGAATTGGTAGTGTGGTACGATATTGACACTGCTGACACTGTTGGCCAGCGTCTCATCTAATTTCACACCATTTAACTCGCTCATACATTTCTGGCTCGAGCTAAGGACATGGAAAGAACTTGATGAAGTTTTAATGCCATCCTTTCAGAGCTGGAGCATCAGACGACCTGTTTGTCTAAACTCCAACCAAGTGTGTCACCAGCTCTCAGTGAACCTGCGATGATCTGTACTGTGCACACACCGAGTCACATTTCACTGTCTTAAATAACATGCTGGAGGAGACAGGTATTAAAGCTTCTTATTTCATGTCAAACAAGTAGGAAACCATTCCAAGCCCAAAGTCTGTGCATGTTTAAGTCAGTGGCTCACTTCCTGCTCGGTACAGGGAAATCTGCGTGTTTGTGATATCACATAGTGACAGTGATATTGTGAGTGACCACAGATCAGCAAAGTGATATGCAGACTGATCAGTGTTTCCTACCTGCCTGATAAAGCTTACATGAATCTACCTTTAGTGAATTTTCAGTGCATTGCTGCTGTTGGATAGTCTGAAGAAGACAGTTTGTCTGGCTGCTGCCATTTCAGCTCATCTGTGCTGCTGACAGACAGCTGGTTCTGAGGATAGAGGTGCTCAACGAGGTCGAAGTCATTGTGGATGGACTGATCAAATGCTTCAGTAGTGCTTAAGTGCTGCTCACAACTTGCTTTTAGTGTAGACTCCCAGTGAGAGGTATTTAACTTTATTTGCCTGTCCTTTTAGTACAGTCACGAAAGAAAAGAATGGCAAAAAAAAAAGCACTGGTAAAGCTTCAGAGTCTGAGCTATCCTAGTTTTGCTTTATCAGCTCATTCTGTAGAACATAAAGGTCTGGGTGCACCTCGCAATCATTCTTTTATGGGGTAACTAGAAAACACTCTGGCTTTTTTGTATCTCTTTAAACCAGTCCACAACAATGTGCTTCAATGGTACCTCAAATTATGATTGTGATGACTGGAGCTTTTGTGGTGAAACATTTGCATGGAGGCTGCTGAGCACTGTAATTAAAATGGATAATCCAGTGCATAAAAAAACTAGCAGAGGTGCATTACTTCATGATCCAAATCCTGAGCAAAATCTTCAGCTTCATTTTCAGCGTGGTAGGTTGCAGCCCAGAGCATGTTGTTCGCAGATAGCAGAAAGGAGGGACAATGCCAACTGAGATTACCAGCCAATGATAGGCTTATGCTTGCAGTCTACATCCAGCAAGTCAGACTAGAGTTATCCTGACTCTAGTCTTAAATACAAGTCAAATCCCCAGAACATGGGGTGCTGCATTTCCCATAATGCAACTTCCCTACCTAGAAATGCAGGTAAACTTGGAAAACCTGGAACTCCTGCTAGAGCCACACAAGACGGTTATGCATCCGTTTTGATAGGCTGAGTAGTACTTGGTGTGGAAGATCAATGGACTGTACCTTTTAATTAAATCATCACCAAGCCACAACCTCAGGGGCTAAAAAAATTAAGCCAATGCTCAAGTCCTAAAAACTGCAGTTCCTCAAATGACCACTTGAGACTGGCTAAAAAAACAAGTCAGTGTCCATAGAACCCCATGTTAAAATGCACAACTTTACAGCACAAGTAAACATATTTACAGCCTGGTGCAATAAACAGTTTTGGTCTCTATAGCTAATTTCCCCATTTCTGACAACCATAAAAGATTGAATTTTTATACAAATCACCCATTTAATTTGTATTCATTTGTCTGAGCATTGGGTACCATCCCAGGACAATCCATGCACAAAAACTTTTGCATGGTCAGCCTCAGCACCACTTTCTACCTTGGATATTAATACAGATTATACAGTTAAGCTCAGAAATGGCCAGGTCTCACATGCTCTACTGGTCTGCACTCTCTCACACTGTCCTTATTCTTAGTGACTCAGCTGGCCAAAAGAACAAAAGGAATTAAGCAGGAAAAAGGGGGCTTCAACAACTGCCTGTCATAAAAACAGTCTGCTTCATAAGTGGGTGATATTAATGACTCAGTGAGACAAGTGTGAGAGGAAAGAGGCTTGCAATGCCAGCAGGTCTCACACTTGGCTGAGCTTCACATGGTTCCTCTCATTTCTAGCCCCGCAGTCTTCGGCCGCTGCAGCTGAGCGGCTCTGCATAGCTCACCAGCCATTTTGGATGGTTCCTTCCTTTCCCTGTCGCCCTCCTCTGCGATTTCCCCAAGGAGCAGGACAAACAGAATGAGAGATTGTGCAGAAAAGGAGTCAGAATGGGAGGGGATAGTGATGCTATCAAATTTTTCCGTGTTCTGCTCCAAGTTTCCATGCTGATTTGTTTTCTTTTTGCACATTTCTTTGGTGAGACTGACTTTCAGACCATATCTGTAGTCTGCTTCTCTATTTTAAGGGACATACAGTTAACTCAGTCTTCGCTTTAGAGGAAGCCACACATCCTGGTGTTACGCAGGGAATGCATCCTCTTTACTGATAAGAGGAAGATGCTTATTTGTGGAAGTGGCTAATCAGAACGCTGCTTAGCCTTTTAGCTGGTACTCGGGGGACTGTATTAAACCAAGATCAGAGAGATTTCAAAATAAGTGGAATGAGCCATTAGCGCTGAGTTTTATTATACGATGAGCTGACCTCATCCAGGGGCTCTACGGTGCTGCAGAAGCACGAAGGAACTAGCCACTTTTAATCACAACTTAGGTATTTTCCGTGGATCGTATTGTATTGTTAACTGCCCTCTCCTTATTAGAATCATGAAAAGAAGCGCTGCAATCCCAAGATTAGTGCCAGCTAGTTCATAAGCAGAGCTGTCTGTGTCTTGGAGCACGATGTTTAACATGGATAAGAAACTTGTTCTGAAAAAGTAAATTCCTCTCATTTAGTTTTCTTCAGAGGGATTAATAATTATCATGTTAATGGAGTTTGAACATTGAATTTTGCTCTGTTGTGTATTTGCAAAGCCAGAAACTGTTGAAAAATGTGCAGACAATGATGCTCAGTTCTTTGCCGGAGCACAACTATACCCCCACACACATGCCTGGTTTTCCCATTAGACACCTGTTGTCATGCTCCACTCTTCGTGCTTAAAGCCAACTTGGAAAAGTCACATGCATAACAACCTCAATACACACCTGCTTGCTGTGGTCAATGAACCTTAACTTCACCTCAGAGTTGAGTTCATGCAGACCTAAAAACTGTGACTCTGAAATATGAATCCAGTTTGAGGTCACTTGCAGGTGATTATTATGGGAGATTGTCGTATTTTTACATAAACCTGCAGTTTGTGTGTGTGCGGCTATGCGTGATTGTGTTGTGCAGGTTAAAAAGAAACCAATGTGTTGACAGAATGTCCATTCCATATTTGCCCTCAGCCACTAGCAGCTGTCTCTCTGATGGCTAAATATATTATGTGGCTGCTATGTCACACATTTCCAGGGTGAGCTCACATTACATTGTATTTTTTAAATCAGGTAACATAGACGGTGTTCTTATGTCAAAGGCCCCTCGGCGGTATGGGAGGTGAGGGGAGGTCACTTTGCACTGTGGGGGAGAAAGTGTAATTTTCTTTATGGATTATGTCATGTATTTTTTATTGACTGTGGTACAGGACAAAGGGGAGTGTGTCTAGGTGTGCTTACAGTGTATTGTTTTTAGATGTGCAGCTGAACAGGAGGAGGGTGACAAATGCATTGTGGCATGCCTCCAGACTCACTTCTTACATTGGTTGCACTGGTGCACTTGACCTTTTTTTTTTTTTTGCCTGCTCTCATACTAGCTCATAATGTCTTAAAACATTATATAAATGACTGTAAATGAGGATTTAGCTGCAAATAAGTGTGTACACATGATGTGGGACATAAAGTTAGGTCTTCTTTGGGTATGTCATACAGTAAGTTGTGTTAAAATGCATTATCATTTTTGACTCCTCACTTCTGAAGTTTGCAGTGACAGAAGAGGGCCGCTTTGCTGGACATGCACCTGTCACAGTTTGCAGGCATTGGATTGTTCTAATATTGCAGTTTGGAACTTGGAGGCCTTAACAACAAAAGCACTGTTGCTAGTTGTACATGCAATCCATAATGTTGGCTGTTTTGTCATATCTCAGCATTTAAAACAAGTCAAGAATTTACTTGTGGGGTGGTTTGCACATTGTGACCAATGTGCATGCTTGGACTTGTACAGTAGTAAAGATGGAAAGGGCAAAAATTAGGCTGAAACTACAAGTTACTGATGATCCAGAAATGCCTCACATGCATCAGTGGATGTTCAAATGTACCTATGTTCCACAAATATCTTTCATGCACTGATGGGCACAAAAGTGTAATACTGTTCTCTAAATATCTCAAAAACTTGGGTAGACATTTAAATGTATTCATGTTCTCTAAAAGCCTCACATGCCTCAGCAGACGCCACAGTTTACCAATATTCCCTAAGCGCCTCAGGCATGGGTTTGTGCTATAGGCAGCTGTGCACAGAGAAGCCTCTAGTCTCCCTATTTAGTTAATGCAGTGTATGCAACAGATGTTTGGCAACAAATTATGTTTAAAAAGAGTGACCTAAGTCATTATAATGAAATATTTCCTGTAGTTACAGCAAAAAAAAATTGTGTGTGTATATATATATATATATATATATATATATATATATATATATATATATATATATATATATACACACACACTTAGGTTAGCCACCGAGAAACACACATGGACAAACCAGCTAAATATTAAGCACAGTGTTGGGGTCCTGATTGCGGTTACATTTTATTACCTGTGGATATTGTTTGTGATTAGAATAATCCAAATCATCCCTTGATTAAACAATGCTCACTGAGATATGTCACTTTAAATAAAAGCTATAACCTGCAACCTGCTAGCCTAGCTTAGCTGAAACACTGCGACAGCTAGCTTAAACCAAAATGTAAAAGCAGCATGGATTGGCACATAACCCTTTGTAAAACCATGTTGTGACCTTTCTGTATTATTATTATTATTATTATTGTACATATTCAGCAATCAGATATTACATTCATTTGTATGATTTATGGGTCGTTGCAAAGGAGACAGGCAAGCTATATATAAGTCAGCTATTTGTAAACTAACAATTTCAAAACTTTTTTTTTTTACTGTTTGCTGTGACTGTCACTTCTCTTGGCTCAAGGTGGTTACATCTTTTATCAGCAAAAACCCAAAAAAGGTTTGTACTTTCAGCTAGAAATGTGTAATGTTTTGATGCTTAAATGTGAGCTGTCTATAGCTTCATATTTACTGTGTCAACATTAGAGTTCATCAGTCCTCTCATCTGCAAGAAAGTAGATATTTTCCAAAATTAAACCACATCTATGAGAGCAAATTGGTGTGTGATCAGGCGATACCAAATGCTAAGATTGAGATGAATTTACTGTGTATACATAAACCTAAATGACTTACGGTGCATGTGGGGTGTGTAGCTGTGTTGCGTCTCACCTGACAAGTAGACAGATTCATTGGTGTTTTGATAGTCAGAGGGATGGTGGGTCTCATGTAGACGCCACTAGTGCATGCACACGTATAATCTGAACTGAACTGAATGTCAAGGATTCCATATAAGGAGTCCGTGTCCTTAAAAACCCACAGCTAAGTTACAGGGCATTCATTTGATTTACAACAGTTTAGACATGCTGGTTAGTACTGTTTAGATATGTTCATGGACACACACAGACATCACAGGGAGGTCACAGAATGTCACTGTTTGTGTTTTTTAAAAGGCGACATGGCTGATAAAATCATTTTGATTTATGCAACGAGATCTCAGAAGAGCTCTCATGTTACTCGAGTGTACTAAATTTACATAATGAAAAGTCTGAACTCTGATAAATGAACATTTGTCTGCCTCTTGCTCCCTTATGTGTCTTTCTCTGTCCTCTTTCTCATCAGTAGAATAGATTAACCAGCATCTCACCCCTGAGGATGTGGCACTCTCATGCTAACAACTATGAATAGCTATTGCCTTAATGCACAGCTCATGTGGAGTAGAGCAATGTATTCACTTGGCTAAGCATTATTATTTCATGCTTGCCCTCCCTGAATCTCTACAGATACTTTAGCATATTGGTATAGTAAGCATTAAAGCTCAGTTTAGAGCATGTCATTATGTGGACCATATTCAAACTAAATGAAGTTAGTGTAGCTCAACAAATCAGATGAGGCTGTGCCGGCCAAACGGAAGCGTTCCATTAGATGAGGAGTAACTGTCTACTGCTTTTATGTGTGTGTTCGTAGGATAAAGGAATGGGTGGACCAGATGCAGAAAGATTTGATCACACTAACAGACACATCCAGCGGCATACAAAATCTAAAGCAGGTAAGTGACTTTCTGTCTCACACACAGTTGCTCTACAACCACAAAAATCGTGTTTTTTAACCCATACACTTTAAAGGTAAAGTGAAATTTAGTGCCTTTTTACTTTTGTGGTAGGTCATCTCAACTATACTGACGGGTAACTTATTGTGTATAACTTTCAGTGAAGTGTTTTTGACATATCTGTGGGAAAGATTCCTGAACTGCAGGGTTCTAGGTGGGTGTTTTCTATTACAGGAGTTATCTGACATTTGAAAGAAGATGCACTTACTCTTTTAAGCAGATGCTTCTATCACTAGCAATTTCAAGGTCTCATAGGCTGAAAATCTATGTTTATTTTGTTTTGTAGTTGTTGCTATGAAAATGTTAACATCTGCTGTTTGATAAACCCGCCTACAACTAGACAGCCTCCCTACTTTTCAAGCCAGTAAGAATTTTCCAAACGATAAGTGAAACTGAAGAACAAATAGTTGTCTAGTCTGAACTTTACATAATCCTGTTCCTTCCAGGTGAGCAGAAAGATTGTGTGCTACTGCCTCACAATCTGCCAAGTTTATTTACTTTCTGGAGCTGCTTCTGCTAACTCTAAAGCAAAACACACCAAATGTTCTACTGTTGGCTGCAAGAGTGAACACAAGAGTCTTCATGCACTCCCAGCATCTGAGAAACTTGAAAATCCAGTGAAATACTTTTGATGGCAGTGTCACCACCATAGTAATAGGAAAATCCATAGTGTTACCACATGGTGTGGGTAATGTGGCTAAAATTCAAAGAAAAAGCGACCTTTGGTCTCACATAGTCATTTATATCTATGTCAGCTGCCATGCATCAACATTTTCAAGTGCTTTGCTCAGTACTGTCAATCACAGATACAGAGAGTTTTCTTCCTGAAGGGGGTGTAGAAAGCAGTAGCTCAGCTGCATTTAAAGCTTCAGAAGCGGAAACAGGAGTTATATAATTGTGGTCAAAGCGGCAGCAATAAGCAATGCTAACAATTGGCAGTCAAGATGGACAATTTTCAGCAGCCTTCAGTCAGTACAGGAAGTCACCAATTTATGAAAATGTTGTCAGACACATATATCAGTTTGTACGCAGTTTCCGATAGTTTCAGTTCTGATCTGTGATCTCTGCTCATATTTTAGCCTCCATTTTGCATAAATGCTCATATAAATCGGCATCATATCACTTTGCCACTGAATATAAATCAGTTGAGCAGATCTGTCCCTCTGAAAATATGCATAAATACGCTGAGAATTTTAATAAATAGACAAATAGAGAGACAATAGCTTTCAGTACAGACCTGTCAGATTTTCAGACTGTCAGGCATGAAACATCTGTGCAGGCTTTATTTTAAGAATCTTTACATCCCACCTACCCGAAGTTTCTGTGTTGTTTTAATACATAGTTCAGTGTTAATATACAGTAGACTAGACTTGTGATATATTGGCCTGCTGTTTTAAATCCAGCTCCTCTGACTGATAAATGTGACCACCAGCTACACAACATGCAAACAAGAAATCTTCAAAATCCGATTAATGGAGGTGAAATCTCTTCTACGCAGGAAAAATTAAAAGTTCCATCAAACGTCATATAGTTGTCAGACCATTTAAGTCAAGAAGCTGTTAGATCAGGTGGCAACAAGGCATTTCTGATAGTTATCTGACCAGTATTGAATCACAATATAAAGTAAGATAGGCAATGCTAAAATCCCAGAGAGGTCCAACCAAATGCTAAAGTCAGCAACCAAGTAGCTAAACTGCTCTTATGGCCAAAGAAACTGAACTCTTATAACAAACTATCTTTAGACTCTCACACAGATATCATAGAGCTCAAATTACCAGTGCTAAAAGTGTGAGAAGGAAATTTTCCTCTTCTGTTTGATAATTACAACTTGAAAAAGTGTTTTTTTTTCTTTTCAGTTTGACTGAAATCTATGACATTGCCTCAGTATTGACAAGGATTATTACTACGACTACTTACATATTACTTCTCTGACTGTCATTAACCTTCCTTGCGCGACCTCAGCTGTCACAACATATCACCAGACTATATTTAGTAGCTTTCTCATTAGACATAACGCTGCATCATTTCATTCTGCCAGCACAATCTACACACTCAGATAAGATCAGCGTCACGACTTTTACTGTGATGGCTGCAGTCCGTACACACACACACACTTATACACCCACACACACTTCTACACCCACACCAGAGCCCACATCTGACAACAGAGAGGAAGCTTTTTAGAGCCACATTGATTGACATAATGCATCTGGCACTTTGGCTCCCTTTGAGAATAAAATCAGTCGGCTTTAAAGCATCACTAGAATCATTACAAAACATGTTTTTATTTGATGTGGCGGTGCGACTCGAACAGAGATGACAATTAAAGTGAATCCACTTTAACGTCTGCTTTTGGAAACAGTGAAATGGAGAAAGCATGTAGAGTTTAAAAGGAATGTTATGCAGCTTTATTAACAATGTACGTGGAGAAATTTTGCAGCTTGCCTGCTCAGTAAATCGTCTTAATTGCAACTATTGTTAATGATAGTCATATTTGGAAGCTGTTTGCACACAGGTGTACCTTTTATCAGAGGAAACTTATTAGTTTTCAACCTGAATATTGTGCAATAACACAAACCAAATCCAAAATGTTGTGGTATTGCTTTCCAATACTGCTGTTGAACTAGAGCAAAACACATCAGATGCCTGGAGGATGAAGACAAATACATGCACGTCCCTCAGTTCTGTGGTTTTGAATGCCGGGACAGTGAAATCCCTTTAGGCTGCTAAATAATTGGCTGTTTGGCATTTGTGTTTCTTATTCCTCCTGCTGGAGCATATTCCATCGCACAGTAAATGGTCTTGTTACATAACCTGACATTGCAATTTAATCAGTGGAAGTGTAGCTTTCTTTTTTTAATCGCTGTCCTTTGGTCATTGACATTCTATGGACAATAGAAGACTGTCAGTGGATAGAAAATATGAGACTCGCAATGTTAACCCTCTGAATTGCAAGCAGTTTCTGAGCGCTTCTGTGCTCCTGTCACAGTTTTACTCACTGTGGGCTCATTTCTCACAGCAGTATGAATTCCTCCACCTCTAAAGAAACAACAGAACCATGACTTTAAAACAATGTCTTTTTTGTAGTGTGACAAAATTAAAATCCCATAAATCATGAAAAGGAAAACATGAAAGTTTCACTTCTTTCTTTATTTCACAAAAAATTTAAACAAAAAACTGGAATCAACATGTCCCCCCCCCCCCCCCCCCCCCCCCAAGTACCAACAGATGTTACCAATTCTGGAAAAAAAAAAGGTGGATTGTTTACTACAAGTGCATAATTAAAGGACCTCTGAGAAGCTGAAAATCTGACAAAAATGTTGGTTTTTACAGTTTCTGGTTCAGGCAAATTTCTCTGGTAATTTTGTCAAATAATGATGAAAAAAAAGATAACATACACTTAAAGCCTACAGGTGGCTTTTGAGATTCAGAGGGTTGAAACTGCTTGATAAAGATCCTTATCGAATCCATAGAGTATGTACTGTCAAGCATAATAATGACATTGTGTTTGTGGTTGTGTCAAGGACCATCTCCATATGCACTTTCAGGTGTCTATCGGTATTAACACCAATTTTAAGACCATAAAAAGTACTGGCATTCTTGTTTCTCATGCTGTCAGTAAAAAAATGTTTAAAATTCTTCCTCCTTAGAATGTTGTACAGCATTTTGACAGCATCTTTCAGCTTACATTCCACATCTCTGACCCACGTTTTTTTCTCGTGATTCTTCTAGATATATCATCGACACAGAACTCACTTCAGTGTGGAGTTCAACAATGCAACACAACTGGTGGCAACGGCTGCTGGGAACATAGAGAAGCTGCTAAATAATCGCTCCCAAGCCCTGAAGGTGAGTGTAATCTGACACCCTTGTGGCGACATTTGCTACTTCTAGGAAATTAGTTAAGTGGAGGATGAAGCTTGTTGATTGCCTCTTTTATCACTGTGATGTAGCAGCCCAGTCTCACAGCAAAAAAGGTGTAATGGCTGCCTTTGTCCACAGCACAGAATGCGCAAATTTTACAACAAAGACTGCAAAGTTATGAGATCTTGGCATTTTTTAGGAGCTGTTGTTGTGACGGCACTTGTCACCTTACCAATGTAATTTACTTTATGCCAAACTATAATCATTTCCTAATTCTAACTGTGTAGTTTTGGTGCCTAAACTCAACCAAAAGCGAACAGTAGCCAAAAACGACAGCAAAGAGCATCAGAAAAAGATGAATGACACGTAAACAGGTGTTGTGTTCAGGCGTATTTTATTTTCTGTTCCCAAACATAACCACGAATTCTGGTGTGTGAGCTTATCAGAGTAGTCTTTAAGGTAAACTAAAGCAAAAAGTGACTGAAAACAGAAGTAAACTTCAAGAAAATGGCACAAAATATAGTGATCCCACATGGAACTCAAACTCCAGTCTTGTGGATAATAGTCCTGTGCTTTATGCCCTCCTTATGTGAGCTTTGTTGCACTTTTTATATGTAAAGTATAATAAACTTGCAGGTTATGTGTTGTGGATACAATTAAATGACAAGGAAAGACCACAAAACAGGCATCTCACAAATTTAGTCTTTACTGTAAGATTTATAGTCTTGCACCATGGAGCAGTGGAGTTATTACACAGTTTGGTGTGAAACTGTGTTGATTCTATTGCTTATTTGTAGCCATTGTGACCCTTTTATGTTGCTGATTTTATAGTTTGAGATGGGAAGACAAAATGTAAATTCTACATACTTCGTGAGATCAGATTCGACATCTCTCCAAGCATTGGGCCAGAGCTCAGGGAAACACACTGAAACAATCTGCTTCTCTTCATTTTACGTCAGAACAGACACTGGAGCACAGCGACAGCTTCAGGCCATGCACTGATCCAATGTAATCAGACATCCTCTAGCTAGATTACTTAATTCAAAGTTACCTGTCTGGGCTGCAACAACCAAAAAACAATCATAAAAAAACATCTCCAACTCCCCAATGCCTCCAACATGTATCACATTTTGTTGTTTTGACAAAAGGTCACAAATTACCATGTTTGGCTTTAACTTTCAGGAAACCTGTGTCTTTGTGACAACTGAGGCCTAATCTGCCCTCATATCTAACCCATACTGACTGCTTTTAGGGGTCATTTGTCTGAACCCAACAGAAGGAAAATGTTAGGATGAGCACACAAGCCAGTGCTTCCATGTTGTGGTAAAATGTTCCAGACCATAGTCACCTCATGTAGATGCACTCTGCCTTGTTAAATGGCTGACCAGACAATTAAGAGACCTTGGAAGAGCTGTGAGGTTGTGTCAGAATAGGTTTCTTTGTTTGTGTAAACCACACACAGCACCTATAGTTAAATCTTCTTATATTGTACAACCTTTTGCTAAACATATTATAATTTTAAGCATGCTGGCAGTGCAGCTGTAGAGATGGCAGTGTGGATCAGTCAGGTTGATCAAACACTTTGGTTCAGACTGAAATCATTCCACATCTGAGGGTTTTCTTGGCTCAGAATGGGCCTGGGGGACTGACTATGTATCACGGTAAGCAGGCAATGAGTCTGTGTTAGCTTATTTGACCAAAATATATTGATTTGCATGTTATTTTGGACTATTTCATAAACAAAAACTACTTTGATTCTTGATTAAATAAAACCCCAATTACCAAAAGTGGCTAAAGCATTTTAACACTGTATTTATTTTGAATTGTTGTCATTTTGACACTGATAATTTTTCTAGGGGCTGCCAAAAATCATCTACGCAGGAAGAGCTCGCAGCTATTACAGGGTTAGAAGATTTTTTTTCCCAGACATTCATGTTTCTACAACACGAAAAACATTTCGTGGTGAGCGGCACGAAAAACATGACAAAATCGTGTTGGTGCGCACGAAACCGAAACAAAAATTTACGTGACAGTTTCACGAATCCCCGTGAGACCGGGTTGTGCTGATTTGAAAGAACCCCTCTAACACAACCATGAGGTTCATGTGGTTGTGGTTTTGAGTGAAATACTTTAACACATGTTTGATGTTGTGCCAGGAAATGAGGTTCATGTATTTATGTTCTTCTCTAGAAGAACTGTGGTGATCCCTGAACTTTGCATCTGTAGTCCCTGTCAGGTCAAAAACAAGTATTATTACAGTACATTTGTTTATTAGCAAATGCTTAACAAACTATTGACACTCCCATTAGCCTCTACTATACTTGTGTTTATTGGACATTGATAGCATGCTAACTTACTAAGCTAGATTGGTGGAGATGGTAAATGTTACCTACTAAATGCAGAATGTCCTAATTAAGTTGTTTTGCCCCTGATCCAATCTGTGTCATTCAGTATGTTGTGCTATTTACCTAGATCGTACACATTTCACATACATCAGAGTTCTTAAAATCAGTTCAGTGTACATGCTTCACAACTGAATAGCTCTGCAATGTATTAAGCAAAAAGTACATTTCTGCATCCAAGTTATACCTTCGTGTTTTGTAGAAGGTTGCCAAACTTGTTGTACGGGTCTGGTGGGGCACTGTTTGAAAAGCGAAGACAAAAGCCTGTTTTTCTTCATACATGTCAGAAAATGTATTGTACATCAGCTGTAGTACATAGTTGTTTACTTTCTGTTCAATACTGTCGCGACTTGAGAAGACGGTCTCTCAGACTTCGGGTAGTTCCAGCTTGGCAAGAGAACATTGTGGTAGTTAAGCTAGTAACGGGCACCATGACAGAAACTTCAGTTACGCTTAATGTTCTCCAGCAAGAGCTGGTTTTTTTATGCAAAGCATTCCTCCAGAAATTGTACTCTGTTTCTGTGGCATCTGTGTGTCAGTGGATTCAAACAAGTAATTGATCTAATATTAGAGTTGATCTTAATCTGTGACATCAGCTTGTGGCAGTCTCTACTCTTAAACGTCATCATCCAGCATTGTTGTTGTGAAAAGATAAAGCTTTGCAGACTCTTCGTCTTGTTTGCCTGCATTTACAAAGCTATAGCAAGCTAAATTGATCCCCACAACCTTTCCCTGCTCCTTGCTTTAACAGTATCAGACCAACTGAATTAGGATCTCGGGACGCTCCCAGTCTCGATCAATTCGACTCAGAGAGCCAGAAATATCCAATTAAAGCCTGACAGCCTGTTGCCATGGCTACGTTCTCATTGATTATCCCATCAATCCAGCCAAGCATTTTGTTTTTCTTACATTCAAATAATTGCCAAGAGACTAGGGACAATTAGTTTTTGGTGTAGTTGTGTTGCACCTCGAGAGATAAACAACTACTTAGTGAATTGATGGCGACAGGATAGAGATGCTCTGTTCTTACATTCTATCAACACCATCTGCTGCGTATTTCACCTGTGCGAGATAATGGCTGTTGTTTACTTCTATACTGGATGTGTGAAATCAGTGAAGGAGGGATGATATCTTCCTTTTTTTTGCCAAACACCATATGCTTTGTTCCTCTCAGAAAGTATTCACTTGTTACTGCATTAGCGTTGAATAGTCGATGTCCTGTGGTGGCATGGTAGCTACTGTAAATGATGTTCTGTATAATGAAGTCGAATTGAGCCAGCTTTATGGCAGTCAATTTATGTAAGTGACCATAAATAGTCACAGGGTCCACTTAGCTGAATCATGAATTGAAATGGACATTGAGAATGGACGGCTGCAGCATCTGTAATGTTTTTGACCTGACCTACACTAATCTAATACTGCTCCATGAAGTAAAGGATCCCTGCCTTTGACTCTCCAGCCTTATCATCCTCCCTCCTGTGTTTCATCTCATCTCCTTGCCTTCTATTTCTTTCATCTTTGACTCGTCTCTTTTTGTACCTCGCCTCCAGAAGTGCTGATTGCACATCATGAAGTGATCATGTAAGAGAGCGTGGCTTTCTGTCTGAGAGAAATAAATATATTGAATTCCCTGGTGTATGAGTGTGTGTAAGAGAGAGAGAGATGGTGATGAGTTTAAAAGAGAGGAAGAGTAGTAGGAAGTCTATGAGTGCATTATGCGCCACACCTCCCGTGAGGCGGCATACAAAAGACTAGAAGCCTATTGCAGACCAGCCATCCATTAGTATTTTGGCCTCTTAATGCACAATTCAACAGGCAGCACTTTTCCCTTTTTTTCACACAGTGCTGCTTGAACCTTTGAAGCCATTATACTAGCTCACAGCCTTATTAGAAACTACACACAGAGAAATAAATGAGAAGGCGTATTCACATACATAAAGAGTATATGTACACCCCTAGGTATTTTATATTAAATGAATTCCAGTTATTTTGTGATTAAAGCCTGCTAATGGCATTTTTCAGAGATTTATTTTCCCCAAACATGACCCTCTACTGTAGACATTTTTCTTTGAAAGGCTGTTGAAAAAGTTATTCATATATTGTAATCTGTAATAATAATAAAAACAAGCTGAACACTAAATTCCACATTTCACTGAAGCATAGCATTGTTTTTATGCTGCCCGATGTCCAACATTACGTATTAGCAATGAAGTTCAGTATGGGGCTTGCAGATCAGTATTTGCTATCAATTGCAGTATGATGTGCAAACGTGTAAATTCATTTTAAGGATTATTATTAAGGATATTGAAGGTTAATGATTTAACCCAGGCAAGCAGTTCTCAACTTTGGGGTTGAGGCACACAAATGGACTCTATGCAAGTATTCAGACTTAATAATGCGAAGACAAAGATTAAGTAAAACAACTATTAGCATACTTAAATAAGATAATTTGAGTATTATGTGAGAATCTTCTTAAATAAACAAGTAAAGTTATCTATGCTGTCTATTACAGAAGTGAAAAACTACAAAGAAAAACTTGTTTTATTGTGCAGTAAGAACATTTTACACCTTTTCAGAATTAAATTAACTTCCAAAAAGTTCCAATCATTCCAATTTTGAAACAAAACAAAAAAAGAAAAAGACAGGTGATGCATTATTTAATACAGCTGATATCTAAATTGTAGACAGAAGTTGATTAATGTGGAGAATTCAAACTGTAAATTTCAAAATAAAAGATTTGTTTCACTGAACAATGCGATGTGTTTTAGAAGCTCAGTTTAGAAGTTTTGTATTAAAATATCTTTAAGTTTGACCCCTTAAGCCCTTAAAGTGTAGCTATATTTCAGCACAGGTCTCAGGATAAATGTTTAAGGTCACCAGATGTTTTTTGTTGTTTTTATGCATATTACATTCACCTTTTCAGCCATAACAAAACATCTCTCAAATGAAACCTGAATGGGCATACACTGTCCTTGATTAAACCTACACCTTGCAGCAGGTCTATACTTAAGCCATCTGTGAAAATTCATTTAAATTATTACCAAAAAGCCTACATGATATTGCACACATCACTTTTTACCCCTGGTAAATTCAAGTTGTGTTTTTTAAGAGGAAAATGAATCAAAGATAGTCAGCTAAAACTTACTGTTACACCTCTTTTTGTACTAAAGCCAAGCATCGCCCAACCTGTGTAAAGCCTGAACAGGAGCAGGTTCATTAACATAAAGACAGATAAGCCATGTTGTTTAGAGCACAAGCAAATCAATCAATCAATCAATCAGAGTTTATTTCTATAGCACTTTTCATACAAAAATAGCACAAAGTGCTTAACAAGTTAAAAACAAACAATAAAAACAATAAAAAGACAATGGCCCACATCCCTCCCAAACCCTGCCCCACAACATACTTCCTAAGAACACACAGACATACACACACAGACAGTCACACAGCCATGCACACACACACACACACACACACACACACACACACACACACACACACACACACACTTTAGTAAAAGAAATAATAGTGTCTGTGGGCTGAGAGCAGAAGCACCTGAAAGAGGAAACACCATCAATGAGAGCCGCCCGCACCCGGGGCAGCAGCAGGCCCCGTCAGGCCCAACAGGCCAGCTAGCTCCAGGGCCATTAGGCCCAGGCCCTGGCAAAGCCCCAG
Organism: Acanthochromis polyacanthus; assembly: GCF_021347895.1. Taxonomy (NCBI): domain Eukaryota; kingdom Metazoa; phylum Chordata; class Actinopteri; family Pomacentridae; genus Acanthochromis; species Acanthochromis polyacanthus. Next base: position 53,220,422 of record NC_067113.1, read on the forward strand.
ATGCAGACGGCTCCCCACCGAGGAAACACTGGAATCTAAAATAGATGTGTTAAAAATAACATGTAAAACTAAAAATTGAAGAATAAAATAGCTACTAAAAGATAAAGAATAGTAAAATAAATGATAAAATAGATAGTAAAATAAATACTAAAATAGTGAAATAATAAAATAGTATACAAAATAATCAAATAAATGTATAAATAAAAGCAAAACCAGGGAATAAACAGTATAAATCAAGGCATTAAGATAAAATAAAAGCATTATGTAAAAGCCAGTTTAAAAAGGTGAGTCTTGAGCCTGCGTTTAAAAGTCTCTACGTTCTCTACAGCCCTCGGGTCCTCTGGCAGGCTGTTCCACAGGCGAGAGCCATAATGTTGAAAAGCTGCCTCGCCATGAGTTACTGTATTCACCTTGGGAATTGTTAAAAGGCCAGTGCCAGAGGACCTGAGGGTTCGTGAGGGTTCATAAGGTAAAAGTAGATCAGACAAATATGAAGGCCCAAGACCATTAATACCTTTAAAAACTGTTAGAATAATTTTAAAATCTACCCTGAAGCACACAGGGAGCCAATACAGTGATTTTAAAACTGGTGTAATGTGGTCCCGCTTTCTGGTCTTCGTCAGGACTCGTGCAGCTGAGTTCTGCAATAATTGGAGGTGAGAGATAGTTTTTTGGGAAGACCAGAAAGCAGGGCATTACAGTAGTCCAAATGCCTGTTTAAAACACGCGTAAGTTCATTGATGATTTTATTTGTAAAAAACAATATGAGGGCAAATGACCTCATAGCAACTGATGTTGGCAACTCTAAAGACATTATACTGCATGTGGTTATAAATTAGCCAATATTTAAATTAAAATTCAAGCCATTCATACTTAATAAGCTCAGCTGGGTAATCTCACTATCCTCTGCATTGTATATGGCAAGAAAACCTAATTGACTCAATTTTTCTCATGTCTCTGTGTAACATGAGTCATACCAGTTCATGTACTCTCCTTCCACTTAATGTAGGTTCTACATGGTACTGTTACATTTTGCTTTAGAACATTCAGCAATTATTTAGAATTATTAAAAGATGCTTAAATAAATGCTACAGATGGCCACTGTTCTTTTCTTAGTGTAGGCTGTGACATGGTCTATGTATACAAGGGTCCCCGACTTACGCCAGAGTTCCGTTCCTACAGAGAGATGTAAGTCGATTTTCGCCGTAAGTCGGAACTCTGGCAAAAATGTAAACAAAGCCATTACATGCATCACGATATCGATCAGTTCTTTGGAAGAGTCATGAATACCAATGACTTTCATGCATGTATGAGTCATTTTACCAGAACGTAGCAGAATATTGTAACGGACTGGTATTGTTGCTGATGTTGAGGTTTCAATGGTTTTTTTCAGTTTGAGATTTACGAAATGTCAGTGAACGTGCCGTGTTTAGCTGGCTTCTCCGACTGACTGAGAGTCAGCAGTAGTGTGTGTGTGTCGATCGAGAGAGCTGGGAATGGAGGCTAATTCTGGAGGTAAGTCATAGGTTTTCTGTAGTTATTTTGGCATTGGCTACGGCCCACAGTAGCCTGTGTGAATGTTTAATAAACATTCATCACAGAGGGTCGCTACAATGTGTTATACTGTTTTTGCAACTTGACTGATGTTCGTTGGTGTTTCGCCCTTGCTGAGAGTTTTATTATATCTAATTTCACTTCCATGGAGATGGCTTACCTTTTCTTCGAAGCACTGTCATCAGATGAGTCAGACTTATGCTAGGAAGCCATAATGAAGGCAAAAAGTTAGCTAATGTAGCACAATCCAAGCCATCTTTTAGCACCGCATGACAGTGTATTTGTCCGCTCTGCTCCTCAGCTAGGTCCACATAACCAGTTCTGACGAAACGCAATAGGTAGAGGACGTCATAAACCGAGAACCCCCCCATATACATTAATAGGAAACAGACACCACCACAGAGCACACTGTGTAAAGATTGAATTGTCCTGTAGCCCTATAAGGTACAGTCAATTCCAGCCATTTTCAGTACAAAAAATCGCTAATATTTTATTTGTAAATAAAAATATGATGAGAAATACAGGGAATATTGGATGCGTATCGCGAGGTGCATTTCCTCGAAAACGACCTATTCGTGGATTATATACCGACTTCAAGACATGTTTTGGACAAAATATGTTACTGGCTTGTTTCGTCTAGATGTCCAAGGTTGGATTACAGCCGTTTTTTGTGGAATATTTTCATCTGTGTGTAATAATGAACCCACAAATGTGAGTCGCGCTGTGCGTTAAAGCCGTGTATAGAGAACGGATGGATGGATATTCGTTGTTTGTCGGACAAATGTGTTTATATTACCCGCTGTGGTAATCACATCTGAAAGTGGTTTATACCGGCGGATTCATGAGAATCTAAGCTTTCCATCGGTGTATAATGTTTCTATCATCGAGTTGGCAGTGTCGTTCTATTTCAAAAAATGCTTATGCAGATGTCAAAACGGCCGGCCTGCCCGCGGGCCGCTGAACCGCAACGGGTTAAATGGATTAGTACTGTTAAACAGCTGCAAACATCTGTATTTCCTCCTCCTGCAGCTGTACAATTTAAGCCCTGAAATAAACAGTTTGGTGGCATTTCTCTTTGCATTACTTGTCTCCTCTGGCGATGCACTTGAAGTGTTTATTCACATGTGTGCTCCTGTCCCCCGGTCCATATGTGAGCACCAGCAATTTTCAATGATCGCTGTCCCGTTAGAATGATGGCTGCTGTCATTAACTTAATCAGGGCCTGCCTGGATTTGCTGTCTGTCAACCTGACATCTGCCCATCCCGTCACCTCAATTCGATCACTGCGATTGACGGCGGTGCTCCCTTGATATGCAAGTTCTCTGATCTCGGCAGCTGTGGCTACTTAGGAGAGAGATTTTTCATCATGCCTCATCACGTTTTTTTTTTTTATGCTCAGAGTGGATCTAAGTCCGTGTTGTGTCGTGCAGAAGACAGAAATCACACTTCCCAAGACTGTCCTTCAGCTGTTGAATGCAAAGTGTTAACAATGACAGTCTAACTGTGGAAAAAAAAGAACCACCAATCAACACGTTTTAGGATGTCTTTGACAGACCGGAGGTAGAACCAGGCCTGTAGTAAGGAAAGGTGAAAGGGTACCAGTCTAAGGCCCATGCAATTGACTGTGGTTGACTCTTAAATGGGATCTGGTATGACAAGTGAATGAAGCCCAGTTTGGGAAACTTTGTCCCTGATTCTTAATGATTAGAGATAGTTGGAACTGACGGTAAGCAACAATATTCTGCGCCACAGTATTCAGCATTCAATGCATGCGTTGTCCTTAAAGAATGTCAAGTGAAGCTATAATTCCCAACAGGAAAGAAAACCACCGCAGTGCTGAGAGAACTGCAAAACTTTTTGCCTCAGTCAAAAGCCCTGAAAGTCTTGTTGTCATCTGCAACGTGCTGCAGCTGATTATTTCAAGCTTTTAGAGGGAGGTATTGATATGTGTAGATGTGTGTGTATGTGTGTGGCTGAGACTGGGACAGTTTTTCTCCCAGATCTCTTTGATACACCAGATGAGTCAGATTCTTTAGGCAGCTGCTGCCGTAGCTTAGTTTCACTGCTGATACAACTCTGGAGATTACAGTCGCTGAATCTTTACCTCCATGCCGACTTCACTCAACTTGTGGCCACTTGTATTCTCTCTCACATACACACTCACCTTTCATAACTTTTGTTAAGTTTTTCATATCCAAAATCATCTTTCTCCTCTTGTTCTCCATTCTTGTCACATATGGTGTTTTAGGTCTCTTGTTCTGTCTTTTTTCTTTCATCTGTGCCCTTCCAACAGCATTGCTCCTGACTCCCTCTTGACTTCATTTCCCATAACTCACTTCCTGCGGATTCTCAGTTTCATTTATGTTTTCCTCACTGTAGTCCTGCCCCATGTTCCTCTTTTCTCGCTTTCTATACTTTTTTATTTCCTCTCTTTTGGTTATGTCTTTGTCTAAGTTATCTCTCCATTTTGTTCTGTGCGGTAGTTTGTTTCATTGTGTAGATATTAGCACTGAATAGAAACTTTTCAATGAATAGTGTGATAATGGAAAGGCATTTTATTGTACTGCAAAGTTGCTAATCATTATCTTCCCCATTTCGTTCACATTGTTATGCACCAGTAGGATTCTGACCTCCTGCTGAAACATGAAATTGATAGAAAGAATATGTTCACCTTTCTGTGAATAACAAATTTCTATGTGGAAGGAAAACTCTGATTAGGAGAATTGCTGGGTTGGAGCTTAGGGGTGTGAAGTAAAGATATTGTGTGAGGTGACAGAGACAGGTACGTTTCAAAACAACTAAAAGTTTGTGTGTCTGGCTGATTTGGTCTACAACTTCTTTTAAACATGGCTCTCCTTCTAACACTCATAGGACAGATATAATAAGTTTATTTTAAGATACACAATTACTTTAATTTTTTTTTTACTTTTTGTGTCCAGGCAATCACCAAACATGATTGTTTGGTGATTTTGTAATTGTACTGACATTTTCTCGAAACTGCAATACCAACTAAAAACTGAAAACTGAAGGGAAACATGGCCTCTAGTTTGCTGGATAGCAGCTCTTTCTTTATCTCTCCAGTACAAATTCAATGGTTGCACATTCTTGTATGTGCTTTTCTGTTTTTTAGGTGCTTTAGTAGAAGTCAACTGGGCTTCTTTATTGGTTCTTGAGGACATTTCACCTCTTATGCAAGAGGCTTCTTCAGTTCTAACTTACTCATGGGGTATCCCAAATATATATCTTTGTCCCTAAAACACATGACTAATGGCCACTTATAGACCCAAAACAACATGCCTTCGGGTGTGAATGGTTGTTAAACTTTAAGATGTGGGATGAGTCAAGGTGTTAATGGTGAAACTCTTTGGGTAGGGATCAAAAGACAGCATTATAAGTACTTGATGTTGTCAACCCCCTGCTCTGTTTACGTATGACTGTTTCAGGTTAATATAGGTGGCTTTCTTTAGGTATGTTCGACAGTTTGTTGTGTTAGAAGAAAATCTTTCTAAGTTTCTCTGACACAATAGCTATATACAACAACATCGAATGATGTTGTTGTATCTATTTTTCTTTTCTTCTCTGTTAATTGTTGAGCTGTTTATTTCCAGATCTTTTTACATCGTAATGAAGGCCCTGTGGTTATTTGAGATAACCATAGGTTCTAAGTGCTCTCTAAATATGTTGTTCAGTGTGTGCAGGTTTCTGGTAAACTTTGACGTTGAGGTTTCCGTCCAAAAATGATTTGATGTTTGTTTTCCCCTCCCTTGTGAACTTGATGTTGCTGTCAACCCAACTGGTATGTCCTGTGAAAACTTCTACCTCTTGGGCTTTCATTTTGACCCAGGCGAACCTGGAGCAGTGGAAGTGTTTACTTGCACAGTGAGTTGCAATTTTGTACAAAATTGGAAGAACTTAGTACTTTAATTTCCACTTCCTTCATGTAGAGATCAGCCACAGTGGGTGACATGGCAGCTTTTTTCTATTGTGTTGTTTATTCGAGATAGTAGGCAAAATTCTTCTTTGTGTTGTAGGCTGTCCTTGCCATACAGTAATATTTTCTATATCGGATGCCTGAAGTTCTTCTTGTTTACGGACAGCAGCCGTCTAGCTATTTTGTGCATCGATTCCACCTTCAGTTAGAGAGTATGGAGAGTGTTGGCAAGAGATTTTTGTGCATAAAGTATACAAACATGAAAACGTGGATCGCTTCCACCCTCCAGGTCCACTTACTCATGCAGACAAAATATCAAATGCCCTTGTAGTTCTGATAAAATCAGTATCTCTGTTGTCTATTGTGAATGACTATGTACAATAAGAAAAGCACTCAGAGAACGCAGTACTCCGCCTATGCTGCTCAGTCATATCATTTCCAACGGATGAAATCTTGAAAGAATTCATAGCAGAAATCATGGCACTATAGAAAGTGGCCATTCAGTATAGATGTACCCACAACCAAAATGACCTTGCGCTGAGCATAGGCGTGTATTATGTATGTGTACATTATGTACAGATACCGGATCACGTGACCTAAATATGTAGTGGGCTGTGGGAACTGATGAGACTCGGAAACACCCCCAGAATTACTTGTATCAACTCCTGATAAGTCCACAGCGGTCAGTTTGTAGTAGGATTGCAATTATGATTGTCAGCAGGGAGCTGACGTAGTGTTCACTTGTTGTCATAGTTACAGTGACGCCGTGACGCTATCTTGCAATGATACAGAAATCTTTAACAAATCCATGGATCAAGACTATAAGCCGCATCACTGCCAAAATCTAATCAGTTGGTCTTTGTGTAATTTCTGACCTTGTCTGAAAATTTCATTCAAATCTGTTAGTCTGTTTGTCTGTTGTGCAGGGACAAACAAACACTGATCATCACGTATCTTTGCCGTTCCTTGGCGGAGTAAATATATTAAGAAATCTTTAACAGAAAGCATCTTATAACCCCAGAACCCACTTTACAATCATCATGTTTATAAGTTTCATCAAGTATCAAAGGTGATCCAGTGTTGGTGTTCTGTACATCCCTGAATACACTTAAAACAGGACTTGCTGATGAGTTAATTCAGCATATTTGTAATGGGTTCAATTTGACACAATGTAAACAAACATGATGTTTTTAGAGGGCTTCTCTGTATGATTTTTGTTGTTGTTTTAGCAGCGGTTAAGAATGATGGATTTTAACTTCTTTGTAGCATAGAAATGTTCTTGTGTTTTGATTGCCGTTAAAACACACAATACCTGGCATATATCGTTAAATAATAAAAATGTTTAGCTGTCTGATGCCGTTGTTGCCGTGCTGCCAGTACATCAACATGTCAGACTGTCCTCAATAAATCCGAATATTATGAATCATCCGAAAAGCATCACGAAAAACAAAGGAGTTTGAGGGTGCATCGCCAGTAGTTATTGAGGGATTTTTGTTTAGGATTCTGTTTACTTATTAATTAAAAAACTGACTCAGGAATTGTTCCCTTCCTTTGTTTCCCTCCTCTTCCACAGTTTCTGTCTCTTTGAGTGTCTATGACTCAGAGCCTCCTCCACTGTACATGCTCTAATTTCTTCCATCATGACATCCATCCTGCACAACTGAAGCTACAGTATAGATGTGACTTGTTGATTAATTGTGAATGAACTAACACATCACACACACTCAGAGACCTTCAGTCATTTGTTCTATACATTGACCCAAGCTTCTTTTTTAACCTGACAGTGGATAGCCTCTCTCTGATATTCCAGCCACCTCTGACTTCTCTGACTCCGTTCTCATCAATTATTGAACCTTTCCTCTTAACCAATACTCTTTGATGGAGCCTGTGGTTAACTTCCCCCAGAGGAATAGGTCATTTTTCTTTCCTGCAGCGACACGGCTGGAGATCTCCAAATATGTTCATTTATCATGAAATGGAGGAATATTCTGCGGTGGTTACAAAACAGAATTCCACAGTTGCTAATGCTGAAAATATGAGGAAAATATCAAAATGCATGAAAAATACTGTATGTTCACCCAAGTAAGTTGTTTTGAAATCATGTTAATAAGTCAATACTACATTCAACATCTTATTTGAAGACAGTTACACAGTGTATGAACTGAGTCAACTGAATAACAGTGACTATTATGCCGTGATTCAGAAGTCAGAATAATTAATTGGAAAATTAATTCAGTGAATAATTCAGTGGAAAGTCCTTGAAAAAATAGTAGCAAGATAAAACATCTGATATAATACAGATATTTTTGTGATTTGGTGGACACTAAACTCACAGTTTCTGATTTACATACTACTCAGCAGGACACACTGACAGTAATTTTTTTTCTTTTGTTATAGCTTGGATTAGTCCCATAGCTCCAGACTAAGTTGGTTGCATTGGTGTGCCTAACTTTTTTTGTGCCAAAACTTTCTTGTACCCAAAAGTTTTCATTGCAGGTAATGCATTTCAAGTGTTGTCTTTATCAGTCTCTTGAAGCATTATGTAAATGATTGTAAACAGAGATAAAGGTGCAGATCAATGTTGTGTGCATTTAAAGTATTCTTCTTCATAAAGATACTCTAGAATTTAAAGTGAGGAAAAGGCAGCTCTTATTGGCTATACTGTAAGAGGCGCTGCATTTTATTATTACTTGTGACTCTTCATTGCTTGCCTTTACCACTTCCTGGTGCTGGAATGCTGCAAGGAGGGGAACTACTCTGCCAGCCACACTCCTGTGACAGCACAGGACGGTCCTCAGCTTTGCTTTGGCTGCACGCCAGGTTGTTTTCTCAGGCTAGATTTCCAATTGTCCCCTAAGCAAACTGCATGCATCGATAGATGCAATGCAGCCGTGCACAGAGAAGCCTCTAGTCACCAATTTTTTTTTTACTGCAATGAGTCAGACACTCGTGTTTCCAAAAGCTACTTACAATTAGTTACTTAAAAAGAGTGAAATCAAGTGTTCTATTGTCTAGAACAGAAACCTAGTGATTTTATACATTGGCTGGGTTGCCCAGACACATCCAGTTCCTTGGGCAAGACACTGAATCCAAAGCTGCTCCTGACAACAGGTGAGCACCTTGCATGGCAGCTCTGCAATACTGGTGTGTGTGTGTGAATGAGTGCATATGAAGCATTATGAAATGCTGTGACTACGGCTAAGGTAGAAAAGCCCAATATAACTGTACTTCCATTTATTGTGCAGGGTTTTGGTTACATGTGTGACTAAAATGGCTGAATCAAGGAGCCTGATTGGTCATAAAACTGTTTTTCTGTAAAAAAAATATATGTATATATTTTGTGTCCTTTGATGCAATGTTGCTTAATATTGCACGACTGCAATCCTGGGCCAACATTAGCCAGTAGCCAGTGTTAGCTTTATTTTTCATATTTTGTTTTACCATTTACTCAAACTAATATCGTATGGCTGCAAACTGTGTCAGTCCATCCAGCCTGTGGTGATCCAATCTTCAGATGTTTTGACCTTTTTATGAGTGTTGTAAGATTACAAGAGAGATTTGTACAATACAACCAGGTGTTTTTTTGTTTTGATGCTATGCTTCATTACTTGTTTTGATGTAGTAAATTCACTGAATGTAACTATTGACTTTCATCTAAAAGCTGTCACAGCTGAGATGACGTGACTGCAAAGGCAGTGACACATCCTTTGTATGTCCTTTGAAATGTAAAATCCTGACAGTCTCCACTTTTGACATTATGAAAGCCAGGAAGTATTACACTAGCTGCCAAAACCAGTTTCAGCTGATGGATGGTCTCAAGATGGCCTAAAACTGAGATGAGGGGCTGAGTTGCTGGGGCAAGAGGAAGGTTATTCTGTGTGTTTGCCCTCGCGGAACTCCTTCTGATGCTTTGTATCCACCTTGAGGGATGCTTGTTGACAAAAGCACCTGCTTAGGGGGATATGGCGGCCTGCCAAGACCTCCCCCAGACAGACCGCCCACATAGAAGATATCAGGAAGAGAAAACGAGAATGAAATAAAGAATAAGGAACAGGAGAGAGGGAGGTGTCTTGACACATTTCTCTTGAGTTAAGTAAAAGAAAAAGACCAACAAAGAAAAGTGGCCATCCAAGAGAGAAAGGAAGAGCATAAGGGGAAGAGACGATGCAGGACTACAGAGCAGACAGCTGAGGACTGTGCTATTTGAATATTGATTGGTGAGGGTTATTTCAGGCCTAGGATTGCATTAGCACTTTGGCAGCGGATTCAAAAAGACTTTGGCTGCTCACCAGCGTCTGGGCCACAATCGGTGGCCATTTTGGAGACAAAAACAGTTGGTTTCCACCCTTGGCCACTTGCATTGGTTTAAATCACTCTCAGTGTGGTTCTCCATCGATAGGAAACCAAATTTCCTGAATTGTGAGTGGGCTCTTGGAGTTGGAACAGAGAAGCAGGTTTGAGTTGAGTGTTAATTGCTGAGGAGAAAGATGGCCCGTGCTACAGTGGGAAAATAATGAACAAACGTTTCTGGTCTCTTGTGTTGCCATCCCATGGGAGCGTTTGCTCACCACATTGCATGGACCATGGATGCAGCAGGTAACCATGACACCCTGGTTGCGAGGCAACGTGGGCATCATAAACAGATTTCTCACTCTGAAATGAATCACTACTGATTCTGTTCCCTTTTTTCTCTCTCTTCGTTTACCCTCTTGTACATACAATAGTGGGCAAACAAAATGAGAAAACTTTCATTCAAGTACCCTCCTCTACCTTAATCTACCATATGCATGCATTAAACACAAAACTGCCCGGCACTCGTGTTCATTAAACTGCCGAAGAAGGATGAGAGTGAAAGCGTGAGCACTTGAACAGATTTCTTTTAAGTGTTGTGTTATGCAGTGGTGCGTAATTACAGAGGAGTCACTGATCTCTAGTGTCTGCGAGTGTGTTATTAAACCGCCACTGGATGACATGCTGTGAGTCATTAGACACTGCTGTTAGAGTCCTAATCACAGGGTAGACACACACACACACACACACACACACACACACACACACACACACACACACACACACACACACACACAGTCACACACACACACACACACACACTCATTAGGTTCTTCATTCACACATTTTTTATTAAATTCTTCAATAAAGTGAAAAAAAAATCCCTTGTAAAAGTTGTCATGAGTATTTCCACTTGTATTCAAATATTGCACCCTATAATGATTTGTATCCTATTTCTGATGAAAGCCCACTTTACACAATGATGTCTGTTCCGGGACTGTCTCCCACCAACAGATTTATCGTCTCAAAATTGCTGAATAAACAACGTAAATTTTCCGACGTGTCGCATGCCAAAGGGTTATTATTGGCAGGTAATTTATGCTACGGGCGTCCGAGGCTTGAGTGGGCCTTTCAGAGTAACTTGCCTGTTGCAGTAGCATCTTAGTGGATATGATTAATATTGTGAGTATGCTTGAGATGTTAAAATATTGCCTCCCTCACTCACAGTTAAATTGAAAAGCGAAGGCAGAGTTTAGAAGACGCTGTTACTATAGTGGCTGAGAAGTGTATAACAAATATGTAAATTGTCAAATCTGTTCTTTAGTACATAATATGTTCATGGGTATAGAAACTGATTAAGATTCTGTATCACTGAAAGCCCAAAATCCATTCACATATGTGCATACACACATATATGGCAGATAATCCGATCTGATATTCAACATTTTTTGTAATTACAGTTTTTTTTTCCTGCCAATTCCTAACAGAGTAAATTAATTTAGAAATGCACCACTGTGCCTCTGCTGCAGCAGCTTCTATTTATCTGTGATCTTGAGCAATATCCTGCTCACAGCTCTATCTGATGTTTTACTAGTCACAATTAACTTGTCACCACTAAAGGATAAATGTTAGAAAGTTCTCTTTGAATTAAACATATGTAAAACATAAATAATCAAAGGCATTTCTTGATTTCAAATTGATCTCAGCACAGTCGGATCAGATGGCCCTTGATATAAAAATATGCAAAAACGTTTGCATCACAGTTAGTTAAATTAGGTTGATCTAGTACATTAAATTATACTTTTTCTTAGTGATTATTCTGAACATCATTCGATTATTCTGATTTTAAGCAATGCATTTTTCTGTATTGAAAGTATCAGAAAATAATGAAAAAATGCCCACAATATACTTCACAGAGCCCAGTTTGATGTCTTTGAAAGTCCAGTTTTGTTAAAATGAACAGTTCAAAACTCAGATGTATTAAATCAAAGAAAAAGAACAAATGCTCACAGTTTTAGATGTTGGAAACAAACGTTTGAAACATCTGAAATCTCATTTTTCACTGCAATATAAAGTCCTGAATGAAAAGAGGACAATTACTTGAGAGAACTCAAAAATGTCAGGAATCAACATACACCGTTTTTCTAAATTCCTACAGGCAACTCTAAATAATGCACATATTTTACTACTTACATTTAATTGTCTTCCATTCTTGTCTTCAGTCTGGTTTGTAGAAGCACAGCCTGCAGTTCAGCAAAAAAGTGCAAAATGTTTCTGTAATGCAGAGTCCAGTCAGAATAAAAGATTTTACTGAGGATTTCAAATGAGATACATAGAACAATATTATTTTGATAAAATATCACAATTTAAAGCTTGGAATTGACGACTTTTACGAACTGATCAACACCTCACAGAGGAGTATTTCATCCACTATCACAAAGTTAAAAATCCAAACATTTTCTTTCTTTTTCAGTTTGTGGCTCTAAGAAATCGGGTAATTGTGATTTTTTTTTTTTTAATGATCTTTAAAACACAGCATGCTTTTCCAGTCTACCGACAGATTTTTGGGATTCAGAGGATTTAATGATTTGATTTAAATGACAAATTAAATGACAATTCATTTAAATAAGCTGATTATTTTACTGCAGACGTACATTCAGCTTTACATTCAACCACATAATGATTACAAATAATCTAAAGCTGCTGAAATGCCCTGTGATTCCCATTTGGAGCTCCTATATTTGCTGTAAGGCTCAGGACGGCATACTCTGAGCCAAAGTGGCAGCTTTCCTGCTCTACATTCGTGTGCCAGAGGAGTATGAAACATATTTAAAAACAGCAACCTTAGCCAACAACGTATACAGTGTTAGCAGTGAGGGGGCCGCACAGTGGAGCTAAAAACAGATGGCTTCTCTGCAGAACTTTTACTCGGCATATTGCAAGATAATAAAAAACTTTTACATGTTTAAAGACAGGAGTGTGTTTTTTGTTGTTTTTGTAGATTGCATTTAATGAAAACACACGACTAGTGTTTGACTATGGGTAATTTCTTTGTTTGGCATGATGCAATATTGTGCAAACATGTTTCTGTCTGCCTCGCTTCAAAACATTCATATTTGATCTCTATAATGTTGCAGAAAATGTTGAATCAGTCAGACTGAAAGTGTGTGTGTGTGGTTTTGGCCACCAGTGACTCATTATTCACCACTTCCTGGACTGTGTGTGTGTGTGTGTGTGATGTGTGTGTGTCTGGCTGCTTTTGTCAGCCCAGCTGTCACACTCACAGTGTGTCTCGGCCGCTCCAGCTTTGTGTTTGTCATCTCTGTTTTCCTACATGAGACTTATCAGATGTACAGTATATTGCATACAAAGAGAGGTGTGTACATTTGATGCCTCGCTCATTACGAGCTGCAGCTGTGCTTCATGCAACGGGCAAAATGATAGCTTGCGTTCTCCTGTTGACCGTTTCCTGTCATTTCAAATCTGATTTTTTTTCTTCTTCTTGGTGGTTTGATGTATCAACAACAGCAGCAGCACTAAAACTGCAGCATGAAAAGATGGCAGACAATAAGTCTTCACGTTATTGTCACCAAAACAGTCTCCGCTCAGTCACACTTCAGGCTAAAGGAGGCACCACACAGCTAATTATTCTGGTGATCATCAAAGTGTGATATGAAATTGAAGGTGATGGAAATTGTGGCATTATTTGGACACATACAGTAAATCCGTAGGTGTTCATGGGCAGAACCGCCACGTCAACGTTGCAGCTGGGTACAGCTGTAATTGGGAGTTGTTTACAGCCAGCTGGCACACAGATAGCATGGTCGGCTGGAAGAGTTTGCTGCAGGAGAGATGAGCTGTCAAACCGGTGCACAGCGGTGGATCACAAAACTCGCACCGGGGTCTAACAAGTCCTGTGAAGTTGGTACATAGGTGAAGACTGTTTCCTCTGCAAAATGCCAGAGTTGGAGGGTTAACCTGTCAGCTTGCATGTTCTTACTATACAATTGTTTTCATTCCGGATTCTGTGTGTAATGTGTGTAAATGTATATCTTTCTTTCGCTCCACTCTTTTTTTCTCCCCCCCTCACCACTCTCCTACTGGCTCCCTACAGGCTGAGCAGGATAGATCTGACTAAAGTGCTGCCAGTCACAACAGCAGATGCTCATGTTTCCTCTGCTCTCCCGTGCCTCCCCACACATCAGTGAGATGGCAGGTGTGTGTGTCTGTGTGTATGTGTGTGTGTGTGTGTGTGTTGTGTCCTGGCAAGACTAGATGCTCTAATCAGGCTGCCAGGAGCGTGTATCAGAAAACCAAGCATGCGTGTTTACACAGTGCATCTCTGTGTGGCGCTTACAAAATACAGAATCACAGGCGCTGCAGAGCACAATGTTTTAAATCTGTAATCCGGCGTGCTTAGATCACAGACAAAAGGAAGCAGAGGGGGATGTGTGAGCTTTGCATGTGTGTGAGAGCGAGTGGAAGAGTTTACTCACATTAATCGATTTCATTTCTCAGCTACCTTTTGCGCTAAATCCTCCAACACCACACCTGCACCCATACATGAAGACAAATTAGACAAATCACTCCCGCATTAGAACTTAGCGGCAGCTGTCACCGATCCCTGGAGAATCCACAATTATCCTCCAACAAACACTGTAGGTAAAACAGTGACAAAATGTAACAATAAATCCAAAGAGCAAGAGAGAGATGGATATTTCATTTTGGGATTTTAGACAAATAAACATAGTTTGTATATCTTTTTGTTTTTCTTTTTACTATCATATAATGGCTGTAACTCAAAAGTCTACCTGTTCTTAATCATTTAAGTATAAAGGTCCTATTTGGTGAAAATCAATTTTTATTGTCTTTAGTGGTTCTTATAAACTTGGAGGTTTATAAGAACCCCCCCCCACACACACACACACACACACACACACACACACACACACAACTAGACAGCTTTCCAGCTTGACAGGGCAGTAAGAATTTTACTGAACTGCCACATTTCAATTAAGGAAACAGCAGTCGACTAGTTTAAACTCTTTTTAATCCTGTCACCTCACAGCTTGTGAGGTGAGCCATTCAGAAAAAAAACAGCTGCCTCACTCTCCACCAGATTTATTTACTTTTTAAAGCTGCTTCCCCTAACATTAAAATATCTCAGACATGAGCAAAGTACAGCAAATTTCCAGTGGAATACTTTTACATCCAGTAAAGCTGGTATAAAATAGTGACTGAAACGCAGCCCATTGAGGCTACTTTTATACGAGGACCATCTTAACAGAAAACACAAAAGTGGCGTCTTGTCATTTCACGTTTAGACGAGCGGTTTTGAAGGAAATCTGCGTATATACGGTGACTCTATAGTGTGTGGAATTCGATTGGATATGCATGCCAGGCAGCTGGGTGGCGTTGTGATAAAACTCCGCCATGTCTACGCGCATGCGTACTATCTCTCTTTTCGGATCTCCGCCGCGGTAAATGTTCATGAATGGAATCTGTACAGATTCTGTACGTTTGTTGGTACGACTCCTGTAGTGTACATAGAGCTGCCAGAGTTGCTTGAAGGTACGAAGGATGGAAATAATCACACATCTTTGTTTACTTCCTTGTACCCATAGATATATACAAACACTAGATGGCTCATGAGCGCTGTCAGCCTATGGGGAGCGACGTCGCCACATGGCGGTCATCTTGGGACAGGGCTGCTCGATCACTCATAACATTAAAGTCAATGGAGCATGGATTTTAAAATCACTGTAGATTGCTCAATTTTCAACCGATTTTAGAACAGCTTGGTTTGTTATAAACGTCAGAGATGTACTTCTTTTACTGCTTACATAAGAATAATTAAAACCATTGAATTCATATAATAATGAACACAGATATCATCTTTTTTCAGCATAAATGGATGTAAATGTAATTTTATTATTTAGCATTGCACTTCTTTATTACTATCAGCTTTCTAATGCACAGATAAAAACAAAGCTCAACCAAAATCAATGCACAACAAACAGAGATGTTGTCTTTTCTTTTCATGAACCTGGTGCCTACATTACCCACAATGCATTTCGGCTGCAGGCTAACTAATCCAGGCATAGATGTATACAAACAATAAGTCTAAGGTCTCAATCAGAGTCTCTTAACAAGCAAATAAATACAACCACAACCACAAAGAATGTAATTTCGCCTAAAGATTAGGTTCTCAAAAAACGTTGGTCTCAGGAAAACCTAATAATTGAAAATCAGATTGTGAGTAACACCATCTTCAATGTGAGTAGCCAGGCAGAAAAGACACACAACTATGCCGCATTTTTCAAAACGAAAAGCTGCGATTTCGGAATTGAGCCTGAATCATAGCCACGTTAATAAGGTTTGTCATAAACTAAACCGTTTGTAAATCAATCAAGAACTGAGTGAGTTATGAGTGTTAAAGTGAGGAAATCATCCACCTTACCATTGACTACAGTACAGTGCGCCAGAGCAGTCCCCTGTCCTAAGATGGCCGCCAAGTGACGACGCCGCCGACTCCGTCTTGAGACATCTAGCGTTTGTATATATCTATGCTTGTACCGGCCGGCAAACCAAAGCACCGGCGCACGTATGTGACGTAATGGCGTACGCGACGTGGTCAGATCTCGGCAAAGTTTTGCGTTTTGCTGTTTAGACGGAAACGTAACGGTGGAGAGTTGTCAACTTTTCCACTCTGGAGGCCGGTTTCAAATTTTTGCGTTTTTAAGCCCCCAAAACGCCGTCCTCGTATAAACGATAGGGTGTTTTGTTGAAATATTTTGACGTTTTTACCTGCAAGCGTCCTCGTGTAAACGGCCCCTAAGACTACATGTTAATCAACAACCACTTCAGAGCCACTTCCAAGCTGCCACTCTGCACAAGTTCTGTAGTGATTTGATAATCACAAAACTGTCTGACAAACTCACCAAAGACATGAGTAAAAAGCAGTGGCATTTCCACTTGAAACGAATGCTTAGAATGCTCAGAGATACGAAAACGTGAAAGAACGTCCTGATCTCTCACACTTATGTCTGGGTCAGCTGCCATTTTGTAGTCACAGATGCACTGAGAATTTTCTTCTTGAAAAGGGTGTGGACATCAGTGGCTCAGCTGCATTTAAAGCTACCAACATTGAAACAGTTCATTTAGAACATAGCTAAAACCATGGGTTATACAGTTATGGTGAAATGAATGATCTTTGCAGGATTTTGAGCTGAAAAATTTAAGACACATTCTGGTAATGTGAGATTTAATTAGTTTTCTGAGAGGGTGAATGATATGAAACCTTTAGGCAGTTCCCCACTAATATAACTACTTAAATGTGTATTTATCAGTACTTTCTGTCATTGTATATACAGTAATGGCAGTTCTCACTTTGTTTTGTTTTTTTTCTATCTTGCAAAAAAAAAAAAGGTCCCCAGAAGTCACATTTTTTGTATCGCAAATCATTCCACTTGGAGCTCTATCTAGTGACATCAGTGGGGAGATTAAGGCATTACAGAGGACATGATTCATTTTCTCTAAACAGAAGACTAACACGTGCAAACAGACAGTTTGTGCGAGAGCGTGCAGTGGATTTATGGGGGATCTGTTATGAAGCGGTCACTTGAAGCTTGTTAATTCTTTCACATTTGCTCATTGTCAGCAACACAACTCCGTTTCCTCTGTTGTTTCTCTCTCTTTCCTTTTAATGCTTTATACGTTTAGCACATTTGCTGCTAAATCTCGTATTCATGTCAGCTGTAATGAATGCACACGTTAAGTACATTTAACAGTTAAATACAAAAGTTGTTCCTGCTCTATGAAAGTGAGAGTAGCTGATTACACAGAAACCTGTTCCACTGGCTGAGTTTTTATTCTGAGGCATGAAGCTGCACAGCATGAACCACGCATAGATCAGTGTCATTATCTGTTCTGTAACCCGGCAATACGCTCTAATTAGTCATCCTATAGCAATATGCTGATATCATAAATTTGCATGCCAGTTCATTCGTAAGTCCATATTTTGTCATGCTTGGTTATTCTCATTTCTTATGGCATTACATTCATTACTTGCGTTTAAGATAATCTGTGTTACATCCCAGTTTTCCTGCCCAATTATCCAATATTGGCACTTCCAGGTTTATAATCAGTGAAAACTTAAACCAGTTAAATGTGAGGTCAGACCACGCGGTGAGAATCGACATTAAAGGGCAGCTACAAAGTGACAGAAACTGCAACAGCTGCTGACCTCTGACCCTCTGACCTCCTGATCTGCCACAGAGACCCTCCTTCATGAATGGCTGCTCCCCTGTGAAAGTGTTTGTGGGAGGGTGTGTGGAAATCTACGCTGACAGCTCTGACTGTTGGCTGAGCAGAGTCGTGACGAGGTCAGCAGGTCCCTTCTGAGTTTCCACCTGCAGAAGAATCACTTTAAGCAAAAGTAGACCAAGTAAAACAACAGTTAAGGTTGAGTGTGTCTGTGAGCGTCTGTCTGGAAGCGATACACATTGTGTGATGCATTTTGATGCTGCTACTATTTTCTGTCTCAACAGAATTTGTTGGTATAATTACTGTGCATATTTACAAATATTTTGTCTTTCTCAGTGTTACTTTGTCCAGATGGTCTTACAAACTTCTTCAAGTTGAATAATTTTTTTAAATTCATCATTTTTGTGCCACTTTCCTTTTAATAATTACATTTTTCTCTTTTTTCAAGTAAGTTTCTTTGGAGACGCATCCCGTTACTTCAGTTTAGCTGTGCCTTCATGTCTGTACTGTATACTGTATTAATTTCCATTGACGCAATAATGTAGTGAAATTAAAATGGAGGGGAGTATTATAAAACATGAAGCATCATGTAATAGTTATTGACCAATGTCTTGTTTTTTGTTTGTTTGATTTTTTTAATTTTCATGTATTTATTTATTTAGTTTTTTTAGTGCCGATACCGATGCCAATTAATGGCGACTGAGAAAGCCTGATATGAATTTAATGTAATGCATCAACAGCATGTAATAGCAGAGAATCTGTCATCCTTCATTAATAAGGATGGCTTTAACTATCTATACGCTGCTTAATCCTCATTAGGGTTCCAGGAGGGATGGAGCATATCCCAGCTATGACTATAATTGAATGTGTAAAATAGAAATAGTGATAGAAAAGAGTGACTTAATCAGTACGCTCTCCTCTGTTTATGTGAGATCAACTGAGATCGACGTGTTTGTCTCCTGCAATTCTGTCCGCTGTTCTTCTCTGTTTTCTTAATCTTTTACTGTTCTGTCACTTTTATTGCCCACTAAGTTCCATATCTTAAAACATTATTAATTATTGCTTTCCAGACTCATCATTTTACGGCTAATCTGTGGCTGCTTTCTAACTTAGCCACAAGCCGTTACCATAACCTTAGCCACTGTGAGAGCATCTAATTTCCTGGTTTGTGGCAACAGTTTGTGTTTCGTGTTCAGTTTTTGCAATCTCTGCTTGAGAGACATTTCTGATACCATAGAGCAGTGATCATCAACTGGCGGCCCGCGGGTCGAATCCGGCCCGCCGAACCGTCCAATCCGGCCCGCGACTGGATTCCAAAATTGTGAGGATCAAAGAGAAAATATCATGTGGTCCACACTATTAAAGCAGTCAGTCCAGTCATTATTAAAGGATCTGTTTTCCACATCAACTTTTCATTTTGTGGCCTTAGAGAGTGCCATTTTACCCGTGTTAAGAGGCCTTTTCCTGTCACTTCTGCGGTGTTTCTTTTTCAAGTGCTCTGTGAATAAAGTTGACTTGAGATGAGGCAAAATATCTCTATCACTCCGAGTGGTTGACTGTGGTACAGGTGATAGGAGCACTGACTCATAAAGGCTAAAAATGCCTTCAGTTTTGTAATGAAATGGAAAAAATATAAAAAAATAAACATCAAATAATAATGTTATGCCAAAATTCAATTTTTATTTAATTTTTGTTTGAGGGTCCGGCCCCCAAAGTGACTGTCCGGTAAAATTCTGGCCCTCTGGCAAATATAGTTGGTGACCCCTGCCATAGAGTGTCTACAGACAGATTAGAGGCTGCTTCAGACCCAAAATAGTGCATTTATATACTTCTATAGAGCTCCGGGAGATGACGTCACACAATCCCGGCATGCAACAGTCGAAATCAAAACACCGCCATATTGGCAGGAAGGCGCGCTGTTTAAACTACTGCCAGCTAACTCCTAAATGTTCTTCAGCGTTGACATCAGAGATATGGTGGACAGTTGTTGCGCCCCGGAATGCCAGAACAGCCGAGGACGAGCAAAGAGGAGAGCATTTTATCGGATTCCCAAAGATCCTGAAAGATGACAGAGGTGGATCACTGCCATAAAACGCGTAAGAAGCGAGCAGAAGAAAACGGAGCGGTGGGAACCTGCAGGCAACCGATTCCGCTTATGTAGCGACCACTTTGTATCATGTACAGAATCCGTTTCCTAAGCTTTATATCTGATCGCGGTGACAGACAGTGATTGCTTACGCTACACTGCTCGCTGCTCATGCAAATTTAATAGGACAAAGCTACACTTACCCTCCCAGTGACGACAGCGATATCCTTCGCAGGAAGACTCCAGATCTGAATCCTGCTGACAAAGTTAGCCTGTGTCCATTTATACCCCTCAAGGCTTTTATACGCTTTAAGAGATTCACCGGAGTAGGATGAAGGAAAATTTATCAGGTAATTGTAGATGTCAGGGTACCGCAGGTCCGGTAAAAGGTCCGCTCCGACCGCCTCAAGATTCTTAAATAAGATACCGGGGGCATGATATGGATCGGATATGTTTAGTTTGTCCAGTTTGTTTGTATATTTTATAATATCGTCTGATTTAAAATGAAAAGTAAACTCAGACGGTGTAAAGTTTCTACCAGCGCCATTCATTTTGAAGCGGAGTTTCCTGCCAACATGGCGGCGTAAACAAACGGAGTCACGTGACGTCCGGAGCTCTACAGATAGAGTATTGCCTGTATACTCTATTTATCATGTACTTGTCTATACTATCCTGGGATAAAATCAGCAGCAGCTCAGGCTTTAGTCCATATCAGTAGAATAACATTTTCCAAATGCATCTACAGTTATTTGTGCAGGTTTATGAAAAATAGACAAATATGATTTGAGCTGCACCCATGTGGATGAAGCACATGTGAAATGTGAGCCGCTATGGGTCATGGTGACGGGCTATATGTATTTACTGATCCTGAACAATATCTGTGAGGTAATGCGAGCCAGTAGAAGGACAGCTGCAACATAGAAAGCCTATTAAAAAACATATGACCGCAGTCACTAATATCCACACTCACCTGGTGGAAATTCTTTCCAAATTGCTTCAGAAATACACACAAACCTCTTGGCCTCTTATCATATTTCATTCCTTGGATGATGCTCTGAGCTGGAATGGGAAGTGCTTCCACAGTCGATGACCCTTTATGGATATGTGACCGCAGCAACAACACACAAGCCATTTTTTTCCCCTCTCCTGACTGGAAACTGACAGTATATTCCCATTAAGTCATTGCAGCTTGGTGGCCAGTGGCAACAGCAAACCAAATCTGCAGCGGCACTGTGTGTTTGTACATGTGCAGCAAAAAGACCACCACAACCCAACTGTCAAGATTCATCTTCCTCAAAAAAAAAAAAAAAGGAAACGCATAAATGCTTTTGCCTAGATGCATGGAGATTCACAAGCATAAAATTTGTAACGTGACAATGGCAGAATAGGTGGCCAGCTGGGAGGTTGCAAACCATCCATGCATTCAGATCACCAGTCTATCACAAGCGACACATAGAGACAAACAGTCACTCTCACATTCACACCTATGGACGATTTGGAATCTCAAACATGTTTCTCAACATGTTTCTGGACTATGGGAGGAAGCCGGAGAACCTGGAGAAAATCCACGCATGCACAGGGAGAACATGCAAACTCCATGCAGAAAGCTCTCAATCCCAGGCTCAGGCTGGAACCTTCTAGCTGCAAGGCAACAGTGCTAACCACCGACCACTGTGCAGCCCTGTTGTAAACCAGAAGTGTAATTTAAATGCATTTTTTTTTACCTCAAAGATGTTTATTATTTAAAATCCAGTGAGGCTTTTCTCACCCCTGACACAGCCAGAGCTCCATTTCTTCTTCTCTGAAAGGTTTTATTAAAGCTGCTGTTAAATTTCCTCCCTAATGAGACAGAACTGAGAGGTTGTGGAGGAAACCTTGTTTCAGACAACAAGAGTGTCAGCCCCCAGCATGCATTATGGTGTAGATGCACACTGAGTGATCTGAAGCCAGATCTGTGGGGAAGAAGGAGGGGAGGGATTGTGTAAGATCAAAATGTTGCCTCAGTGCCAACTGATAATGTAGGAAGGGAGTTTTCTTGATCATACAAAATAAGCATGATCAAGATGTTAAAAAAAAAATATTGGCACTGTTGCTGTAGAAATGTTTCTTTTATGGACTATATGTTGTGATCTGCATAGAAAGATTTCCCTTTAATTTAGCTTGACATTATTTGACATCTAAGAAAGTGGCCTAGTTTTACCTTTAATCTAAATCAAGCTCATTATCTGTGATCTTCATTAGACGGTTGTTTCCCAGATTCTTCATAAATCAAGTCTTTGTACTTGATTTTGTTGCGAGTCCACAATGACATTAGCTATCTGGTGTGATCTTCACTGATTTTGAAATCCAAAATTGGTCCATTCAACAAAGGAAAATGCACAGCTGGAGTCTTGTTTAAGATCTGCTTTTGCTCTGCAGCTGATATCCCTGCGTGTGATTCACACTCTGACTTTGTTCTGCTTCTCTGATTCTTGCGACTGTCTTGTTTAATTTCACAGCAGAATTAATTCAATAATTCATTGTATCAACCCCCTCCTCCTCTCATTTCATAAATTAATTTACTGCTTTGTCCCCATCAGATTTTTCGCTCTTTCTGTGCGACTTGAAACCCTCGGTGCCATACACATAAGCAGGAAGAGCTGGATTTGATATTTCTCAGGGGAAATTAATAGTACAGTGCATTTCTGGACCAGGTACAGATTAAAAACTGGGCCCATTATAAACCCATTAACCTAGTCATTAGCACCAGATCTGGGAAAAGATGGAAAAGGTGGGTGTCTAATTTTAGTGCAACATTGTGTCATCACTGGTCTTGATTCACATCTGCCAGTGCTGAGAGGAAATGGGGTGTTTTCCCTTGAACACGCTGCATTAGCAAGATCCTGCCTTCAGGTCAAACGGCAAGACTTTAGTATTTAGTGCTCCATTTTTTCACTGCATTTATTTTAAATCCTCTGAACCCCAAAAACCTCAGGCAGGTTTTAAAGGCATGTTACCTTTAAAGGATCACCAAAAATGACAATATTTATCATCAAACAAAACTGTGAAAGCAGAAAGATTTGTTAGATTTTCTAACATTTCCTGCTGTACTTAATGTTGAAATGATGGTGATGCAATGTTCCATCTGGAAAATTATCAAAATTTAGGCCAAGATGTCAACAAATTCACTCTATTCTGCATGTCACATTAAAAAGATTGTTAAAAATCAAGCATTAGCACTAAAAACCAAGATATTCTGCACCCCTCAATGCAACGTTGAAGGTAATAGTGACTCAGCTGTGATCAACAATGACATGACAAAAATTCAGGGACATTGTGACTGAAATAGGATGAACTGCAGGCAGTGTTTACACATAAAGGCAACTATAGAAAACATGTATGTGTAGAGTCACCATTATTTTCCATTATTGGTAGCACATGTGGGCACTGGGGATTGTTCAGTTTTCTCTACTTCTAGTCATGGTTGTGCTGTTTCTGTAGAGGTGCAGGATTTATTTTGCAGTTTAAAATGAGTCCGCAATCAGTAAAAATGGGACAAGAGCAGAAAAACTCAGAGAGAGAGAGAGAGAGAGAGAGAGAGTCTCCATCACATGGTATCGAGATCTCTCTGCCGATTTTTCAAATGACTAAAACTGCTCCAAAAAAAACCTGTCGTCCTTTAAGTCAGAGTTGTTCTCAGGATACTAACACTTAGAGCCCAAAATCTCTAAAGTTTTTACGAGAATATTAAATGTGGTCTAACACACTCTCCTCCTCCGTCTGTCCTTTTTTAGAGGCTGGCAGCAGAAGCAGAACACTTTCAAAAGCAACACGAGTGGAGGGAGGACAGCGAGGTGAGTCAGCGGCTGCTCCGAGTGCGATGCGATACGTTCATTAACGCTGGCTGCGTTACATACAGATCAAGTGGTGCTGTGAACTCCATATGTGCAGCGGGCGGAGGAACATGTTATTCATGATCCAATATGATTGTAATAATTGGATGGCAAATCTCATTACAATGACAATGTAATGGCTTTATTAAAGATGGGATTTCATTATTTTACACAATGAGCAGAAACACATATACTGCTCACTTTCTGATTCTGTCCATTAATCATAGTGTTGACGAGACATTAGAGGGGAACTTATAGCAAATAGTATGAACACTCTTTTATTTTACTCATTAGATCACTTTGTATGATTGGTAGCTCAGGGAATGCAATTTTTCATTCATTCCACAATTAGAATCGCAGTGGAGCTCTTTTGGCTATTTATTGCATTACTTTAGCTTTGGTCTTTTCATCATTAATGCAAAGTGTACATTTCCTTCCCCCCTGCAGCCATTTAACAAATGACATTGTGCGTGAATTCAGTGGTGGAGGAACTTCAAAGAAATTCAACTTTGCCATTTATCCTATTAGCTTAAAAAAAAAAACTCTTCACTGTTGTTTGCCAAATCTTAATGATTCTTTTCCATTAAACGTTTTCCCCCATTATTCAACGTCACGCATGCTTTCTTGTGCTAAGAAAACCGTGAGGAAAATGCTTCTCAGGGGAGAGATTGATTAACTCACTATATTACTCCCAGAGTTTGATATTAATTTGGCCTAGGATGCTTGGCTAGCAAATGTAATTAGTTTTTGGTTAATGTGATGGAGATTCCTGCATATTGGAACCAAATTAATTTTAATATGTCTCCAGGATGTCAATAGACATAGGTTTATATCATCTTTTTAAAAAAGATGACAGATTCAGCAGCAGATTACATGCGCTTATCTTACAGCCCTCACAATGACACTTTAATAACCGATAATGGAGTCAGTAGCTGACATTCTCAGCAGTTTTAGCATACTGTAAACTTGCAAATGAGTTGTTTTTGTCGTGCTGCTGTATGTGATAAAATCACATTAGGCTGTATTAAAGCTCGGTTAAAGCGCACTATGTGACAGAAATGGTCATTGTAATTTCATTTACTGTGAATGAAAATGTAAATGCACCGTGTACTATTTTTTTTAAATGTATTTGTCGCTCTGAACAGCTTCTCCCCAACAGAATCAACATCACTCAACTAAGAACGCACTATATTGGAAATGATTTTTTGCTTTTTCTGCATTTATATTTCTATTTTGTTTACTTACAGAGAAACTAGTTTACGCTTAAAGTCCATTTGCTCTCCAAATTCTTACTAACTAGTAACTAACTTAACTAGTTTTACACTTAAGTATTTGATGGTCAATTCAAGCCCTGTCTGCCTCTGTGACTGACAGACAAATCTCTTCCCTGTGCACAGATCTTGCCAGTGCAGATCTTGTTGTTTTCCTGCCTTGACGAGAACATGATGGCCTCGTATGTGTCAGCCCAGCTGCAGTGTAACTTCAAACTGTGCTGCCTTTGCCTCAGGATATTCTCTGACACTCAGCTTAGCCCCACATAAACCTCTATCTACCTTCAACACACACAGATTGTCTGTCTTTTTGTGTGCAACTGCCTTTAACAATAAAATAGATTTATACAGACTGTACACATATGCCTGCATGTGCATACAGTCTTATATGAGGCAGCTGGTCAGTAATATTTGTCAATCACTATTTTGAAGCAGCGAGTGGAGCATCCAGACTGTGGTTTGTGTGTGTTCATGCGCATGCGTCTGTTCTCTGTCACCTTTGATAACTGGGCCAGTACTACTGGGCACGTCTCCCTGCTGACTTTAAACACTTAAAAGCTGTGACTGCTGCAGCAACAAACACACACACTCGCATTTGACTGTTCAGTGCATCATAATTGCTGTAGCCCAATTAACAGAAACTGCTCTACAGAGATCCATTTGATGACTTTGTTCCTGTTTACATCTATATTTTATCCATGAGTCAGTTTGAATTTGGTGTTTAAAATTAAAATATTGCATTAAATGTGATACTTTTCTGATGATGTCAACAACTACTGTATTGAAAGACGAGTGTAACTAACAGGAGCATGAGCTTTCAGTGAGTAGATGGCATATTGAATGAGTCACTGGGTCTTTACAAATGTAGAAATGAACTGCAGTTACACCTGGCAGGAATCAGATTGCAATACATTAACAAGATGCAGATCATACACATGGTGATTTGGCAGCATATATCACACCCACCACGAGTACACAGTAACCTAAATGTATTTATTTATCTGTCCTTCCTCTTCCTTCATCTGCTTCCTCACACATTGAAGTTCCTGCACACTGTAGCCTCCCCTGAGGGCCGTGATGGTGTGATCTTAGTGTCATCATCACCTTTTAAAGTGCCCATTGTTTGCGGTAACTTACCTTGACAGAAAACATCGTGAGACAGTCTCCTGTTATCAGCTCTTTTGTGAGTAGATTGTTGCTTGCATGTGCATATATCAGCAAATGTGCCCTATCACCCACTCTGTGCACATATACACTCAGCAAAAATATAAACGCAACACTTTTGTTTTTGCTCCCATTTTTTTAATGAGATGAACTCAAAGATCTAAAACTTTTTCCACATACACAATATCACCATTTCTCTCAAACATTGTTCACAAATCTGTCTAAATCTGTGACAGTGAGCACTTCTCCTTTGCTGAGATAATCCATCCCACCTCACAGGTGTACCATATCAAGATGCTGATTAGACACCATGATTAGTGCACGGGCCTTTTATTGTGGGCAGTCTAAGGCACACCTGTACACTAATCATGCTGGCTAATCATGGTGTCTAATCAGCATCTTGATATGGCACACCTGTGAGGTGGGATGGATTGTCTCAGAAAAGGAGAAGTGCTCACTATCATAGATTTAGACAGATTTGTGAACAATATTTGAGAGACATGGTGATATTGTGTATGTGGAAAAAGTTTTACATATTTGAGTTCATCTCATAAAAAATGGGAGCAAAAACAAAAATGTTGCGTTTATATTTTTGTTGAGTCTCGTTGATCTAATCTTCAGCAGTCAAAGCAGCAAAACAGAGAGCAGATGCTACAGTTTGGCACAATTTACTTTGCTAAATCACCTTTTTTTAAAAATTTATTACAAACCCTTCAAGCTAACATAGCAGCAGTAGTGGCGGGAGCAGTAACTGTCGTGTTGGTGTGCTGCTCCAAAGGTGGTAGGCAGGTGGTGGGAGTCAGTGAACCAGCTCTGTGGCTGCAGGGCATCCTTACGTCAGCGGCTCAGCTAGCTCGTTAGCGCCCTGCTAGCCTGTGTACTGACAGCGAGGCCACCAGTGTAAGAGCAAAACAACACCACTTACTTCACTGATGCTCAGTGTCAAACACAGGCCGCTGCACTGTGAGGAAGCAAATCAGGCACAAATTCAATACAGATTTGCAGATTTAACTAAAGAAACGCTAAACGTGGAGGTTTATTTATGTTGTGTTGTGTTGAATTAGATGAAAGGCATTTTTTTAGACTATCATTTTTAGCAGTCAGTTTGCTCTTTATTCTGTGGGTATTTGTTGGTTTCTGATTAGGTATTTTAAAAACTAGCACCGTAATTTCCACCACATGAGAATGCAAACATTTTTGGGGACATCCCTTGCTCTATTTTACTATTGATTCATCTGACAGCTATTTTACAGATTAGTCAGTTATTCTAAAGCATTGATTTTCTTTCATACATGCAAAAATGACTTTTTCATTTCAGTAAATTTTATTATGACAAACTTTTTCACTGTGAAATGCAGCATAGTACAACAAAGTCAACAGAGAATTAAATACTAAAATGCAAAACTGAACTGGCAACTACAACCTGATAAATCAATAAAAATATATTCAAAGGTCTCATTCTTTATGTCAGTAGTGTAACTGCCAAAGAAATCCAAATTTAAGTAAAAAATTCAGTGTGATTTGGTCACGGTTGATATTTTACAAGCACAGGCCAGCTAAAGCAACTTTGTTTCTTTTAATTGCATAATTGTTGCAGTAACTTCAAATTCTATGAAAATATAGCCCAAGTCACAGCACAGCCATCATCTTTAACTCGTGTGCGGTGAGTTTTTTGAACAACCTCACCCAACCATGCCCATCTGTGATGATCATTTTTAGGGAGGCACGGTGATGGCATCATCATCGTCATCAACAAAAGAAGGCTGGAAAATTGACATGTTAACAGTGACAGGCAGATAAAGCTTGTTAGTTTAAAAGTTCACAGTTTTGAAATACGGTATGTATTAACTGTAATTGGGAGTAGTTTTCTTAAATTGTGCAGTGAAAGTGTACATTTGAAAAGCACTGCATTTTATGTCTGCGCCTGCCTGCACAGCAAGTGTAGCCATATTTGTTCCTTCCACCACAGGAGAGATTTGATGATCGCTGTAATTAGATGGAAAAATATGTGCATATATCAGTGTTTGTGTTGGGAATCAGCCAAAATGAGTAGTGACGTATGGGGGAAAATCCAATATCCTACACCCATATAAATTTTGGTGAAACACATTTTAAATTTTCTAACAGACAGAGCAGTGAAACACTTCTTTTGAGCCTCCTCAAACGTCTGTATGTGCTTTACTTTGTCACTCATTGTTCATCTCTCTGTTTCCATTTTGATCTCTTTTGCAGAGTGACAAGATCGTTTACTACAATGCCAAGTATGATGTAAGTAAAATCTGGTCAGCTTGATGTGATACAGATTCTCCCATAAAAACCCCACAAGCCGCCAATATCCAGCACTCCAGAGGTTATTACCATGGCAACAAATTTGATAGTAGGTTTTATTGATAGCCTATGAGAATTGTCCCCCTGCTGAGCCTAAAATCTATGAAATGAAGTCAATGTATATGTAAATATGTATGTTATTGTTATATTTATGCTGCAATATGATGTCTTTGTGTGAGTATAAGAAGCCGTCTTTTTTATACGTTAGGGTCAGTGCATGTTTTGGACCCCACACTCACAAACAAATGTATATTTGTGAGACACTGAATGCCTCCTCTGCAGGGCTCCAGACTAACTTTTTCACTGGTAGCGCCACATTTGGTTGCATTTTCCACATTGTCACAAGCAAAACATGTCACTTGCTGAACATTTTCACGACACGACAGACACTACAATTTACCGATGCTCCCTGAACGCCTCGCATTTCAGGCTGCGGCATCTCCTGCTTGGTGGCTGTGGTGCTCAGACAGGTGTGCGACCAAAAGTGAATTTGAAAAGAATAAAATTGAGGTGTTCTAATGTCAGGTTTGATGAAACAGAGTGATTGTTTTTTTGACATTCGCTTTTTTGTGAGTGTAGAAAAACAGCAGATGCAGGTGCACTCCATTTTTCAATACATATATATATATATATATATATATATATATACACACACACACACACACACTGTGGTAATTATATATATATATATATATATATATATAAATTATAAAAGTAAGACTTTCCACCACTGTGGTTAACACAGTTGCTGTTTGGGCCGGTGTTGTACCATAAAGTGATCATCTGCCAAAAACAAACTATGCACTTCCTTTATGTTTGTGGTAGCAGTAAAAGTGAAACTTTAATGAGCTTTCTAGCACATTGATTGTGACAGAAAATACTCTTTACCCTTTATGTGTTTGGTATTTCTTTGATATTTGTTGTTTAAATTATAATGAACATGATTTATGGATGGGTTCTTAGTCTAAAACAGAGAATGTTTCTCCTTTCCTATTATCCTGTGGGCTACAATCTTTAAAATATAACCCTCGTGAATTAAACCAAATCTTTTCGATGCATTTGTAGCATGCCAGTCACAATATTGAGGCTGCAGTCACTTTTTGTCAAGTGGAAAACATGATATGTCTTTAAAGATTTTTTCATCTTATAAAAGGAACTGTGATAATCTGTGGCACAGAGCAGATTAAATCATGTAGAGACATAATATCAATTGCTTCCAGCGATCATTTTTTGGCACAACACCTGTTAGAGCAACACCAAAACAGCTTAATGATCATCATTCACATGCACAATGCACCACTTTAAATTTCAACTTGCACACTCTCAAAAATAGGTGGTGGCAGTCTGGAGCCCTGCTCCTCTGGCCTCAGACGTCATCTATCGTCTGATAAACAAGAACCAGCATCTCATTCCTCACCACCGTCCCAGTGGGAAAGATCCACACACACCCACAGCCCACTAATGTCACTCTGTGTTTGACTGACACTCCTCTCGCCTCCTTCTCTGTCTCCATCCAGATGCCTGCATTTATCTTTCACTGCCTAAAATTTCAACTCAGTTTCTCAATCTTTATCTGCCAGTAGTGACATTTCACTAAATAAAATGAAAGTAATGTCAAGTATCTTATGGTCACACATTGTGAAAGAAAAAAATTGGTATTTGTAAAAAAAAACAAAAAAAAAAAAAACGTGGTCATTTTGTACAGTTTTGGTCTCCTTTTTTGCAGTCCACATGTAGATTTATACTTTTCTTTTTTAAATTAAGTATTTTCTGCAAAATAACAGTTCACAAAAAATAATGACCATTTATCAATCCTGAATACACGTTTTTTCAAATAGTGGAAAATGTCACAGTTTCTGATTAAATACAGTAAAATAGATGGAATTTAAGTTTTGGTTAATTTTTGTAAATGTTAATAGACTGAATTTTTGTTTCAAATTAGGATCAATATTTGTAAAATAATTACGTTTTTATTGATTTTAACACAGAGAAAAATAGTGGAATTGTACTGAGAAACATTGTAAAAGAAGGAATTACATTTAAACATTTATTTTTGATGTGGCTTTTACAATTTTGCTGTTTTTTATGGTAAGCATGCAAATTATTTTTTTTTATTTTAATAGATCTGTAATTCACTAAATGGGTAAAATATTATTTACCACTTTTAATTCTTAACAGCAAATTAAGTTACTTTTTTAGAATTTATAATCAATATTTGCTTATTTTATTCCAGCAAAAAACAGTGGAATTTTATGGTCAAATATTGTAAATAAACAAATTACCATTTATAAAAGTGCATATTTTTTGACATGAACATTTTTTACAGTTTTGGAGTTTTTTTTAAATAGCTAACAGGTAAATTCATCCTTTTTTCTGTAAATTTAACAATTATGTGGATTTTAACAAAAGAAGGAAAATCAATGAACTAACAGTAAACAGTTTAAAGAAATAATAATTTTATTGGTTTTATTTCTGGTTGGTTTTGCAATTTTAAGCCTCTGCTTTTCTTTTTTCTTTTGTGCAGCTAAATCAAACGGAGAAGAACCGATATGTTCCAGAGGACTTTCACACAGACCCCGACTTCAAACGCCCCGTCTCCTACAACACCACCGCCGTCCACATCCCCACTGACATATACGAAGGCTGTAAGTTGGAGCACACATTTACATGCATGATGGAAAAAAAATGCATAATCTATTACATAACACACACAAGCATATATTCATGTATATTCGCATATGTACCACCATCACCACCCCACCCTGCTTTCTGTCTCTCTCCATCCCTGTCATCACTATGTCCACTATCTCCACTATGCTCACATGATGTGCAGCTCAGCCTTGCAGCTCTGTCTACAGTGTAGACAGTTGCACACCAACCATTCCAGTCTATATATAACCCAGATGCCAACTACCCAGTGGTCAGCACACTCCAACACCCTCTTTACCCTGGTCACCAGCTGCTCCTTTCCCTCACGTCCAGCGTCGACCCCACCAACCTCCGCACACACTTTCACACAGTACTTCCACCACTGATGGACCTTTCTGTGGAAGCTTTGTGCTTAAGTGAAGCAGCTACATTAATGCATTTATCACACACTCATATTCAAGCTGTGTTTTATAGCATCTTTCAGTGTTGCTGTTGCTATGAAAGTCTCTTCAATATTGTGTGCACTATTGAAGTTTTATGTTTTCAGCCAGCTTTGTAGATGGTAGCGTTGGTTGGTCAGTGCTGTTGCAGAGTTAACTAGAAAAGCACTCAGAGTGCTTTGAGATTGCCACCAAAATTAAATCAGCTCTTCCTCTTACCATATTCTCCATCCCCTCAAAATTTCATCTGAATCTGCCCAGGCGTTTTTGAGTTATCTTGCTAACAGACGGACACACAAACGCTGGGTGTCACATAACCTCCTTGGCGGAGGTAAATATCTCAACAACTTCTGCACAGACATGGCTTTGATTATCTCCTGACTATTACTCGAGCACCACACACAGTGAAGTTGTGAATTTTGAGCACATGTCATCACTTAGCTTTTGATTAAGCAGCATCATTGTCATCAATATTTATTTTTATTACGACACCAAGGAACGTGGTGAAGTTATGTGAGTTATGTTATTGCTGATCACATTTTTCACTGCAGTAGAGGTAACTCAAACATGTCTTGTGTGCAGTGTGTCACAGTTCCAAGCTGAATTTCTGTTGTTATTTATTTGACAAAAATTGGGAAAATCAAAATAGCGACTCTTTATACTGCAGATATTCTACTGCTTACCTTTATACATATTTTTTTTATACTGGTTTCCTGTCTACTCTATGTAATTCATCTGAAAAGTACTTGAATTTTTGTTAAGTGAAGAGTTTTTTGTTTGCCACAGAATCTGATTTGTGCCCAATATGTTTTTTTTGTTGTTGAATTTTTAAATGAGACATGTGGAATGCAGGAATTTCGATGAAATATCACAATTTTCTCCTTAGATGTGGTTAATTTTAGCGATGGAGCCACACATTTGTCACACATGATGACTTCAAGAACTGTTTAAAGTTGAAAATCCGGTTTCTCGCTCTGATAAATTGTGTGATTTGTTATTTTTTTAAGGAACATTCCAGTGGGTTTTAGGGTTAAGAGGGTTAAACAAAGCAGCTGCCTGGCTGAGTAAGTGTATAAAGAGGGGGAGCTTCTGTTTGTAATCAACAACTTTCCACTTTTCTGTCCTTGTGTAAGCAGGCTATTACACTTTTTTGTTATTACTCATTTTTTCAAACCATACTCTCACTTCCTTCATTATGTCTTGTTTGTATCATTACACTTCTCGCACATCGAGCTAATCTAAAGTTAATCACGTACTGGGCGATAGCTTCATAGGGATAATAGTCCATCGCTCTCCCTCCTGGAGCCTCTTCCAGCGTGCAATGTTCATAACGCAGGAAAACAAACTGGACAGGCCAACAAATAAACTACATTTTGCCTGCGGTAATTAAATCTGGTATAATGAAGAATGCGATTACCGAATGTGGTCCGCCTTAAAGTCTCTGAGACAAATTAGAGTCATCAAGAGTCACATCACAGAAGTTTTGTCCATTACGACCCTCTAGTGTCAAAGGAACATTACTGTGGAATTAATGCCAATATCAGTTTGCATTGAAAGTTGTATATTTTAGTTTTGCTGGCAGTTTTTTGTATGTTTAAATGTCATATGCTATGTTTAATTTTTTTTTTTTGGCGATTTTCTTTCACACACTGACCTTTATTAGTCTTGAGGATGCTGATGAGCACAATGCAAAGACACTGACACACGTCTGGATACTCGCAAACGCAGAGAAACATACGTTACAGTTGTGTTACAGATGCTTTTATGCACACATAGCATGGTAGAAGATTTAGCAACAAGAGAACAGCATGAGAAAATGAACAACGCTACGGGAAGCTTGTAATGAGACAAGTGAAGATTAAATTAGTTACATTCGGTCTCACCAGGATAATCCTAATGAAATCTAGATAAATTTGACAAAAGGAAACATCAGCAAAGCCTTTTATAGTAACACTACATCACACTCTCCGCTTAACATGACACTTTATAACTAACATGCTATAATATTCTCTGATTTCATCTGGCTGCGCACAAATGCAGCAGGCATCAAAACAGTTAAATCATTACCCGCTATGCATGAGGTAATAAGCCTCCCTGGCATTGATAGGCATTGATTGAGCATTCAATATCAATTTCAGTAATGATCTTCACAGAGGGTCTGCTAAATGCGGCGGACTCGCTCGCATGACTTCAGTGCCCTTATTCCAGCAAGGCACTCGGGCCTCTGAGGCCTCTGACTGTGCAGACATTTTTGTCATCGCCAAATGGCCAAATGCACTCAGTTATTTTTACAAGCAGCAGTTATAATGATGAAAGGGGTGGTGGAGGAGGGGGTGCTGTGGGCTGGGGTGTTGCATGAGGGGGCTGTTCCCAGTGTGAGTCATCAGTCTGTCTTGTGCTCTTGTTTCTTTCAATTTTCCTTCTTTTTCTTTCTAACTTTTTAGCGAGGCTGCGGAAGAACTCGCACAACATGTGTGCATGAGGGAATAGTCCAATTTCTGGGTGGAAATATGCTTATTCTCCTTCTTGCCAAGACTAAGATCAATACATGACTGTACTGTAAATGTGCAACAACAGCCAACTTAGCTGGAAACCTCTCTCAGCTGTGTCCAGAGGTCGCGAAATCCGTTAAACTGCAGCACTTTTTTTTAGCTCTTTTGTCTGTTGCATATAATATCAAAGATGTGAAAACAGCAATATGAGTCGGAGCCAGGATAGCTGTTTCCAGTCTTCTTGCTGCCGTCTTTCTGGGTGACTGCGCATAATTTGAGGAGAGAAATGCCTCGAAGCCAGCACTGCTTTAATTACCAAGCTTTAGAAGTCCTAGTAGACATATTTCTGAACTTGTGGTGGCTTTTTCCGACAGTTTCCCGTGTTTCTGCTTAGCTAAATTGATCCCCTCTTGGTCTCCATTTGTGCTGTGTGTACTTATTGTGTAAAGGTGTTGGAGGGTGGGTCTGGGTGGAGTTAACACAGCAGTGAAGCTGTGCTGGTGTTGTTGCTTCCTCGCTCTCTTTCTATGCGTCTCTCCAAGGACATGCTGCCACATCGCTGCCTCTTTGGCTGGCCGGCACTGTCAGCGTTACCATGGCGATGTGTATCCGTGTGTGTGTGTGTGTGTGTGTGTGTGTGTGCGACACGCCCTGGTGTTCTATCTTGTTGTGTGGAGGAAGGACTGGTAACTTGATTATGGGACTTTGTCTAGACAAGGCTGGTGTCCTTGTGGCTTTTATTGATACTGAAGGAGAAATGTATCATCCGGCTCTTTAACCGCGCTACGCTTTCTCAACAACCTCTTCTCTCTTTTTCACCTTTGAGTTCAGTTTCGCTGCCCCTCTCCTCTTTATTACCTTGCTCCTTTCCATTTCTTACCCTTTCACCTCACCCCTCTTATCACACCACGCTCTCTTCCCACATCCCCCTCGCTCCGCTTTATTAAGCATATTAATAGTGCGCCGCGTGGAGACAAATGTGCTACTGTCTTTCTCCCCCGCATTAGTCCTGCTGATTGGAATCTATTCTCCCTGCTGATCCAGTGTGGGTGGTCAAACTGGGATTCATTATCGTGCATGTGCGCTGGAGATAAATCAGTTTGTTTGTGAGAGAGCAGAAGAAGGAGAAGAAACACTTGGGGTGTGAGAGTGTGTGTGTGTGTGTGTGTGTCACATCGTATGCACCTACTGTAAAGGGATCTCATGGCTGCGTACACATGTCTTCTCGTTCATTAGGCAGACTGGCGTGGATGCGATGAGAGGAGATGAGAGCAGAGCATGGCGGCCTTGGCAGGAGATCCGAGGCTCGTCTGATGCCCGTTTGCATCAACGCTGTGTGGCACCTGTCAGCCCGAGACATGCACACACAGTGACGCGCTGAGATACTGTGACATTGTGTGTGTGTGTGTGTGTGTGTGTGTGTGTGTGTGTGTGTGTGTGTGTGTGTTATGTTCCCTGTGGCGAAGCTCACAGCATATACACTTGATTTTCTTTACTTTTTGCACTCTTCTGCCACTCGATACACGTGCTGTTTCATTTACAGCGCTGGCAGCCAAACTCCGAGGTATCTCCATCCACAGCTCTCTCCGTCCGCATCCTTCCTCGTCTCACTGTTATTATGTCTGTCTCCTTGGGACAAGTTGGATGCCTTCCCGCAATGCTCTAATCAGCTGATTGGGATTCACATTTGGAATCTTCTCCATGCGAGAGAGTTTCTGTCTCGTAACCTCATTTCACTTTTCCATTAAACTTCTAAGAGATTATAAAAGGACTTTTCTCACCTTCTTGACCTCAGAAATAAATATAGCACACTGTCCATATGTCTTTATCTGTTAGCCCTGGCCACAGCAGATATGAGCATGATGCATGTCACTATGTTTTCTTATCACCGTGAGTGATTTTCACACATTTACTCATTATAGTTCCAATTACAATTTACTCCAGTGACATCCTCATCTATCCACATGCACTTATCTCACTAGAATATAACATTTGGAACATTGATCCTTCTCTAGTTTTATTGTCAAGCTTCATTCTTTTAGTTCTTTGGCCACCTCACATGTTTAAAATTTTTATTTCATTCTTTCATTTATTAGTCTAAATTAATCACGTTTCATTTTGCATGTGCAAACAGACTCAAGAAAGAAGAGAATATATGTGCACTTAAAGTGTTTATCAAACACCTTTAAAGGTTCATGTTCAAATCCCGGACTAACACATGCTTCATGTTAATGTGATACTTTAAGCTGAATGTCGGTCGACTGATCCGTCTAAGTTTTTTTTGTTTGGTTTTCAAATTTCCCACCGAGAGGGCCAACATGCTGTTTAGTCAGGCCCGACTGATATGGATTTTTTTAGGCAGATGCTCATTCCAATATTTGGCAGAAAAAAAATTCCGCTAAGTGATTAATCGGCCAGTTAATTTTTTAAAATATATACTGAATAAAATCTTCTTTTTTGGTCCCTTAATGATTAAAACAACACAGATATAAATTATAGGCAGAACATTTTACTGGTTTACAGTACTTTGTTGTTTAGTGTTTGTTTAACTTTACAACAGAGAGGAAATTTCAAGTGCAAAAACATGCAACAAAGCATTAAACCACTAGTAAATCTATAAATGAGTTATGAAATACACCTTGTCTTGTACTTTTGTACTCCTTATTGCTGCAGATTAGAGGTAGGTTTATATATATATATATATATATATATATATATATATATATATATACACACACACACTCAACAGAAATATAAGCGCAACACTTTTGTTTTTGCTCCCATTTGTTATGAGATGAACTCAAAGATCCAAAACTTTTTACACGTACACAATATTACCTTTTCTGTCAAATATTGTTCACAAACCTGTCTAAATCTGTGACAGTGAGCACTTCTCCTTTGCTGAGATAATCCATCCCACCTCACAGGTGTGCCATATCAAGATGCTGATTAGACACCATGATTAGTGCACAGGTGTGCCTTAGACAGCCCACAATAAAAGACCACTCTGAAAGGTGCAGTTTTATCACACAGCACAATGCCACTTAAAAAATGGGAGCAAAAAAAAGTGTTGCGTTTATATTTTTAAGTGTGTGTATATATATATATATATATATATGTGTGTGTGTGTGTGTGTGTGTATATGCTGTATATAAGCAACATAATGAGTGAAGTTACTGTAAGACATTATTTCTTCAACTCTCTGATGCCTTTTAATGTTAAATCACATTTTCTCTACTCCATTATTTTCTTTGCCATGAAGTGAGGACTCATGTGAACCAAATAAAAACCAGAGACCTTTGTCAGATGTCAAAACATGTCATCTTTGACAGAGATGCATTTTAAATCTATAATGGTCACAAATAGCCCAACACTAATGTGCCTCCATTACAACACACAGTGAGTTGCTGTTACAGCCTGGGTCACGTTCTAGTATTTTCTGACAATAAACCTAAGAGTGACATCATGACGGTTGCTGAAGACAGACAGTAATGATAATCATTTTCATTTAAGTGAAAAGGGAAACATGTTGAGTCATTGTTAATTTCACAACATCATTATAAACTTACCTGTTGGCTCAGCCCACTCCTGTAATGTTGCCTGACTATAGCTTACTCCTGTACGTTACTGAGAAGACAGCGGTGAGGACTGAGGATTGATTTTGAGTCAGAGCTCCATGTATTGGACAAATTGTGCAAGGACATCATTTTGCGTGACACTGAACAGCATTTACTGTTTTATGAGAAATTAAGAATATATCTGTGTTTAATCGGCAAAATTGATGATTGTTTTGAAAAGGGCTATAATCGACCAATTTAATCAGCGGGCCGATAAATTAGTGCTGTTTCGGTCTTCCATTTCAAGTTGCTTGGTTCTGCCACTACCGGATCAATTGCCTACTGCACATGCGTGACAGTAAGTCTACTTGGACAAACTACCCGAAATGCATTTTAGTTGTTTTGAGTCATTCTGCTCAGCACATGCGTTCATTACGTTTTTAATGAGATTGATCGTGATGATGGATTAATCTGCGTTAACGCATTAATTTTGAGAGCCCTCGTGTTTATGCAGACAGGGATGTCATCAGTATTGTTTGTCCCCATTTCAGCCTCATGGATAAATAGATTGAGCTGGATGGAGTCCATTCCAGCCAGGATCACCAGGGTGTGCACACATTATACGGTGTTTGATGCTCATGGCATGTTTGGACTACTCATGAAAAAGCCACTAGCTACAAGTAAATTTAGTGGAAGTTGATGATATGAAGCAAAAAATTGATGGCTGGCATTTGTCGACATGTCATGTTTTTTAGTACTCCATCAACCAGTCTTGTTTTTTTGTGTTTTTTTTTTTTGCATCATGATTTCCACTTCCTTTTGCTTCCTTTCACAATCTCCTATTCTGTTCTACCTAGGAAGTGGAAGAAAAATTATTTGTGTGTCTTTACACCCTACTCCTTTTTTCTAAACCATAATGTCAACACTTCAGCAAAGCTTCATCATTGACTCAACAACATTGCTCGCCCATTTTTCTAACTTTTCTGCTCCTATTCCTGAAATAGTCCTGAGCAATGAAATGAATAAAATGATATCAATGCCAGTAAGAAAATTGTTTGATGGATGTTTAATTTTTTTTTACTTGCCTCAAATGAAAATCACCATAAGAGTTCAATTGCAGAAACAAATCCTATATATGCTCCTCCCTGACTCATAACAGTTGTATTCCTTTTGTTCTGTATGTGTGATTACATTAAAATCCAAGCTAAGCCTGTCTTTCTGACAGCCTTTAATAAAATAGTCCATTAAAAAAGATTTATTTTGATTGATGTCAAATATTTTATTGTTAATTACTCTGCCTAGTTATAGTGTGAACTTAAAGGGGAACTTCGTTTTTTTTCAACCTGGGGTCTGTTTCCATATGTAATTTCATACATGTGAGTGATGGAGAAATGAATTTTCGACATAGCTCCAGTATTTAGCCCGGCAGGCAGCTTAGCAGCTCAGCTAGCAGCTCGGCTAGCAAAAAGTATGGGGCAGCTGGCCCCCCGCGTCAAAGTCCTCCCTAACGTGCTTTTTGCCCCACACTGACCGGCTCAGATAGTCTCAGTGAGTGTCCCACAACATACTAGAGATGAGAAGTGAACGAAAACCTCCACATTACCTGGTGATCGCTCTTTGTTGTGTTCTGTATCCAAATCTCAGGACGCTGAAAGCAAAATCTCGTTCCGAAATCGCGCGATTTCAACTGCCCCATACTTTTCGCTAGCCGAGCTCCTAGCTGAGCTGGTAAGCTGCCTGCCTGGCTAAATACTGGACCTATGTCGAAAATTCATTTCTCCATCACTCACATGTATGAAATTACATATGGAAACAGACCCCAGGTTGAAAAAAAACGAAGTTCCCCTTTAAAATCAATTACTCTGTCAATTTGCCCTCAGATCAGGTTGCTACCGATCGTTGTTGTTAACTTTATTTCACATGATTTTAGTGCTGCTTTTTTTATGAAATCCAATTTTTTCAGGTCTAAATGGAGAACACAGTGAAATAATGTGTGCAATGTCCAGCAGCTGTAGAACCGCAGCCTAAATGAAGTTTCCCTCATTTTTACATTCTTTCTATCAAAGCCCTTTCACTTGTTGTCCACATCTCACTTCACACAAATTCAAATTTACCACTTTATGTTGTTGCTCGGTCAATGGTTGCCCGGCAGTGTAACCCTTAAGTGCAATACACTGCGTCATTTGACACCCATAGTCGCCCACTGATGGTGCAATTCAGTCAGATAATGTAATCAGGGAACAGTAACTGGGATTTGTTCGTCTTGAGTAAGCAAAAGTTAATAGATTAAAAAAAAGGATAGTGGTTAATCTTGTTGACGTTTATGGGAAACAAGATCAACCTGGGGATCACATGCGTTTCCATAATACCTATGGTCCAGTGTCACATTGTCCTTTGTGTGTATGTAATTAATAAATACAGTTTTTTTCTGACAATGGAGGCAAAAACTGTGATGATGTGAATGTGTATATGCAGCTGAAGTGGATGTTCATGGTGTCAAAGGATGCGT
This sequence comes from Acanthochromis polyacanthus, assembly GCF_021347895.1. Classification (NCBI taxonomy): domain Eukaryota; kingdom Metazoa; phylum Chordata; class Actinopteri; family Pomacentridae; genus Acanthochromis; species Acanthochromis polyacanthus. Next base: position 53,260,830 of record NC_067113.1, read on the forward strand.
TTGTGCTCCCGTCACAATCAGTAGTGAACAGGAAAGTATCGTTGAGCAGAGTTATCCTTCTGATATGATGATTGTAGGTTCTCACCACTTTAGCCCCCACCATGTAATTACTTTCAAATGCACAGGCGGTTTGAGCCACCAGCTAGCTAGCTGATGACAGGGAACACCACGGGGTGTCGCTTGACATGGCACTGTGCAGCTTCCCCTCCCCTCCTTCATCACCTCCCATGTCCATCACCCTCATCACTCACTGCCAGAATCCCATTTGATTTTTTTTTTTTTTTTAAAGCATCTGCAAGCCTCAGAGGGGCTATTTTGTATGTTCTTTTCCATATTCAGTCCCCATGTCTTCGTGACCTATGAATCATACTTCTGTTTTTTTTTTTTTTTATCTCACATCTCTTCTTGTATGATATTTGAATTGTGTGGTCGATGAGGCTGCTGCAGTTGTTTTCTGAATTCTTTATCGCCTGAAACAATAATATTTCAACCCTTGTTTTGGGTTACTAATGCTTGACGTTTTACTGCAGCAAAGGCCCAGTTAACCCCAGGTGGTGGCATGCAAATGAGTCCAAATGGAGTCCTGCAAAAAACAGTTAGAAAGTGCTTTTATCCAACCTTTAATGTGGCATAAAACAGACGAAATGAAAAGAAGCTTTTAGAGCTATTGTGACTGACTAATCCCATCATGCTCTTCACCTGGTAGCATGCTAGCTGCTATACACCACATTGCTCTGTGTTGTCCAAGCCCCTATCATCACCTATTCTGTGAAGATACATGGAGAAATTCAGTCGTCACTGTGGTCGAGCACTTACACTTTGAAACTGCAATATCTCATTGACCATCTGAAGAACACAGATTCAGACTTTTGTGATTTTATATGTCACAAATCTAAGAAACCAATCCTGTCAACATGCATCATGGAGCTTTCTGTATTCTTGTTATTCAGAACTGATTTCCAGATGGACCATGTATGGCTAAATTACTCCACTATTACAACTTGCTATTGTGCAAAGTAGAGTACTTTCACAGTGATTGGTTGGAATTGTAGGTGAGCTGGTGTGCTGGAGCTGCAGTAAAGAATGAGGGGTGAATGGAAAGAGAGGTTGGAGCTTCATAGATTTGCAGGAAAACTAAAAAAAAAAAAAAATCTAACTTTACTACACAGAGATGAGTTTTTAGGGGTTTAATCAATGACCAGAGAGGGAGTTTAACTGTTAGAATTGGAAAATGAACGCTCTACAACACAGCAGATTTCCCCTGTTTATTTTTGCCAAGACCATCCCCATCTAATTCTTTCTTTTTTGTTTTAAAAAATGCTGTGGGTAGTAAATAATAGTTTGTCCAATTTACACACAGGTTATAAATTACACCGTCAAGCCCTAAGTGCCAGCTGACAAACAAAGAAAACCATTACTTGTTTCCTTCCTTTGTCTGCCTCATTTTATCCCTCTTTTCTCCTTCTACACTTAAGTTGTTTAAGTCCCTTATCCTATCTGAATTGAAAGCTAGATTTTCTTTGAGACAATTGTAATGTCCATGCGTGTTGTTCTAAGTATGCAGACAAACAAACACGCATATCCGACCCCCACCCAAAGTCTCTGAGGACGTGATGCCACTCCTGACAAATAGAGCTGACGAGCGCTTGCATTTCGGCGGTGCTGCTTCTCATTTCTTCCTCTCATCGCAGTGACCTCGAGCCAGCAACAACAACATCAGCACAGAGATGGATCTGTTTACACTGAAACTGTGATTTGTTCCGGTATTTGGCTGAGATTAGAGGACACTGTCTCACAACGCCATAAAACTGTTGCTAAGGGCTCATCAGCAGCGTCTGACCTGCACGTTCGGTTGAGTGTATTTAGGTGTGTGTGTGTGTGCATCTAAATTGCCATGAGAAACTATAATGGGTTTGTCAGTTTTACACAAACGGGACACATACATGAGCACACACACAACAGGGAGTGAGGACACACACTGTGTGTCAATTATTTTTTGGACTCTCATCATGTATGCACATGGACACAAATCATGTAATGGCTTGGTCACTACATCGACTTCCCATAGTGGCAGCTGGTGAAATAAATGAAAGTGCCCCTGACTTGTTATTTCAGTGTTCAGTGTGAGAAGTAATCAGGGGAGAAAATACCAGTGCTTCCTGTATGAGGTCCTGCTACCCTGAGACTTCTTGTTACTGATATCACAGAAACCAGCAGGACTAATCCATTAAGGGCCATCCTCTGGGAGCAGAGAGATCAGGCCTGAACAAATTGTCACCACTTATCATTGGGACACACTTTTCTCTACAATACCACAGGGAGCCATTTAGGACCTTGCCTAAACTCTCCCTTTATCCTACAAAGCAAGGAAATAGAGCCTGATGGAAAGAGGTAGTTGTGAGTAAGGGAAGGAGTCGGAGGGAGCGTGAGAGCAGAGAAAACACAGTGGGAAGAGGAAGGGTCAGACAGGAACAATAATATTTGTCTAGGCTTTGTAACATTGATTATTCACATCACTATAAGAGCACACTTTTTTCCCAGGTCGCACTTCGAATGCTCACTATACTGAATTAAAACAGGTTTTAATCCTTTTTTAAAAATCATTTGTGTTTTGCATTGATGTGCAAAATCATTCAAACAGACCAACTACAACCTAACAAAAAATAAATAAATCAGACCTCTGACTCATTTGAATGGAGACAGACACAGAAAACTGTAGCCAAAAAAATGAACAAGACTCAACTTTGGCTACAGTCGTGCATAATGTCATTGAACAAGGTGCCTCACAAAAACACTGGCAGCAGTTCTGGTAGATTACTTTGTAATATGATGCTGAATTTGAACCTTGCAGCAGTCATGACAAAGCGTAAAATAGCTGCTGCAGATGTGATAATGTCCCAGAGTTGTAAAATTCATTCTGCAAATATTACAGATCATTGTGCAATGTGTTTTTGCATCCAGTAAGCCTTTAAACACTATCATCTGTTACTCAAACTCGACTTGTGCAACGGTATTTTGAAGGATTTTAGTTTCTGATTTTGTTTTGCAATAAATACTATTTAGGTAAAAAGAGATGTAAATGAGTAAGTTATATTGTATTGTGTAATGTAGTGTACTTTTTATAGTTTAGCTTTATTATGGTTGGTTGGTCGGTTGGCTGGCTTGTTGGTTCGCTGGCTGGTTGGTCGGTCGGTTGGTTGGTCGGTTGGCTGGTTGGTTGATCGGTTGGGTGGTTGGTTGATTGGTTGGTTGGTCAGTCGGTTGGTTGGTTGGCTTGTTGGTCAGTTGGTTGGTTGGCCTGTTGATTGGTTGGTTGGTCGGTCGGTCGGTTGGTTGGTTGTTTGGTTGGTCGATCTGCTCCAAACAAACTGTCACTAACTGAAAGAAATCATTGTTGTGGCTGCATTTTCTTCATCTGAATGGTGAAAAAGTCAAGTTTAAACTTGCGAACACAGCTTTGCATATCTCAGTTCAACATCCAACATAGTATATCATCTAAAAATGGTACTCTCACATTTCTGAATTATATTTCTCAATTTTTCTTGTGCCAGAATCTCGAGTTGATGTAGTTCTATTGGTGAAGTCATACGACTATGGGAACGTGCACGCTGGTCCACCTTAACATTGCGGTATAGCGTTACTGAGTAATCTGCAAGTACTAGCTTTTTATGTTTAGAATAAATTTAGGTTCTATCAGGCTGGAAGAATAGACTCAGTGCTTTTTTTCTTTACCAACTTTCAGCTCTTATTTTGTACATTTGCATATGTTTACATCCTAGTTAATTTCCACCATGAATAATAGCGTTGCACTTCATTTTTGATGGTAAAGACAAATAAATTTGATAATTAAAAGCATGAATCTGAGTTTGTGTGTTCTGACCTGACTATGTACTAGCTGAAAAGGTTTTATCAGGCAAACGTGTCAGTCAAATACATTCAATTAAATTCCTTCTCGCACGTTCTTATTCGTTTACTTCTGCTGCCCCTTTCCTGCTGAATATAATTCTCTAACCGAGCTACAGTTAGAGCTGCATCACACCAGCTTGTCTAACTCGGTTTTTACTGCACAGCCTCTTATGTGTCACATATGGCGTTTCCTCAGCAGACCCTGGATCTCCCAGCTGTCCACTGTCTCGCCCTGATGTTCCATATTTTTTTGTTGTTTTTTTTATTGTTCCTTTAATTCAGTTGCTCTTACAAACACACACACACACACACATAAGTATGAGTCACGCACAGCCTCCTTTTTTGACATGCAGCCTACTCTGCAGGCAGAACGCTGCCTTTTTGGATCAAACTAGATTGTTAGAGCATTAAGCCAGTAAGAGCTTCTGCAGACAAACAGGTAAACAAAACGTTTACTGTATGTCTGGCCACTGAGTACCCGGAAGGCGATTTTGTCTTATTCCAGAAATATCAAATTGAATCATTCTGCTTTACCTCCATCTGTCCTCTTTCCCCTTTCTTCTCTCTTTTGATCACTTTCCACTGTTGCAAAATTTGGAGTATGTTTTTGAGCACAAAAAATTTACAAGGAAAAAAAACGGAAATATCTTATTGCAGATTGACGTCAGTTTCAATATCAGCAAGGCGGCTTCGTCTCAGCTGTCAATGTCAAGAGCTGAATACTGCCCGATCTATGTTTCTGTGTGTCTGTGCGTGCATTCATGCGTGCATGTGTTCAACTTTCAAGCATGGTTTCTCTTTTTTCAGAATTGCTTTTTCAGACAAAATGGTTTTTGAAAAGCCTTGACATTTTGGGCTTGTGTAATTTTTAGGATTTTATACTTCTGACTTCTGCACAAATATGAGTCATTTAATCTTTGTGTGTGTGTGTGTGTCCGTGTCCATGTGCATGTGTGATTGCATGTGTGTTCCAGCTACCATCATTTTGAATGAGCTCAATTGGACAGAAGCCTTGGAGGACGTTTTCCGGAAAAACAAAGAGGAAGACCCCTCACTCCTCTGGCAGGTGTTTGGCTCTGCCACCGGATTGGCTCGGTACTACCCAGGTAAGTAGCCCAGTGGCCAGTGAGCTTACACCGACAGCCCACTGAGGCTCCTTTTCAACCAGGCTGGTTCCAGTGCTAGCGCGGAGCCAGTGCCTGACTTAGCACCAATTCTTTCTGTTTCCACCAAGTAAGCACTGGTTCCAGGCTCCAAAAACTGGTGCTTTTCGGGCACCAGCTCTTTGCTGGGCCAGAGTTAAGAACCGAGTACATCACAGGCTGGGAGCGGGGTTACAGTGGCCAACGATCGACGATAAAAACACAGAACCATCACTTTTAATAGTAGTAGTAGTGTTTAGTGTGATTAGTGAAAACCAGGAAATATGGATGCCAGTAACGTGATGGCGGATGTGACCAGGCAACAGCTGACCTCTGCCTCACAATTTACCGTAAGATCCTCTATAAAGATAAACATAGATATTATCATCAACTTATTGCGTTTGTTTAACCGCTATGTAATGGATGCAAACATAGCCAAAGCTAACGCTAGCAAGTTCACTATAAGAATCAAAACATCTCTGACAATTACCTTGTTCTTACGAGGCACGAGATTTGAACCAACTAAGCACTAGCACCGAAGTAGCACCTGGTTCTTTTTGGTCGAAAAGGGCTATGACTGTCTTATGGTGAGTCATGGACACACAAGGTTGACACCAAAGGGCCACTTTATCATACTGCAGGCAAATGCATACAACCGCATGCAGACTTTCCTAATCACAGTTTTTCGGACCTTGTGCTGAGAAACAGGTCATGAATCAGCTTTTCAAAAACGTGTATGTGGTCATTACCATTGTATTTGTCGTAACATTTAGCTGCCAATTACTCTGTTTTAAAAATTTATCTCAAAAGTCACAGATACGTTTTGAATTGTCCTCTATACCTTACTTCTTAAGCATCATATAGGCCCACTTTTTCAGGACTAAATGAAATCACATTTGAATGCTCTGGTACCCTTTACCATCTTTTTTTTAAGGTACAGGGTAGTCAGACCGATCTATGAAACTTTCTCAGCTGGTGCCATCACTATCTCTGCTTTTTAGTCAACCAGAAGTTTGCTCTGTACCATGTGCCTAATGTTGTGAAAGGGTATATTTTAAGCCAAACCATGTTTCTTTCTAAACCTAACCTGGTAGTTTTGGTGTCTTAATTACAGCTGTTAAGATTAGTCAGTATAATCAATGATACTGGCACGGATGGTTTCTTTTTTACTTTACTTTTTCCAGTATGGCTGCGTATTTTTTGTGTCATGATGTCAGTCAATTTCAGTTCCAGTCATTGGTTAGCTGCAGTACGCACAGATTCAGGACTTCAAAAGATTGTATTTCAAGTTGTCACAGACCAAACAGGTGGTTTGTTTACACTGCTGACTTACAGAATGAAACCTCTTTTTTCTTATTTATTATGTAGGTGTAGCCATTTAAACTATGGTGTGAATTTCGTACTGTGCTGCATCATACAATGACATATAATTTATCGAAATAGCATTAAATGAAAATTTGCTTTATTGGATGAAAATTAATGGTTTTGAATAATCAACAAATTTTGATCAAATCGATAAAATATGCAATAGTTTTATTAATGGAAAATGTGTTTATGAAGTCACAAAATAAAAGAAAGGTTACAAATTGGGGTTTAATACAGGACAGACCTTGGTTAGTCTCTTAACTGGAAATCCTGTGACTTCTATCGGTGGCACAGATGCTAAAAGACACCTTGTGTGATTCTCTGATTCACCAGTGGCAGTTTTTGACACTTTGGGCATGAGAACATGTTGTGGTAGCGCAAAAATTGGACTAAAGAAATAGTTCAGCATTATGGGGAATATCACACACAAGCTTTCTTGCCAAGAGCACATGAAAGGACCATAGCTGCTCTTGTGGCTGTGCAGTATCGAAGTAGCACCAAAAAGTGATAAATTGTGCTTAATTTAACGCAAAAGCTCAAAACTGTAACAGCTTCTCTGGCTCTATGTTGAGTTCAGAGACTTTGCTGATTCTCTGGCAAATGCAGAGCAACAAGACTTTTGGAAATCTGAGCGACTCTCGTTAAACATTGCAAGTTGTTGTTTTTACATTTTTATTTGTGTTAAGATATTGCACTGGTTAATAAGCTTTAGAAATTGATCTAAACTTAAGGTTGAACTTTGCAGTGAAACAGAGACTTTTTTTTAAACTCATTTTTTAGTCTTTATGTTAAACTAAGCTAAGACAACTGGATCCTTGCTCCACACTTAATGCACAGACATAAGAATGCTACTTCTCTTTTCATCTTTTGTCTTTTTCTTGACAAAAAAAGACAATGTGTGCCAAAGTGCTAACTTAATATAAATTAAGATCTAAGAATATACTTAATGAGTCATATGAAACCAAACCCAGGAATAAATATTTGATGTAAAGTCTTGTTAAATCTGAGCACCTCTAACTAAAACTTAATGTGAATTAAACACTTTTTCTTTTACCAAATTCTAGCGTCCCCCTGGGTCAACAACAGCAATTTACCCCACGAAGTGGATCTCTACGACGTGCGCAGACGACCATGGTGAGTATAAACGCTCATTATGGGATATGCAGTTTTGTGACAGCGTCGTATTGTCGCTCATTTCTCTGGTGTCTGTCATTTCAGACACGTGGATCGTTCCTTCTACTTGTGCAGTTGTCATATTAAACACTTGTTTGCAATAACTATGTTTGCATGTTGCATAAGAACATCTGCACACATACACACACACAGTTTGGAACAATGAAATCCAGGTCTCTGGGCAAAGCCAAACCCACTCAAACAAACACATCAGAGCAGTATGATGACTGCAGATCAAAGGGGAAGCAATACAAAAGCTTCATTAGCCTCCTGAAATGATTAAAATCTGGCTGGAAGCCACCAATACTCTTTTAAGCATGTTATTAAATTGTATTAGCTCAGATACTGAAGACTATAACTCTACGCAAAGACACACAACTGTTTGTTTATTAAAGAAAGGAGAGAAGCAATTAAAGACTACAAAGGTCTGATTGATTTTACATGCAAATGATATGAAGTGATATTTGTTTACTTGCTCAAAGAGAAGAAAGATGAATGTGATGAAACTAATAAATATGCAGTTTGAAATTTGTTTCAGTCTTTGAGTTTTGTGGGAAATAAAGGCATTTATGATAATAATAATAGTCTGTATTTCTTTTTGTGGGTGTGTTTTTCCACCTCAGTGCACATGTATATCTCTGCATTTGCTCAATATCCCTGACCTGTGTATTTGTGTCTCTTGTTACTCACCAGGTACATTCAGGGGGCGGCGTCACCCAAGGACATGCTGATTCTGGTGGATGCGTGAGTGACGACCACATGATTCATCCATTACAGTCAGATTTTATTTTCTTTTGCGCGCCAGAAGGCCCTGATGCTAACTCTCTGACTGGCCGCATCCCGCTGGGCGCTGTTGCGTTGTGTTCACGTGTGACACTGACAAACACAATGCAGTCAGCACACTGGGCAACCTCATTATTCACGGTCCAATTATTTCTTCCTGTTATGTACGCCCTAAAAATGTTTAGAAGAGCGATGGTGTTCAGAAAAGATTCTGCAGCAAAGACTGTTACGGCAGCAGTTCATGCTTTGATTAAATTAGGAAATCATGGGGCGTTTTTAGGGCAACAAAGCGCACATCTTAATTTTACTATACTCAGTTGTGCAAACCCTCTGAACCTGAAGCAGTTTCTGAGCATTGTCTGCTCCTTTTACATTTTCAATCACTGTAGGCATTTTTCACTGCAATAGAAAGTCCTGCACCTTTATGGAAACAGAACAACCATGGCTAGAAGGAAAAAGAACTTGAAGATGTCATTTTACTTACTACAAGGTTATAATGGCATAAACCATCATAACAAGAAAAAAGGAATGCTTAACCTGTTTGATTACTCATATTGCAAAAAATTAAAAAAAAAAAACTTTATCCAAGTGCTCTCAGGTGTTCAGAACACTAAAATACTAAAACAACGTGGCTGTACTTACAGTAGAGATTTTAGAACTTACATTTTTATCTAGCTCCATATTTGTCTCCTATCTGCTCTGTGAACACACAGACTGCAGTTCAGCCCAGTTCAGATTTTTTTTGTATTTTACAGAATCTGTTTTGTGCAAACAATTCATAATTGGCAGATTTGTAAATGAGAAATGCAGAATAAATGCATTTGGATACAATGTCATAATTTTCAACTTTGATTTGGTTACGTTTCCTCAACAAATGGCACATCACTGATGAGTAGTTCAAGGACTGTCTGAAAGCTTGAGTCCAACCATCCTCTTTGCTTTTACACTTTCTGGATCAGATAAATTATATAATTTTAGCTTTTTTTCAGGTGAGACATGCCTTTCAAACCTACTGGAATGTTTTGGGTGTCAGTGAGTTTAAGGACAAGCTCCACAGAATTCTGTATTTTTAATATTGTTACGCACACCTATGAAAAGAGCAAAATGTATCCTATTACAGAGATACATTTTTGTCTCTGAAAATGTGTCAGATAGCTACACCTTATGTATGTTTCTTTCTTGCCATCAAAATGGACACTTCAGCTTATTTTGAATTGAGGTTACATGCAGAACCTTTATGTTCTAAATGATCAACAACACACCAAATGTGTTTTAATCCACAGCTATAAATAGTTCTCAGCAAATACATCACTTTCTCTTGTGTCATTTTTGTAAGTGTTATGTTTATGTGCAATAATACACATCCTCAATGAGAAATACATTCAATAAGAAGGAGTTCATCACGATGCAAAAAGATCAGATAATGCCGTCCAATCTCTACAAGCTTAGCAACATTTTTAAATTGGTGTGAATTTGTCTTTAGACTGACAAAGATTCACTTTCACACAGTGTAAGAAGTGTGTGCCGCACACAGTAACATGTGATTGTAAGTGTGGAGCTGTGCATTCTTTTTAATGTCAAAGTGATTCTATTTCCGCTCAGGTGATGTTTCATTATAAATTACAGTCATGGCACAGCACCAGTGCTAAATAACTACGCAATATGATGAATGAAAAACTAAATTTGTCCACTTGCAGCTCTTAACACAGTGCTGGTAATTGGCACATGGATGATTGATGAGGCTCATTAAAAGCTCCCATCGTTACGCTTTTGGAGAAAAGAACATTAAAGGAGCTCCACTCCTTATTTTTCCAGGTTCTGTTCTTTTTCTAGTCTTTTACCTGCAGGAAACAATTAAGTGGCATATTTATCCATCCCTTAATGTGTTTTTTTTTAGCCTATGCTTATGGCTCTTGAGTAGGTTTCTTCTCCAGAGGTGGTTGGAAACCTGACCACACCGGGATGAAATTTGACAAGTGTGTTCGTGTTTTGAACACCTGCTGACCTTTAAGGTGTCTGCTCTCTAGTAAACATAATATTACTGTAGAGGGGCAAAGGTGCAGTCACAGAAGCTTTCAGCATGAGGTTAAATTGCAGTAACGCATGTTGCTGCACAGTTTTACATAGCAGAAGATTAGTTTTTGATTTATGTTTGATATTGATTTAAAACACACACTGTTTTTCCACCCTGCAGGAGTGGGAGTGTTTCAGGTCTCACCCTCAAACTCATCAGAACATCTGTCAACAAGATGCTGGAGACCCTCTCTGATGACGACTATGTGAACGTGGTTTATGTGAGTGTGCACGCAGCTGGTACTCTGAACTGATTGTCACTTTCAGCATTCACTGGAGAAATACTCCTAACTTCAATCTTCACTTCAGTTGGAAATTGTGTTTTTCTGCAAAATTGTTTATGATTCTGAATTGACTTTCCAGGCACACACATTGATGAATGTTAATGTGGACGTATATGTGGCCTGACAGTTTGAGTAGCTCTAACCCAGTTTGAGTCATCGGTTGAAACATGACCGTGACCTTTTTAGCAACATAATGTACCACACATGGATTCATCTTTATTGTGGCTGCATATGTGCAGGGATGCATGCATGTTTGTGTGCTCATTCATCTTAGCTCAGAGTGTCTGTGTGTGAATATGCAGTACGTGTGTTTATGTATGAGAAAAGCATCTTCGGAGCATCGGAGCTTAACCCAAGTATGTATGACTAATAGAGGGTGCACATGACACAGCTCGGCCAAGCCCTGAAATGCCACATGATAAGTTTGATAAATGAATGTGCGCTGCATTTATAAGCCACACTTTGAATCAGTGGCATGTAATGGAAAAGTACTTGCTCGCCCAATTGAAATTCTGCAGGAATCCCAGGCTTCAAAGTTTTGCTGGCTTAGGGATGGAGGAAATATTCATCCATCATCGTTTAAAGCTCCATCGCTTGGTCAGATATTATTTATGGAAAGAAAAATAACACACTTTTAAATTTCCCACAGCTGAGAGAATTTGTGAGTGATCTCAAAGACCTATTGGAGGCGATCATACTGGATGTAATTAGGTCTGAGATGCAAAGAGCATCACTTTAACCTGATTTGCAGCCTTTAGTGGTGCTGCTGGTATCCTCCACTTTATGCTTTTGCTAGGCAACCATGAAGCTCTGCTTCTGTCTGCTGCTTAGTGAGCGTAGTTGGAGGTAGCTAACGATGTTGGAAATCTAAAAAATACTTCTATTGTGTGCACAGAACAGAAAAAAGTACTCTGCTTTGGAAGTATCAAATACAGTGAAACGAAGGACACAAACACTTTATGGACAAATGTCAACGTTTCACCTTTAGATGCGTCTTCACAAAGTGTTTTAGCTACGTCTTTCTGTCGTCCATCTCACACATGTCCAGTGGAACATCAGCCATTTTCTTTTACTCTGTGGCATCCCAAAGTGTTCCCAGGCCAGGTGAGTTATGTAATCACTCCAAAGGAAGGCCCAAACCACCTTAGCTGACTACTTTTGATTCTCCTTCACATTAAAGAAGTTCCCTGTCCCTGTCCCAAAGGCTGAGCCCAGTCACCATACAGAGGAAATTCATTTTGGCTGCTTGTATTCACAATCTCTTTCTTTCAGTCACTATCCAGACCTTACGACCATGACTGAAGATTAGAACACAGATCGACCAATAAATCAAGAGCCAGTTTAGTGGAACACATAGACTTCTATTGAATCTAGCTTGCAACACCAACATCCATATAACATCTTTTCTTTTGCTCAAGCTATACACCAATAATTGTAATACGGAGGATATTTTTACTCTTTACACACTGCATTTCAAACATATCTACAGTGTTTGTGTATTGGGTCTCACATATCAGTCAAGATGTGACGAAATGATAGACGCACAACAAATCTCAACAATTCCCTTTGAGAAGCTTTTTGATGACAATGGGAAGAAAAATTCCTCTTTAACTGGAAGAAAATCTCTGGCAGAACCAGGTTCGGGGAGGTTGGGCATCTGCCTTGACCAGTTAGAGTGGGGATTTTTCAGGATTCATACCGATGCTGATTATTAGTAATCAAGGAGACCAATAGTCGATAATTGGAGCCGATATACATTTTCTGTAAAAATGAAAATCTTAGTAGAAAAATTAAGAACAACTTTTTTTTATTTATGTTTTACATGTGCTTTAACAAAGAAGAATTTTTAACATTTATTCTTCATGGTTGATATTGGACCTGATAATTGGCCAAACTGATGCTCATTGGACCCTTAATATGTGGATGATTTCTGATGTTCAGTCCTTGTTTCTTTAGTCAGCTTTTTCCTCTTTGTTTTCAGTCTTTATGCTAAGCTAAACTACACACCTGCTGGATGTAATGTTCTCCCAAATGTTGGCTTGAAGCAACTCATCTTTTTTTTCCATCATCATTCTTTCAGTTTATTTAATGTCATGAATCCTTTTTTTTTTTTTTTTTTTTTTACTAAATATCACATTGACATTCATGCATTGTTTTAATGTTCAAAATGGACACAAATCACAGGTGTTTATTAGGTCAACATTGGTATTCATGCAGCACACAGGTGGTCGTTCTGGTTGCAGACATCCCGGCTCAGTTTATCACTGCAGTTACTTTCATATTTGGCACAGGATACATCCTGTACTTGGATGTGGATGCACTTTGTCTGAAATCTCCTTTATCCTTATCTGCCTTCTCTTTGTCCTTCCTCCACTCTCTCCAAATGGCCAGTAGCGTGAATGACTTTCTGAATTTGCTTTTCCAGATTAATTTCAGTTAATTTCATTTTCTTTCACTTCCCCTAATAAAGCAGTGGTTTGTGTGTTTGGTGCTTTCAAATCAGCTAAGTGAACTGGCCTTTGAAGTTAATGAAATCAGGCATCAGGGTAATCAAGATATTGAGGGCAAGCAGCTCACTCTGTAGAGCATCCAGAAGCATTCGAAACTTTTTGAAGGTACAAACTTTTATAATAAAATAGAGGAATATCTCATTTCCACACGTGTAAATGATGCTTCAGAATACCTTGTTAATGCCAGCATGTTGCTATGACAACACCAGGGTGTCTCACTCACTCGCTCACTCACTCACTCACACAAACTGATAATTTTTATTACATGAACCTGAAATATATAGTTTGTACCATTTTAAAGAAGGAATGACTTAATATTCTAACACAACAGATTTTTATTAATTATGAGATCCTAAGTATTTATTTAGTGAGGAAATAGCAAAAAATCTGAATGAATGGGAAAAGAATGCATGTACATACATATTTATTCGCTATTTAAGCTTAGGACTATGTATTTGTTTTCCAGTTAGCTTGCTTGTAGACATATCTATTGGACGTTTTTGGAATCTTCTGCTACACTGGCAAAAAACTTTGACACCAAAAATTAATTTAAAATCCCTTACCAGTCATTTATCAACCTTTAAAACTTAACTCTGTGTTTGAAAGCTACTTATTTACAAGTTAATTACCATGAAAGTAATTGCTTTCTGCCTGAAAATGACTGAAATGCAGTTCTGTACCAGTGCTTCCTTTAAAAAGTACAGATGTGTTCAGTCCTTGCCTTTTTCTCCCCTCATCCCTTCGTATTTGCTGTAACTCGAGCATACCAGCTCACCCAGGATTCTGCTCAAGCAGAAGTAAAACTGTGCATTAGATTTAATATTTATTAATTTGGCTGTCCAGCTTTGAAACAGAAACCCATTTTCTAAGCAAATAATGATAGAATAGTTTTGTTAGGTTTGTGACATGAAATCCCAAAAGTCTGACTCTGAGATTTTTAAGACAGTCAACAGTACACTTCATTTTAGGGTGGAAATGTTCAGCTATGACACTAACTGCTTATTTTCAGCATTATATGTCCTCTAGAATATGGGTTATTCCACATTTGGAGGATATTTTACATCTCACCCATCAAATTTCAAATAGTCCATGTACAAAATACTAAAACATGCCGTTGTGTGAATTTACTTGTTCTGAGACCAAATCTAAAAAAAAACAGGAGACAAGAATGTTTGAAAGTAGTTTTTTTAAAAATACAACATAAGTCTGAAGTGCCCCTTAAATGTCATTTTTCTCTTGTCCCACCCCAATGGTGACCAAATGGAATCTCAAAGAAAACAGTTAAAAATAAATTTAAATGTCCTTTTTTTGCTATATTTTTTCATTGGTGTCTATTGTAACTGTAGGAACTTTATTCACACTTTGAGTGTGATTATACGTGCACTAAAAAGAGTTGTTCACAGTATTAGCATGGCCACAAGGTTGTTGGCAACAAACAGTTGGAGTCACTTTGTTACATACACAAACTTGTATATATATAGTCGGTGCCCACATACAGTATGTTGCTCTGCTGAGCTTCATATTACTGTGTCTGTGATATTTTAAGATGTGTATTATAAGTTCAATGAAGTTCAAACTGGAAGGGGCTTATATTAGTATGTGCATGTAGGAGTGTGTCTTTAACCCTTTAAGCTTCAGTGTACCGCCGGCGGTACACCTACTAATTTGCATAGGAATTTCAAGAATGTCCGACGGGTGCAAACGCGATTATACAAACACTATACACCGATGGAAAGCTTAGATTCTCATGAATCCGTCGGTATAAACCACTTTCAGATGCGATTACCACAGCGGGTGAGAAAAACACATTTGTCCGACAAAAACAAATATTCATCCATCCGTTCTCTATACACGGCTTCAAAGCACACAGCGCGACTCACGTTTCCGGGTTTATTATTACACACAAAAAAAAAGATTCCACAAAAAACGGCCATAATCCAACCTTTTACATCAGATGACACAAGCCAGTAAACTATTTTGTCCAAAACATGTCCTGAAGTCGGTATAAAATCCCCGAATCGGTCGTTTTCAAGGAAATGCACCTCCCGATGCACGTCCAATATTCCCCGTATTTTTCGTAATTTTTTTTATTTAAAAATAGAATATTAGCGATTTTTTGTACTGAAAACGGCTGGAATTGACTGAAGCTCAAAGGGTTAAAGGATGAATTTCTTGGCAGCATATGCCTCGAAACGTCTGCCAACATGTTGAATAGTTGCAAACCGTTGTCGCACACTGCAGCTTCCATCGGTGTTCTAAAAACATGAACCTGAGAAGACGGAGAGAAAACGACATTCTCATCTTTTTGCGTTCCTTATGTTACATCATTTTTTTTCTCAAAAGCTGTTCTCCAATTTGATGCATTCACTGTCCGAAACACTTCTCCTTGCTTCAGTGGATAACGTTGCAGGTATTTCGTGACTAATGCACCTGGAATAGTTGGGGTACTTTGCCCCTATTACACTCACTGCTGCTTTGACGACTCACTTAAACTGCCAGTCAGCTCGATAGGACTTCCCTTTGTAGCTGCGCTTGTCATTGTGGTTCAGAGATTACCCCATTTCGGCCTTTTTCTTTCAAGTACCAGCTATACTATTTTGTCACCCACATTTTTTTTGTGGAGAATTCCACCGAGCAGTGTGTGTGTGTGTGTGTGTGTGTGTGTGTGTGTGGGGGGGGGGGGGGGGAGCAGAATTTGAGCACTTTTTGTGTCTTTTCACATGTTGGAGCGTGTGTGTTTGTCTGCCTCGACACAATTATGATTAGAGGGGTGCAGTCAAGGCCAAAACAGATGTTGGGTATTAATGAGGCATGTCCCAACCCTCCATAGATTCTGCGTGTGTGTGTATGATTATATTTGTGTGTGTGTGCATGAGTTGATTGGGTTCCATCTGTTCCTCCACATTAACTATTCACCAATATTAAGCTGAAGATGCTTCACATGTAGAGCTGTGTAAATGTAATTTAACCAGTTACAGTAATGTCAGCCTCTACGGCATAATCCTTCTATAATCATGCTCTTTGTTGTTGTTGTTTTTTACCTCCTTATGCCACTGTTTTCACATCCCTACCTGCTCTCCTGCCTATCCTTCCTTCTGCTCCTATAGCTCCCTTCGGTCTGTGCAGATTTGATTAAAACTGATTTCATTTCACACATGACAGTTTGTGGAACAGTTGTCAATTAGTGTGTTTTTTTTTTTTAAATTATTTTCTTGGAAATGCAATCACTTTAATCGCTTTGTTAAAATGTTTAGAAGATCCTGAATGTTTCAGGGACACTGCATGGTTCTGCAACGAAGGGAAAAACAAAAAGGCCACATATTTAGTAGAAAATATGTGCAAGTGCCTTCCCTCCACTTCCCGTCATCCCTTCCTTCCCTCTTCCCTCCAGTTCAACGACAAGGCCACGTACGCGGCGTGTTTTCAGAACCTGGTGCAGGCCAACGTGAGGAACAAGAAGATTCTGAAAGATGCTGTGCAGAACATCACAGCTAAGGGTATCACCAACTACACAGGTGGCTTTGAGCTCGCCTTTGGGCAGCTGGCTCAGGTAAAGTCTCAGTGAGCTAACTTTGAAGACATTACAGACAATCTGTTGTATTTGATTACTGAATCCACTGACGCCCCTGGAAATATACAAACCAACCTAGAGGCTCTGGGAAATCTACTTTACAGTCTGATTGAGTTTATGCTCATTTACTTTATCTAATTAATTATGAAAATGATGGAACATAAAACGTACTGACAACTCAATCCCAGTGCGCTTCTCATGAAGAGTGAGCGTGTGTCGACCTCTACTGGTTGTTTCAAATGTTGCAGGTTTTATTTGGATCAGTGCAAAAACTCAGGTTTCTCCTGTAGCTGCATAACGTGCAAGCAAGCCACAGAATATTATTTTATGCTACCACTTCTGTAGCCTGTAACAAACAGAGCTTGTTGCTGTTCGCTTTTCTTAATTTTTTTGCCCCTGTGTCAACCAGATGAATGTGTCCAGGGCCAACTGTAACAAGATCATAATGCTCTTTACTGACGGAGGAGAGGAGAGAGCAGAGGAGATCTTTCGGAAATACAACTCAAAGCAGGCGGTAGGACCTTAAAGACACAGAAGATTCTTGGTGTAGAATACAGAAATTTGTGTCGCATTTAGTTTTTCTTGCTTTCTTCCCTTCACAGGTTCGCATCTTTACATTTTCAGTAGGTAAGCACAACTACGACAAAGGACCAATACAGTGGATGGCCTGCGCTAATAAAGGTACAAGATTCAATTAGAGGTCGTGTTCAATTCATTTGCCTGCTTTCAATTTTCTACTGAAGAATGAAAAAAATAAATAGCAATTAACTGTAGTAGGAATATAAAGTTTATACTTATGGTGCACAGATAAATTGACAGTATTATATTGTAAATTTAGCAAAAGCTAATTTAATTTATTGTCAATATATTTCTATTATTATTATTATTCATAGTGTGATTTACATTTATATAGAAAAAGGTGCAATATTTTTTGTATTATTTAGGGTACGTATGTGTAGTTGACAGACATGTGTAGTTAATATACCTATATCCTTATTTTGTATGATCAAAAACAATACAAAGTACCCGTAAGTGGCATAGTTTATACTTAATACACTACCTTTCAAAAGTCTGGGCTCACTTAGAAATGTCCTTATTTTTGAAATAAAAGCTGTATTTTTCCAATGAAGATAACATTAAATTATCCAGAGATACAGTCTTGACATTGTTAATGTGGTAAATGACTATTCTAGCTGGAAACAGCTGATTTTTAATGGAATATCTGCATAGTGCTACAGAGACCATCACTCCTGTGTTCTGTTGCTACATTGTGTTAGCTGATGTTGTTGAAAGGCTAATTGATGAGTAGAAAATCAGAATGCAATTATGGTTTATTTCATCTTAAATCATCAGGGACCTTCTGCTCAACCAATTGCGATTTGCTTGAAACATTTTTATCACAGACAATCAATATTTAAAATGCATCTGTGAAATTTTGGCTTGATATATGAACTTTTCTGTCGTTTTTTACACATTGAAATTAGTGTGATCAATTTTTGTAACCATTTGAACTGTTTAAATTTCGGTAGGAAAAAAATTATCTGGTTGGATGTTATTTTCTCAGTGTATTTTATAATAAACCTATTCCTCTGTCTTAGGTTACTACTATGAGATCCCATCTATAGGTGCCATAAGGTTAAACACTCAGGTAAACACACATTCAGTCATACTCGCGTACAGTATGTTTGCATCTCATCATCTTTCACCTCCTTCTTGCATCACTGAACCATTTGTCTGTTGCGCCCTCTTGTGGCAGAATGGCTGACGTGCAGACTGCAAAATCCAAGTGCTTCTCTTGTCTCCCTCTTGGCAGGAGTACTTGGATGTTTTGGGAAGACCGATGGTTAAAGCTGACCAAAAGGCCAAACAGGTTCAGTGGACCAACGTCTACATGGACGCTCTGGTATGTTGCGTGTTTTCTGACACACGTGGGAAAACAGAAGAGATGCTGTCATTTGTAATCCCACTGAACTCTGCAGAAATCTGTTTTGTATCATCTCAAATATTTCAGACAAGCTTTTTTGTTGTCTGGCCATTCTGGTCAACACAACTGTTTCAGCAGTAAGAAAATACAGTTTAAATTTACTTTAAAAATGCTGCATGAAGGCATTTTTCTTTGCTTCATCTCCTGTCAAGATATCCATTTAGGCAACAGTGTAGATAAGAAAGCGGACTGATAAAGGCAGCCAAATGGTTTGGATACTGTCAGACACTGTCAGCTTTTGTTAGTATTGAACTCGTCAGCACTGAAATGTGTCTGCCTGGGAAAATCTTACATTTAAGTTGCAGTTGCTGGTTTCTCGATGACGTAGTGACGCCTACGAGACATGAATGTCATCAATCATGAGGAATTGTACAAAAACAAATAACACAACTGGACATGTTTTGTATATTTATGACTAGAGATTGGATTTTGATAGTAATATTTGGCTCAAATGCTGATATTTGTTGAATGTGTTGTATGTTTGATCTTGTAGGAGCTCGGCCTGGTGATCACTGGAACTCTGCCTGTCTTCAATAAAACCAAGACAGGCTCCAAGGTATCCAAAAACAAACACATCTGAATTTATATGTTGCTCATTTGATTTCATCTGTATCTTATTTAATTTAGTAATATGTTGTTCTGGCACACTTATAATGCCCTTTTTTTTATCTTTACATACTATGTTTATTGTCTCTTAAATGTCAACTCACTCCATCTTCTATTACATCTGTCGTCTTTGCAGTTGACTCACTGCCTAAATTTACTGTATGTCTGACACTTCGACCCCATGAGAGATTTTAAGTCTGTGGTTTTGGGGACACCCCATAATGTTTACCAGACCCCCCAAAAAAAAAAACATGAATCCTCTCTATCATCCATGACTTTTATCTTCCGCTTCCTTATATCCGCTGTTGACGCTGAGCTCCCTCGAAAGTCTCCGCAGCAAGGGAATCTCAGATGTCACGGAGCAGGAATCGAAAAGAGATCAAACCTGCAGATCAGAGAGAGAAATGATCCGGTAGCTAAGTACTTCAAGATGAGTTTACATGTCTGTTTCGAAGGGACTCAGGGTTACCTTCCAGTATGACTGAAAACAAGCCTGGAAATGCCTTGTCAGTGACTCATAGCGGCACGTGAAGCTTTTGGGAATTCATCCGTCCAGATTCCTATTGCACCCCATTTCCTTGAAATCATTCAGAATGCACCGAGGGACTTGACTCATCCAGCAAGAACAGGACTCATTACAGTTACTCTTTCTACCGCTGACTGTCTTTTCTGTTTTTTTCTCTCTCTCTCTCTCTCTCTTTGTTTGGTTCTCTTAGAAGTCTCAAAACCAGCTCATCTTGGGGGTTATGGCTATTGATGTTTCCCTGGAAGATATCAAGAGACTGACGCCTCGGTTTACTGTAAGAGAGCCACATAAATGAAAATATTCATGTACAGATTCTGTTGTATTGTTACCACAGAGGTCACACTTGTAGCAGAACTTTTCATTGTGTCCTTAAACAGACGTTTCTCTTCTTTTTCCTCTAGTTTGGACCCAATGGCTACTACTTTGCCATTGATCCCAATGGATATGTGTTGCTTCATCCTAATCTTCAGCCACCGGTAGGTCAGATCTGTGGATTCTGTGGATTCTCTAATGTCATTATCACAGTTGAGTTTGCTCCTAAGATCTGGTTTGTTTCGCTAAAACCAATTAATTGCTCATTAACATTGTCAAACAGTCATTTGGCAACAAAAACACTGCATTCATAATTATCAACGGACTGTTCAGAGTGAGAACAAAGAGTTTCAGTGTTTTGCAGCCCTCGAGCAAACCTGTTGTTCCAAAATGTACCTTTGCAGAAATGTTGTCGTTCTGCACATTGTAGCATCAAGCTGCTTCTCACTTAACCTGATCCATCTCTGCTGCCAATACCACATTCAAATCAATCACTACTCTAATGATGTTTGTACTATTTGGCCGACTTTGTTCTTTGTATATCCCGATCATATGGCCTCGGGATGATGTTTGTTGCTGCAAGGCAACATGTTTCTCATTGACCTTTGAGATAAGCGCTTTTCTCGTAAATTACGTATGCACACCTTTGTAGCAGATGACTACAACAGAGACAAATTAATCCATAATTAGTTCCCTCTTTAGAATCTGTTTTTTTTAACAGAAGATCAATAACTGATGTTTACTAGTTGATCTTTTTTCCTTTCTTTGTACTCTCAGTCCTCCTATTATAAATTATTGTATCTAATAGTGACTAATTGTTTGCGTTTCCACTCAGACTGCCAAGTTTCATGAACCTGTAACACTGGACTTCCTGGATGCGGAGCTGGAGAATGAGATCAAAGTGGAGGTTTGGGAAATGCATTATTCTTAATCAGAAGTCCCCGGTATGGTGGATATATTTACTAATTTTGTGTTGTTTGGTTGCCAGATAAGAAAAAATATGATTGATGGTCGAACAGGGAATTACAATATATCGACACTGGTGAAATCTCAAGATGAGGTAACTGTGTTTGGTGACGTTCAAGACAACGATAGCATAAGAACACACCATCATAGATAGCATCTGTTTAGAAATCTCCATGTTTACTGACGATGCTCTCGCCCTCAAAGCGCTACATTGACCAAGGCCAGAGGACGTACAACTATGTACCAGTGAAGGGAAGCGACTACAGGTAAACAACGCTGTTTGAACATGCTTTGAGCAACGATAGACACGTTACATCAAGACAGAACGCTTTGCAAACCACACTCCACAAATAGAAGAACAGCAGATGTTTTGCATTAACACACTTCTCAAAATATTTGTCATGAAGCCATTTGGTTCTCCTTGAGACAGGAGTGTGGTCTGAGGATCAGGACAAACTCCAGACACAGTTTAGAGCATTGTAGGTGAGGCCAGGAGAGGCTCGTGTTCACGACCTATGTGTACTGTTTGGAAAAAAGTTGCCTCTTATTGAAAAGTGCTTCGCAGGACGTAATGAAAGATTTGCAGTGGTGCTACGGTGCAAAATGTAGAGGGAAAGTGTGTTTTTTTTTAACTGTTTTGTCCTCTCTCAGCCTGGCCCTGGTGCTTCCTGAGTACAGTATGCATTACATCCGTGCCACAATCGGCGACACAATCACCCAGGCTAAATGTAAGTGCCACTCTAAATCAGCTCAATCTCTTGTGCCCTTCTTGGATTTTCCACTCAGTTACATTTACTTTCCATTTGTACGGAGCATAGACAAATGGTGCTGTGTGGAAAATGTCTACTAATGTTCTCCAGTGACATTATTGCTTTCCATGTAAGGGCTGAGAAACCCTTGTGCCTCAGCTTATGGTTCGTATCTATCATTTACAGCACCCCACACACACATACGCTTACATATGTACATCTATACCCACCCGTACACATCTACACAACCTCTGCGTGTCCTTGCCACTTGTGCTGCTATGGCGAAGCACACCCTCAGTTGTGGTGCTGTTTAAAGTTTTTGACACCAGACAGCGGGACCAGCGGCTCCAGTGTCGCCTTTCACACATAAAATACTCATCAGTTCGTTGAAAACCAAATATCTCACTCTGTGTGTGTGTCTGTAAGTGGGTATTTGTGTGTTCAGTCCGATTGTGTAGTTTACAGTGGATCAGAGGGTCCATATGTGTGGCATCGATGTCTCATGTCTCTTTTCAGCTCCGTCTGTTCCCACTAGTAAAAGATGTCATTGACTCTTAGTGTTAGTCAGAGGACAGTTTTATTATGTGTGTGTGTGTGTGCACTGTAGTTAAGATGGAGCCATCTCAGCTTGGAGTCTCCCTCTGTTGAAGGACATTTAGCTGCTCTTGGCTTTTATATATATTCAACACACTTTGCATTATTATTATCAACCATTTTTAGAAACATATCGTACATTTTAAGACCCTTTCATGCCTCTTCTACAGCCGTTGTGTCTTCTTTATTTCAGAGACAAACAAAAAAGTGAGTTTGCAGAGACTTGAAGCTTACATGAAACTGGTTATCTGTCACAGGGAGCGTTTCATTTTTTTCAGTTTCCTTGGAAGGGCTTTGAAGGTTTTTCCAATGTATGAGACTTCCATGTTGGCTGAAGGGGGTCTGTTTTGAAAAAAAAAAAAAAGCAGAAGGAAAGAACTTTTAAGACAAATGTGAATGTTCTATAAGTAATGTGATGTTTTTATGACATTAAAGTGGTTGTTTTGCAGCTGTCTCGAAAAGTTTAAGATCTCAATTTAATCAACCGTTAGTTTCATTTTCGATTAATCTTCCTAATATTTTCTCATTAACTGGTTAGTTGTTCATTTTATAAAGTGTTAGAAAATAATGAAAAAAATCTCCAAAACCTGAGATGATGTCCACAAATGTCTTGTTTTATCCACAACCCAAAAATATTCAGTTTACTGTCAAAAAAAGCAAAGAAACCAGAAAATATTCACATTTTGGAAGCTGTAAATAGAGAATTTACACCTCTTTTGGCAATTAATGTAATAACTGGTGACTAATCATTTCAGCATTGTAGCTGTAATGCTCTAACGACAGCAGAGATACATAAATACGAAATAAAAAGATTAAAACGAGCAAAATGTATGACACATCTGAAGTAAATTTCATATCTCTGCAAGTGAAATTTGTGGCCAAAGGTGACTTGAGTGCCAGATGCCTGTAGATTCTGAAAACATGTGATTCCATTAGTGTGGTTCTTTAGTATGAATGTGACGTAAATATTATATGACAAGTTATGCTGACATTTCCTTGTGTTTCTGTGATGAAAGCAGAACCTACAATCGCACACGTAATTGTTCTATGACATTGTATAGACTTGCATTAATTTCCTGGAACCTTTCTGTAATCACAATCACGCTGGATCTGCAACTCTGAATCTAAATTTAACATAAACCGTAGAGTGAAAACTGATTTTTGCCAACTCTGAACTAAGTTCTAACAATGTGATGGCATAAACAGGTTATCATCCACACGTCATTACACTCACCTCAACCGAAACTACCCAAAACAGCCCTTCTATTTTCCACCAGTTGCTTACTTAAAGTTTAAGTGCTTCCTACTTCTGTATACAATATTCTTATTCAATGTCCATTTGAATAAAATATTGTGTAACCCTGTTGGCTTATTTCCTTTCCCACTCTCTTTTCCAATTCCTCTCTTTCCCTTCCTTGACTTCTGATCCTCCTCCCTCCTCCTGTTCTTCTCCTGCCCTCCTCAACTCTTGACCATTCCTGGTGTGTTGGACCCCCTGCAGCGTTTTTGGGCAAGTATTCTCCCCCTGTGCTTTTCCTCACTACCCCCATCAAATTGTTCTTTCTCTCACGCCACTGGCAGACTTTGGATGTAACTTAACTTCTGTCTCAGTTCGCTCTGTGTGGTGTTGCAGACTCACAAACACTGTTTTTCTTCGTTTACTGGCTTCTGATTAATAATGACAATTCTGTTACACTGAATCAAGCCGGTGTTCCCTCTCAGAAGCAGCGCTTCGCATGCGATGCGTGCCCGCAGTGCGTCGCAGACAGTGTGTGTGTCTGTGTGTGCATGTATGTATTTAACCCCCCACCTGTTCCAACGGCCCTCAGATGTGGTTTTGGCACTAACCCACTGTAGCAGCAACAACAGAGGACAGGATGTTTGCATTATTTAAAGGTGAAGCCATAAAGGAGAAAGCTGTGAGTCTGTACCCAAAACACGAGTTGTCTTTGTTTTCTTCGGTTTTCTCTTTTTTATGACTCACTTTGAGTTTTACAACCTTGTTAAATAACTCTTAATGAAAGACAGGATCCCTCTTAACACACTAAGCTCCGTCTCTTCTGTCTGTCCCACTGTGTGCTTTGTCATCACTTTTGTCTTGTTAGTGAGCATCAAGTCTCCACAGAACATTGTTAAGCTCTGTGGTTTATCTGAAACTGAAGCCTGACTTGTGTCTGTTTTATCCTCTCTGAGAGCGAAAATACTGTAAATGTCAATTTAAAAACTCAAGTGAAGTTGAAAACATATCATGTCCCAGATCCCCACATCTATTTGTCATGCATTAGTCAGGTCAGTGTAGGTTCTTGTCTTGCTTGTTTCTATGTGTGAGACTGATTCAGGCTGACGTTTTCAGTTATTTTGACTGAATTTTTCACTTTGAACAAATTCACAAAACTGGCAGGTGTAAAAAGGCGTGCGAGAGTGCTGAAAATAAATTCTCTCGGCACTCCCCAAATCTCTCTGCTATACATCATCATTAGATACTTTGTTGGATTAGAAAGCAGTGACCAGAAATCAAAGAGCAACCACATTGGTGCAATTATTTCCCAACCGTGATCACCAAAGAGGACAAGGTTATGTTGTCATGAGAACATTTTGCTGAACCAGATAATCCACAGGGCTTCAGAGAATGTCAAAAGAACATTAACGTTATGAGCTGTGGTTAATATTCCTCAGTTCATTTCAATACACTGTTTTGTAATGCAAATGCGTCACTTGAGTGTAGTATCGAAACAGATTTGCTGGATCACCAAAAGAATGCTAATACTAATGCTAAAAACACATCTCAATCATAAGTCTAAAAACTTCTAACCACGCTTTAAGCCTCTCTTTATGTTCTCCATCAGCACTCTCCATTTACATCCAAAGGCCTGAAAACCTTTTGTTGGGAATGCAATATTTCTATTCAGGACTCGCTCTGTGAATAAAATATTGTCACCTCTGGCCCCTGTGGTTTTACCCTGTCTTTTTTCCCCCTTTCTTTTCCCTCTCGTCTTTACCTCCCTGGGGGATGATTCTCTTGTTCGCTCACTCTCTCTCTGCTGGGATTTTTTCCACTCCAGGGAAAGATGGCAAGTATTTTTTCTTTACTTTCATGTTTCTCGTCCTGTTCTTGAGCCTTTACCCTCCTCCTTTTATAGACCTGATTTTCAGCTGTATCTTTACATGTGCAGTGTCGACAACATGGAGTCTTAATTTTCTAAGTTATGTGATAAATATAGCCCGTTTTTTAATTTTCCTATGTAATGTCTGTGAGTGCCAACCCCTGCTCTACTTTAAGCATAAGCCGGTCAGTGTTACATTTGTGGAATTATTCCGTTTTTCTCCTCTGACTGTCAAGAGACGGAATCAATTTGTGGTCGCTGTACGATTGCTTTCTCAATGGTGCACTGTTAAATATTCAACAGGTGTTGGTCTCTGCCCAGCAGAGCACCATCTCATCTGCATACAATCATTCTTTCAGCTTAATATTAACCTGCATATTGTTGGAAATCTCATAATATTTTATACTTACCATTAGTTTCTGAAAGCCTGATGGCAGACAAGTTTGATGAATATGGCTACACATTCATTGCTCCGAGGTAAGATAGCATTCAGTTTATTACTTTTTTTATGGCTAACATGACAACTTTGACTCGGTACGACTATAAAGTTATTTTGTTTCCCGCAGGGTGTACTGTAAGGACTTAAAGCCACCTGACAAGAACACGAACAACACCGAGTTCCTCATGGAGTTTAATAACTACATCGACACCAAGACTCCAAACAACCCCATGTGTAGGTATAATAAAATGCAAGAATGTTCTCCAGAATTCTCCTTTCCATATTTCATGCTCCAGGTTACGATGACGTTGTCCCTTAGAAGCTTTTATTTTGAATCTCTGCAGCAGACTTTGTTCTCACTAAGATTCCTATTTACATCTTACAGTGTTTGCTATAGTATGTTTATGTGAATCAATGTCAGCCATCTGGCTCAGCATTGAGGTGTGCATTTAACATTTAATGGAAGAGCGCCAACCCTGAACCTATTCCCAGAGGTCTCCCTTTCCAGTGAAATACAGGTCTGGCTGGATGGTTTGGTGTGCATGACCAAGCAAAGCTTTGTAATGTGGAACCCCTGTGTTCGTGTTACCCATTTGATGCTAACTCTAAAAGTCTGACCATCACACGGCTGACTGCACATGTGTGAGGCACGTCGACTTAGATGTGATGCACGCGCGCTCGCACACACACACAATATTCGTCAGTAATACGCCTTCCACACCCCACCTATAGCCGCTCGACCTCATCCAATTACTGTGTGTTTGTGAGAAAGAGCAGGACACGTCAAGCCGAGAGCGCGAGCGGAGCAATAAAACACAAATCAAGGGCCAGCGGACCTTCTCCCTAACATCTGACCAATGCATTAACATCCTTGCCACTTCTTGCATAAACTCATCGATATGAGTCACTCCAGGGTAAAACAAAAGGTCCCCAGATATTCATTATAGAGCTCCTTTATTGTGTTTCACAGTATAATTTGATGGTGTGCATTTAGGAACTCACTTCAAACATCTCGACATGATCAATCCCATAAAACTTTTCACCCAATTGAAATATTACTTTCACCGTTATTAGCTGCTAGTTTAATGGAGTCCACAGAGAGAGAGGGAGACGAGAGTTTGGCCCATGTGGACCATCGGCGGCTTGAGCATCGTTACACGCTTTGCTTGGTTAAGCCACTGCAGTGGCGAAGAAGTTGAAGTACATTAGGAATTCCTGGGCTGCCTTCAATAAAGAATCCCTAATGAAAACCACCGCACAGGGAGGAGGGTGGAAGGTGGGGACTGAGGGAAATAAAGTGTTACACCAGCTGTTTTCTCTGATGTGTGTGGTGTGTCATAAAGGTTGGAGGAGGTGGAGGGGATAGGGGGTGCATGGACGAGTCTCGATGTTAATGGACTGAAGCGGGTCGTCGAAAGGGTTCAAAGAGGCGGGCACTGCCGAAAAATGGGCTTTTATCGCCTGTTATGGTTGTCATGTGGTTGTTGGATGTCTGCGAAAATATTTTTTAATACCTTTTACCAACCTGCCAACTCCACCACAACATGAAGCGTGTCCGTTAAGAGGTTGTTGTAAATTAGAATGCATATCTCATGGCTTCACTGTCGTCATGAGATTGAGTTGGTTTTTAATTTGAAGAATCTTCTTTTGAAAGACCGTCTTTCTTAAAAAAAAAAACAACTACTCATCTGTCAGATTAGTTTTGTTCCTGTAGTGTGCTCACTCAAGTTTAGTAATATGTCACCTAAAGCTTATTCCCACATTGCACTCAATTTCCATTTGATTTTGGATCCTTAGATTGTGATGTAAATATTGCATTACATCCAAATCTTTCACCACTTTGTGGATTTTAACTTTACTTCTGTTTAATTTATTGGTTTGTGATTACTATCTTATTTCCCTTCTTTGCTTCTTTCACATTGTTCGTGTTGAGACATCAGTCTGTCACTCTGACAAATTCTGAACCAGCAGATTAAAACACATGTTCTTCAAAAGTTAGCATGTTGATATTTCTCTCTTCAGGTAATGAGGAGCTGGTGAACCGGTTGCTCCTGGATGCCGGCATCACCTCAGAGCTCATCAAGTTCTGGAGAGCTAACGAGTTGCAGTAAGTGAAGCCCCAATATTTGGTGTTTGGTAATGAATGTCAAGCGCGACAATTAAATACAGATGGTTCAAGTATTTCAGCATCACCAGTAAATGTCAAGCCGGCACAAAGCACATTCCAGATTTTTGTAACTGTGTTTTTCACAGCTTTATTTTCTCTGTTCGTCAGACATGGTGTCCTTGCCAGATTTGTTGCCACCGATGGAGGGATTACACGGGTCTACCCCAAAAGGTATTTGTCAAATGATGAAGGAGGGGGTTGATTTAAGAGCATGGGAAAGCGGATGTAAATAAATGTTTGGGATTATCTGGTAGAGAAAAATGATGTGGTCTGCTAAGAAAGCTGTAACTCCCCCATGTAGTGCTTTATGTTTTGTAAGTAATGGCATAACAGCAGATCTGCTGGATTTTAAACCTTCATCCATCCACTGCAGCATGTCTGTAGTGGTATAGGCTAAGAAAAGTAGCCCACAGGCCCTTAATTTTAAATCCCCAGTCAATTCTCTCAACTTCTCTTGGGGAATTTCGTGCTTTCCCAGGCCAGATTGGGTGTATCGTTGCAAGAAAAAAATCTGGGGCTCCTGGGATCCTGCCAGCCAAACAGGGCTAGAACACCACCGCAGAGAGGCATTCAAGAGGCATCAGGTTCAGATCAAATGGTTACTTTCAGTGCAAAAAGAATTGATTCTACTGTAGTTTCACTCAAGATATGTATACTTCTCACCCCTGATCATGAGCCCAAACACCCAAAGTGTAATCCCGAAGCACTAGCTAAAGCCCAAAATCATTTCTACATGTTGGAACATGCACTGACTTCAGTAGCATGTAAGATGTTATGAATGTTTGAGGATTTAGAGACTTGTGCTATATTGCAGTCGCTGTGAGATTAATGAGTTAAGATTGTGCTTAAAAGCAGAAGTTAGACAGAGGACATGAGTATAAATGCAGTGTTCAAGCTCAAGACAATTAAGCAGGATTATCTTGAAAGAAAGAGATGTAAATAAATATATTGTCTGCGTAAGAGCGCACTTAAGAAACCTGTTTGTTCAGGATATTTCCAAGAGGAAGCTCATGAAGAGAAAATGCATTGGGCCGAACAAATACTTGAGGAACCTCCTTATAGAGATTATGACGTCAACAGACTGTAAATATATATAGTTATATATTTATCTATATGTGTGTGGTTTGTTTTTATGAGGAGAGGTTTGTTCATGTTGACATTTGCCTGCATTTCTGTTTGTGTGTGTGTTTGACAGTGCTGGATTTTACTGGAAAGAAAATGCAGAGACGTACGAGTCCAGTTTCTATAAGCGCAGTTTGGACAATGATCTGTACATCTTCACTCCAACACCCTACCTTGCCAAAGAGAATGCCAGTGAGTAACAGCCACTATGTTGCACATACATATAATGAATAGAGTCTATATGAGGTGCGATCAAAAAGTTCTAAGACTGTGTCTTTAAATTCCAAAAACCACCTAATTTTTTATATTTGGCTGCCATTCTCTTGAAGTTATCTTTTCCTTCTCTGGACTTGTAACATCCCTGAAATCCCATTCTGTAACATATCGAGCACCATCTGGATCTTCTGCACTGAGGCAAAATCCTTCAACTTCAATTTAGCCTTTAGGGGTAAAGGAAATCGAGTTACAGGGAGCCAAATGTGACAAGAAAGTGGGACAATAGTCGTGTTGGTGCTACCCACAAATTTTCACTGCACTGTGTGCAGGACTGTAAAGACTGAGTGCATGATTACTATTGCACCACATGATGTTACAGTAGAACTAACATTTACAGTTTGTCCCTGGGGAACTAATACACAACGAACAACCTCAATAATGGTAAAAGGAGCAACAAACATCCTCTTTGATGCCCTCCTGATCAGACGTGCCTTCTTCAGTTTTGGAGACTGTGGGCTCTTCCACTAAATATTACTGTATAGTCTCTCATAGCTGCAGACCCACCATTCAAGCTTATGCCATCTCAGGTCTATAGACGGAGATCCCTGCAGATTCTTTTTATGGTGCTGGTCACAAATATGCACACAACACAATTCCAGCACTGTTGATCGTACAACATCATGCCTAAAGATCCTTTTCACACCTGTTCCACGTGCATGTCCATGCAGGAACAGAATCTGAACTTTCTGATCACACCTTCTACATATATTTATACTCTTGCCAAATTAAGTTTGTGGTGCTCTTAAACCTTATTGAATTCTCCACAAAGGTGTTTCTGTTCTTTAGCTTAGCCTCACTTTCTTAAATCGGTAGTCAAAATAATTGAAACACCTGTCAGTGTAACACAATACGGCAATTCAACGGCACCATAAACTGCAGTCTCCAAAAATTATAATAGAGTTGATTTGACGGCTCTCTCTAAATTAGTTTCGACAAAAATTGAACATCGTGAACTTCATGGAGGTGACATTTACTGCAGGACTGCTGTATTAGGCTGCATTAGTTTTAGCTAGGTGCTCGTACTAATCTAGTATATAGCCAGAGTGATTTAAAAGAACGTCACACCTGTGCGGGGGACACAATCAGCAGCAGTTTAGCAATTTGTAATGAAAGGGCCAATAACATTATTAGCCTTGTTGTAAAAATGAGTGAAGGTGCATTTTCCATACACTGTTTCCTTTGTTCGTGCAGCAAGTGACGACTCGGTCCTCGTGAGTAAAGCCGTAAACCTCAAGATTGATGGTATCGTACTGAAACCAGCTGGTAAGGACACACACACAGACCAACACAAAGAGTATTTACATTTTTAAATCTAATTTCTCACGTTGTATCTTTTTCTCTGCCCCCTAAACATAAACACACTCACAGCCATGCATCTTATTTACAGTCCTAAATTTAAAACCTTATAACCTTCACTATATTCATGCTTCTGCCTCTCCAGACAGTCGCAGGCTTTTATTTAATGGCCACTACTTCTCATTTGTCTATTTCTCCCTCATTCTTTGACATACGCACACAAACACACATACACAAACCACACATCAAGTTGTCTCGTCTCCTGTGATCTTTAGCCAAGTTTGCATTTTCTAAGTTCAGAGTGTAAAGTTGACTCAGAGGTCTGATATGATCTACGATCTTTGTGTTTTTTATCCCAGTGGTCGGCGTGAAGTTGGACATCAGTGCGTGGATGGCGAGCTTCATCAACACAACGTACAGGACGAACGTGAGTAGATTCTATCTTGCATGACGCGTGCGGACACACACTGGATCCACGCTGTAACTTTTGCTGCCCTTCTGTGTTTAAAGTGCAATGATGAGATCTGCGGCTGTCAGAGAAACAATGAGGTAAGAAGTTTTATCGCATATTTGTCATTTTTTGCGGTTACTTGAGGATAAGATTGTGGGAACGGAACATCGGTGTAACCTTTTCTGTGTGATTCCAGTACGTAGATTGTGTCATTCTGGATGACGGCGGCTTCCTGGTGATGTCCAATCGAGAGGAATATATAAGTCAGGTGGGCCTTTACATTTCATTTTACTCTCATGCATAAAACTGTTGAACAAGGCAGATAAAAAGTGATGTAAGGTGTAACAAAAATAAATCAAGTGTCATAATTTTCTCGCCACGCTTTCTAATATTTCCGAGTTCTCTAATGCCTCGTAGAGCAGAATGATCTATGATTCTATAATTCATTCTGTTAGTGACTTAACAGAATTATGTTGCTATTAGTTCTAACTTTGTTATATAAGATCCCTTATTACAAACTGAACCTATATTTATTTTATTAACCCCTTAAACTTCAGTGTACCGCCGGTGGTACATCTACTAATTTGCATAGGAATTTCAAGAATGTCCGACGGCTGCAAACACGATTATACAAACACTATACGCCGATGGAAAGCTTAGATTCTCATGAATCCGCCGGTATAAACCACTTTCAGATGCGATTACCACAGCGGGTGAGAAAAACACATTTGTCCGACAAAAACGAATATTCATCCATCCGTTCTCTATACACGGCTTCAACGCACACAGCGCGACTCACATTTCCGGGTTCATTATTACACACAGAAAAAAAGATTCCACAAAAAACGGCCATAATCCAACCTTTTACATCCAGATGACACAAGCCAGTAAACTATTTTGTTCAAAACATGTCTTGAAGTCGGTATAAAAATTTTTTTTTATTTAAAAATAGAATATTAGCGATTTTTTGTACTGAAATGGCTGGAATTGACTGCAGTTTAAAGGGTTAACTTATGTTTCCTTGTCTTGTGCGGCTATATCTGGTCCAAATATCTTGACATCATCGATTAAATATTTCTTTGTTTATAGAGAAAATACTTTTTTGTGGTTCTCATGCTGATTTATATCAAGACAGTATAATAATTTAATTGTACTGTAGCAGCATCATGGGATATCACATATTTCCTTGTGATTTATTTGTTAAAGATCAAGTGTGTCAGATTAGTAGTATTTATGGAAGAAATGGAACATAAATGTCATAATTATGTTTTCATTGGTGTATAATAAATACATTTTTGTCTTACTTTAATGAGCCCTTTACATCTACAGATAGTCCTATTCTACAGAGGACTTTCTTCTACCATAATGTTTGAACAGAAAATATCTAGTGTACAGAATGGGGAAAAAAATGCTGTTTCTAGAGAGGGCCTTAGCATTGTTTTTGCTTTTTTTTGTGGCCACTGTAGGTTCACTGACACGTATGGAACGGAAAAGGGTAGTCTTTTGGTTGTAATTTGCAACCTTACGGCCAGATGGGGCTAAATCCAAAATGTAAACTTTTTCGTTATGACAATTTTAAGGTCCATGTACTAGTTTTTTTCAGGGTTTCTATTTCACAACATTTCATCAACGAATGGATGTCATCAGCACACGCACATTTTTTCACCTAAAATAACCAAATCTAAGCATAAATTTGTGATTTATCATCAAAATCATTCTCCGCGTCTCATTTCAATGTTTGCCAAAATCGTTCGCGGTAACCACACAAGAGCAGCAAATTCTACACTCCTCAGAACAACTAAGTGACTCAAGTGTAACCAACAGTCACGTGGAAAACATTCACAGGCTTTTCAGCTGAGCCGGGCTGCACTGCAGGGTGTGTTCTCACAGAGCAGATAGGACACAAAACAACGCAAGTAGTGAAATATCTATGGTATGCAAAGACACCATTATTTTTTTCTGGTAATGTTAATAACTGTGGGCACTTGGAGAAGTGTTAGTGATAGAAGTGATTTCCGTGTTTTTTTTTTAGATTTTGTAAAAAATAAATAAATAAATAAATAAAAAAACTTATTTAAAAACTATTTTTAAAATGTTTCCAATAATTTGTGGCATTTCATCTGGGTTTTACTACACAGAAGACATTTTTGAATTCTTTCTACGTGTAACCGTGGTTGTGTTGATTCCATAGAGGTGCAGAACTTAGTATTGCGGAAAAGAAAAAGGGGTTAAAATACTTTTGTTTGAGAAGTATTCTTAATTTTTTTGACCTTAACTGAAAATCATTTTTGTCAAAGTGCCAAGAATGAGTTTCCACACCCAGAACACTTATTGTTCTCTGTAAAGCACTCACTGACCTTGTGGAACCAGTATAGTTTTGATCAAAGCACCGAAATCAATCATGCATTATTCACATCCTTAACAAGACACAGTTCAGTCCGAAGGATTCTAGTTGTTGTGGCCTTTCCTCTTTCCTCTTCTTTGAAGGCCACTGAGCTGCGTCAAGGGTTATTAATCGTACACGAATAAAAACATGAGGTGTACTTCAGTTTAACTGTTTACTCAAGAAAAAACAAAAATAAACAAAGATACATTCCGCATGTTCATCCGGTAGAAGAAATTATGCTCCCCTTCTTCGTCACAGCTCTCATGCTCATATGCAAACCTGTCGTAAGGACTCCACACAAAAGTAAAGGGGCATACACATACATTTTGTAATCAGGCAAACTAAAACCTATGCAGTTCAAAACTATCTACTAACTAACTAACTATATACTAACTTTAAAACTATTAACTTCTGATCAAAATTGCTATTTTTCAATTATGGCTCTTACACTAGTGATACTTAATTGTGAGCAGTCATATTTGTTGCGAATTTTGAGTGACTCTCAATTTTCCTTTCGCATCGCTAACTACAAATAATCAAATAAATCCAAATAAACACATTTTATCATTGTTTTGTATTAATAACTGTTACACAAACACAAACCCACTCGTATTTCTACCCACTACACCGTTGTCTTCTGGTAAAATTCTAACACTGGGCCCCTGCTGTCGACTGAGTAAATGTTTTTTCATGCGGCCTCAGCTCCTTCCCAATCAGGGCTGGGTGTGCGCTGGATAAATCAGTTGCCCTCTGAAGTTTGGCAGCAGCACTAAAACCCAGGGACCTTGTTTGGAAAAGGCTGTGTGCCCTCAATCATATTTCCTTCAGGAGCAAAGTTTCTTTCTCTCTCTCTCCCTCTGCAAGCTTCTCGCCTTCTCTCCCTCTTTATGTCTTTCTCTCTCCAGCTCATTCCTTTTCTTTCTCCCAAAAAAAAACCCTCGGGGAGTCTGCGGCCAACAGGGCTGTGACTGTTAATTCATTATTTGTGTTATTGCACAGGGAAAGAAGAGAAGGCTCCCTTTACCGTATAGACTGGAAGATTTATATATCCTTTGGCCGTTAGTCTAAAGAGGAATGGATATGTGGAGGACGGCTTGTTAACAGTGACCTTACGGAGTAAAAAGAAAAGGATAGTTTGCATTTCCTATAACTCACACACACCCCACTCCACACAGATGGATTCTACTCACTGTACACACTCCCTCCTGGATGCACAAGTAGTTAAACACTTCCATACACACGGTCATGTCACACCTCTGAGATGCCGAGACAAACTGCTTCCTCTAGGTGGAAATTTATGGCTGCCTGGTGGATTGTGTTAATCAGATTATACTGAAGTCTATCATCCTGGTTTGAGGTGATTTACTGTGTGTGTGTGTGTGAACATTCTCTGCACACATTCTCGACTGTTAGTATGTGTTGTGCAAGGAATTAACTCTTGTAAACTGAAGGTATAACGGCGTTTAAGCGCGCTGTAAATGAGAAATATTGAGGAAATCCCCATTCACCTGCGTTTATAATGTGTAATTTTAAAGGTTTGTGCTCCTACAGAGAGTTCAAACATTTCTCAGTGGGCCCTTGTTACTGAAATCATTTCCCCTTATGAAGTGGTGAGGTCAGGCACAGGCTGGTAGGTTTTGCCTCTGGGCTCCAGAGCAGGCATGTGTCCTATTATTTATACCATGATATTGCTCAAGTCTCTGTTCCTGTTTGGATTCTTGTTTCTCCCGAGTACCTGAACCCTGCTACATAAACACTTCCAACCCTCCTCTCCCCTCCCGACGTCAGATTGGGCGTTTCTTCGGCGTAATCGATCCCATCCTCATTGAAAAACCTGGTCAACTCGTCCCTGTTCACCTCCAAGAGCACCTACGACTACCAGTCGCTGTGTGACCCCGAGACAGAGAACAAGGCGGCTGCAGGCCTGCGATCCGTCTACGTGGTGAGTTACATAAGCCAGAAACCATCCACACACACACACACACACACACACACACACACACACACTTACATGTTCACACCTTTGGATATCCATACACTTCCCCTATGCGTGTACACATGCAGCCATTTCTACCTGCCTTCTCACACACTTCCACACACACAAAAAGCATCACTCACCAGGGAGCCATAAATCTGGACAGAGCAGATGAGAAGGGAAGCAGAGGGTATGGTGAAAGCGTTAGAGTGGGAGTTGCAGTAACAGTAACAGGATTAGGTGGTCCAGCACGCTTGGCTAACACAGCGAGTGATGTAGAAACAGGCGCTGTTTTTCATCACTTGCAAAATGTACAACTCGCAGCGAAATGATGCAAATTGTCTGCAGACAGATGATTTACCCTTGATGCTGGAAGGGCTCAGATTACAGGGGTGGTAAATAAGCTGATACCTAATAAAAAGATAAAAGTATGGCCTCGGTATTTCACAGTTCAAACATCCCCCCTCCCGCTCACTGAAAAGCCACGTCATTTACTGACCATAAACATGTACAATACGCTTGACTTGAGTGACTAAGGTGAGATGAAAGATGCAGATATGTTCTGATCAAAGACGCTGTCGACAGCCAGCGATGCCTCTAACACGGTTAGTTAGGACCCTTGATGACTCAAGCCGCCATCAAGTGAAGAGAAAGAATACAGCACTGATTCACCAAAACAAGGCCCTCGGCATGCTAACCATAATCAAAACAGCATGTTGGGCCTTTTATTCAAACCGTGTGCTACTTTGTTTTCTCACTGCTCTTTGTTTACATATTTATCCTCGCATCTGTTGAGGAGGATTGTGTTTTAATTTCCTCCGAGAGGGGAGAGAATAAAATCTCTGGCTGGACCTTTTGGTCTTTGTGCCTGGTGAAATTGGACAGTCTGCAGCCACTGTAAACACAAACAGGATGTTCAGAGTGGCTCAACCAGCTCAAAAACGCTTTCTTAAACTTCATTAGCGATTAGATTTGGTGCTTTTCTGATATTAATTCGCGTTTTGTTTGTCCCTCTCAGCCCACAATAGCAGATATTTTGAACCTAGGATGGTGGGCGACAGCTGCAACCTGGTGAGTCTGTTGTTTTTTTTTTTTTAACATGGTTGGCATTAGTGTCCTCCTTTTTTCCCCCAAATGATGAAGAACTGAAATATACAGTAAAAACCATCACTGTAAGTCGTTGAAGCCAGGTTCTAATGGAAAGCAGGCAAGGATTTGCTCCTCCAAAGGACATATAGCATCTGTTTAATAGCTGAATTGCTCCCAAGACAGTCAGCATTCCACAAAATCTTCCCTTGATTTATGCTCAGTCCTCACTGTCTTGATGCCATTAACAGCTTGTTTTACAATAAACTGCATTTTCAGGCCCCTGACGATGTGGCCGTATTCACAGTAATCAAAGCACACATTAAGGCGTTTTTAATTAAATGCCAAAATTAGAGTGCAACTCAAGCCACACATGCTGCTAGTTT
The DNA here is from genome assembly GCF_021347895.1 of Acanthochromis polyacanthus. Taxonomy (NCBI): domain Eukaryota; kingdom Metazoa; phylum Chordata; class Actinopteri; family Pomacentridae; genus Acanthochromis; species Acanthochromis polyacanthus. The sequence goes on from NC_067113.1 coordinate 53,298,062, forward strand.
AGTTTCACTGTGTGTTGTTCCATTGAATCCAGACATGTTTCATCTTTTGGGATTTGTTTTGCTCTTAGGTCAATCCTGCAACAGTTGCTGGTCAGCATCACGTTCCCCAGTTACATGGATGCAGGTGACTTCTCGTTTATTTCACAACAATTGCAGCATTTATCCAGCTGAGCCCGGATGTCGTCCCCGTGGAATCAAAATAGTGATTGATGCTTATTTTTAGTTCATTTAAAAAAGGCCTTTAAAGGTCTCTAACACGGTAGGAACAGCTCATCTTGAGAGGATTTCAGATGTCACACATGTGAGCCAGACCATGCGAGTGTGGAGTTGTGTATACTTTGTGCGTACACAAATGTGGGTATTAGAAATACAGATTACCAACCGCTTCAAAACCAAAGCTAAATAACAGGCCTGTTTGTGTGTTTTTTCTAAAAGACGTGTGATGGAGATGTTCTTTTAAACTGAAGCTCCTTCTGGCCATATGGACATAGTTTTGCTTTAATTTCCCGAAGTTTTGATACTTCTGTCTGCTAAATTTCTGCTGCCTCCAGAAACACTATGTGACGCTGAATTCATTACCCAGAGAAACTGCACAACCTTTCTCAAAGAAATGTTGTTTTATTTTCTAAATCGGTACCAACCAGTTTTATTCACCTTCTTTGTAATACATTAGTTACAAGAAGTATCCAAAACTATCACCACAGCTCAATACTACTAGGATTAGTAAGACAAGTTTATTTTGTTTTTTGAAATGTTTTTTTTGTGTGTAGTTTTTCCACATTACCAATAGATCAAATTACTATTTTAAAGAAATAATCTAAAAAACATTCTGATAAATTCACCAGCAGTTAAAGCTGACTGTCGTCTCCCTCTGCCTTACTGTATTAGTCGCATGTCAGATCTTTTAATGCATTGCTTTGGCTTTAAAATTGTCAATCTTACTGCAAGTTTCCAAAGCATCTCCCTCAAAAAATGTCTGATAGGTTTGATAGTTCCTCTGCATACTAGGAAGTTGAATGTATGTTTTTTTTTGTTTGTTTGTTTGTGTGGTTTTTTTCAGTTTGTCAGAGCTAATATCAATGATTTGCAATCACCAGACCAATGACTGATATGAAATGAAAATCTTGGTGGAAAAATTAGAGTAACCTTTGTTACACTTCCAAGGAACGCAGCAGAGTTATGTGACGATCGGCGTACGTTTGTCTATCTGTCTGTCTGTCTGTCTGTTCTCAACATTACTCAAAAACGGACTAACGGATTTGGATGAAATTTTCTGAGAAGGTCAGGAAATGACACAAGGACCAACTGATTAGATTCTGGCAGTGATGCGACTTGTGGGTCTGGATCACAGATTTGTTGAAGATTTCCATATCATTGCGAGATAGCGGCATGGCGTCACTGTAACTATGACAACAAGTGAACACTACGTCAGCTGCCTGCTGCTGATCACATGATTGCAATCCTACTAAAAATCCAGTTATTGGGACTTATCCGTCAGAAATCATACATCGACTGAGCATCAATTTTTTGCATATGTTTATTTTAAAAGATAACTTTTAACATTTGACTTTCATGGTTTCTTGACTATCAGTCATGATGTGTAGCTAATCAGAAGCTGTTGTGGGCTGGACATTGTGCTTTTAAATTATTTATTTGATCTGGAAATGAAAATATTCAGAAAAAATACAGAATATCTGATCCAATAATCCTTCAGATCCAATAATCAGTCCGATCTCCACTGCATGCTGCAAAGTTAGCAACGACTGTGAAAACGTAGGTGACCAAAAACACAGCTCTAAATGTCTGCAACCAATTTACTGAGATGATAATATGTCAATACTGAGTTTGTGTTATTAGATAAAGGCCTGAATATGTCTGCATGTCCTTCTACAGCTGAAATGGACGATGATGTATCCAATGACATGCGGAAGGAGGTTCTGCATCACGGAGCAAACTCAATACTTCTTTGAGACCGACAACCTGTCTTTAGAGGCTCGGTCGACCTGTGAAAACTGCTCCAGGTAAAACTATCCACAGCACACTTAAAACCCTTCTCAGCTCCACAGTGGGCCTTTAATGCACACGTGCACAGAGTGTAGCAACAGTCCAAGTTTGAGCCGCTGTGATACGCTTGCGTCCATGAGATATAAATGAAGTCCCCGGCGATGGCACTAAGAGAGGGCTGTAAAAATTCACATGCCATGAAGGTGAAGTCAAGTCACTAGCGTGGACCACCGTCTTGGCATGCTTGTGTGTGTGATGTGTGTAATGTACGGTGTTTTAAGGCCCCCTCGTGCGGCTAATGGAGTGCCTGCCCGCATGCCGCGCGGCGTTCCTGCACATTAGCCGCACACACGTTTCTTTTTAACGACCGCCATAAAAAGCAGAGAAATCATTTGTGCACCGACGACATGTGGGTTTCAGTAAAGTTCTCAGAGGACAGTGGGGTGGCACAGCAGGTTTTACGTCTAGTTAGGAATAAAAGCAGTCAGGGAACTTGACTGAGTGTGCTTTCATTGTGTTCAGGAGTATTGCTTAGTCATGTACGAGGGATAATTAGTCTACTTTTTGCCGAAGCTTTTGGAGAAAACTACATGAAGCAGCAGACTGGAGTTGCTCTGTCTTCTTTTCTTCTTTCTGGTTAAATATTCAACTTGGTGCATCTCTTGTGAGCATGTTGAGTGAAACTGTAATCTTTCCTGGACTCCAGCCCATGTGGTCAACAACTGCTCTTGTGTCTCTCGTGGTGTCTGTCTGCTCCTCTGCAGGCTCTACCATGCTGAAAAGCTGCCCCAAGACAAACCTGGTCTTTATCATCACTGATGCAAAAGGCACCTGCACATCATGTGACACGAAGCCGTTAATACAGGACGAGCAGCAGTGTATCCTTTTACCGAACGCAGCTGTCATCTGGCAGAGAGCGTTTGATTCAGTGAACAGATGTTTCAGAAACTTTTATCAGGACAATCACAAGTAGATGCTTAGATTACGGCTTCTAGCGATTAGCAGAATTTTCACCTCTCCTCTTTAGAGGAAGCTTGCAGGAAACAACAGAATGTCCTAAAAGGCTTGTTTTCCATCGCTAATAACTCCCCAGTAATCAGCGTTTCCCTCATTTGCGTCTTTAAATCCCACAGCGAGCATTTCCGTAGTAATTGACATTTACAAATTGGCTCATGATTCAGATTCGTCTGCACTGGGGTTTCTCTGTCTGTAGGGCAGATGGTGGTGTGGGATCAGTCTGTTGAATCGCTTACAAACAAATCTATGATGTTCTCTCGAATACACAGGCCTGTGGTCAATTACAGATAAGCTGCTTGGAGAACACAATGCTCGAAATGACTGCCACATCACTGAGGTATTGAGCAATGGGCTCGAAATCTAAAAGAGACAATTTGTTTGTTGTTTCACTAATCGTTTCCACAATTATTCGGGATATCCTAGATTTGGACATTAATCGAATGAGCATTAGTGATCTTCTCTAGTAATCAAGATGTTATATTACAATTTTCCCCTGCAGCAATCAGAGATAAATGTCTTTTGGACAAAGCACAGTTTGCGGCTGCTACTTCAAATGCGAATCACCCACAAGTTGTATTATTGTTCCTGACTTTACTCATCCAGCTAATGGGCCTAATCCCTGTGAAATGGCTCTGAACCCTCGCTACAGGAAAGGGCCTGCGGTTTGTTTCGATAACAATGAACACGTAAGTTGCTTTTGTCGACCCCGGACAGTCTGAACTGCACAATTTTTTGCAAACTGGTTGCACTATGTAGGGTTTCCTGTATTGTTGATGTGTGGTTATTTACATCCAACATTACGCGTTATTTGGCGATTTGTATTTGGTTACTTGAGGTCGGTAATACAAAGCAGGAATTTGGAATTATCTGGAATTAGTCAGATAATTTAGGCTTTTCAGAAATACAACAGTGGTTTCTTTCTTAGCATGCATATTCAAGGTTCAAGATAACAGAAAAATGCTTAAAAACCATCCAGCTGGCCAATCAGTCATCTGGAAAATGGCATCACCAAGTGAGACGGTCTTTTAGTAAGTTTAGGGAACCAATCTAAAACCCCTTTTTTTTCTGACTTGCATAGATCTGACAGATATAGAATGTCAGTGGAGAGGTCTTTAGTCCGTGCTGTATTTTTTTTTCCTGTTGACTGTAGGCAATTTTATCGTTCTGTAGGCGACAGAAAAACAAAACAGAAACTGATTAAAGCACTAAAGCCTTGTACTCGTTGACCTTATAAGATTTGCAAGTCAGCTTACTTGTTTGTTCTTTACATGCTCCCAAGACTGTTGCAGCTGAAATAATAAGGTGGAAATTGTCGTGCACACTATAAAACTGCATCTAAGCAACACATTAACTGAATGGAATGCAGAATTGTAATTACAGTCAGATGAACTTGTCCTTTAATGGCGGGACAATGATGCTAGCCTTTAACTTACACATTCCCACAATATGCTGTGTTTCTTATAGTCTGTATTGTGGCTTTAAACTGCTTATAGGGGTTTAGGATTATAGTTTGTTCTTCTAGTGAGAAATATGCGGCTCTATACCTGTTACGTTTGTAACTGGTGCCAGCACCATGCCTGAGGTGATAACCAGTTTAGTGTTTTTGTGGTTGTTGTGGTTTTTACAGGAAAGGAAAAGATGAGTGCAATTTGCTTCGTATTAGTGGCCTCTAGTGAGTGAATGGGAGGCAAATATTCCATGTCTTTTCTCCTCAGTTTTAGCTCTCATTACTGCTGAGAGAAATATTAGCCTCCTTAGCTGCTAAATGCTAAACAATATTCCCAAGATAGTCACTGACTTTATCTGTCTGCCCTTCTATAACAACTTTTTCGCTGTTAACAGGACAGATTAGAACAGATAATGTAAACCAAGACAGTAAGTAGTGGACTGTTACAGCTATTTGAGATGTTAGAACCCGCTATGCTGAGCGGAAAAGGAGAGACGGAGCAGTTTCTTTTCCCCTATTTACCTTACACACAATCATTTGATTCATTGTTAATCTTAAATTATTAAAGAGAGCAGCTTTTACTGAGAAGATCTGACATAAAACTGCAGGTTAAACCAACATATCTTTAACAGGCATTAGAGAAAAATGCTTTAATTAATTAAAAATAACTGATGCTGTGAAGGGAAATGTATGAGGTAACTGTGATCATATCATTCACCCAATCTCTAAATTGTGTGAAAATCATTTTTAATGTTTTTTTTTTTTTCACTTATTGCACACATAAATATTTAAAAGGAAACAGTTTGTTCTGTCATGACTTTTTTACCTGGAAAATAAAAGGTAGCAACAGCAAAACATAAGAGACCAATAAAGCCAGGAGCAGAAGGAGTTCATTCTAGTTTTAGTCACTGGCTAAAGTCCAAAATGCTTAAGCTGCTCTCCCAAAATAGAAACAATATATCAGTGAGGAAATCCTGCCCATGGCACCTTTCCATTACTAATATCTTTACATGGTGCATGTCATTTCTTTTTTTGTTTAGTTTTTTCGAAATCCCTCAAAAGCTATATGCGCATAGGTTTCCCATGCAAAGATAAGCAGTCTGTTGTTGCTTGAATTATGAGTGTCTAAGCTAAACAAACAGCTTTATGAGTTGCACAGCATCTCTGCGTGTGAAACCTCTGTGCTCCGATGCTCTGTTTGTTTTCACTCTAGTCTTTTTCCAGTGTCAGAGTCTTAAAAGATGAACTCTCGCTCACTCACACATATGCAAACGCCACACACTAACTCCTCCTCTCACTCTTGCCTCTCAAACGAATGCATCTGTCAACTATTTGTCGACTTGATCTAACTTTTCTTGCCTTTTCTGCTCATATTTGCTTTCTAACTATGTGGACCGTTTTGCTGCATGATTCTCTTTCTCTCTGTTTTCTCTGTTTCCTGCCTTGTGATTGGCTGTTGATGGTTAGGATGAGGCCATGTGCCGAAGGAGCGCAGGCTCCCCATTGGCTTCCTCTCTGCTCATGTTACTGCTGCCACTGTTCATGTGCTGTCTCGGGTCAGTCCCATACCGCTAGCTCTCTTTCTCATTAACACTTTGTCATTATCTTGTACTTGATCTAACAGCCTTTCGCCCGTTTCCCTCTGTGATGTTTCTCTCCTCAGTTTGTTTGCCTCACCTCATCTCCTGTCAATTTTTTTTTTTTTTACATCTCTGCTTTGTACCACTACCTCATGTGTTTTTCCATTGTTTCCCACGTTTATCCCTCTCACCTGTCACTTTCTCTTATATTATAACATCATCTGATTTCACCTCTTCAACTTACCTCCCTGTCTCTTTCTGTATCCTGTCATTTTCTCCGTCTCACCTGACTATGAACTTCAAACCGTGCTCTTGTATCTTTCCCCATCTATCATTATCGGTCTCCGGCTATAGACTCAATGGTCTCTACTGATTACTGATGTATCCAGATGCTAGCAAAAACAGACCACTCACTTCTTATTTGCATCCACATTTTCATCTGTCTCTTTCAATGTTTCTCAACTTGTTTTCTCTTCGCCAGAAAAATATCAAGGCAAGATATTCTTTCCCTTTTACCTCCAGATGCTAAGCATACGCAGAGTATCAGATCAGTGTTTTTCACACATAATGACTCAACGTTTCCCAGTCAAGTATAAAAAGTCATTTTGATACTTTTTTATATTTTCTGACCTTTTGTTTGATGCCGTCATACTTACAATGGACCGTTTGCTAAACCTTACTCCTCTTAGTTAGTACTGCTAACTTTCAACGCTTGTCAGACTCTCCACCATCACAATTCTACTAAATGGACTCATACTGCATCTATTGCAGCAAATTAATTAAGACTTACATGTCCTCAGAATGTGTCTAATTTTTCAGCTCACAACAATCATTCACCGTGACGATAAAACTTCAATTTGTAGTCCTGTTCTGAACTAGCTGTTTTAGTGTCTGTAGCTTTAAATGCAGCTGAGCTGCTTCTGTCCAAAGCCTCTTAAGGAAGGAAACTGTCTCTGCATCTGTGATTTACAGCATGGAGCAAAACAATTACATAGCAGATGTAAATGATTGTGTGACACTGGGACTTTGTATCACTTCACATTGTCTGACAACAAAAAAAGAAAAATATATTTTTTAAAAATGACAATAGCTTTTTTGGGAATTCAGCTTCTTTAAAATGCAGTTCATGTGAATACAGAGAGCAGGAGAGATGTCAACAGATAAAGTTTAGGTTGTGCTGAAACACTACCAGTGACATGAAACAAAACCAGTCTTTGTTTTTTGGTTTAAATCGGTCATAAAGTTTCCTCCATCTCTCAATGTCCCTCAACTTTACAGAGTTCTGTGGTAATGTTAGTCACATCAGCTGCATAACACGCAATACTTAAGATTTTTCTATTATTTGCACCAAGAAGCAATGGGGAGTGAGGAGGCAGGATTATACAAAATTTGAGCTTGATGACTATTGGTTACTGGTTTATAAAGTGCTTCTGTTTTACAGTTTTAAGTTTATAACAACAACAACAACAAAACACGAATATTTTCACCATATGAGACTTTGTAGTGCCGTGGTATGTATGCTTAGAATGTTAAAGGAACAAGACATACACAAAACAAGTCTTCAATGACTGACATTGGACACCATCAGCTATAGCTAGCTAACTAATTAAGCAAATGTCACCAACATCCCAATGCTTAAAAAAAGAAATAGATGAGGAAAAAGCAAGATCAGATTGATTCTCATATAGAAATGTAGTAGCTGTTTGTTTTAAGCAGAACATTTTATCTTTAACATTACGAGGGAAAAAGCTTTGGAAGTGAAGCTCGCATACTGCTGTTTAAAACTGCTGCAGTTGAGTCAGTGGTCAGGTGCATTTCTAGGAAAACCACAGATTAATATCTGTAAATACCACAAATATGTATCTGTGGTTTCACTTGGAATGCGGCAGATATATTTGTTATCAGTCAGAGATTTCTACACTTTGTAGCAGAATATGTACAAAAACGGTATATTAAATGTATGAGCCGGGTTTCAACATAACAGTTGGATATTCTGAAGAACCAGTATTACAGCTTTATGCAGCAAAATATCAATTTAATCAATTAATTTCATTTAACAGTCACTTTCACTTATTCTTGTTAACCTTTGAGGAGCTTACTTCTTGTATCAAATTCAACAATTTGGAGGAGTAAAATACTGTAAGATAACTTCTCGGCTTTAAAATTGTATTCCATTATTCTTGGTTTTGGCTTTTCTTTCAATATAACCACCAAAAGCAGCACAGAGGTCTGGCATGTTCTTCTGTTTGAACTGGCCACAGCCCTGCTGCTGATGATCTGCTGAGGCAGTAGTCTGTCACTTAGTTGGACACAATAATACGCCTTATATTACAGCAAACTGATCAATCAATTTCTTACACTTATGATTCCTGTGTTATTGGTTTTCACAAAAAGGCCAAAAACCACACACCGCCCTCCAAATTCATTAAATGTTGAGTGTAGCACTTACTAAAACCGCCACACATCACATATCACGTCAGCTCCTGGAAGAAGTCAGAGCTTTAAAGCTGGTCGCTAAGCTATGATTGGGGAGAGAGGTTTAGCAAACGGTCAGTCGTTATGTGTTGATTGTGTTGATTTTAACAAGCAGTAACTTACTTTCCTCCCTGCTCGGCACCAGGAGGAGGACCCTGACTGTGGCGGGGTGTCCGGCCTGAGTCCTTCCCTGTGGCTAATGGTGGCCCTCCAGCTGCTGCTGCTCTGGGTTGTGACCGAATCCAGACACCACGCCGTCCCATCATGACGTCTGAGCAACCCCAATCGCACCCTCTATCACCCTCCCTCCGTATCTCCAACATGGCAACCAGCATGCAGCGCTGCCACCGAAATGAGGAACGCCTGATGAGAAGCGCTTGTAACAAACTCAAAAAAACCTGTGAGCCCCACATTCTGCCAGTTTCTTCCTTCGATACCTTTATATTCAGGGGGTTCTCAAAGTGATTTCACCAGGGTACAAGTGACGAAAGAAATGTATATCAGAAGATAATGATTTGAATGATAAGAAAAGACCTTGACCTAGCCCTTTCAGTGGTCCCCGCCAGCTGAGATTAGAGGAATCTGGAGATTCATTTTGATTGGCGACTTCTGAACTTCATCTGGCTGGATGTCAATGATGACAGAGATTGGACTGCCTTATAGTATCAGAGGATTTAAAACACGACGGGGGGGGCTTGCTGTTTATTCAAGATGTTGAGCAGTTTTATCCACCACTGCCAGAAGCAGCGCTGCCCTTTGCAAAAACTTTACTTTGAATCGATTTGCAGTGGTTAGTTATTAGGTATTTATTGTTTTTCTGGTTGGGAATTTGGCTCAGATTTCAGTAAGAGATGCCAAATTGTTACATCACGAGCTCTTGCCCTTTGTTTGCCTCAGCTGGGTTGCTGACAATAATGTTGTCTCAGTCTGATTTTTTTCAATACCACCACCCAGAACATTTTCACAGTGTCTCTGAGGGCATCGCCTTCACTTCGCTCCACCGTTCTTTCGTGTAGATACTGTATTTGCAGTGTGGAAATCATGTTCATTGTTATGTTTATGCACAAACGCCAACCCTTCTACTGCCACAGAACGCTTGTTTATGAGTGTACAGATTTTAACTTCGTAGCTGATCATCTAACTATCCGCCCCGATCGGAAACAGTAAATGCGTCTCGATTTTCTGCCCTGATGTCGGATCGCTACGGCGAAAAATTTGCTGCCATAGCACGCATTGATCAATCAGGATACGCCTGGCTGGTGCCCTCTGCGTGCTCATTGGATGAAATCTCTAGTGCCATGTGGACTGTGTGACTCAGACGAACCCTTTTTAGACTGTCGCTTCTGGATGGGAAGAAGTGTAGTATTTAATTATTTTACTATTTATTGATTATTTGAATGAAGTGTCAGGACAGCGTTTTACTGTTTATTTTATGAAAGAAGCTGAACAAGGGGTAGTAGGAGAATTTGTACTCGACAGGTTGGTCTAAAAAAAGGGAAAATGGTACATGTGTATTCACTGCTGTCACTTTTTAAATTAAATGACTACTATCTGCACTGCATTTCAAAGTGCAGCTATTGTTTGTCTTTACAGTTTTGGTCTCCTCGCTGAAGAACTGCCTCTTTCTCTGCATAGAAGTAAATTTGCAGTTTATTTACTGTGATATCACCAAGTGTAAACCACCATAGAACTGCAGTCAGTCCGTGCTTATGATCCTTTTGACTCCATATATCCCATTCTGCAATATAAGTTTCATTTTGTGTGCCTTCTTCTTGCATTAGTTACAAAACTAAACAAAATTATGGAGAAAATGTGCTGATATTACTGTAAATGGTTTAATGGAATAGTGTCAGTTAAATAGATTTACCTTGTTTTTTTAAAAAATGCACTAATTAGTCAAATCTGCCAAAACAATAAACAATAAGGAACCAAAACTGGACCAAAACTGGACTCTTAAAGCAGCTAAAAGTTGAAGGAATTACTGGATTTCAGGATGTTCTGAAGATGCAACATGTGGAAACAGATTTTCCACGTTTGCTGTGTTTTTATGGTTAATGTATGTATTTACACAGTCTTGAGGATTAGTAGAATATAAAGACATGGCTCTGATTATCATTTAAAAATGTCATTTTTACTTAAAACCAGCTGCACTTGAAGCAGTTTGATCATTATTTCTGCTGTTCAGAACGGACAATCCCAGGTTAAAATCACTCATACAGTCTTCTCTGTGTGAAACTTTATCGGTTCACTCACAAAGGAGAGACGTGCCAGAGCCACGATTTTACCAACTAATTACCCCCCCCCCCCCCCAGAAACCACCAAATATCCTTCTAGTTCACAGTTCCATTTGAAAAAGTTCCTACATGTCGAGCATTGGCATCAAATGTTCTATTTCATTTGAAAATTCAACGCTTATCTGTGTTTGGCATTCAAAACATCAACAGGGAATGAAATCTGAGGATGCTAGTTACACCACTAAAACAAAACCAGGGAGGGCAAGCTTGTAATCTGTAAACACTCACGGATGTTTGCAGGAAGTTACTTAATACTGTGGGGAAGTGAAAACCACATAATGAAGCTATGTGCATCACATTACCACTAACATTTGCTTCACCCTCTTTAGATTTCTTGTTTTAGCTAAATAATTACATTACGCTAAATAATGTCAGTTTTTATATGAGAAGCATTCTTCCATGTCAAATCCAGGTTTTCTAGCTGCAGGCGTCTTTTGTGGCGAAACTTCAACCACTATCATTAAATCATCATCAGTAACTTTCCAACTAGTCTGAGGTGCACTCTTTACTCTGTGTTTTCCTCTATCTTTAACTATAACCGTTCAACAAAAACAATGTGGTGAAACTAACATGGTATTTATGCTCCTCTTTTACTAACTCTCAAGAATATCAAGTGCCATATACATGAGGACTCCTATTCTCTTGTGGAGAAACCTATTATTATCGTAATATAACATTTATGCAATGTTACCCAGGCAAGATGTAAGTCTCATAAATTGTTTCCCTGTGCTGCATGGTAATGGCTGATAATCTTTCTTAACAAAACTATCCGGTGTACTCCTGCTTTCGTGTGTAATGTTGGGAAGCATAATATCCTGAGTGTCAGGCATTTGTTCGTGATATAATAAGGTGTGATCAGCTAATACTGCCGTTCTCTTGGGGAGACAGCATTTGGCTCTGCCCTGAGTCGGCTTGGGAAGGCGAACCTGATTGGCCAGCGTGATGTTTGAAAGCACTCCTGTCTGTCTGACCGGTTCAAGCCATGTGTGATTCACTACAATTTAAAGAACCATACCAGCTATTTGGCTCAATGACTACAAATCATGATTCCTTTAGATTACTGCAAACTGCTTTGCAAACCATAGTGTAGTGTTTCAGAAATGTTCAGCAGTGACCACCACTTTGGGCCTGACAGAAATGTCTCCACAACTTTTGGATCGTTTGTCATTAAAAGTACAGAAATTGCACCAAACATGATTCCCAAAGGTGTTTTTGATCCCTTGATTTTTTTAAAATTTCAATCCAATTCAATCCATCTGGGGCTACACTAGACTGTGAATCTTTATGACTTTGATGTTCATGCGCAGGTTTCCTGAATAGTGGTTCTTTCTCTTACTGTGCTCACTGTTTTGCTATTGGAGTCACCTAGTGTAACCAGCAACAAAAGCTCTAATGACAACACGTCTGCCCTTGACAGACAGATCGACCTCAGGGCTTCACTCCAAGGAGGGATAGTTGACCGTGGTGGTATGAGATCATCAGTCAACTATTCCTCCTGAATCATTCTTGCTTTCTTCACAGGAGGAACTGCATTGCTTCTGCAAGGCATCCAGGCCACCTTGGTTAGCTGCTCAACAGCTGTCAGGCATTCCATACAGTAGCATATCGCCAAATGTTGTTACGGCCACAGTCTGGTTTGTGCGTTACACATTCGTAGATACATAAGCTGTTTCTGTGGCTGTCCAACTGTTGACAGTTAGGTAGTTGACTTTTGTGTAAATCGGGCTAATGTGTCAAGGTGAGCCTTATGGGTGTTCAGCTGGCATTAGCCTGTCAGCAGTCACTGCTATGGTCACAACTGACATTTATTAGCCTTAAGCCAACCAGAGCGAGGCAGAAATGATGGATGCTGAGTCCTCAGTCATGCCCTAGAGGAGCTTTTTAACCAAACTTGAGAGCGAGTACTGGGGAAAGGATGTGGTTGGCGATGCCAAATCTGACATGGAGGAAGAGTCAGATGACTCCATCTTCACAGCCAACTCTGCTATCAACAGAAAATATATTGTATAACGCAACCCAGCATTTTGACTCAGCGTGGTGACAGTGTAGTCACCATCTTGGCAGTGCCTGAGTCCACCTCGCTCTCAGCTACTCCAAAAATGACTGAAGGGGTGGACATTATTGAACTGAGGTGGGCCATGCAAACATGCAAACATGGACTGTCATGTGATGGCATGCATCAGTTACTCAAAGCGTCCTGGCACTTAATGATGTATAATTTTAAGCCCTAATACAATTTGTATGGATGATTTATCAAGGAGTTATCCCTCCGTGCCGTTGTCATGAACTGATGAATAACTATAGAAACCAAAACTAAATTTTGCACCAGACTGTAATCATGTATATTTCTGCTGTAAAGTTGGTCATTTTAACATAGGGTCTCTGGGGATAGACTCACTTTTTGAGTCAGCCACAAGTGGCCATGTGAGGAACTGCATTTTTTGGCACTTTGACCCATTTTTCAGCCCTCCTGACTGCTGGTTGGTTTTAGCCACTGGGTTGAATGACACGGAATTAGGTGTGCACATTTACGTCCCTCTCAGTATGAATTGAAATATCTTGTAATTCTCTGACTCTTCTTCTGGCACAATCATCTGATAAAAATGCTACTTTTTCCAAACAGCAAATGCTAGCTAACTAACTAAACAACAGTGGTGCTCATGATAAGCATACCTGATAGTATCAGCCAGTTGTCATTGTGAATATGTTACATGCTGACATTAGCAATTAGCTCAAAAGATCACTGTTCATAGTACTGTTTCTTAGAGCAACTAGTGTGGTTGCAGACACTAGTCTTGCTCCTCTTTCAGGAAGCCATTAATTTTCATTCATTTGTGTACAGTCTGATAATTTAGTGGCAATGGTAATCCATCCCAGTAAACCTCAAATTAGTGGTTCATTTAGTAGTAATTGATGTTTGATAACTGATGAGTTGTATTGTCACTGAGAGATGTCACCACACAGTAAATTAATGCAGATTGGATGTGGTGCATCCCACAGCTCAAGTAGATTTGAGGAGTATTCTGATTACATTTTATACTGTATGAAAATCAGTGGATACTAGTAGAACTGAAACAGAAAAGAATAGATCCAAATATCAAATAATAGGCCTTTTTGGCAGTAATTTTAGTCAAGTGTACATGAAGTGTAGTTATTACGGTCTAAATGCTGGTATGGTCATTCAAGTCCTTTTGGGCAGGGGAGTACACTGTAAAGATGAAATGAGTGAAAACACAGACCACCTAAAATGCTCCAAGAGGATCCTTTTGGAAATGCACAGAAAAACACTGGAGATTGAACTTGAGCTCCATAGTTATTCAGATGTTCCACCCTACTCTTTAAGTGCTAAAATCAGATGCTGTCACCTCAGGAATAATATACTCTCGATGTGATATGAAGTGTTTTTGATTCTGTTGGTGCTCTCCGTATGGATCGTGCGGGTTGGCCTTTTTATTTCAGGAATCTTGAGGACTGCTTAATGTGTGTGTGTCGGTTTCTTTTTTGTGTGTGTCTGTTACCTTGCTGCCACTCTTTGGCAGGTGACTGACAGAGTATCAAATCTTGCCCTGCCTTCGGTTTTACGGCGGGCTTTTTTGATGGAGGCATCCACCGAGTCACACCTCAGCAGCTTTGGGAGGGTCTTGGTGGGCCTCGCTGTCAGTCTCCCTCGATTGTGCTTTAACATGTTACACTTTAGTGGAACTTGATTCTCCAGAATCAGTCCTGTAAAAAATTGTACAAAAACCAATGTTGTTCTCAACAAAAAGAAAAAAGAACAATGTTTATAATCCTGGGGAGGAAAAAAAGTGTTTATTCATGTGCAAATAAGGTATATTCAGAATAAAAGTTTATGATTACTATATGCTGCTTCGCGTTTAGACTTCTGGCTGATGTCCTTTTTCTTGCAAAATACCTTTTTTTTTTCCACAGTAGATCAGATTACTAGCTTCTGTCACATGGCCAACACACATTTCCCATCCAAATGTGTGTGAGAATGAGAAGGAAGCACCCTGAGCCTGCTCTCCCAGTGTCTAGCCAACATCAGAACCTGACGTCCAGCCAAGATCAACAATGTCCAGGAAAAGAAACGAAGGACTCGTAGGTCCAGCCACATCTCTCCACAACACCGAATTTGGCTCAAGGACACATCCATTAACAACGGCCCGTAATGTGCCTCTGGTCATAAATTTACAGTAATTCCTGTTTTCCCTGTTGCATGTTGATCAAATGGTAAGTGACTTTCTCGTTAACGCAGCCCGCTTTACAATTGAACCTGAAACCAGCTGTGCTCAAGTCCAGAGTCTTAGAGCTACTATTCCTCACTGCCCCCCAAAGACAAACTACAGGCTCATTTTACTCTTTATTGTGGACATTAAAACCAACCCTGGTTCTGTATTGTACTGCAAAGTCATGAAGAATGAAGGAAAACTGAAATCCTTTAGGTGCTCGGGGACGTTTTAAATGAGACCAATTACGATGTCTTTAGTATTTATTTTTAATAAAAAAATGGTCTTTATTGTTGGTAGCACAGCTGCTGAACGGCTGCACGGAGACCAATAATATGTAATTATATATTTTACAGATCCTGTGACAGAAATTGATTACAGCATCGACCGAAAAGTACAACATGCACGACTCTGCAGCCAGCCCAGAAACTGAATTCAAAATATAATTTATCATCAGAGTAATGCAAAGAAATTACGCAGTGCATTTCTCCAGGACTCCAGCCTATACAGTAAGCCCATCTGTTGTGTTTTGTTTTTTTTCTTACCCGTAGCATATTTTTCACATGTGTAATCTCTGTTTTTAATGCGTTTTCTTTCCTTGAGTGAATATTGTATGAAAGATTTATTATCATGCTAAAAGCCGTGTTTTCCGGTGACAGCACCCTGTCTTTCTTGGACTCCGCTTTCGCCCCCCTCCAAACTCTTCCTCTCCAAAAGTGTTATTCCTTGTCTGTCACGGATGAGTTGCGATGTCAACAGCACTCGGTGGATTTCCTGCCAGGGGCTCTGGATTTCGTGTCTGGCAACAAGATGACCCTGTTGGTTTACACTGAGAGGTCACCCCTGTTGTGTTTTTGATTGTTATCCTAAGTCGCTGGGCTTGTGTCCCTCTGTCACTGATTGATATCCTGCCCCAAGTCCAATAAGTAAACGGCTTCTACAGTAAATATGAAAAGTTTATTATGTAAGTAATTACGTTTGTAAGTATTAACAGTCCTCTCATTACACCAGCAGATTTGTTTTTCCAAAAATTGGGCTCTCCAAGAGATGGTGTCACATGTCATTTGTGCACCAGAGTGAACCTTTAAGTGCTTTATAAAGTGAGATCCTGAATGCTGCAGCTCCTCACCACTTCATTTATATGCATGTCCTGCTTTCAGAACTCCCCTTCTCTCCCTCTTCTCAGCTAATGCTTACTCTTGCATTCCTCACCGTGCTAGATGAAGAAGATATGGGTTCTACCGTACATTCTGCTTTCCTGTTCCGTGAAAGCGATCTGACTTGGTTTTAGGTTACCGAAGAATACACTGTCCCCCACACGGAACCTGTTTCGTTCCCGCAGACAAACCCCGGCTGACCACCACTGAGAAAGTTTTGTTTCTGCGCAGATGTAGGCTACAAAGGACCCAGTAGGCACATGCTTGTTGGGAAAAAAGAACAACTTTGTGGGTTGGGGTTGGAAGAAACAGCATTTTGAGACCCAACTGACAACAAAGAGCAAGAATGAGACCACCAAGGCATTGTTGAGGTTTTGTTTTGTTCCACATCTCCTGCCTTTCAGCTTTTCTATGTAATTTTAAAGGTTTGACTTGGGGGCTCAGGAGGGACATCTGTAACTACCCCAATCCCCAAATGAAGTTCATACCCTTTCATTTAAATTTCAAACACCTCATAAAGGCATTTGTTTGGCAAGGGCTCAAAACCTAATCACAACTGCTGTCATAAATATCTTGTGATACTTACAAGGCACCAGGGGATCTCATTTAAGGGAGCTGAGATTGATATGTTTAGTTTGTTTTGGGGTTTTTTTCCACTGTGCCTCTTTTATTCAGAAAGTCTCTACCCCGAGGGTCAGCAGTCAAATGCATGCAAGTCCTGACATTCTTATGCCTTTTTTTGGATATTAGATTATGTTGAAGGTTACAGTAGAAGTAAGGCTGACTTTCATCAGCTCCTGGTAGCCTGTAGTTTCAAGAAAACATTACACTGCAGTTTATGTAAGACACTGGCACATTATCTGCCTTTACGTACCAGTTTTGGTTTCATTTCATTTCATTTATTTATTTATCAGGACAGTGTACAATGACATTAAGCTCAAGAGCAAAGATGTTTGTACCAGACTGTAGCTTTTCAAGCTAATTTAGTTTATCATCCCAATCATTACCACATGGAGGATTTCTTACAACTTCCACTGAGCTCTGACTAGTGGGCCTGTGATGAAAGCTGATGGTGACATGAGCCACATTAGCCGAACAACACTTATGTCCACTGGAAATATAAATAATCCCCTTTGTATTCAGTTACTTTTGATGCTGGGAGTGCATGAAGACTCTTGTGTTCAGTCTTGCAGCTACGAGCAGAACATTTGGTGTGTTGTGCTTGTGGCTGAGCTACTTTAGAGTTAACAGAAGCAACTGATGACTGTTAGTTCCTGAGCTGGCAGCAGCTCGATAAAATTGTTACTAGCTTGTAAAGCTGGGAGGCTGTCTAGTTGTGGAGGGGCTTGAGGGATGGTAGAAGTAAACGTTTTTATCTTAACAGCTCTTACTTTACACCTCCAAGTTTAAAACAACCGCAAAGCACAATAAAAGTCAGATTTTTACCATATGGGACCTTCCAAAGCAGTGGTGTGGGATTCACATGAGAGACAATGCCCAATAAGGTGCAAATTATCATTAAATAATGGATTACACGGAGGCCAAAACCATACTTGGAGTACATTAATTCCTGATAATGGACACCTGAAAAAAGTGGATTATCCAAGGCATTACTTGGTCACCTGCAAAAGACACCAAAAAGACCACTAATTTAGATTTTCAGAAGTCATGTATTCAGTCTAAAGTTTGCTCATACATGAGGATTTGACTGGCACCTGGAGCAATCATTACCATCCCATCAGAGTCTCATACAGTGAAAACACTCTTCACTACTACACTATTAATACGACAACCCTCTGATATGACTTTGCTGAGAGAAATTTTTAATTCAAGTTACCTTGCAATTATGAGCAGGTAAAGATAACTCGACAAACATTTTCAGTTGCATCTTTATGCAAGAATTTGAGCAACTAGGAAGGCAACTGTGGTCGACTTGAAACTTGGAACAAAGAAAATGTTAAGCTCCAAAGTGTGAAAGACAAAGACATAAGTGTCTTATATTTTCCATGTAAACAAATGTGTCATGTATGATCTACTTCAGAATGATTCTTGTGTGTAGAAACCCTGCAATGATGCAGTTCCTCCAGAAATTTGCAAAAAATTATTTACATGGTGTTTGGCAATTTGAACCACCTGAAAGCATCATGAAAAACCGGAGGTTTACACAATTGACTGTCGAAGTCAAAGCCTTTCCCTCGTATTTACCAAACAGCTCAAATTCCAAATATCCCCCACCTGCTCCGTTGTCTCTGCATCGCTTTGGATCCTTGTTGGGAGTCCTTTTACTTTGTGACTCATCTGCTGGTCATTAATGCCCTCACTTTGTTGTAATTGCAGCAGTCTGGTAGCATTGGCTTTTCATGTTCCTTTCATGTTTTTTTGGCCGCAGAGAAAGTGAGGCTAAAGCGGAGGCCCCAGCTGTATAGGGAAAACAGAAAAATAACCAGCGCAGATGTGGGGCGCTCTCGCTCATCGGACCGTGCAGTGACCAGTACCAGAGGTTTGATGTGGTTTTTGAATCACCATCATCGCCCACAGTTTTGTATCAGCTGTCCTTGACTGGAAATATGAGTTGTCCTTATCTCAGGGGAGAGGAGAGAAAACAGAGGAGCACTTCCAAAGATTTGCAGACAGGCTGGAGGTGAAAAAGAAACAAGCTGTCAAAACGTTGTCCTTAAATGATGGTGCCTGAAACGGGAAAGAGGAAAAATGCTCCTGAAGATTGATGGAAAAACTTCATAGTCCTGTGGAGTTGAAGTGAGAGTTTCAGGAAAGCCTTCATTTAGTTGTTATCGATTGGGCAATGTGTTTTAGAAATCTGGGGATTACAGTCTGTGTTGCTTTAACAGTTTATTTTACTGCAGACTACAGAATACAATTTGCCAGGTATTGAAAGATTACTACAAGGTGACTTTGGACTTTTTACTTCAATGCTGCCTTGCATTATTATTGCATGTCAAAGTGTGATTAAACACAATACTGTTGCATAAGCCACACACAACCCAGGACACCCAAATTTACTTGACCTTTTCTTTTCCGCAACAACAAGTTATAATTAAAAAGCAATAAAGCAGATGACAATATTGTGAATTTACAGTTCCGTCGAACATTTTGTTTTCACATTCTTGGCTTGCAACTCATCCTCGTAAATTAAGTGGCACCAGAAAATAGCAATTTTAACTGAAACAAAAAATATTAAAAATGACAAAGACCACACAAATACAGATATTTATCCGAGTGAACATTCTCATCTACATGTAAACACCTTTTTAGCTCACTCAGATAGATTTTTTTCGATTCAGTTTAGTCCCATTGTTGCTTTTCTTAATGAGCATTCATCTGAATCAGCAACACCACGGGCTGATATGTATACCAGTTTCTTTATGTTTTGTTTGCACTGGCAAGACGACTTCATTCGGCACTGATGCACCAGAAACCCTCTGTGTCTGATTTGCCCAATTTTATTTCATTTCAAGTTCACTAAAACAATGAAATGACAGAATGTTCTTCTCTGGCATTTGGCATGTGATTGATGCAGATTGGCCCAGCATGTTAGAATTACAATGCTTGTAGTCATTTGTGCATTCTCCCATGTGTGGACATGCTTTACAAAATGATGGCCGTGTTAACAGATTATCCACATTAGACTGGATAAGGCCTAATTCGGTGATCCTGCACAGAGCAGGGAAACAATCAGCAAAAGCTTGTCGTTCTCAAATGGTTGGTTAAAAGTTTCCAGACGTTTAGGTAGGTGTCGTGGTCTTGGTCTCTGGTTTTGTTTTGTAGCCAATCTCCCATGTGCTTTCCTTTTCCTCATGTCTCCTGTGTTTCCCTGTGTGCACCCTCTGTTTATCTATGTATAGATCCCGATTTTATTTTGAAGTTCCCCTAACTTTTTATCTCGGGTGCTTCTTGTTTTCGACTTTTTTTTTCCTGTCCCTTTGATTGCTGATCTGTTTCACCTGTGTCTCATCTCCCAATTAGCTCATGTGTGCATAGCTTTAACCTTGTTTTTCACTCTTTTAGTTGCCATTTTGGTTGTTTGCCTACCTGTGTTGCTTCTCTGTTGTTCTTTTGCCTTCATGTTTTTGACTCTTTTTGTATTATACTTCCATTGCTCACCTTTAGATATCTTGCTGAATTTTTTTCTGTTTGCTAGCTCCGTGTGTTGAATGTGGCTCCTCTCCTGACACCACACTAAACAAGTAGCTGTATGTGTTATATGCAATATCTTAGTGGTTTGTTTGTTAAACCAAGTGTGCACTACATTGGAAATGATACTGGGCAGATGGAATATGGGGTCATAAACCAGAAATTATAAGTCGCTGTGTCCAGCATTTGCATCACATTGTGCCAGACATCTTTGGCTCATGGAGTTAATGAGGTTGTCGAAGCTGTTTGTGGAATGCTTTCCCACTCCTCTTTGAAGGGCTTGGTGAAGTTGGCAGACATTTTGGGGGGATGGGATCATATTGTTGGACATGTCCTTTGAGAGCAGATTGGCAGATTGTCGTATCATGCTGTCTGAAATGGTTTTTTAGATGACAAATGGTAGAATTGTGGACATTCAAGTCCCCGGCTATGCCAACAGCCCATTCTCGTCTTTCACCTGACATCTGTGGTATCGCGTCGTTTAATTAATGCTGCATTTTAAAGTGTCTTTTATAGTCACTGGTCAAATGTCTGTGTGCTGTCCATACTATCCCATCACTGTAATTTCAAGACACTCCAGATGCAGGTGTGGATTAACTCAGTGGTTTTCACTCTCTAACTAAGAAAAGAAGCTACATTTTTTTATTCACTTTAAATTTATACCTTCATGCATCTACTCTGTTACTCTCAACATTGGTTATAATAAAATTGGGTCTTAATGATCAAAATCACAAATAAAATGCACTTAAAGGCATTAGAGAAGATTTAGTTTCCTACAACTTTGAACGTAGCATGCGCATGCGCACATACAACCTCTCCCTCACCCCCCTCTAACCTCCCCCTCTTAACATTTACGAAGAAACGCCCCCCTCCAGAAACTTGCGTAGCACTCGTGAAGTTGTCTTTTACGGCTGGGTCCCCCTGGATCTTTAGCTGCCATTATGTAAAAAAAAGATGAGCAAAACAAGTCGCCAGCTAACTACGAAGCTATACCAAAGCAACACATACACAAAACACGTAAGTCCAAGGCGTACGTAATCTACGTAACTAGGCCTGAGCCAGAAGATTTTTGATTGACAGGAAAGGGAGCAAACCAAACGCCTCGGTCCGAGCACATTGATTGGCTGATGGTTTTCAGGTCCTGCCATGTCCACAGTTTTTTTTTTTTTTAGAGACCATACATACAAGTCCACTAAAGGTCAGTATATTCATTTTATGTGAATCAGACAAATTAAACAAACAAAAAAAATCATCCTCCATAATGCCTTTAACCTCTAATGGATTTGAATAAAGACACACAGTTCTGGCAACTTAAACCAAAGCTATCTTCACTGCTAGATAACTGAGGAAGTAAGTGAGCAAAACTGTGTTTGCGTGATTCCAGTAATGCAGCTCTAAAGGAAATGATAATTTGTCTTTTGATAAGACTAAACTGCTGACAGGACAGTGATACAGAATGAATCACTCATTGAAACAGAGTAAATCGTAACAGTAAACTGGATTGTCTGTGATTTGTCAGCATCTGCATCTCCCCCCATTGTTATGACTATCGTTGACTGGCCGGCCGATTGCCCCCCCAGACTGACACACCAAACAAACAAATTCATCCTGAGAGTCACAAACAATGACTAACTCTCCCAGACGAGCAGCCGCGCAGACTTTAATGGGGTCTCTCAGACAGCTGCCTATCAGATAGATCCGATACAACTCGGTTGCATAACACAGATGTGAAGTCAGGGCAGACATGTTTTCTTGTGGTAGAGCGTGAGTTATTTCCGCTGCTGCGAGCCCCAGGTGTCTGATCAGGACAGCGAGTCAGCGTTTCGACCAAGTGGAATAACACCGCGTGATTAAGCGCCAAAGTCTGGCACACACAGAGAGCTGAATCTCTTAAAGATCTTCTGACACGCCAAGCTCTGTCTACTCCAGCTGCATCTCACAGCTGGAGCTATATGCAGATGCTTGCATTTCCAAGACCACACATATACACACATACAACGGATACACAACAGATAAACACACTTGTAAATGCATACACCTACACATATATAGAAACACTATAAATATTCTTCCATCCAGACTAAAAGTGATGCCTCTGACTCATTTACAAACCTTCACCTCTAGCGTAGACGACTCACGCAATCACACACACCACCCACACACACACAAGGAGAAAGGGAGAAATTACAAGCATGCAAACAAGAAAGTGTAGAAACTCCCTCACCGCAAATATCAAAGGGTTGGCATGTGGTCGACCTGTGCGTGCGTGTGTGTGTGTGGCTCTCTGATAATTACATGCTGAGTAAGTGCAAATGTGTGTTAATGCATAATTAGTGCAGTGGAAGTGAGCGAGAGAGTCAAAGGAACAGTTTAGCTTTTGGGGATTTTTTGAGAGCCAGATAAAAAGGCTAATCTCAATCTCATGAATCAGTTAACCAACCTCAACAAATTACTCACATTTTTTGGAAAATATGCATGCCCTTTCTCCCTTTTTCCAGGCTTTATGCTAACCAGCTGCAGGGTGTAGCTTCATATTTATCAGGCATTAGACAGACATAAGAATAGTACCACTTCTCTATTTCAAACTATTTATTCCTTGAATATATAGGCAGTAAAACCATAAACCTCGACAAAAAATACAACATAAGCAGCTTAATATTTCCCATAAACCTCATATGACGGCTTAAAACTTCATACTTTAAGTAAATTTTACTTTTTTACTTTGCTTTTAATTCAAAAAGGATCTGAATGTTTCTTCGGATGCTGCTTACATTTCAGTACAAAATTGTATGATGCAATTGCAGCAGTTTCACATCCAACAGAAAACTGTAGCATTAATGCAAAATTTTAGATATATTTCCACAAAAATCAACTAAAATATGTTTAGAGACTTTAGAATGTTAAAAGCATTTAAAGCACATTATAATGGATTTGATCTATCTTCATGGAACATTCTTTTGTTAAAAAATCACTATAATTATTTCAGTTTAACACCAATTGAGTAGCACATATTATCAAGCAAACTGTACCTGTGATGTATTTATGAGGTTATTTCATTTAAACTTATTTCTTAGTTATTATAATGTGCAAATACGTTGGGAAATGTAACACTCGAAAATTACAATTTGTGATTTTAAAGGCTGTATTAAAAGGTGAATTGTATTAGGTTCTCATCCACAGTCTGTGTTTTACCTGCAGTAGATGATGGTTTTCAGTTTATGAACCAGACATGAGGACCAGCATGGAAGCTAAGCAATAAACTCCTGTGGACAGAGTCAGCAACAAAACTTAATTTAGCCACCTAATAAAGCCCCAGCTTAAAAAAACAAAGCAAAGACAATATCAGTTTAAGTGCACGATAAGTTTAGAATCTTTTCACAGCTTCACCGTGCCATCGGACAGCGGGGAACTGATGCAGTTATATTGCTCTCTTCAGAGCCACGGGACTCAAAAACAATCATTTTACCTCACAAACAGCAAGTAGAACAGCATGTCCTGTTTTCTACAAGGTAAAATTACTGATTTTTATCAATGTAGTCTGGTGGCTTTGAAAAGAGCATTAAATGATAACAACTAAATTTGCCCCACAACACATGGTGTCATACAATGTACTAAAGTGGTAAAAAAAAATGGAGCCTACACTTAAACCGATGTTGATTTTTTTAAAAATATAGACTTTTTTTAGAAGTTTTGTTGCTTAATTCTGCAGTTCATTGCATAGCTTTCATCCTACTCCTCCTGTCTGGTTCCTCAAACTATAGACATACATTGACTGTTGATAAGTACCTCATACACCCCCACCTTAAAACAAATCAAACTATCCCTTTCAAGAAAGCTACATATTAAAGCTATTGCATGACACAAGTCAGTCCATCTTGTCAGCTGCTCTTTGCTGGAGGGGTTGTGTTGCTTTGACCTTTCTCTTTAACCCTCCTGTTGTCCTCATTTACGGCACCAAAACATATTGTTCCCTTGTCAGAAAAAAATCCAAAAATTCAGCAAAAAAAATCCCCAAATTTATAAAAAAAATTGCAAAATCTTCAGGGAAAAAAATTCCTTAAATGTTTCCCTTAAAAGTTTTGTTTTAAAAAAAAAATCTGAAATTTGGGAAGAAATAAAAATAAATAAATAATAAAGATTGGACAAATTTTCAAAAAAAATGAATAAAAATCTTCCAAAAATCCTAAAAATATCTAAAGTGACTAAATATATATCAGTAAAAATTCTAATATTTTCTTTAAGAACATTTGGGAAAAAATTAACCAAAATCCAGCAATTTTCGCTGGATTTCGGTTGATTTTTTTCTGAATGCTCTTAAAGAAACATTTTTTTAACATTTCTTTTTTTCTACCAAAAATGTTAAAACATTTCCCAAATATCTTTCAAATATGGAAATTTTCCCTGTGAAAATATTTTTTTTTTCTCCACATTTTCAAACATTAAAATGGGTCAATTTGACCCGCAGGACAACGCGAGGGTTAAAATACCAAAAGTGCTATTATGTTGGATTCAGGTCAGGCGATATATTTGGCCAGGTCCAGGTTGTGGTTTTCACTTTTTTCTTCGTTAGAAATTCTTGTGAGATTTTGTCAGTGTGCTTTGGATCGTGACCTGCTGGAATATTCCTCTTCTGCCAAGCTTCTTGTAACTGGGAGTCATGTTGTCAGCCAGTATTTTGGTGCCATCTATGAATGTCATCATACTGCTACCTCCGTGCTTCACTGTCAGGGCTACACCTTCTCTGTGGTAGTCCTCCAGATCCAAGTCAAACATGCTGGACCTCATCTGAACAAGATAAATTTGCCTTGATCTCATCTGACCAAAGAATGTGCTCCCAATATTTGTCAGGCTTCTTTTCAAGCATCTTAGCAACATTAGTCTTAAAGTTTTGTGCTAAAGGGCAGGCAATGGTGTTTTTCCTGGATGCCTTCCCTGGAGGCTGATGTGATGCAATGTCCTTCACACTGTCTGAGCTGTCACAGAAACCCTGATTTCCACTGGTCATTCCTCTGCCAAGTCTGTGCTACTTGCCCACCTGCTTTTCAGAGCCTGATTTTGCAAATAGCAAACTGTCCATGGTGTCATTTTAGGATGGCCATTATGGCTCTGAATGACGATTCTGTGGGTCATTCAATACCTCCTAATTACTGTGTCAACTGTGTTTTGACAGATTTTCCTGCTTCGTTTTCCAAATTTGTGAAGTTTTGCGGTCAAAATTTTCAGTTCCGCTGATAATTCTTTTCCATGTGGAGCCATGATGCAAAGAGGCACAGCCCATAGGTCCAAAATAATATAATTTATAACAGTGTTCATAAAATTAGGCTGGTTGAACGTCACAGTTGGACTTAGTTTTGTATCAGTGATCACAGGTTTTCTTACCTGTGTGTCAGCAATCACAGGTGTATTTTCTTTTGTTGCATTGACTTGGGATATATATTTTAACATAGCTTTTTTTGAAATATCTGTTTTTGATTGTTCATTGGATAAAACACTCTACTCGTCAACT
This sequence comes from Acanthochromis polyacanthus, assembly GCF_021347895.1. Taxonomy (NCBI): domain Eukaryota; kingdom Metazoa; phylum Chordata; class Actinopteri; family Pomacentridae; genus Acanthochromis; species Acanthochromis polyacanthus. The sequence continues at coordinate 53,323,920 of NC_067113.1, forward strand.
TACGTAATGCAATTATAGAGCGACGATACAGTTTGAAATCACTGGACATTTAGATGAATTTGCACTTACCTCTGTTGTACACTGTAGCTCCAGCATGGACTTCCTGTTAAACCCATCCTGGATTTCTCTTTCTGTACAACTTCAAAGAAGTACAGCATTGCTAGGGGTGTTTTTGATCTTTTGGCAGAACCAGTCTAACTGTTGCCCCCTGCTTCCGATGTTAACGGTCAGTTAGTAGTGGTTCTAGCACATATAAGATTGTCATCAATTGTCACTTCTAACTCTGGTAACAAGCTTCCCCAAAATGTTGAACTGTTTGCTTAATGAGGGAAAATTTATATGAATGTGAGTTTGCAAAGGCATGTCACCCACAAGATGTATGTTAGTGCTGTGCAGGCGTCACCGTGTGCACACGTCTGTCCCAATAGGTGTGTCAGAATGTGTGTCACAGGCGTGTGTCTGGGGGGTGTGTTGAAGGGAGGTCAAACCTCGGTCCGGGTAATTTGCCACAGATGAAACTCGACTCCATTCCAGGGGACCAGTGCAAGTAAACGTTTCAAAGCTGCAGGAAATCTATTAGCACCTGGTGGGACTCCCCGCACGCCCTATTCTGTCCTCCCTCTCCACCTCCCTCCACCCTTCCATCCCTCGCTCGGCCATCTCACCTCTCCCCACCCTAGTTAATAAAGCCACACAAGACCACCACACTCCTGCTGTGCCACTAAAGCCTGGGGATTAGTGACTGTGCGTGTGTGTGTGTGCGCGCACGCATGTGTCTGTCTGTGGCGTGTGGCAAGGTGTGCATTTACGACTGTAATATGTGGACCTCGGAGTGTGTGTGTGCACAAAGTCGATGTAATGTATCTGGACCTGTCCTTTTCTGCACACGTGGAGCCAGTTAGCAGTGAATGAGGTGCCAGACAAGCATGCAGCAGCTGCCGCGCTAGAAACAATAGCTCATGATCCAGACACAGTAGGCTGCAGTCACTGCTGAGCGCTGCCTCTAGCTCAGATCATATGTGCTGCTCAAGCTGCTGGGATGATGTCAGTGTCCAGGGTCATGTGAACTGTGGTCAGTTTGTTGCTTTTCTTGTGTTTAACAGACCAGTTTTTGGCTGTGGTCAAGCCCAAATGAGGACAAAATATGTTGCTCTTTCATGGCCTCTCCGCACAGTGTTTGCATAATAAATGGTTTTCGCATAAAGCATTCAGAACAGCATGTAGAATATTTGAGCAGGTTATCGGTAATGTGGCAGTGTCAACCAAACTTTCCTGAACATTCCACAAACTCCAGCCAAAGTTGTATTACTTGTATAAACTTTTTATCTTTTGGCCTAAAATGATTTTCTTCTCTGAGAGTAAAACATGAGCTTAATTTATGAAACTCTTTTCCTAACAATAAAACAAAATGTTTTACAAAAAGATGGCAAATGATGACATTAATATAATACTTTATTGCAATGAACTTTGATACAGAGAGATGAGTTTTTAGGAGTTTAATCAACAACTGTAGAGAAACTTTAAAATTAAATGTCTGTATTGCTTGAAAATGAACATTTACAGACATAATGTTTGTTAATCAATCAATCAAAGTTTATTTGTATAACCCTTTACAACAGCTCAAAGGGTGACCAAAGTGCTTCACAGTAAAAAACAGAATATAACAACACAGTAACTTAAAACAGGACAAACAATCACACTTGCACCTACGGGCAAATTTAGAATAATCAATTAACATCAGCTTATTTTTGGCAGATAATTCCAAGTTTGCAGTTAAGTTTGAAAATCCAACATAAACATGAATATTACATGCTTTTCATGTAAATTAAAGTAGTTTTCATATTTTGTCTAGTGAATGTTTACACTTGAAAAGCATCATATTTCTTGTCAGCAGCTGCCAGAGTGACATGTAAGATAAAAATAAATAGTGTGTTAATTCCACTACAGGATACACCTGATGTTTTCTGCAGTTGGGTGTAAAAATAGGTGCATAAATTGGTGTGGGCGTTGGCAATCTCCCATAATAAGTTAGAAAATGTCAGCATATAGGATATTGGCAAACATCTAAATAGTAAACAGTCAGCAGAAAGGTTTATGCTGATGTTGGACTGGCAGCCTAAAATGATGCTTCCATATGAACATTGTCTTACACTTATCAAGGGTCACGTTGGCAGCCAGCTCAGTAGGTCATTCCAGAAGTCCCTGTCTCCAGCAAAGTTTTCCAGCTTCTCCTGGTGGATTCCAGTGTGTTCCAAGGCCAGATGAGATATGTAATCTCTCCAGAGAGTTCTCAGTCTACTCAAAGGTCTCCTAAATTTTGGACGTACCTGGAATACTTCCGAAGGTAAGCGCTCAGGATGTGTCTTAATTAGATGCTCAAACCACTTTACCTTGCTCCATTTGAAGTACAGGAGCAGCGACTCTTCTATGAGCTCACGCTGGACATCTTGAGATCTTGTTCACAAATGACAGGAGAATGGAGCAGAAGGAGAGACGGGTCGGAGCAGCATCAACACTATTTTGAGTGTTCTACCAGACTGTCGTGATGAAGAGGGACCTCTCTGATTCACCAGACGCTTTGTATTCCAGCGCTCACCTATGGTCATGAGCTCCAGGTAATGACAGAGAGAGTGTGGTCATGGATATAAGCTGTCAAAATTAAAGGATGTCTGCTCCATGCTAATACGTAATCTATGCTTACATGACGACCATGAAAGACACATTTTCAACTCAGCTTTGTAACTTAAGGATTGATTAAAAAAAAAAAGGGCTACATTTATCACCTGCGTGACTTTAGTAGTGCTGAATGTTAATCAGTTGGAAGCCATTTATCTGACTTTAATCAATTGGCTTTAGGTCTCTTTTCTAAACAATGCTTTGTACTTTTAGGAACAAAGAATCTTTTGGGATTTAGGATACCTCCCAGAGGAAACATGATTACAATGAAATTTGCTGCCTTGAGGTATATTAGCTTGGCGCAAGGTTCAAGCATGATCATTTAGTTTCCTTTATTTCATCCATGGCGGGTCATCTGAGGAGATACGTCCCAATTGATGTTTCAACTTTGGCCTGACATTCAGTCTTTTGGTCCAGTTCGGTGCAATCTGGGACATTTCTCACATGCATCTTCTCTCTTCAGTGTGGTCATTTTGACCACCTGCATAAAGAAAGTCCTGACAGCAAACACTGTGCAGTCAAAGCTCATCACCCAGCACAACTTCAAAACCAGACAAACCCAAATAGCTCAAATCCTGAATTACAACATTGGTTTACTTAAGCTTCAAAGGTCTTTAACTATAATTAGGTCTACATCTTCCTCAACCTGCTGTGAAAAATCTGATTATTTAAGTCAACTGCGTCTGTAGAGCGTTTGGGCGGTCGCGAGCACGTTCACCAGCTATAGCTCGTGTTCAGGGTCCGACCTAATTGGATTTATGTGCGGGAATGTTTTCCAAAGCCACACTTGTGAAATACCTCCACATCTGCTGCCCATTAGCGGTGGACATAACACACAACAGAGAGAGGAAAGCCCCCAACGCCTTGATTCATTGGACTGCAGCTCTGCTTTTATTGCAGCGGAGGAAAAAGGTTCGCTGCTGCGTTTCAGCACAGCGAACGCCGCCTTATCTATCTCTGTCTTTCGCCTCCCCTCGTCTCAATTTCAATTGTTTTTCTTTGGTCATTTAATCCGTCCATCCACTTGTCGTCTCCCGGTCCAACCTCGTGCTCCCTTTATGTCAGTCTTTCTGCAGCGTGATCCTCAGGTGCAGCCATTTCTTCTTAGGAGGTTTCAACTCTTTCTTTCATCTGCTTCATTCAGTCTCAACCTTCAACTTTCCTTCGCTTGAATCACTTTCATTCTCCTCAAGTCAGTCCACCAAGTCTTTTTTCCATCTGCTGAGCCTCTCCGCTCCTCACGCTTCTGTGCCCAGTTCTCGGACAGTCATTTATCTATGTCAGTGGGACTTCCATTCTCAAACCTTTTTCCTTGTCACTCCCCAAGGCAAGTACGTCCTCCCGTTTCATCCCTCGGTGGGCATGAGGAGAAACTAGCAAGGGGGTCTGACAACCCCCTGACCCCTCATCTGTCATCTGCAAGGGGAAAAGCACCCTCCTAATTGGGGGGGAAAGCGTCGAGGGGTTGGGGGGCTGGTATGGAGGTTGTTATTCTAGTGTTGGGCGGGTCAGAGGTGAAAAGGGGGAGATCACACCGGTGATTAGCCTCCTTCATGTGCAGGAATGGAGGGAAGCAAGGACAAGGCGGGAGTGTTTGTTGGGCAGCTGGGGTGTAAAGTAATTAGAGGGAAATGGTTAAGGTCCTGCATTGAGAACGGTCAGTGCTGTTAATGATATCGCCCTGGGTCAAGGTGTGGACACCTGGAGGCTGATAAGGTGAGGGCAGGTTAAATCTGTCACGATCAGAAATAGAGAGATGGAGGTATATGTAGTGATGCAATGGAAGTAAGAACTGTCCAAAAATATTTCAACTTGAATACAAGATATTTGACACACTAAGAGGGAATGTATATCATCTAAATATGTGTCCACTGGAGGCCTCATTGCAGTTTAATGCATTTTTTTTATTTGAGAATTGTGATTCTGGCCCTTTGAACTACATTCCCCCAAATGCTCATGATGTCAGTAATTGGAGACTCGAAGCTGCCAGCTGGACAAGAACATCAGCTTTGTGTAAAAATGCTCAGAATCACACATGTTGGCATCGTGCTGTAAGGAGCAAGTGAGAAAATGAGCCAAATGAGGCTGCATTTTGTGAATGCTGACAGGTTTTGGCCTCGGGAGCAGACAATCTCAAAAACCTCCCTTCCTCCCCGAGTCCACCTGATGATGAACACAACCACCCATCTCTGCGGGTCTCCCTCCTCCGCCTCCTCACTTCCCCCTGTCCACACCTCTTTACGTGGCTCAGCAGGTCATGAAATAGATGTGTGTTTATGTAGGCATAAAGCGCAAGGGTAAAAAAGAAGACAAAACAGACAGCCATGTACTCACATTAATGGTCACAAGAAAACAGCCTCTGAAGCCACTAAGTGTGGGGTTTTTGCATGTATTTGATGCTGCAAGTATTCAGATTACTCAGATGGTGTAAGTTTCTGTTCTTGTCAAATGAGGAAAATATGCAGTTTATTTCCACCGGCTTCTGGTTAGTGTATGTAAACCACCTAAACAGCAAACTAATAAGTCAGCTGGAGCTAAAGGCAGCTTAACATCAGCTGTATTTCCATGTAATTGTCAAGCAAATTTGATGCAAACTTCTTTTTTTTTTTAATTAACAAAAGGAAATTTAAATCACACCTCATTTCATTAACTTCTTATGAGCAAATAAATTTCACTACTTCTTGTTGTCAAGAAGCGCTGTTATGTTACATTACCCATAGCTGTAATAAACCGGTTGGTTGTTCACTGCTACAAAATGTTGAAGAAGCCGAAACAAACACAACTTTGGCCATCTACAAGAGAAAAACAGAAAGAAGTCTTTAGGAACCGTTTTCAGGATTGTTGTAATTATTCTCTTATGTACGCTGGTATCGGCCGTGTTTCATGCTGTCTGGAGGCAAAGACAATGAAAGAAACAGTGAATCAGTTATGGGAGTTAAATGTTTGCTTCAGAAGAGCTTCTTCAGAAAGGTGTTTCCATTTCCTATGAAGTGCTTTAACTCTTCAAAAAGTCACAAAACAACTCAAGCTTAATCTTCTAATTTGTGATGTTTTGTTCAAATTTTGCTGTTTCCATTAACTTTTTAATTAAAAATGCATCATGGAAACACTGCTAACGACATACAACCTGCTTATCAATGTTTGGATTCCAACCCTGATGAGAAATAAACATTTTATGTAAGGTGAACTCTGTAATTCTGACAGCATGATATGTTTCAGGACCACACTTACAGGACCCTTGTTTTTTGTGACAACACTGCATATCAGGTTGGATGATTGCTAATGTGTGCAACTTCTGGTTTGAAGGTTGATTTTAAATCATGATATAAGTTTATGCCATCCAAAATACCACATTGTGTCCAATTACTTTCAGTTTTTAAAGTTTATTCCACCAAAATAGGCCTTTCTTCAAACAGCTTATGGTATTGAAAGATTATTTTCATGCTTAAAGACTCTCATAGTTTGTTTTTCACACTTTGGCAAGCGCACAACAACTTTTCTTTTCAGCTGAAGACATCAGAACAGCTTTTAATGGTAAACAAACCAACCTTGATTCACATTCAGTACTCATGCTGTGATTGTCGGCCATCTTGGTTGAAAAGCCAATTATTGCTTCCTTAATAGAATAGAATAGCTTTATTGATGTCATACATGATTACATGACGAAAATATAAATGCTGCTTCCTTTGTTTTACAATTGTTGCTGCTGTCCTGAAAAATAGGAGTCATAGAAATAGTTTCCTACAAATGAGGCAATAAAATGCAGCCTTCTCTAATACAGACTCATGCTACTCAATTTTGGAAAAAGGTCTATAGGTGGCTTGCAAACACGTGACTTTAGCGGTGGCATTAACTTCCGGTTAATGAAGTGGTGGTCAGGCCAACCAAAATGACTGCCGCAGAGCAAGGAAAATACAACTTTTTTTCGGAGTATTTTCGTGCTTTAGATTCTAATTCTCAAACGTGATACATCAAAAAACTCAAATTTTGTAATGGCATAGATCCGTATGCGTTATCCACTAAGGATTTGACCTACGAGTTGGAAAAATATCCGCCAGTTCAGTTCCCTGATATCTCAAACTATCTGGTGCTACAAACAAGCTTTTGTACTGCTAAACAATGAAGGCTTGGAAAAGCATGGATTCATACAATTTCTTTGTCTGTGGATGGGTTAAAGAAGTCGGAGTTAAGATCCTGAAAGACAAATCCTGCATCATAAAAAGTCGTGTAAGTAACGAGTTATGTAAACTTGTACTTGCTAGGTGTGTTAGCTCGGTGGATACTAAAACGTGTTCTGCTGTTCTTTTCAGGTGAAACATTTGCAATGTTTATCAAAAACACCAACTCATACCTGGTTGTTGTTAAAAGAAGATGGAGAAATAATAACCGCGCACTGCGACTGCATGGCAGGGTAATAATTCTTCAATGTGACAGCTTTGTGACAGTAAACAAGCTAAAAACAGCGAACGTTAGCTTGTTAAGTGGGTAGTTAGTGTTACCAATCTTTAAAGAATGGGTCTTAAAACCAACACAGAAAGGCTCTAAGCATGTATATCATAATAATTCACTAACCTTTAACGAAGTGATCGCCACAGACTCTGGCATTCTTTGACTCCGCTCCCTTCGAACTTAAGGAAATGTTAGCGAGCCATTTTTCTCTGCGTCTTTTCGTAAAATCCTTAGTGCGAGGCCCTTTTTTAATCTCTTCACGAGGAAACTCTGAAGTATCCTTTATCAATTTCGCGATTTGATCGATTAGAAAACCTAAAACAATACATGCAAAAGGCATTTTTGACCAATGAGTGAACGTTAGCCACGCTCGCTGCAGTCAACAATTAGCTCCGCTGACCACCACTTCATGATAATGCATAGGTAATGAGGTGGATGTGACGTCATTTGCAAGCACCTATTGATTATTTTTGGCAGTTGGCATGTGCCAGGATTTGCTCTTGCACCTGCTGTCCCCTTTTCCCCATCTATACCCCTCTCCCCGTCCTGTGAATGAGCACAAACATGAACTAGATGCAGTAACAGTGTTATGTGGATCTTTCACAGCATACTTTGTTCCCCATTGACAAGCCTGGGGCGGTGCATGAACACTTCTTTTTTTCCCTGTTCATATACAGAACTGAGACCCTGAGGAGATATTGACTGAATTTGACAGAAAAATGTATTCGACTAGAATCACATACTCCACCTTTAAATGCCCTGGATACTCAAATGGAATATGTCAAGAAACGTTAGAAGGAACCTGCTCCTTGTTAGCTAACAAAAAGACTTCCTTTTGAAACTGTATGCAGGTTTCCAAGTGTCTTTTTGGATTGTGCAAAAGCAGAAATGTCAAAATCAAACACCGGTGATGAATTCATACGTAAATGGGGGGCGAAGTTATATCTAATGATTAATCACATCAGTTTCTTTTCTTTCATGGGAGCCCAACTTTACTATTAACTTAATTCTCAGTCTTTGTAGGTCCGGTCCTCCCTCAGTTCTGAAGAAACACTGAGATTATTCATCGAACACAAACAAGAATATGGACATTAGCGTTATCTCTCTGGATCCCTATGATGACATTAGGCTGCTGGAATTTGCTAAGGCTGATTCACAAATTAGCTGGAAAAGAAAACGCTTGTGGTTTTGCTTTCCATGAACTGAACCTTATTGTTACTGGCGGCTGTCAAATGTGTGTCAGTTACACTGATATCATCTTAAGATAGCATTTAGGTAAGTAGCTCATCATTGCTATCCATCATAACGCTACCAAACTTCCCATGCTCTAATTAACAGCACTGCAGAATGACTGACAGCTTGGAATCCTCAGGAACAGGCCTGGAGTGAACAAAATAAATCGTGGAAGGTAATACTCCCTTCGCTTTGGTGTGTTATGAAAGAGCACTCCCACTTCCAACATCTTCTCCCTTGATGCATAATCATCTGTCAGACCTAACTTATTTACCTAAGGCTTGTGAAGCACATGGGACAGGGCGAGCTGTAATTCAAAAGGTACCAATCTACAGAAATTTGCTCCAAGACAGATTTTTCTAAACGTCTGGATTTCCTCTTTCGGCTGACACTGATTGACGTTGCGAGTGTGATGTGTGTGTGTGTGTGTGTGGTGACCAGTGCCAGCAACACACACACACACCTCTACACCTGCTGGTCTGCACACACACATGCAGACCAAAGGGAGGAAAAGCGACCAAAGAAAAGCGAAATGACCTGCACGCGTCTTAATGAGGGAAGGCCGGGCGTCTGGCGTTTACCTCAAACCAATTCTTCCTCCTGCTGCTCTCTCTGGAGGGCTTTAAGCCCGCCGCCCGTTAACGGCTGAAGTGTGGATTTCCTGTCAAATAAGGGTTAGAGCCCAACAAAAGTCCTGTACTCTAGTACCTAAATAGGATCACTTCCAGCTGCCTCCATCTAAACACACACACACTGCATGTCTTACAGTGTCCCTATAGGGATTTATACTGAGCCTGTGGTGCTCAGCGTTGTCTTTATTGTGACCTTATTGTACCTTTATGATGCTTTAAACTCCTATAATCAACCTAACATTCCTATAATAAAGATACAGGACATTATAAAGTTGTATGCACAGTGTTCTCTGTGCTCTGTAGTTCTTAGGGCTTTACGAGATGTGCCATTGGACTATGCCATGACTCTGTTTTTACCCCTCATATCTCCGTCTCCTGTGGGGTTGTTGGAACAGCAGGACAAACATTCCCTCAGTCCCCGACAGATATTTTTCATCTTTGTCACGACTTGACTTTCATGAGAACAGCTGACCCTCTTTGAGAAAAGATGCTGTCTCATGATGTGGCACGGCACTGCATCACTAAATCGGGTTTGTGCAATTTCAGTCTCATGTGTGTCAATTTATTGAGCACATTAATCACAGACGGAGGCAGCGTACAAGTTATGACACTGACTGGGAAACAGCCTATATTCCTGTCATTGGCAGACGTGATTGATCGAGTGGAGCCCTATCAAAACCCAACGTCTCTTTGAATCAGTGGGTCCAGTTGGCCAGAGTTCAGTGTCAACAGTCTTTGCAGTTTCGATGTCTTTCTGAGGGACGCTTCAGCGAGCTATTTTCTGCTGGTTGTGTACCGTACAGGCTCCGTGTCTGTGCACTTTGTCTGGTGCTGCATTTGGGATTTTGCAACTGGCCAATCCTCAGAGGATGCAATCAATACTTGCGCCAAGTGCTCTGGCACACCTGCAAAGAATCCCATCTGCCTTTAGAGCTGAGCCAAAGAGAGGCGAGTGAGAAGAGACAGAAAGAGGATCTTGTCAGAAAGATCCTGCCTGATGACCGCCAGCCCAACACAGGTCTGTAAATTATTTTTATGGCCCTCTAGCACACGATAATGGAATAAATTGCTGAAAACGTACACTGTAAATACAATCTATAATTTCACAAAATCTGTCTTTTTTATTTTACGGAGTTAGATTGTGAGTTTACATATCTACTGTAATAAAAAAAATTAAAATTTAACTGTGAATAACGATAACATTTCAATTTTTTAAAGAAAACTGACGTGTTTTAGATATAGACTGTTAAAATATATCCTCAAATGCATCACAGTTCCACAAATATTTCCTATTTATTTAATAAATGAAGCAATTCTAACACTATAAACATATTTGCAAAATTAAATAGAACGTTACATGATTGGTTCTGTGGTTTTACATATGTTTGTTAAATGAGAGGTAACTTATCATTACAGTTTTCACTAAAAAAAAATGTTAAAATAATGTGTCTTTATCAGTGTATATTCTCTATAAACACTGGTAATCTGTCAAAATACTATTTTTTTTATCATTTTATATTTATTATTTATATATCCATCTATGTTTATTACATGATGGTCTCCCAATGAGGTGGTCCAGTGACTCACTAAGACAAGTTGTTGTTGCATGTTGCCCACATCACTTTGACTGTATGGCTCTCAGAGTCTTCAAAACCAACGTATATAAAAGACCGAACCCTGGACTGAAAGTGAACATAGTAATACATTATCTATGAAATGCATTGCATGACCAGTTTTGGTGAGAAAAAAAAATCTCCTGAGAGATATTACATTACTGGTAAAAGTGTTAGAACAATATCATTCAGGGGTTTTTATTATCTTTATTATTGGTCAAGTTACTGCATGTTGATTTTAATTTTTAGAAATGTTAAGTGCACTTTTTTTTTATATCTTCAGTTAATTATTGCATTGTTAGATAGAATAAAACACCGCCACCACTACTTCATTCTTATACTGTACAACCAGTGGAAAACAAACAAACAAACAAAAACTAAATAAAAGGAGCTGGAGTAGTGCGACATAGTAGGAAATCACCATCCCATTAAATATAACAATTTTACACACTCAAAGTATATTTTCAAGCAAACCTTAATTTTACATGAGATCATGTGTTGCTGTTTTGTTTGTTTGTTTTTTGATTGCTGTGTTTTGTTCTGTTTTTTTTTTTTTTTTTGCCTTTTTGATACATAGATAGAAAAAAAATCTATAAAATAAAGAGATACAATTCTGTAAAAGTGGTGGTTATAAGTATGTATTTTTTTTACAGTGTATCACCCTGTCTGACTTAATAAACCTCCTGTCAAAGGTTGAATGCCTTCTAACAAGGAATATTTCATGTTTTACCTTACTGATAATTATTGGATCATTTGCTGATGTTTCAAAAACAGATTTTCAAGGCTGCAAAAATCCTGTATGGCTGAAAGGATTTGTGCTACAGTGTCTTTAGAAGTCAGGTTAATCAGTCATTGTCTCAGCTTGCTGAAACAATGACTGAGACTTTGAATACTGTAATTTCTTGAATTTTGTGTTTGACACATTCCAACATTACCCAACTACAGCTGGATCGGACTGCAGCTGCCAGGCTTGTAACTGGTACAAAGAAAAGACAGAACATCACCCCAGTTTGTGCTCCTTTGCATTACCCGAGGAAATACAGAATTTAAAATTTTACTCTCTGTTTATTTAGGCACTTTTTAGCCTATTTAAGATAGTAAATTACATATCTACCTCATACAACTGGTTGGGTTTATCTGTAATATTTAATTTACTCCGGTAAAGTTACATCACCAAAACACTGTGGGTCTTAACCGTAATATTTACTTGTTTTTGAATTTGCAACGCCTATCTTTTTTCTCTACTCGAATGCAATCTGGGTCAACAGCTGCTCTTTAAAAAATATGTTATTCAAATGACAGTGAATTTACTTTCCAAAAAGCGGCAGTTTCAACAGAAAAGTCAGAGGAAAAAGTGGGTAACTGATGTGTGTTTAGCAACAATTCAAGTTTTTGCTTACAAATGTTATTAAGTTGTTTGTAAGTGGATCAACTGGCAGCTCTTCACTAGTGGCTCAGAAGTCACTTAGCATGGTGTAGTCAAGTGGTTTATCTGATCAACTGAAGAGCTGGGAAAAAAAACAAGACAAGTGGACAAACTAAAGCCAGAGAAAACTTATGTAATCTGGCAACTTTTCCCCCTTCAAATTAATGGTTTCCAGCTGCTGCATAAAGTTTTACTAAATTATTAATTCAATGTTTAATGATTACCATTTAGACTTACAGATCCTTTATAATGTGGTGCCATTTTAAAAGTGACTAATAAAATACATATCTAACAAATATTTTCAAAATAAAAGAACAGAAATATGTCTTGTTTGAATTGTGTGACAGTCGGAAGTGACGTAAGAACATCATTAGACTGTTTCATCAGAAAATAAACCCCATGACTCACATCTGCTTTTATTTTGAAAACGGCGGCTGGAAGGCTTACTTAAACGCTCTGCAGAGCTTGACAGCAGTGAGGAGAGACGCTGACAGAGAGGAGCACAAACTTCAGTAAAAAGGGGGTTGAACCGAGGACGTGTGGGTTCTTGGAAAAGTGGCATCTGTGTGAGGAAGTCTTCTGCTGATCATCAGGCGCTCTGGACTTCACACCGAGTCTGTCTGCCTCTCAATCCGGATTCTAACCTGCTCCAAACTTCTGACCATGAGGACAAACGTATGGATTTACCAAGCTGTGCTGTGCCTTGTGGTCACTATCATGGACACAGGTAAGATTAAAGAGCTCCAGTGGATGTTGAATATGTGCATGAGCTGCAATTTCTATAGAAATGATATCTGGTTGGTTTCCTTCTCTGGCTTTTGCGCAAAAAAGAGACAAATATACATGAGAAAGTATTGGAAATTACAGTAAATAATAAATAAAAAAGCACCGAAAATGCAACAAGTTAGAAAAGTAGACAAACGCTAACCCGCGTTTATCATTTTCTATTACAGGATTTTGACATTTTCTCATAGCTTTAGATAAAGCAGTTTTTAAAACAAATGTATACACAGCTGTATGTAAATAATCAATTTTAATTACAGATTCTGACCTTGTGTGACATTGAATGAACTTGATCATAGGCATGATCTTCCACTTTTGAGCTTTATGATAAGTCCACACTCACGGCTACTTTTCTGTCTGGTAACTTTTAATGACTCCAGTGCGCAATAAAACCCTGAATGAAATAATTGAGCAGGTCGTCAAACTCAATTTAATGCCCCACGAGGTTCCATTATTTCACTTTACTAGCTGTTCTAATAGCAAATAGATCAAGGGATCAGTTGGGTGTCATTAATATTCCAATAATTAATCATATTTGACGATCTACAAGTTTCCGTGTCCACATTAATGTCGCTATTCCATCTGCGTAAAACCGTGCCAAAGCGCTTTTCCCCCCGAAACGACATCTGCTGATGTTACTGCTTTGTCATTAAACCTTTTTATATAGGTCATGGCCATGTCAGTAATAGACACTTCTCAATCTGCTGGGCTGACGCCAGCTCCACAGAGGATGCCTTCCATGTTGTGATTTGGCAGCGCAGCACGGGGCGCACGCACGACCACCAGTCTTTTAAACGCATCCGAACGAGCTCCGTGCCGCCGCCGCCGCCGCCGCCGCCTCCTCCCCCCTGCCTCCTCCTTCAAGAAACGCACATTATCTGGTGGCTTTCAGAGGCTCACATCCTGCCCCGCTGACATGTCACTGAGTAAAGCACTGAATCCACAGTTACCACCTCCAGAGGGTGCCGACCCTGACCTTTGACCGAGGAGAGTTGGGGAGAGTAAAAAAAAGAAAGGAAAAAAAAACCCCGCGCCCCGAACTGTGGTATTCCTGCGTTTTGTCCCGGTAGAGAGATAGAAAAGGTGTGTGTGTGACTGAGAGAAAGAGAGAGCGAGAGAGGAGGGGGAATTTAGTTGGAGGGGTGAGTATGGGAGGGTAACATCTGGCTTCTGAGCCCACTACCACATTTTGCGCTCTCTGAAGCAGATGTAATGTCTGCTTAATTCCCAGACAGAGGCACACCTTTAACCTGTTGTCCCTGCACCATAGTTTTTCCTCCACACTGCCTGCAAATCTGTGTTTTTATGATAATTACTGCTACATGTTGACATATTGTTATCCAGGAAGGCACAACTAAAATACTTATCCAGCTGACACTTTAGTTCTTCGCTCAAAGGCACCTAAGTGGAAGTCTCTGAGCGAGGTCAAGGTGTCACTCCTTCACCTTTTCCTATCTGCATTTTTCAACCCAAACTAGACACTCGGTCTTGTTCCTCTAAGCCATAGCTGCCTCTTCTCATTAAATCTCACCTCGCTCACTCACTGAGCACCTTTTATTGTAATCTTCAACTTCAGCAAAATTTGGAGATAGCAGGAGTCTGAGTGCAAGGAGAGGAAGAGACTAAGTGAAATCTAATTGAGCAGCCTGGCCAGACATCAGGGCTGGAACAACACAGTGATGAGTGCCAGATGTGGTCCAGTGGAGCCCAAACATTAATAACACGTCCTCCCCAAAAACCATTTTCGACCACGAGGAGCCTCTAAACGCTCCACAGTTTACAATATCCTAAGTACACACACAACGTCTTGTGTCGGCCCTTGGCACAGGAGCATGTAGCTGTAACTCGGTAGCATGAGATTTTCCTCCGTGATTTATATCGCACTTGCCCCTAATTATGAACTTAAAACTATTGCAACTACACACTTACTGCCTCCAAAGACATCGCTGTCGCCTACGAAAACTGAATCTACAGTAGAGCCGTACTCAGGTGAAGGATTGGCTCTTAACTTTTTCCAGTGGGTAAAAATGAATGATTTGTATCACAGAGGATTTAGGCTTAAAATATGGGTTTGTCCTGCTTTTGAACCCAGTTGGATCACATATACACTATGCCACATCTTTGCAGTGATAGAATTTTCTTTTGATGTACTTCTTCCAAAGAAATGGCTCTCAAAAAAGGTCCATAAATAAAGCAAGAATGAATTATAATGCACCTTTGACAGGTTTCCATTTTTCCACACATACTGTATATGTTTTCTAGTATGTGTTGGGTGCCAACAGCTGAGAGATAAAATGTTGAACATAAAACGTTATTGTGTAGTAGAAATTATGAGTGATGTTACAGTTCTCCTGGGAAATAGGAATTCTGAATTCTTCATATTTTTATTTTTCCCCTCCAAAAAAGTTGTCCTTGTTGCTTGTAATGGAAAGAAATAAACTAAATGTTGCAGTTGTGAAACAGCAGGACCTCTCATAAGATTCTACAGAGTCACGGATGCAGGATTTTGAAATAGGTTTCTGAAGGAATCCACAGATACCTATTAAATTTATCTACAATAACATGAAACCATAGTAACACAAATACCACAAAGTAGTAAAAATTGATGGAAAAATCTGATTTTGGGCTCTTTCTGAAAGCAATAAAATATGAGCTATGTTTTCACGAGCATCAAATCTCCAGCTGAGGCACTGCAGTCTGTTGACGGACCTCATTGTGCTCTCTTGGCTTTTTTCACAGTTCAACACCCAAACTGAATTTCTTTCAGGCACCTTGGTTTGAAGCAGGACTGCTGGGGGGCATTTGGAGCCAGGCTTTGATCCTGGACACACTTCATACTTGCTTTTCCGACACATAAACTAGCTCCTTCCTCAGCTGAAGCAGTTTCTTTTTCTGTCCAGAACTGCCTCACAGCTGAGTTTGGAGAGGTTCAGACGTGCACAAAATGCTTCAGCGTGTTTCAGCAGGGTGGATGCTGACATGCCAACAAACACTGGGCTTGAAGCAAACCGTAGTTGAAGGATGCTTATATTAAATGCTGGCCACCCAGTTCAATGTACGACAGTGAAGTTGTTTAATGTTTCACCAACTCATCCATACACAAACCTAACTGTTCCAATGAAACTACCAGGGGAAAATTCCAGGAAAGAATCTCACCAATTTGTGACATGTTGCACCATGTTTTCCACTGTTTCAGTCATGTTTAATTCTTTGTTAATGGAGATGCAACATTTCTGTTTAGATTCTCAGTCATCCAAGTCATAGTAATCAAAAAGCTTTAGTCGAATTCAACTGGGATTCCTGTTTTTGTTCTTGAAGACATCAAAGAGGTTTCTTCCATTCAAAATTGAAGAAATTTCTTGGATGAGAGGTAAAGCGTTTTTAGAACCAAAAAAATAAGTCCAGTTTTCTTCTGCTGAAGCTCTTGGCAAGATGGAACATGAAACCAAGGACCTCAGCCCAAACCAAACCAAACCAGGGATGTCTTTATGCTCCAATGACAAGCAACACCGATGCAGTGTTCATATGACTGGCTGCACATAAAGATGGACAGACTTTTCGTGATATTACCCATGGATTTTCTGAAGAAAATAAGGACTGAGAACGCCCAACTGATATAAAAAAAATAGCAAAGAGATGAAGCATGAGTGGGGATGACATGTGCCTGTAGCCAACTGTCACTCAAAGCAGTCACTTCCTTAAATATACAGAACTTTAAGCCTAAATACAATTTAAATGAATGAGTTCTCCAAATATTCAACATCTGTCCAGTTGTTATGAATGGAAAGCTTAGCTATTGAGACCCAAACAACTTTTTTTGTTCTGGGCTGTAAACATGTTTATTTCTGCTGCAAAGTTGGACATTTTAACATGGGGCTCTACGGGGATTGACTCACTTTTGGAGACAGCCTCAAGTGGCCGTTGAAGGAACAACAGTTTTTGGAACTTCACACATTTTTCAGCCTTGAAAGCTCCCACGTGAGTCACAACATATGGAATGACCAGTAAAGAAGAAGCAAATGTTTAAAAAAAAAATGTTTCAAGCATTCACCTCACTAAACAACCTCTGACAGTCAATCATGTAAGTAAATAACAATTTTGTAGTTTGACTACATTGCACAATATTCACTAGATTTGGGTTTAATTAACATAGTTATGGACATGAGTGTGCTGATGTGTTGCTTGTTATTTTGTTGCCACTTCCATGCTATTAATACTCTCTGAAATCCAAGCAGTGTTTGGTTGTTTGTATGCTTGCTCCTGCCACATTTTATCTCACTGTGTGCTCATTTTTTTTTACCACAATATAAAGTTCTGCACCACTATGGAAGCATATCAACCATAGCTAGATGTCAAGAGAACTTAAAAATGTCTTTTGTGAAATATGATACAGATATAATGACATAAATCGTAAAAAACATAAAACTGAATGTAATCAACATCCACCGGTACAATATTTTCCCAAGCACCCAGAGGTAACACCAGCACTGGTAAAAGAATGGTCCTTCTATATACATTCTATGGGTATTTTACTGTTAACCTTTAAATTTCTTGAACTACTTGTCTCCTCTCTGCCCTGTGTGCACACTGAGTGCAGTTCAGCTGACACTTTTGTCATGTGACTGTTAGTTGCAGCTAAGTCACTAATGACTTCTCTTATTTAATTTATCGAAGGGAAGTCATACATGATTATATCAACAACCACCGGAAAGTTGGAAATCCAACAATTCTGCTATTTTTACAGCCTCTGGTACTGATAAATTATGTAATTTTGGCAGTTTAAAAAAATATATATGTCTGTCAAACCTGCCCACCAGCAAGTTTTGGGGTTCAGAGGGATAAACTAAGCTGGATACCAAGCAAAGTTTTCAAGTCATACTTTCAACTTTATTGGTGGCATGAGTGGTATTTACAAATCACAAGCATGTGCGACAACCCCAGATCTTCATATTTGAGTTGTCTTGTCTTCTCCTTAAATTTATTTAGAAGTTGATCACCTGCTAGCTGACATTTACACTGACTACTACTGTCCTGTAAAAGCTGATAATTTATGTCTTCTTAAGCTCTATTGCTCAAAATAAACATACAATAAACATCTGCCCTTACTTTGAGATATTTTTGCTGTTTATCGTTTGTTCATATCCCAACTACTTCCCCTGTGTTTCCCGTGGTAAAAATACAACAACTCCCTAAGATACGGACCAAACATAATCAGTCTGAACTCCTTGAAACATAGCAATGAATCTAATGGATGCATGCTGTCTCCTCGTGTTCTTGCAGGTTTCTGTAGAAAGGTCCCATCAGCTATTACAGAAGTATGAAAAGACTGAGAAATCATATGCTGGTTTGCACAGATGTCCTCACCCACGTTGGTACGGAAAACAGCCCGCTCGGCAGGAACAACTGCGCCCGAAAATGCAAAAAAGTCAAGAAAAAACTTGAACTGCAGGTGAGCCACATTTCCTTTCTCTGTTTCCCTGAAGTCCAGTGCAGGGTTTCTTCGTGTCTGCCCCACCCCACCCCTCGCTGTGCCTCTCCTTCTGTGTCTCTCATTGTATTTACATATTTTTGCTGTTTATCATTTGTTCATCTCCCAACTACTTCCCGTGTGTTTCGACAGGGCTTTCACTTCAAAGGCACAACAGGAAATGCACCTTGCTTTCTTTTTGACCGTTTCACCCACGGTGTGCAGAAGCAGGCCAACATCACTTCACTTTGTATGAAAAAAAAGGTACGGTCCCCAGTTTTATCCACTTCACTCTTCTTTTATTTCTCATGAGAACATTCAGATGCAGGAGGGATTTGCCCCAGGCAAACTGTTTGTTGTGTTTGTGCCTCTTGCCTTCGGCTCCTCACATTTTAAGGTCCGTGGTTCTCTGTTGACACAATAAATGCCAACCAAGCCTCCTCACCCTCGCCTGCTGTTTAATCACTTCTGTGGAGAGCGTCGCACCCATAAACATGTAGCGGGCTTAAGAGGAGTGTAAACAAAAAAAACATTAATTGTTTACAGTCGAGAGGCGCAAAACCATCCTCAAGCGCTGGCTGTGGAATCCAGCACTTTAGAATTTCCTGCTAAATTTACAAAAGCTCCCCTCGGTGACATTTAATGAACTTTAGGGAGTCGTCTGTTTTGGGAACAACACACAAGCTGGGACGTGCTACGCTCTGGCTGAAAAAAGTCTCTCTGACCATACATGGGAAAATGTATTCCAGGTGGTCAAGGCAGATCCACTTTTAATTGCCTGAATGCTGTGTGTGAATTGGCACACTGAGAATACACATGGACAGCAAAATGAGAGCATGAATGGATGTTTTCAAGTGTTTTTATGCCTTTCTTAGACTATATAAGGGAGTGCATCATCGGCACCAAGGACAACTACAGAGGGAGGCGATCTTGGACGAAGTCAAACATCACTTGCCAGCGTGGTCAGATAATAACATCAATGAGCACAGTAAAAGTCCTTTTTTTTAAATACATAGGCCAGCAAAAGGTACATTTTTATATCAGAATAGGGGATATTTATCATACAGTCACTCAACACCTTGAGGGCGTCTCAGCAGACACCAGTTGTTGTTTATCGTGAGCAGAATGTGTTCATCAGTCCCTCTCATTCCCAGATCTTGCCATCTTCAAAGCTTGCTTCTCTAATCTTTAGGCTTCCACCACTTCCTGGATGCACCTTCTCGATTTCTGTGTCTGATACTGAGCAGGCCCCAGTGGCTGATTTATTGGCGTTCAGTCATCCTGTTGCACCTCAGGGGTTAAGGAAGGTGGAGGCTCAGAGACAGCTGAGCGTTTATCCAGAGTTAAGTCAGATTTCTTTCAACACATGCAGGGATGTCCTCCCAATGAGTTTTTTCATGCGGCTCTGTAGGCCATCAGGTGTATCCCAAAGATGTTTTCACTCAGTTAACAGCAAGGCAAGGCAAGATCAGTGACTTGCAAAGATGGAATCTGTGCCAGCATCTCATAGCGGCGCTCATTAGTTACAAGATATTTTAACTGCGGCAGGGGAGGGGGAGACAGAGTAATAAGAGTTTGAAGAAGGTGCAGGGTGAATAATAGGGAGGGAGGTAGAATGAAAGAAGAAGCGCAAGGATTTATAGACTGAAGTCATGTTCTGTCTGATGTCCAGCTGAGCTCACACAGGCACAAGCATGCAGAGAGCAAACACAGGTTCCCCCTGCAATTAAAACAGATTGCAGTGTTCCCCACAGACTGCCCAAATCCTCTCATCACTTTCCCGAGAAGCAGTTGTTCACATTAGGAGTCCTTTGTCATTGTTTATTTGACACGTGGTCCCGATAGAAGGGGACTTCTACCGTCCTGAGTTTTGTCAAGCAACTTTTACTTTCAAAGGGTCAGAGAGAGGCTTTAACTTAAGGGAGATTTAGTGCCACCATGGGGTTACCCAACATGGGACTGCCCCGCTGTGTGAGAAATTACCACCAATAATGAACCAGCACCATTTGACTTTCAGGTGACTATTATTTTCATGCTTCACCGATCCACCATGGGGCAAGGGTGATTTCTCAGGAGTTCCCTTCCAGGAATGGGACTTCCACCTGTTGGTCCTATATTTAGGGCTTGAACCAGGGCTCTGAAAGAAGTGTGTATTGATGCCTGGCCAAGCGTGGAGAATGGAATGGAACATTTCACCTCATATTAATAATAATAGATAACACTGCCATCATTTTTCTACTCCTTTAGGGACATTCTTTTATTTTTCTACACTGGGCAGGCATGGAATACTTTCAGCTACAGAAACACACCCCTGCAGCTTTATTCATTTTTATTTAAGGGAAAATTTTGACATTTACAGAATAATGCTCCGTCTCTTTCTTACTGGAGTTAAGTGACAAGATTGATATCACTCTCATAGCTGGAGACCGTGCAGATAGCTTAGATTAGCAGAAAGGCTGGACACAGGAGGATACAGCTGTGAATCCAATCTGTTAATTTGTGAGTTTGAGATATGCAGGTAGGCAGACTTTGTTCCATTTTTGCAGAGCCAGACTGAGCCAAGTCAAACAAAACTAACCATCTCCTGACTGTAGCTTCTTAGTTAAAGCTGGGGTAGGCAGTACTATTTTGGCATCATTGTGCAAAAAATCCATACTAAAATTTCAATGTATTGTAATTTAATATGCTTCTGGCTTCTAAGAGGAAACTAGACTTCAGCACCTCCTTCTACTAGTTTTCAGTATTTAGAAATCTAATCCATGACAGGAGATGTCAACTGAGCACAGGATTTTTCCCGATCAGATGAGGCAGCTTAAATAACAGCTAAGTCCACAGTAAGATCAAGATTCAGGGGTGCAATGGGTGAGATGGAAGACTTTTAGGTGGGAGTATGGGGTTTGAATCCTGAGTGACGCTACATATATATGTTGTATAGCTGGAGTACATTTAAGCATCTTGAGCACATTTTCCTGATTTCTCTTGACTGCAGTTTTAATAGACAAAGATAAGAGAACCTTCAAGATTCTTCTCAAACTTTTGGAAACGAAGTAAATTAGTAAATTTCCCATAGTTTCTGCTAAGTCCTTTTAATCACAGAACACTGTCAAACCGTACTTCCAAAGATCATTATTAATGTATCTGCTTGTATCTGCTTGTCTTTTCCCTGAGTACTTTCTTCCATTGGATGCTGTAGCATTAAAGCGTGACATTTGTTCCACCAGGTGTGTATGACTAGTGATTTTGCCGCAGTTACTTCAAGCCTAGATTTCATCTTTAGTGGTGTCCAAAATCTAGCCAATATATTAAGTCGACCCAGAGAGCAAACGCCTGTGAGCATAGTGTCTGCCTGCGCTCCAGTGGGAACAGACTTGGCAAGGAGATGAATAACTGGCCAACATCTGTTAGCACAACATCATTATGGCTAACTTGCTCCCATGCTGCAGCCTTTTACGGAGTCTCACCAGATGCAACCTTCTATTTTTTTTTTGCAAAGCAAGGAATCTTGTAATTCCATTTATGAATTAAGGATAGTGTGTTATGATAGAAATACAGTATATTGAAGTTGTGAGTTACACACAACAGATGTGAGTTTTGGCCCTTGGCATAATGCTGCTTTGGAGAGGAACAAGTGTTTTCTTTTAGTTACATGCATAAGTGAAATGTTGCTCTTAGACTTAACCTTGTTGTATTTTGACACATGTAGGTATGGCTGTATGGTTGGAAGGTCTTTCTCACTTAAATGCCTGAGATTTCTTCCACCTTTGAGCTGAGTGATGTTGTGCATTATTGTAGAAACCTTGCGTAAGCCCCTTGGGCCACAGAGGGGAGAGCGCTGCAGACTCCCCCAAGAGTCATTGCCTGGGGTAGAGTGTTCAGACAAGCTGTTGAAGGGAGGGTGGACTGTGGCTCTTTTTTCTTCCTTTTTTTTTTTTGTGAATGTTTTCTTACATCATCAGTTAAACAGTGAACTCCCGCCTTTTGCTCACTCCGTCATCCTCTCTTTTTATTTTTTTTGCTTTGGTACAAAGTGATTCACTTGACTTGTTTCTTTTCACCCTTCATCTGTGCCCAAAACTTCTGTCTCCCCTCACTGTGGGTGGGAGGGGGACTGTGGTCAGCATGGATCAGGGGGTGCTGACATGCCAGCTTTTCATCATCCTGCCACGACAGAAGACAAATTTCACAGACTGTTCATTGAGTCCAGGGATCCCATGATGCAGCCATTTGTTTGGACTAGCCAGCTTCAGTTTCTTACAGTCTTCTTCGAGCTAACGTGATGTAGCAGATGACAGGGAAGGATTAAGTTTAAAGGTGTTCAAAGGTTGCCAGCGAAGGACCTGCTTGGATGCCTCCAAGTGGTCCATAACGTTGTTCTGTGCTGTTGGTGGTTACTGTGCTGTGACAGTCTGGCTGCTTCACACTTGAGGGAGTTGGGATATGGTTGGAACAAGTGAGGCGATCATGCAAAAGGTGCAAACCTGAAGAGAAGAAACATATTGATGACCTACTTTGCATACGAGTGCTATTACTGGTCATTCTAGGACTTAAAATGTAATCTGGTCACGCTGTAGGCACTCGCATTTCACAGAGTGAGATTTGCATCTTAATGTAAATGCCCTGATTTGTTATTGAGAGCACTAGCAGACAGGTACAGTACTGTATATATTACTGGAGCAGCCAAGTGTGCAAGTACTCCTGGATATTTATTTGTATAGCTTTACAGTATCAGCTAACACATTCAATAACCTCTGTCTGCTCCCCTGTAGGTTTTATCCAGATAGGTACCCGACGCAAGATCTGAGGGAGAACTTCTGTCGAAATCCCAACAATGATCCTGGTGGTCCATGGTGCTACACCACCGATCCCAATGTACGAGCTGAGGAGTGTGGCATACCGCAGTGTTCAGAGGGTAAAATATTACTGGACATTAAGATTCAGACAAAATAAAGCAAAAACCGAAAGGCCAATGAGCGTTTAATCAGTGTTCATGTGGTTTATTTCTTTCTGTAAGTCATAAGTTTTGTTTGCATTCCATTTAGAAAGTTTTTATAACTGCTGCTTGTTTGTTGACAGAAGTCTGTATGACGTGTAACGGGGAGGATTACCAGGGCAAAATGGACCATACAGAGAGCGGCAAGGAGTGCCAGAGATGGGACTCAGTGAGGCCTCACAAACACCACTTCCAGCCCAAAAAGTAAGCTGCAAATCACACAGAAATCTTTCTCACAGACAATACCAGCACACACCCATGACAGATGCTTAAATAAATGACGCTAATACTCCAGAGAGGTAGACCTCACCGGTTATTATGACTTACTTCTCTCCCCGCTTTTTTTTCTCCTTTCCATTGCATCCTATCTGGCCCTTCTCTTGTCAGGTATCGGGACAAAGATTTAAAGGACAACTACTGTCGGAACCCGGATAATCGTCTCCGTCCCTGGTGCTACACCATGGATCCCAAAACTCCATGGGAGTACTGTAACATCACCGTGTGTGGTAAGGGCCTATGCACTGTGTATACTACAGATCTGGAGCTCGGGCTTTGTGGAAAATGTGTTCAAACAGATTAACAGAAGACCTAATTATTGTTTTACTTCGATTCATGATTCTGTAGGTGGTTTCTCCTCAGCATCTATTACTCTTACAACCTTATGTCAATGTGTCACACAGTTAGGAATCTGTTTGAAATTTAGAAGTGAACATGATGATGATGGAGGATGCTTTGGTTTTTAAACTGACAAATGGTGGTTTTGTATCACCATCAAGTTATGCCAGGAGATTTGTTGCATACAGGACTTTGGTGGTTTTAGAGTACTTGTGGTCAACTGAGTACAAAAGCTCTCCTTCTCCCCTGCAGAGTCGCATAAGACTTTTGTTTACCCAACTGGATGTTTCATGTGGTGTTTGGCTTCAAATCCTTTTACCTCAACAAGGAAGAGTAAATAGGTTGTTTGTAAAGGGGAAGGTCTGACTTCAGAGAGCCTGAAGTGTTTTACTGAGGACAGTCAGGGCTATAAAATGGAGGATAACAATAGAAGCTACTATACAAAGATGCCTCACATAGGCGCTGGAAGGTCTAATCGCTGTTGTAGTGGTGTGAATGTTGCTTTTGAAATCATGACATATGTAGACGAATTAAAGGAAGGTCCTGAATTAATGTGCGAAGAGCAAACCAATTGCAGATGCTTCCTTACGGGGCTCAGGGGGTCAATGAATGATTTGATGAACACAAAAATGATGTGAATCATATGCTACGACTCTGACAATCACCAGATCTCAACCCAGCTGAGCAGCAATGGACCGACATGTTAGACAGCACACTCCTCCACCATTATCGCAACACCAGATGAGGGAATACCTTTAGGGAAATGGTGTTTTTTTTCAGTCCGAAAAAGAAATGAAGATATCACGATTAGAAATTGAGATGGACTTTTTTTACTGGTTTTGGAACAAAAACCGCAACGGATAAATCAGTAATGAAACTGTCAGTCATTAGTTACTCCACGTGACTCATGTCACAAATGGCAGCATCTGGCTGAGTTGGAGTTTAGATAACTTTTGCCTTCATTTGTAATATGAAAGACAGAGGTAAAGGAAAAACAGTGGAGAGCAAAAAGAGGTCATGCCATTTGAGAATATTTTCATTTTTTTGGAGAAAGTGCATTGAAATATTCCCACATGGACGCCCACAAACACACGAAGCGTCTCTCTTTGTCTCTGTCAGACACATACACACATGCAATTTACAGTACAGGTTATGATTTACCGCAAGAGTGGAGGATCTGCATTTGTCCAGATGTGTGTATCCCTCAATGCCTGCCCTCAGAAAGATAAAAACCACTGACCTGTACTACACAGTGCACACAGACACTGGCATGCATTACATCAAACCGAAGAATCCCTCTTTTCCACCCGCCTTCTCTTTTCAGCCTCAAAACATTCCCTTGCCTCCTCCATCTTCTCCCATCTCATTTGTCAAAGGCTAAAGAAACAGAGACAGAAATCCGGAGGGGAGAAGTTGCTCCCTATGAACTGCTACCCCTGCACTGTGAAAAAGCAGAATTCCTTCTGAAGATGTTTGGAATAGTTTGCCAGTGGATAGAGTTGCCCGAGCCAGTCTGGGCTGGATGTGATATCTTTCGTTGGCCTGCAATAAACAAATTCCCCAGAAACAGAATTGTGTAGAGGTAAAGGTATAAATATGATGATTGTAGCAAAGCTGTTGCTGTCAACAGGCTAAACAGCTCCTTATTGTTGTGGATGTCCTAATGCTCAAGAAAGTAGGGCACCAGTGCTAGGAATACAAAGAAAGTTTTCTATCCCAATACGAGCCGGGGGGAGAGCTACTGTTTTTGATCATCTGTCTCTATGTTAAACATGACACATTCTTCTGAGGATTAAAATCTCCCTCCTTCTCTCCCTCCCTCATTCCTGCCCCCACGTTCTGCACCTCACTTTTTTTTTAGTGATTTTCCCTTTTTACTGAAGCTTCCCCTTACTGTTATATCTTCCTGTTGCAGACTCAGACCCCAGCGAAGACGCTGATGTCAACATAACGACGTCCTGCGTCCAGGGAAAGGGCACAGATTACCGAGGCACAATGAATGTCACTCCAGAGGGTGTGACATGTCAGCGCTGGGACTCTCAGTTCCCCATAACCACTCCTTCCTTCCTCAGAACTTCAAGTGCAAGTGAGTAATGCTGTTTCATAGCTTGGATACAGTTCTCTATGCAGCATCAAGGAGAAGATTTTGTGTATTACAAATGCCTAATGGAGGAAGGCATGTGAAATTTGCTACCGCTGCTTTTAAAAATACAGTCATCAGCACCATCATTTAAATTGTAGTTTGTGTGTGTGTTATAGAGACCTTAGAGAGAATTACTGCCGCAACCCGGATGGTGCAGATTACCCATGGTGCTTCACTACAGACCCAAATCAGAGGATAGCCAACTGCACCCACATCCCCAGATGTGATGCAGAGGACACTCAAAAAATAGGTAAAATACTCATAAACATCCATGTTAAAGGAAAAGTGCAAAAATTTGGGAGTGCACTTGTTTGCTTTCTTCTTGTGAAATACATTTAACTATAAACAGCACCCATGTCTGTTTGTTAAACATGCAGATACATCCTGCCACTTGTTAGCTTAGCATACAATTTGAAAAAAGAAGCTATAGCGAGCCTGGCTATTATTATTATTTTTAAAAATGAAGCTGTTTATTGCTAAAGATCACTAATTAACATGTACATTTTGTTTGTTTGGTCCATACAGAAACAACAGTCTAAAAACAAGTCAGAGCTTTGTTGTCACTGTACGGTTGCTGAGCAAACAGTGGATGCTGATTTAAGGTCATGGCCACAAGAAAGCTAGCCCACACCTTAAAACCA
Organism: Acanthochromis polyacanthus; assembly: GCF_021347895.1. Classification (NCBI taxonomy): domain Eukaryota; kingdom Metazoa; phylum Chordata; class Actinopteri; family Pomacentridae; genus Acanthochromis; species Acanthochromis polyacanthus. The sequence goes on from NC_067113.1 coordinate 53,350,588, forward strand.
CAACGTGTTGTTATCATATTTTGGTTTTATAAGAATCAAAGCATACTGTGTACAGAGGTGTGGAGGTTCTTACCATCAGGCATTAGATCCAGGCTAACTGTTTCCCACTAATCTCAGTCTTTATTAGTTAATGACAGCAATTTTCTCACTAGACTCTTGCCAAAAGCATATTTCCCAAAATGTCAAACCATCCCTTTCCGAGTCCCAAATATCCACCAAATGGCAAGTATTGTGATAATTACTAACAAATTTCCATGTTGTTGCTTGAAAAACAAAATGCTAAACAACAGATGCTTTAAAAAACTTGTCATGTCTGTTCAAAGTGGGATTACACACACACTTTCTATGTCGCTCTCGTAGGACTGAGCCACTTGGCAGCGTGCTGCCCAATGAATTCCATTTCATGGAAGAACAACAACACCAGACTTTGGCAAGAGTGTTCGCTGTCATTTCCCATCTTTCTCTGCTTTACATTTCAGAAGACCACACGTGTCACAAAGCAGTCAGTTGGTTTGTTACTACAGGCTGATTCTGTTTAAGAACAGACGTAGTGAGGTTTAAATGTTATATTATATTTGAGAACCACCAGTTACACCGAGGCCCTCAACGTTAAATTGATCCAAACCACAAAGAGTAGCACACACCCAAATCCCTTCTTTGTGTCTGCGAGAGCATGAAAGTTTCTGTGAGTATGCCCACTTACTGAAGCCATTTAGGTGTTTGAAAAACTGCTGGGCTCAGTAGCTCTCTGCACTTCTGGGAATATTTATAGTGTGGTCTATAATAACGTTTTCTTGCTCTTCCTCAGAGTGTTATGAAGACAACGGAGAGATGTACCGGGGCACTTTATCCACAACTCGATCAGGGATTCCCTGTGCAGACTGGTCACATCACATAAACAGGTAACAATTTACTCTGCAGAGATTTTTGTTGTGTTGCCCGTCTTGCTCACCCCCAGTCCAGCTGCAGCTGTCCTGAGAAACACTGTTTCCTAGAGAGACTGACATTCTTTTCAGCTCAGTTGATGAGTGTTTGTTGACAGCTTAGCTCCCATTGCCTTGTGAAAATCCCTTTCATATGAATGAGGCTAAGTAGTGAAAACAAACAGCAAGAGGAAATCAGGGGGTTCCTTGAGGGTCAATAACAGGTCCAATTATTATTCATCTAACTGACGAGAGGAAACCCTGGGGTGCTCTGAGAGTGACCCATCTTGACGGGGAGGCTGCCCACTCCACGGCTGTTACTTCATGCCAAAGTCAGGCTGTTGGAATAACTTAATTTACAGGAATTTTAAAAGCCAAAATGGCACAGACAGATGGACATGTTCCAGAACCGACCCCTGACCCCAGGAAGTGCTTTCTGAGGAAAGTAGATCAAAGCCAATCAGCTCCCTCGCATAGACTGCAGCCAACAAGTCTACCCTGCTCAAGGTCAAGGGTCATCCAAGGGAGAACCGCTGAGAGCTCCAGCTTGTTTAACATTCTCCTGGGAAGCGGTATTATCTTCATTCACTGACAAATTGTTGCCCATCGCTAAGTATTATTTTTGCGTGCGTGTGTCCTAACTCCTACCTAGTAATTGCTTTTCGGGGATATTTTGGATATCTGAGAAGATTATGTTTAATTCTTGTAGAGCCAAGTGGAGCGCTGCAAAGAGACACCGCGATTAGATGTGAATTCCTACCAATCGAGAGCACAACCAAATCGTTCCATGGAGGATGTGGCTCCTGTTGGTCTGAGCCCTGCTGAATGCTTAGACTGCATACTTTCATACTCCCATGAGCACTCTTCGCAAAACTCTGTTTCCTTCTACGGACTCTGTGCAGCAAATGCAGAGGATTCCTTGCACTATAGGAAAGCCAGAGTCAGACTTTCCAGGCATACTTGCGATGCGTACGCGCTATATGTGCGTGACAGTGTGTGTGCGAAGGTCCATGTAAACACAGGCTTGTGTGTTTTGAGAGTGTGAGAGTGTGTGAATCTTTATGAGACGTGACCCAGTGTTAGTTCTGATACACTGTGTGCAAAATAACAAATGGAAAATGAGAATCTGTATTTGTGTGTTTTACAGTGGGGATTCTCACTCTACGGTATCCTATGTAGGGCTGGAGAAGAACTACTGCCGGAACCCAGACCGGGACAAGCATGGCCCCTGGTGTTACACCAATCCAAATAACCGCTTGGCCTGGGACTATTGCAAACTGAAGCACTGTGAGTGACATAAATAAGCTCGTATCCTCTAATGTCCAACTCTGTAAGTAGACACATCTGTGTTTAACTGAGGAAAGGGGTTATGAATTACGCACCTGATGCAATTTTTTAAAGCTGCAGAAGCCAGAAATATGAAAACAAAAATAAAAAAACAAGCAGAAATTGAAAATATACAGCTCTCCCCTCTGTGTTCTAAGCCCTTCAAACCAGACAAGCATGCACTCTAAACATGCAAAGATAGTCAAGATAAAAGTCAACATTCATATGTGGCTTCACTAAGAACTTAAAACCTACAATCATTAGTGAAAATCCTCCACCTCATCCTGCTGTCATAGTAGACTTTATTGCTATTTATTTTTATCTCACCTGCTCTAAAAAAGTGAAGAGACCTGTGACTGGCTAAAATCTCCCGTCACAGAATCGATTTTCTGAAGGCTCGAAACATAGCATCACAACACTTTTACAACCCCAAAATGTCATCTTTACTCATCGTTTTTTGTATGGACTAAGGAGATACAACATATAAATGAGTTTTACAGGTGCTGGTAGGCATATTTTCCTGCCAGAGACTGGCTAGCTTTTCCCTCTGTTTTCAGTCTTTGTGCTAAGCTAAGCTAAGCTAACTTCCTGATGATAGTTAAATAGTCTGTTAAAACCAGGTCAGAAATGTTGTTCACTTGTCCAGAAATGAGAGTTTGTTATTAAACTGAAAGAGGCTGAAGATAACTTGATTCCTTTACATGTACAACACAAAAGTTAAAACTTCATGAGCCTTTCAGATTGTTCAAACAGGACTTCTGAAAACGTATGTATTGCCAGAAGAGGACTGTTTGTTGTCTGCAGTGAAATAACACAAGTGCTTTAGGTTTGCGGCCTTTGCTGACTTCAACTGAAATGTCATAACTGTGTTTTTTACACAGCTTGCCTGGTGGCTTACGTAATGCTAGCTGCGGTTTTGTCCAATTGGCAGAGAATACACGATGCACAAACAGCAAACAGATGCGGGTCTCTGCTGCCATCCTTTTATTTGAGAAAACACACACTCGGACCCGCTGGACCCAACATTTTCTTTGGCTGGTTTCAATCTGGCTGTGCTGAAGAGCCCCTCTTGAATGGCCGCACAATAATTTCCATAATGTAAAACATGTCTTCCATGAAGTTTTTGAGGTCTTGAGCAAATTTATTTGCTGCGGTTGCTGACAGTGATAGCTTCCAAAAATGATTCAGATGCTGAGATAAGTCTTTATAAGTATAAAAGGTTGTATTTTTCACTGAGGTTTAAGACTTAGTGTGTCAATTTATGGTCTGCAGTGGTCTGAATTATTTCTTGCTGCTGTGTGCTGTGGGGTCTCTTCTCACTGTTGTGCTTTTCTTTACTTCTATTAGGTGAATCTACAGTGGCTTCTCAACCAAACAGTGGGTAACTTTTCTGCTTTTGAGGCTTTAAACAATCTCTTCTTATCTCTGATCTAATCCCTTTTCCTTTCAGTGTTTTTTATCAAATCCTTCTGTTGCTATTTACATGGCTAAACAAATCATATTTTATGGCTGCCTTTTGAAATTCTAATGGGGATTTTTTCATTGAAATGTAAAAAATATGCATCCATCTAACATACAGTATTGAATATATCTCCTTGTTTAGGTGTGACAAAGCCTAAGATCTCCTGCTTTGTGCATATAAACACCAGAATAGTTGGAGGGCATCAAGTGCGAGGTACAGACGGCAGCTGGGTAGTAAGCATCCAAAGAGAGTAAGTCATTTTATGAATATTTTGTGTGCATTTTTCAGAATATCATTGATGCTAAGTTATGTAATGAATAAAATCATCTTCTTAAATTTCTTTAGGAAGGTTCATTTGTGTGGCGGCTCATTGATCAGAGAAGACTGGGTTCTGACAGACCAACAGTGCTTCACTTCCTGGTATTATTCCACCTTCTGTTACTTCCTCATGTTCTCCGTTTGACTTAAATCTGCTCTTAATCTTTCAAACAGGCCCATTTCACTGTCTCTGTTTAATATTGTTCAGAGCTAACATGCACGATGTAATCTGTTTACTGGAAGTTATATACTCGCCGACAGACCTGCCCGAAGAAACGGACAAAATGTTTTAGACTGCAGATCTGTTTAACTTCTGCCAGTCATTTTATGCACATGATATCACAGTATCACTGCTGTCATCTGCAGCAGTAGCTTTAATGAAAAGTACCCAATCTCTGAGCATACTGAAAATATTACATATGGAGTTGATCAGCAGTGTGTAGTCTAGTGTAGTGTAGTGTAGTGTAGTGCTCCGGCTTGTTTTTTTCCAGCGTTTCATCCTTAAAAATGTTCATGTTTCCAGTAGCCTATGCCAAGGGTTATTACAAAATAATAAATTACCAACATCATGTTTGTCTTTGAAAAAGTTGGAAATCAATGAATACTGAAATGTGTTTGAAATTGTATTTGTTAAAAATTGTTGAAGGTGTTGCAGTGACTAGTTGCTTGTCATTCAGTGCAATAGATTTTTGCACCGTCTTAGAAGTGTTTGAAAGTAAAGCTGCTGTAGATGTGAAAAAAACTCATGTTCTTTACTGTGTCTTAAAAACCCCTCTCTAATTCTAGTCAAGTTATTAACTTTGTCAACATGTCTATATGATGTTTTTTTTGTAGGCTATAAGACATACCACGAGTGAAATAAGTAGTCATTTCCACCTTGTAACAGCAGTGTATCAATGGCCATGTCAAAAACAGAGATTCAGACTTCCAGGGGTTTTATATGTAACAAACCTAAGAAACCAGTCGGTCGGTGTCCACATTGAGCATGTATGACTCAATTAATCCCAAACATTGTAAGATTCTCTCTTACATTGGTCTTACTTTGGTCCTTGTTGTCGTCAGTGTTCCAGATCTCAGGGATTACAGCGTTCAGGTTGGTCTGCGCCACCTCAATGAATCTTCAAGTCACCCGAGGCTGCGGATCTCTCGCCTGATCTGTGGCCCCGAAGGATCCAATCTGGTTATGCTGAAACTAGCAGAGTAAGTACTCATCTAGTCACTAGGCTCCTACTGACTGAATCTTCTGATATTATGGTATAAACCAGTCACAAGGGATGTTGTATGTCATAATAAGTACCACTAGCATCAATTTATAGATGTTTAAAAGCATGAAAAGCCTGTTTTCACCCCATTAAAGATGTCTAGATACAGGTTTAATTGTTTTGCGAGACAATTTTATTATTGGGTTATTTGAAAAGGAACAAAATAAGAGCGATTTAGTGTGCAAACAATACTTTATGCCTGTATTTCATGACTATTCCTGTTTGTTCTAGTCCTGCCCCTGTGTCTGAGGGTGCCTCCACCATTCATCTCCCAGTAAAAGAGTGTCACATTACTGAAGGCACCAACTGCACCATGTATGGATGGGGGGAAACCAAAAGTACTGACTTCTTTCACCCACATGCCCAACCACTTTCCATGTTAATGATGACTTAAACAAAACATTTTCTGTGACGTTCATCACTCATGGTTTTTGCTTCCTTCTGTGTTCAGATACAGGATACGATGAAGCGCTCAACTCTGTGACCATGCCCATGGTCAACAATGACATGTGCTCACAAATCAAAGGGGATGCTGGGGAAAGCAGGATATGTGCTGGTGGCAATAGAGGAGAAGGTGTATGTGATGTAAGGATCATGATAGATTAAGACAGCATGAGTTTACAACACTTAAAGGGTCATTTCACCCCTCAAAAGAAAAAAAAAGCGATTCAGTGGATCTTACTTTTGGAAGAAATAGTCCCACTGAAAATGGTTGGCATTGCAATTTGTATTTTATCTTAACTAACTGTGACTTATTTTTTTATGTATTTCCTCCATTACCTTTTATTTTATTGGGGGTTGGGAGCAGATGTTTCAATAATGATCGTCTTAAAAACCTTTAGCCTCAGTACTTTTTTGAATCTGCTGAGGCTAAAATTGCAAAATCTGTTTTTGTAATCCGGATGAACTGACCTTTTAAGCATTGCGTCAGTGTTTTACACACAAATACAGATACTTTGCAGTATATTCATGCCCTTTGTACATTATTTTCTTGCAGAAGGACAACGGTGGTCCGCTCGTTTGTCAGGAGCATGAGCGCAAGGTCATAATCGGTGTGAGCATCCAAAGGACAAAATGTGCCTCATCACAGCCTGCGCTTTTTGTCAACGTTGCCTTTTACTCAGAGTGGATATATAAAGTGTTTAAACTTTACCCCAGTTTGGAGAGGAACTGATGGCGTGGTGTGAAAAACTACCCCACGAAGCCCACAAGAGGTGAGGGCCAGCTTGGGCAAAGAAATTCTGAGACCTCTCCAATGTGGGATGTGAGGGAGGAGAATTAAGGAAATTCCCTTCATGGAAAGTGGCCAATTTTGGATTTTGTTACTGAATTTGTCATTTTACGAAGAGGACAAAGACTTTTGTTTGGAGACTGGAAATGGAATCTCACCCCTTCTTCCACTTTGCAGATGAGAAGATCCAGGTAGTTAGCCTTAACGCCTTTTCTACAACCAAAGTCTTGGGCACATGGACAGCAAACAAATTGTACTTTGACATGTTCAGAGTTTCTGAAGCCATGAAAGAAAAGACAATGACACTTGTGATTCAGTATTATCTCCTGGAATATACTTGAACCCAATTCCTTGGTGGTTACCACTTTTGGTGGCCTTCTTCGACTGGGATTTTTCTCTTTTTTTTCCCAATGTGTTGAGCTGGACTGCAAAACATGTCTTTTTACTTTTTTTTACAAAAATGGTTCCTTCTTGATAACAAATCTGGTTTTAGGATACTGTACAAACTACAGCAATACCAAAAAGTAGGAAAATAGAAGGATGAAAGTGTCATAATGAACTCAGTATTAGATTCCCTTTGAGAAAATAGCGATTAAAGCAGAGGTTAAACTTTGTCTCCTGATTTACTAGTAGTTCTGTATGTAGAATGCACTGCTTGAATAGCCAACTGCAGCAGCCTTGGCAAACCTGGTAGTGCTAATTGTGTGCAGTAGCTGAACTACCTTTTCCCCAGTTAGCTGTAACTGTTAGTTTCCCCATGAGAGGGTCTAAGTAGGACTGAGCAAACTGCTCTAAATCTTATGCTAATATTTGTAGCATGAGAGAGAGAAGAGCCATGCCAAATATAACATGGCTATTTGGTCTCCGGTTTGGAGGGAACTGTGGCCCCTGGTGGGCTGTGTGTGGTCAGTAGGATGTTTTATACTTTATTTTGTTTCATGGAAAGTGACTCCGTGTGTACATACCTGCAGATTTATGATGGTTCTGCCGTGCTGTAAGATTTTATAGGTCTTATAGATCTGGAATATTGTGGACTCACTTAGTAATGTCAGATTGGCTTTTTTGTGCTTCTGATTATGTTTAATATTTAAAGAAACTGATAGCTTGTAAGTAATGTATATTTATTTTTTTCATTAGCAGAAAACATTGTTTGGAAATGAACCCATATTTTGATGTGATATTTAGACTGTGGTTTGTTCATTCTGAGAATTATAGGCACCCAAATAACACAGTGGTTACATTATATCTGATACAGACAGACTTCTGAAGTTGATTTAAACAAACAAATACACATGGCAATACAAAAACTATTGTCAAAGATTTATGTGCAAGGCATAAAAATATTAAATTGTGCCAATAAGCTAATAGACAGCTAATTCAGCTCAAAAAAGGCTCATCTATGAGGAACAATTATGACAGAATCGCGTTTTGATAAAAGTCAATTCTAAGTAAGATGTATGAGCTGTTAAACACAATCACTTTGCTTTTATTTAAGACTCTCAGAATCTGATTTACACAATTTCCAAATATACAAGACTTATCATAAATGCCTAAATGATGCTCGAGTGGCCCTGTGCTTCTCATTCAACAGCAGTGCAAACATGAAAAACTAAAATTAAATGAAAGATCGAAAATTACTGCTCTAAATATCACATTAAACTGGTGCAGTAGAGGAACAAATATTAAAACATTGTTGGGCTTTAAGACAGTGGATTGTTCTTTCCCAATGGAGAGGGACACTTTTGATTAGTGTTCCCGATACTTCTTTTGAAAGAAAAGAATCGCATACAATAGGGATGCACGATGATAGCGGCGTCATCATCACTATTGGCTGGTAAACACTTGAAAATGAAATAATGGAATCAGCCCAAAATGAACATTGACGGCCCGTGTCTTGGTTCACCTTTATAGATTGTCAGATCAAATCAGATCACACTTTACTGTCATTTGACTTTGGTAAAATGTTCCATAAAAACTAAATATGGCATGTATTAATATATTACAGTAGCTTTCTCTTGCATTCAGAAAGCATAATATTTTCTGGGCCTTCAAAATAAGAGTAGACACGGTATGTCAATTCCACATTGTAAAAAAAAAACAACAAAAAAATCCATTAAAAAAATTGCAGCCACTCAGAAAATATCCCTGCAAAATCAGTGAAAATAACAGAAAATTATGTGTAAATCATTCTTGAGGCTGATTTATTTTAATGATAATGTCATGGTCACCCGTAAAACTATTTGCAAAAATACATACTCTTGATGTTTTTTTTTACAGTTAACATGTAAATTGATACATTTGTCTCGTGATTTTACAAGATTTACCTGTAATTGAACAAAACAAGGAAAATCTGTAGGAAAAAACTGTTTAACGGGGTTTTTTTTTAAAAAAAACTGATTTTTCACAGGAGAAATCTTGATATTTTGCAATAAAGTGGAAAGAACATGTTCATATATCAGCATCTGCGATTTTCCAGAATGAGTCTGGCATATCTGATAGTTGGAAATATCCCGTATCGTGCATCCCTAATGTGTCATGTGAATGCAGTCCGCTAAGTTCTTGCACAGTTTACAACCAAAGTAAAAGTCTGTGAAGTGTCAGTTTAAAGGAAGGAAGCTTCATTACAGGTCATTGGCTGAATGAACAGGTGAAACCAAACGGCAAATATTCTTGTGGCAGATCACATAATTGTTGTGTAAAATGATCCGTTTTCTCATCGACCATGCTCTAAATAAGATGTCGTGACTGTTATTTAATTTACCTTCATGTAAATAGCTTCTTACATCCTGTAAATGTCAATTTGTAATTTTTGTAAATATCATACCTGAGTATTTTTATTTCCTGATCATTCTGTTTATATGTTTGTAAACTTTAAATGTAACAGCTGCTATTTTGTGTTAGTGAGTTGTTTTATATCAATGAATTTTGTAGCCTTTGTATTATTCTTATTTTAATAAACAACTTGACATTACATATAGCTGCATTCTGCACCTTCATTCTTTACGTTTGACTTTCTCTGATGTGAGGAATCTGCCAGAAACAGTCACCGTCTGGAGTCTGTTTACTCTGTTTTTGGCAGTTCAGGCCTTACATCACTCCGAGAAGCAAATTCTAGTGTATAATAAATATTCTTAAGTGGCTGAAGCAACAGGGGTCGTCCATACAGTCAGTGACATAAATAATAACATTTGGATAACGAATTTGGACATCGCAGACTTAAGGGAAAGACAGTGGAACTTGGATGTGCTTTTCAGCACTCGGTTGCTCAATATGAGATAAGATATGCTAAATGCTGCAGATGTGAGATTAATATTGTGTCAAATTGTTGCATTAAGGTTAAAAATAGCAGCTGGACAGAGCTGTGGGTAATCTGTGACCCAGAAATATTCAGATTTTAAGTTAAGAAGCGAAGACACAATGAAAAAATACTCTATTACAAATAAAATGAACATTAAAACAGAAATCATTCGACTTATTAAAGGAAAATGCTCAATCTACAGAAAAATGGCTGTTTGTTTGACAAACTATGACATATGTACAATATTAATAGATTCTTAATAATGATGGAGAAGTGCTTAAGCAAGTTTTTGCTGCTGCAGGAGAACAAGGAGGAGCTACTTTAAAATTAATCTTTTATTAAATATGACTACTCATGAAATAGAATTGGAAAGGGGAGAACACATCTGTATTACAACACAAATCTTTTTCCCTAATCAGAGAAAATTAAAACAGGAATGAAATGAGTTGAAAATCATCATGAACTGCAAACAGCCAAAAGGTTGGAAACCACACAATCCATTGAAAAAATGTATTTTAAATGCTGAATCCTGACCAGCAAAGCACCAAGTAGAGCTGTCAAATAAATACCATGTAGTAAAAAAGTTAGATTTGTCTCTTAAATGTAGTATAAAGTTGCATAAAATACTCAAGTACAGTACAAGTACTCCAAAAATGTCTCTAAGTACGATGTTTGAGTGAATATACTGAGTACTTCCACCACAGTTGGTTTCAACTTTGACTGTTTTCAGCAATGCTAAAGTTGGCCTCAGTTCATGCAAGATTCGAGAACATTTCAATAAAATAAGAAATGAAAGAAAGCAATTTGGGATCACAACGCTTACGTCCGCCGTCATGTGGAGATGTCATTTACCTATCTGGCTTCACGGTGTTGTATTCCAGCGAGGGTCATTTTGCCAGTAGGCCACTTCCACGCTGCTGACCAAGCTGTTTGCATTCTGATCCTGATCTCTCCCCCGGAGGCCAATTATCAAGAAACTGCGAGTCTTACTGTCTCTTCACTGTAGTAAAGGGATACGAAGGAACTCAATGCCTCTGCCCTGTTGCTCTCATAAAAAGTGATACCGAGCGGAGCAGATATGGAGTCATGTTTAGACGTTTTTGAAGCTTTATAGAATCTCCCACTGGCTCGCTCTGGACGGAGATCTTGGAAGGTTGCCTTAACCTCGTTCTGCACTTAAACAAACAGCGAAGCCCAAGACTATAAAAGAGATAACGTCCATATCATCAGGTGGTAACCTCAAATGATCCACGGAGCTGCGATTTATGTTACAGTCAACAAGTCGTCGAACATGAAATGAATGACCAGATACATGCAGTTAAAGTTGTTCTTAAACATGCAGACATAATTTATTTGGTTAATATTCTCTGGCAGTGCGAAACGTAGCCTCTAAAATCAACTCTCTGTCAAGCAGAGCCGGTGTTTATTGGATTAATTGGGAATCATACCTTATTTCCTGGAAGCATCACTGCTAATAAAAGGTTTATTACCATTTTATCTACTAGCTTTCATCAAATCATGCATCTACTTCGTCTTTTTACAAGAAAGTTTAATGGATTCATTTAAGGTCCATGTACGGATCTGGTAATTGGATTTTCCGTTCTGAAACGGGTATTGAAAAACAAAAAAACGAGTGGTTATTTGATTTTCATTTTAAAATACAAAAAATAAAATTGAAATACAAGGCGTTTTTCCTTTTCATGATCAAAAAGGGATATACGAATTTTTTTTAAATGCTTTGATTTTCATTCTATATTGAGAATAACAGAAAAATAAAATCAGTAAGAGACAGAAATGAAAAAAGGTCTGTCTTTTCATTTTGTGAGACCGGAAGTAGTCATCAGCAAGTGTGGAGCATAGACTGTATTTATTTATTATTGCATGTATTTGAAGTAAAACATGAGACAAAACATCCTACTTTTGGATCTAGAACTGTACAAGCCGTTCATTTTCAGCCACCTGATGAGTTAAACTCCCTTTTTATGTGAGGTTTAAGCAGAAAGTCTGAGTTAACAAAAAGTTTATAATTTGCAATACCTGTTGTCTCTGACTGAGGCTTTAGTTTTTTTTTAGCCAATTTACACATAGAAACTTTGTTCAGGAAGATTTCTCAGTAGCTCAGAGGACAGGCTGCTTTTTACACAACCTTGTAAGAGAATGTTTCTGCTTTCAGCTGAATTTAGAAGCGCAACACTTCCCAAACAGATATTTTGAGGCTGTGAGGTTGAACGTTTGAGAGTCTATCAGTGTGTTTGTCTGTGGTCTTTCTGTTTCTAGGTGGAAGCTGAATTAGTGAGGATGACTCTTGCTTTCTGTCATCTCTAGGCTCCTCACACATCTTTACCTGCACATGAGGAAAATCATTCCTGTAGAAAGCAGGTATGTTTGTAGTTATTATAAAAAGATGTTGCCTGGTGACCTGTCAGAAACCCATTATACAGAGTCAGCCAAAATAATGTTTACACACATCAGGAAAAGAAAAACTTGCATAAATATTTCAATACCAAATGCATTAAGACATCACGAGATTAATAAAAGTTATCTTTGGCCTGTACAATTAGAAGAGGTGCTCAAAGTGGAGGCCACTGGCATCCAGACATTTCTTTTCTGTTGTAGACACTTGTTGATGCTCCATTCATGAGGGTAACGCCATCTGTTGGGAAAACATCGTACAACAGCGCACAGTTATGGAGATTTGATCAAACTTTGAAAGAGGTATCTGTATGTATAGAAGTACTGATACAAATGAAGTATTTATAAAAGTTTTTCTTTTCCTGATGTGTGTGTACATTATTTTGGCTGACTCTGTGAACTGAATGAGAACAAAACTCTTATTTAATTGTTGCTCTGAAAGCTTCTTTAGTGAAAACTGGCTGGTGTTCTGCTTTGAAACAAACTGCTGTTGAGGTCTGTGTTTTGAGGTTTAACCCCACAGTTTCTGAATGAACTGATAGTTTGTTTTTTCTGATCAATGTGGACATTATAAACGATGGTAGCATTTATCCATCATCCATTCTCTATACACCGCTTTATCCTCATTAGGGTCGCAGGGGGTGCTGGAGCCCATCCCAGCTGAATCGGGCGAAGACAGGGGACACCCTGGACAGGTCGCCAGTCTGTCACAGGGCTACATATACAGACAAACAATCACACTCACATTCACACCTATGAACAATTTAGAGTAACCAATTAACCTCAGCATATTGTTGGACTGTGGGAGGAAGCCGGAGTACCTGGAGAAAACCCACGCATGCACAGGGAGAACATGCAAACTCCATACAGAAAGATCCCAGGCCCATCCCAGGGTTCGAACCAGGGATCTTCTTGCTGCAAGGCAAAGTGCTAACCACTTACTCCACTGTGCAGCCCCATGGTAGCATTTACTGATCTTATAATCAGCATGACAATAAAACAGTCTATTTATTTAAGTTTAGCTGATTAAAGCTTCCTACTCTGCACTACAATATTATTTATTTAAATTTACATTATATAATTATAATACTTAGGGTCAGACCCTACAATATTGAGATTAAGAAATCCAACATTCTATAAAATATAAATACACTGAAGTAATTTGGATATACTTAAGTGAGACTCTACAATATTATTTGACACAAATCTATCTAAATCAAAATTTTAATCATTTTTACTCCAAACATTTTCTGGACTGATTTAAATATTAAAATCACTCCTTTCTAATCCTCTGCTGTACGTTCAAACCTGAGGCCTGAAATAGAAACACACAAGTATCTGTTTGGAGGAACTCCTGCAGAGTCCTGGTTCCAGAATATGATGATAGAATTATAGACAAACTTTAACAAAAGCTGCCTGAGAGTTTACAGGTTTTTATGTTAGATTTCTTCAGTAATTTAATGAGTTATCAGCAAAAATCAAGTGTTCATTTGATGCACTTCATTTCCTAAACATCCAGAATTGGAGCTCATATCTTTGGCAGCTGTAAAGTTTCTGCTCCTTCAAAGTTCACAACACAATGAATGAATTCCTAAAACACTTTGAATGCTGGAGAGCGTTTGTGCTGAAGCAGTGACCAGTTTTTCTGTTTCTTCTCTGGAGATGCGCGATGAGGGACGTCTGCAGCGAATGAGAAAGAGTCTCACCACATCCTGACATGAGGAAAAATACTTTACTGAAGACGACAATGAGAAAAACTATCAGACAGCAGATGGGATGCATTCAAGGTGAGCTCTGAACATCTGATCTGGAACAGCAATTCTATAACGGCAGCATGAGCTTCATTTCAGTCTGTAGCTGCTGAATTCATGGATGACTCATCTGCCACTAGAGAGGAAGACCATCAAACATCCACGTCAGCTGATGGAGGTCCAAGAGTCTCACCAAACACACAACCGACAGAGTGAGAACCTCTAACCTGATTGGATGGCCTCCTATTCAAGCACACGTGTGAACAAATGCCTCTAAGTTGATTTGTTTTCTAAAATAAATCAAATTTGAGTCCTAATCTATGCTTGTGTGTTTGCTTCTTTACACCGCTGTTAACAGTTTAGGCTGTTAGATTGTTCCAGATAAGACGAATACAAGATACTTCAGAACCGTTCTACCAGGAGCCTGACAGGAAGAACTCCAACCGCTACTGAATGTTCCTGTGGTCCCCCCAAGGCCACAGGAGGAGTCCTACAAGGACGAGCCAGTCCACCTGATGACGGCCAGTCACTGCGGTTCAAAGCCGACACCGACTACGTGGACTTCTACTGGACCACATGGAGGCCTTCAAACCGGACCAACAAGTTCACCAACTCCCCGACTCGTGGGTCTGAGGACACCACCGAGCCTCAGCTCAGCTGGCTGCCTGTCTGTGGGTATTTGAGTGCTGAGAGGTTTGTGGATGCATGTGAACGTGTCTGTGTTGAAACAGCAGCGTTTGACTCAGTAACGCCAGTAAAAACCAAGAGCTCCTTGATTTGTGACTTCCACTAAAAAAACTGATGAAAATACGTTTGCCAGGGTTCTGACTGATAACAGATTATTAAATAATGAAAATAATAGTTTAAATGTTCCTTTAAACAATGTTTTTAGGTCTACATTTCCTTTACACTGACTTCTTGGTATATGTACAAGTATTTTGGGTGGAATATACCAATAAGCCCAATGTTCAAGGGCTCTTCTGGGAATATACCATTAAACCAACCTTTTAGGTAAATGTTCCAGGATGTTGGTTATAATATACCATCAGATCAACATTTTAGGTCTACATTGGAAGATTTTAGAGTAGAATATTACTCCAAACCATCCTTTAGGTCTAAATTTAAGGTGGAATACTCCTTTACACCAAGAGTTTTTTTGGTCTACATTGAAGGTGGAATATTCCTTTGAACAAACGTTTTAAGTTTATGTTCAAGGATGTTTGGTGGAATATACCATCAGAACAACCTCCAAGGTCTAGTCAATTTTAGGTGGAATATACCGTTAAACTCACCTTTTAGGTCTCCATTGGAGGATTTTAAGTGGAATTTTCTTCCAAACCGTCTTTTAGTCTACATGTAAGGATAGTATATTCTTCCAAACGAACTTCTCAGGTCTACATTTCAGGTGGAATATTCCTCCATACTAACTTTTTTGGTCTACATTGAGCGATGTTTTGTAAACCACCCTTTCGAATCTATATTTGAGGTTTTAGGCGTTATATTCCTTTTAACCAGCCCCTCAGGTCTCTTTGAGGATTTTGGATGGAACACTCAGTTAAACCAACATTTTAGGTGCATGTCCAGGGATTTTTGGTGGAATGTTCCTTTAAGGTCGAGGTGTGAGGACCTTGTAGGTGGAATACTTCCTGAAACCAGCCTTTGAGGTCAACATTCAAAGATTTAAGGTGGAATATTCCTTTAAACCAACCTAAATTTCATGTTTTGATCATTATCAAGTGAAAAACCTCAATCCAGACTCCTCATAAAGACGTTTGAGATTTATGCAGCTGTTATTTGTTTAGTCCAGACTAAATGACAGAAATCCGCAACTGTAATTATATTTCAGGACTCGGTTATTAAATGTCAAAACAATCCATGTGACTCTAAAAAATACTGACTAATGAACACATTAGTCAGTTTTCTGATATATTGATTATATTGATACTCCATACATGATTTATATATGTAGTATGATTATCTCTGATATATAACTTTTATCTATTATAGCCTATATATATGTGAATGATGTTGATACTCCATCTATGATTTATATATATTCATTTTCTCTGATATAAGGTCGGAGTACGGCTAAAGGAAAAAAACTTGGACTTCTTGGTGAACAATCTAATTATACTTGGTAAATGTTACATTCACAGAAGCAAATTTCTCAAGGTCAAACCCCACATCAACGGATGGAAGAATGAACTGAATCTATACAAGAAATCCTTATTTCTCATGTCTAATAGTAATGCCCAAAGACTTTATTTGCTACTTGAACTTTACTCACTCCTCGAGTAAGACCCTTTCTGGTTTCTGTTTTGTTGTTGTTGTTGTTGTATTGTTTTCCCTAGCTTTAAAGCTGTTTCAACACCTTTTATAATTAATTTGTAGAATATGCCTGAAATGTTGGTATTGATGCTTTCAATAAAGTAATTTTAAAAAAAAAACTCTTTCTATATGTCTATGCTCCAGACTGTCAGTCATTCCAGACGAACTGTCAATCAAGTAACCACGCCCCTTTGCGTCACAAAACTTAATAAACAAAAAATCAATATTGATTTATTTTAAGATCGGCCATTTGATCTCTCATTTTGACCATGAAAACTATCGAAAAAAAACCCACTTATTTACAGTCTATGCACCGTACTCTGGCTCCAGCCTTGCCAATGACAACATCCGGTCTGAGAAAATGAAAAACAGGTCTTTTTTCGTTTTTGCCTCTTACTGATTTTTTTTTTGTTTTTGTATATATAAAATGAAAATCAAAGCATTTTTAAAATTTCGTATATCCCTTTTTGATCATGAAAAGGAAAAACTTCTTGTATTTCTATTTTAATTTTTGTATTTTAAAACAAAAATCAAATAACCACTCGCTTTTTGTTTTTCAATACCTGCTTTAGAACGGAAAATCCAGTTACCAAAATATACACGGACCAGTACTCAACATATGAAATAGTGTGACTACCTGTACTACAACACACAAAAGTGATGAGTGAAGCTGCAGCTCGTTTGAGAAAAGAAAAAAACAGTTTGAGAAACAAGATTGTAATTTCAGTCCTTTGTCTCCCTCTACTGGCCACAATGTTTCCCTGCATTGCAGAAACTGAGCTTCAGTCACAGGACAGTTTTTCTCTTCTTCACTGAAGTTAGAAATGTGTTTTCTCACTTTCAGTCCAGGTAGCGATATGCATCCTGGGAAAACAGAAACCTCTCATTCGTCCAAATCAACGGCTGCTGGCTCCACTGCAGCCCGTCTGGTCTGACCGTCTCAGCTGCCAGAGGGAGAGACGTCCTGGTTTCTGAGTGATGGTGGACCAGTGGAAATGTGAGTCTGTCTCTGTGGAGACCCAGTGGAGTCTGATCTATGCTCTGGGTCATTATGTCACTCGGCTGACGGAGAAATGATACCGGGATAGAGATGGATGTTTCAGAATTCTCCATACCTGTGCATCAAATTATTTAAAAAAAATAATGAAACCATTAGTCTATTTTGTCAAACAATCATAAGACAGCTTTCAACAAAAAGTTGCAATAGTTTGCACCAATCTTTTTTCTGCAATCAGTGGTATTTAAAATGGTGAATTATGTAATATTTGGTAGCATAAAAACAAGTTTTTAAGGACTTGAAATCCTAAATTAAAGCACTTGACAAGAGTACTCTACAGTAAAATATGGCATTTACTATGCAAAGTTATCAGTAATATTCATCGTTGCCTATGTTCTCTTCTCTTCTAATTCATACTGTCATTTTTTACAATAGCCTGCTGTAATTGTTGCTTTTTGCTTCAAAAAAGCAAAAGATTTTACAGTATTTCTCTGTATTTCTACATAACAGTGCACTAGTGTTAGTATGTGGCTGTATTTTATTACAGTAGGTTATTGTGATGTACATAAATAAAGATGTAATCATAAAAATGAAAAATGGAAACAAAAAGCATCCAATAGCTGGAGTAGGAACGAAATTCTGTGACTGGAAGTAAAACCTGACAGCAGTAAGAAGGTTTTAGTGCTGTAATGACAAGTGCAAACAGCAATATATGCTGTATATGCTATTTTACCATTTTTTGTGATCAAAATGAGCTTTGTAGAACTTCACCTGTTTCTGCTGGGAGGAAGTAGCCAGTTTGTAACTTCCTGGTAACTGTGTTGTACAAAGAGACGTTTTCACAGTCGGCCTTTGTCGGAAAAAGAGAAAGAAAATCATCCTCAACAACTTTGAATGATTCTCAGCTTGTTTCAGTGTTGATGGAAAAAGAAGAAAATTCATCAAGAAAACTGAAAGTTTAGCTGCTAAAGTCCAGAAAACGATTAATAAAATTGATTTTTCTGACATTTTCTCAGTAACCTGAAGGTTTCTGAGCCTTTAATTTAACCTCAAACCTGTGCACATAGAAAACAGAACGTGAGCTCAGAGCAGAAGACCATCTAAATATAATGATCAGGATTTACAACAATGAGACAGTTTATCTGCTGATCAGATTTTACATCATGAACCTGATTATACAGATTTCTACACAAAAAAGTACAACATTTCAGATTTTTATCTTAAGGTTTGGTGGTTTAATCTTTAGTGATGGCACATCAGTTACGTTCTGGACTACTGATCCGTAGGTCAGAGGTTCAAACCCCGATGTGGACACTGTTGGGCCCTTGAGCAAGGCCCTTAACCCTTCCTGCTCCAAGGGTGCTGTACCATGGCTGGCCATACAAAGCAAAACATACGCTACCCATCCAAAAAAAAAAGTCGCACACGCTTATATTTCATTGGGGCGCCTTTAGCTCTGAGAACAACACATGTTCACCGTGGCATTATTTCAATAAGTTTCTGCAGTGTTACAGCATTGGTTTCTGTCCAGAGATGCATTAATTTTCTCCAGTCTTCTCCAGCACATCCCAAAGATTCTAAATGGGGCCAGGGATGGACCGTGAAAAGGATGGCTCATGCTCCCTGATCCACTCATTCATAATGTGAGCCCCATGAATCCTGGCATCGTCATCTTGGAACATGTCCATGCCATCAGGGAAGATTGAAAGACCTACTCATTCAGAATATTCAGGTAGTCAGCTGACCTCATTCTTTGGGAACATAACGCTGCTGAACCTGACCAACCCCAGATCATAACTCTAACCCCCACAGGCCTGTAGGCACTAGTCATGATGAGTGCATCACTTCATCTGCCTCTCTGTGATGCACCCATCACTTTGGAACAGGGTAAATCTGGACTCATCAGATCACATGACCTTCTGTCAATGCTCCAGCGTCCAGTCTACATGGTCCACAGCAAATTGAAGCCTTTTTTCCCCTGATTAGCCTCACTAATCAGTGGTTTTCTTAGAGCTGCACAGCTGTTTAGTTCCAATCCTATGAGTCCCCTTTGCATTGTGTGTGTGGAAATACTCTTGAGTTTTCCTGTTGATTTCCTACGATTATCTAACAACTTGTTCCGACCACATTTGCTCCTTGAAGATGATGGCTCACCACTATCATTCATGTTTTAATAATGCATTGGACTGCTCTTAAACTAATTTCAGTAGTTTCAGAAATCTCCTTAGTTGCTTACTTTGCTTCATGCAAGGCAATAATTTTACCCTTCTGAGACAGATTAACATCCTTTCCTCAGGATCTGTCTTCCAACATGGTTGTTTTATAAATGAGAAGCTCCTCACTGCATTAGCTAGGGTTCAACAAGTTTTTGCAGCTGAAACATATTCATCACTGCAGTAATTATCCATTAGAAGGCTCTTACCTATATTTGCTTAGTTAAATCCAAGTGGCATCCTTTTTTTTGGACAGGCAGTGTATTAAAGTTTGTCTAATGTCATTTACACTGTACCTGTGGAGATGTGAAGCTCTGTGGCACTGCAGGATTCACAGGAACCAGATCTCTTTGCTGTTGAAAGTCTGCAGCTGTTATGGAGAAATTCATTTGTCAGACAGTGTTGAGGTGTGAATGGATGTGTGCCAAGAGGTTTTCCATCACAGTTCAGTTCAGTTCCATTTGTTTTGGCTGAATTGTGATACTCTGCATATTCTTCTCCTTGCATATACTTGGCATGCACTTTTAACTCCAATTGTGTTTCCTTCACTTCAGAGGATATTATGTTACTCAATCTAAACTCATCCACACCCCGACTTAGTTTCCCACACACTTTGTAAAGTGATTTTTCTTTCTAAAATAAGCAACACAAGCAAACCTTCACACACTTACTCTGCGTGCTACTTTTCTGCTTGGCTTCCCTCCTCCATTTGGCCCGTCTGTTTGAAAACCACACCTTGGAGAGACACAAAACACATCTCAGGAACAAAAGGATCTCATTTATGAATCTGTACGAGCATTTCACTGATAAAAAAAAAGGATGAATGTACCTTGATGGTGTCGTCGGGAAGCTTAATTTCAGCTGACAGCTTCTCTCTTGTGTACATATCAGCATACCGGCTGTGAGAGAATTCTGATTTGGAAGGTAGAAACGCAAGCTTAAGTACTTTTCTGAGAGTGAAAATGCAGCTTTGCATTGGTTTGAAGCATACATGAACTGTCAGATTACCTTGCTCAAGGGCTCTGGTCTGCTCTGGGGTGAAGGTGGTACGGTTTCTGTGCTGGACACTTTTAGATTTCTGCTCATTAATGCACACTGTCTGAAAAATCTCCACCTCGTTCACTTCCTCTTGAACCAGAGAATAAAAATCTGTGAGTACACAAACACAGAGATTACATGTAATGCACGGTCTCCAAGTCAACTCTCCTGCACAGTAAAACGTGTATTTGAGCAGCAGTTGAAAGTAAAGCATATTTAACTCTTTGGATTGGTGATTGCAGTCTACGTTTCTGAATTCTATCAACTTCATATTACACTTTCTTCCTTTAAAACAGTTGTCCTGTGGGTCAGATTGACCTGTTTCAAAGTTTGAATGTGGGGGGAAAAAACATATTTTCACAATGAATCTTCTGATGTCCACGTTTTCAACATTTTTGGGAAATTTTCGAACATTTTTTGGTGAAAAAAAAAAGAAATGTTGAAAATGTTTTTTGAGAACATTGACAAAAAATCAACCAAAATCCAGCAAATTTCGCTGGATTTTTTTCCGTCAATGTTCTTAAGAAAATATTAGAAGTTTTACTGCTATACATGCAATCACTGCAGATATTTTTACTCATTTTTTGGGAGATTTTTACTCATTTTTGAAAATATTTACAAGAATTTTCTTCCCAAATTTGGGGGATTTTTTGGGAATAAAATTTTTAAGGGAAACTTGGAAGGAATTATTGGAATTTTCTGCTTGAAGGTTTTGCAAATTTTCAGAAATTTGGGGAATTTTTTTTCCAGAATTTTTTGGATTTATATCCCAGACAAGGAAACAGTATTTTTTTGGTGCCCGTAAATGAAGACAACAGGAGGGTTAAACTGGGATTCTAATTTCAGTGAAGGTGCCAAAATGAGATTTACTCCGTTTACATTGTGTGTGTGATGTTCAGTTTCTTTCTGCAGCAGTTCAGTCACCATTTTCTTTAGTTAATGCAGAGTAAAGAAAATAGTAGAACAGCAGAAATGCAATGACAAAAAGGGATATTTTACATTTTACATTTGAGTCTAGCAAATAGTTAAGTTGGTAAAATGGGGAATTCCTGTTGACTTGTAAGTTGCAACATTTAAAAATGCATATTCAATCACATGATTTAAGCACATTTAACTTAAACCAGTGACACTAATAACACTTGTTCACTTAATTTGGATAACCTTAATTTAATTGTGAGCTACCAGTTGAAGCAGTTAATTGAAGTTGGAGCAATAATTTTGATGTACATTATATAGAAAATCAACAGGTTTAGTTTCATAAACTAGTGCAAAAAGTCAATTCAAGTTATTCGAGTAACATTTTTAAGACAGATGTGCAAATTCTTAACCGTTTCAGTTCATTTTTACTGTACCTTTTCTAGGAGACTGACCTTGTCCAGCCCTAATGTGCGCGCTGACCTCCATACACATCGGTCCGTGGTCCAAGTGGATCTTTCTTAAAATCCTATTTATCGACGACACCTTGCAGAACACAGTGGGCAAAAAGCACCATCAGGTTGTGGCGAAAACATTTTGGTTTCACGGAACTAAGATTTGAATTTCAGTCTTACTCACGCTGGGAGCTTTGGAGGCCTTGCATATTCGTGCTGCTGCGAGCCTTTTACGAATTTCCCATGCAAAAATGGTTGGATTTTCCCTCTTGCACTGGATGATCGTGGAGATGACACCGGGGGTGAGAAGCCGAGGGCGGCTCCCTCCTATAGTCTTCGGCTCCAGGAGTCCAGTGCGCCGGTAGCGGCTCAGGATCTTACTGACGCACCCGTTGGACACCTAAAAGACGCGCAACTTATTCAGAAAGACGCATAAAATCCACTAATATTCCGATTCACTGAGACTTTTCCATCACTTCAAGTAAGCTCAAAGCCATTTATGTGACCAATATCCTACACATTGTAGTTTAAAGCCTATAAATGCTCTGTTTGTGCCATTTGGTTTGTGCGTACCCGGAGTATCCTGGAGATCTGACTCGGACGGACTCCCTCAGAGGCCAGTTCAATCATTTTTCTCCTCTTAGACTCTGGGAGAGGTCTGCCGTTGAGAAACATTCCTCCTAGCTGGTTCACACTTCCACCACCTTATCACAACAAAGTCTAGACTGTTTAAAGTGCTTTTTAAATGGATTACTTTTCCTTAAAATGCTTAAAAAAGAAATACATTTACTGTTTATTCTTATCGCGCAGCAAAGTCTCTACAGTAATCAAATGTCTAAAAACGTAACGATAGCCTGAAAGTGCGTATAAACAAGTGTAAAATTTACCTCTGTTTTGCATATCAATGTTTGTCCCGCACATCCCTGCTTGCTTCCAGCCTTGATGATGAAACAGACAACAAAATGTTCCCAGGAGGCTGCAAAAGGAAAAGTTCAGCTGCTCAGGTAAGTCCACACACCTCTGCTGAATAACAATGAGGGGAATCACAGCCTCCGGCAGAGATTTATAGACCTGCAGACCTCAACATGACGTGGTGGCCTGTTTCCACAAATGTCAATATTGCTTGGAAGTGTAAGTACATGGACTGAAACCTGGCGTCAGCTTGGTGCATCTCTGCTCCCAAATCTTCTTTATGTAAAATATATTGTGGTTGTAATTCCTCTTGTAATTTTTATTTCTTTTGCGAATTTTCAAAACATGGTTTCACTGTTTTGATTTGTCCAACACGCAGAAGGAAGTGGACTGATTGGGAAATTAATGTTTTAGGAATATTCTTTCAAAGAGCCCTCCAGCAGGTAACACAACTCCAAATTCAAGCTCGATTATTGTTATTATGCTCATGACATATCTAGTAATTGCCACAAAACAGTGCTGTCTAATTTGCAGGGTTAACTAAGTCAATAAAGAAAAATCTGTCTTCATCTTTGCAGCTTCTTCCAGTGGCATATTACACCAACATATTGCATATTTGAGACGAAGTTTTACCAGAAAGGTAAACTCGTGGCACATGTTTGTATTTCTTGACTATGCCTCATTTTCTCAATCAGCACAAACAAGTAAATCTGGATTCTTATGAAAGTCAACATTTCTGTGTGCTGCTGCAGTAATTAAGTTTGGGAATTCAGAGGATTCCCGCTTGCGCAGTGGCTGCCAACCAACTTTCAGTGCTGCGCAGTTCACTCCTTCAACTTTCTGCTTTGACTCAACGTAATGTTGCCAAAATGAAGTCCAAAAATCCTCTCTTTCAAAGACGCTAATTGATCAACACCAGTTTGTCTCCTTGTAGTCACGTGACGTGAGCATCCTTTCCCAGGTGAAGTGGCTCAGATTAAAAGGCATCTCTGGTGTCCTTTCATAAAGCAAACATTTGGGAATCTGCTGCAATGACGACTGCCATATGGTAAAGTGCTTTTGATAAATCATAAATCCATCACGCAGTCTCTCTTTATTACATTTTCTTTCAAAACGTGAACAAATAGACTCGTACATGGGCGCAAAGAAAGGGCCAATTGGGGGACCCGGTTTATCCAGAAGAGGGAGGTTAAAATAACCCTCACAGATGTTCCTTGGGCAGCCAGCAGATAAAAATGCGTTGTAAACATTTCAAAGGGAAATATTTGACGAGCAAATATTAGCCCATGTGAAAACCCACACGAGCCTCGTCTTTTGGCCTGTTTAATGACTAATTGAATATCATTAGTTGGGTCCACACAGATCGAAGTGCCCCCGAAATAAAGGCTCGGATTTTAAAATGCCATATGGCCCAAATTATACATTAACCACGAGTTTGAGGACAATAATACTGTGTGTACAATCAGCCAGGTTGCGTAGAGGACAGCCAGTTTTGGACACCATCATCTCCTTGCCAACCGAGACAAAGGACAAATAAGGCCAGCATTTTTATTTATTACCTTGGAGTCGATGTGGTCATTGATTTATAGTACTTTATTGCACGTACACTGTGTGCCAAACGAGGCTGATTAAAGCACTTACGTTGTGTTGTTTAGTCAGCACCGCATTTTCGTGGTGCGTAAATTTTACTCTGGCCTCCCCAAAGGAAAGGGCGGGAGTTTAAGTGTCTAAGTAGAGCCACAGACCACATGCACGTTGTAGCTACACGTCCTAGTTCATTGTCTTGTGCGTAAACAACTCATATCGGTGCTTTGTTGTGTCCTGAAGCGTTGAGAAATGTGAAAAATTCTGCCGCGTAAAAATGTTACCAAAACCTCTCCAGTGCGCACCGAGGTGCCCTGTGCGCAACGGAGCTGCATTCATGGACACGTTTTTCTCCTCCCTGTTTAGAGAAAGCAAAGTGATTTATGTGATGTCGATGTTTAGGAGTTGCACTTCTGTGAATGTTCGTACATTCTGTGAATGCAGATGACTGTTTTAGTGTTTTTTTAATCAATAGATTTTCTGATGATGGCTGTGGCAAAATGAGCCACATAAAAGTATCCTATCTTAGCATGCCATTCAATTAACTGGGTCTGAAAAACGTACTTTACTTTTTAATCTTGAGATTTTTGAAACTCTCCACTAGTTTTATTTTTTAAAAGGTTCAATTTCAGTAGTGTTAATCATAGATCTCATGCAAAGTAAGTTGAAGTATTTGTGCTTACAATAATGAATGTTCCACATTAACATTTTTTTCGACATTTTATTGAACCCGTTATACCAAATACTAAATATATATATATATATATTTGCCCTTCTTTTCATTATTCCTCAAATACTATGCTCATGGGCAGGGACATCATTCTTTATTTTGCACTTAATACTTTTAACAAGTTTAAATAATAATAAAAAAAGCTTCTTTACCCTCATTAAAGAATGTCATTTGTTTTGCACTGCAGTTCGGACACAGAAACTAATGTGCAACAGCATCTACATTAAAGCAATTAAAAAATATGACACTTTTTTTAATCTCTCAATCCTTGTGCAGCTTTTCCATAACTGAGTGTGATTTAAATAATTAGCTAAAAGCTCTTGCAGTTGCCTGTGCGCTCTCTTAATAACATGCCACAATATTAAAAGAAACATCCAGTGAGCCTTTCCTAATTTCAGAGTATTGGAGTGGTGCTAATATGCACATTAACCATGGAGTGTGCAGGGTTTTAAGCCATAATGACCGCATTTACACTAAAGATTTTGTAGCAACTCCAAGTTAATCTTTATCTGCTGTTCAATAATGCATTAAAGCTTTCGGCCTGTTGTAAAGACAATAAAAAATTCACTGAGCTGGAACACAGTGGGCGTTTTTAATTCAAAGAACTACGGCCCAGTGGGTGCATGTTGACCTTACATTACAAGTATGAATATTTTTCTCGCATTTTTAGTTTTCTTTCAATAAAAATGTAGCTATAAAGTTGATTTATTTTGTAGGTTTGATAAAACCTTTAGAGAATGTGTGCATTGTCCTGCAGTGTTCACTGGTGCATTCCAAGTTATCACGGTCAAGTAAGTTTTAACACTATTTTTTAAAAATAAATTTCTCATTACTTTTCCTCACTCCAATCGGATTCTGTACTCATTATGTGCCTGTGTTTCTTCTCTTTGCTTCTTTTATTTCTTATCCTCAGGTGATATCATGAAAGCCAGCTTTTCTCCTGAAGTGAGTCGCCAAGTTTCCACTTGACAAATTTTTATAAGTGTGCTAGAGACCGTCTAATGAAACTGGAAGATATGGTTGTAGTAGCCACATTGCTTAAAAATGGTAAATACTGTTTTATTCAAATATATTTCCTCGGTGGTGGTTACTCTTTTGGCAATTTAGTCCAAACTGCTATTGCAACCACTGACTAATGCATGCAGAAGCCAAAAATGTCCACCTGGCCTGCAAGTCTCATAATTCGTCCAGGGTTGACGTGATGCTATACCTAGAAGGCACCATATACACCCCAATCCATATATATGAGATATACAAGAAACACAGGAGAGATCATGGAGTAAGAAGGGAGGTTATCTGAAACAATGAAACTTGCACAGGTATATATTCAAATACAAAAATACATATGGTAAGACAATTGCACTGTGCTGTAATGAAAGAGCTTCAATAAAATGTAAATCAACATCATCGCTGTGTATTTTTAACTGCACCTCCTAACAAAAGCTCAGCAGCTGCTCTACATTGCCCACAGGCTCACTGAATGGTTTAACGAGTGTGAAAATGAGGTGAATCACAATATGCAGTAGATGCAGTTACCAAATCATCACTGTTGAACACCAGTTTTAAATTACAATCTGACAAGGAGCACTGATAATATTCCGGTAATCTCTCATATACTTTATAAAATGTTTTCCTTTAATTTGTCACTACATGCACACAGCATCTGCGCATGTCTGCTATACTGTAAGTCATCTAGAAAACTTTGACATATAATTCATTTACAATGTGCACACGCTATTTTTCTCCAATCTCTCTCGCTCGCTTTGTCTAACTGTCTGTCTTTCCCAAACACACGGTTCAATGTAGTCATTACCAGTTACTCCATCTGGGATTTAATGTCAGGGCATCAAAAGAGTCGTGATTTACAACAACATCACAAGGTATTTGGCCTGCAAATATTTAGAGTAGATCCCCTGAGCACAAATGGGCTTTTTCAAGCCGTGCCTTGCTTCCCACACACACACTATTCTCAGTTACTCTCAATCACCTCTGGGAGCTGCCAAGCACAACTGAGCGGCAAATTTTTTATCTGTCTGCTTTCTCATCTGGTGCATTCACTTGCCCTTTCTATTGATTTCCCCATGACTCTGAGGGCAAAGCCAGTTATCCGTATAGTGTAACATGCACTTTATTTTATCAGAGAATAAATGGACAAACATTCTTGGAAATAATCAGTCTTTACTTTGTGTATTGTTATTGATATGGATCATTTTTGGCAGTAGGACATCTGTCTATGTTGCATTGTTAATTTATATACTATATTATAGGTATTATAATGTGGAAATTGTGTTATTTTTTGTTGTTGTATGTAAGCTGCTGAACACTTGAATTTCCCTCAGGATCAATAAAATATCTATCTATCTATCTATCTATCTATCTATCTATCTATCTATCTATCTATCTATCTATCTATCTATCTATCTATCTATCTATCTATCTATCTATCTATCTATATTACTTTATCGGTTTAGCATAATTACCAGTATCACTTACTCTCTAAAGTATTGTAGTTATATCATATTGCTGTTCTATTTGACATTACATTTAGTGTTCTATCATAGCATTTTTTTGGTGTAATACCTTGTACAAGATAGCTCAGGATTAAGAAAGTTCTGTCTTATCTTATATTTCCTTATGTTATCTCATCCTATTTTGTCTTATGGAATAAAATTTCCTTAATGTAATTTCCGTTGCAATGTGCACAGTGCAGTTAAGCAGTAATCCTGGTGCATTTATGCAAGCAGACAATACTTTAAAAAAGTAAAGCAATAAATGTGCAAATGGAAAATTTAGTAAAAATAATATGCACGTCTCATTTAGCTTATTCATGTAAAGATAGGTTATTTGGTGTACTAAAATAGCTATAAAAACAGTCGTCTAACTGATGTTGCCCTTCTGGAGTTGGATATGTACAGTAGTGCCAGAATTTACATAGGAACTGTATGTAAACTTGTGGAGATATTTAAAATGCACAAGCTGCAGCTGTGATGCAAAGTAGCACCGATGGAGACTCCAGACCAGACAGTTAGTGTCAGTGTCATTTTACATTCTTATTTAAATTGTGGTGTTGGTGCTTTCTACATATCTACATGTGTGCATCATTTAAGAAAAAAATAGGCTAGCTAGAAGTTTATTTTGGTGTTTGTGCATAAATGCATATTAATTAATATTCTGCATTAGTTTACCAAAGAAATGATTTTTGTCTGTAAAACACAGCAGGAATTCCTGCCTGTGAGAAATCATATTTGTTTCATGTTGTTACATGTTGATACATTTTCTCTGTTCCCACCACTCAAAGGTGAAAACACTTCATTGCACACTTCACTGTCTGGTTTGTGGACAGCCCAGACTGAAGTTTTTCCGAGGCACCCTGAATGCGGCATCAGCTGCGTCCTTACTGTGCTGACGTGTCGAACCTCCTGCTCCGGAAGACTTTAGTTCAATTCGCCTACGCGGTCGATCCGCGGCTCCATTCGCTCCCATTCATTCCGCTC
Source organism: Acanthochromis polyacanthus (assembly GCF_021347895.1). Lineage (NCBI taxonomy): Eukaryota > Metazoa > Chordata > Actinopteri > Pomacentridae > Acanthochromis > Acanthochromis polyacanthus. The sequence continues at coordinate 53,379,237 of NC_067113.1, forward strand.
CTCAGACCCGGAACGGCTTACTGTGTGTGTATGCATGGCAAAGTGTGTTTCCGGTATAACGTGTGTGTTGATCGGTGCTCAGCCTTTTTCTCTTGGCTTTCATTAGAACAGGCACTCACTTTAGAGTCCCAGCTCCCTGACCTGGTTACCCCTTAACGGCGTTGTATCTCTAACCGGTGGACATGGCATCTGTTTCGGCACCAGCTCAGACGGCCCCCGCTCCGACTTCTCCTCTGCAAAGAGGAATTGTGAAAATGGTAGGAATCTTAACACATGAATATGTGAGCTCAGTGGGGATATAGCTCGTTAGCTGAGTGAGCAAAGGGCTAATGAAGGCTAAACTCACCGTCCGATGTCACACAACTTTAACTGAACTTATTTGGCGTTATAAATATTAATGTCTGTTTAATGACAATGTTGACATGGCAGTAACAACACATGTCAGTAACATTAAGCTCACATGGCTGTAGCAGCATGTCAGCTAATGTTAGCCACTAAATTTATTAGCCTGCTAATAAGCTGAAGGAAATTGGCGTTAGCATGTTGCTAACTTGATAGTTAGCTATAAGTAACTCAAACGAACTATTCTTCTTTAAGTGTAAAGTGTATTGGCAAAAACAAAGCCATCGAAAGTCCATTTACAGATTTAATTGACATTCACTACTATCCAAACTGAATGGAAACTAAAGCAGTTTAGTGTCGGTAATGTTAACAGATGTTAAGTTTCCCAGCTAACTGCTAACTATCGGTTAGCTAACTAGCGTTTACTGTCCAATATCTGCTAACTTTCATGCACCAAATTTGTTGTCTGTGTGAACGACTGCGTGTTCAGCAGCACCGCTACACTCACTTAACTTACTGGCCACATGCAAATTAGGGCTTAGCATAAAAGCTAACGAGAAGTTTCTTTCTCTAAGTTAACGATTGGTTTCTGTGCCTCTCGACGTTTCCTATAAATTCCATTGAGACGTGTTTAGAGTGCTAGTCAGTAACGCAGAGCTCTGTTTGTAGTAGTTAAACGGAATAATGTTCCTCCAGTTTAAACCACAGACAGCATTTCTTCAGTGGACTGTCTGGTGAGCTGGTTCAAACCAACCCCGGCGAAATGACACGTAGCTACAACTTCCTTGCCCCCTATAATCTCCCATTCATCTCGGTTATGTGTAATCTCAGTATGCCCACATGTCACTCGAACTTCTTTCACTGATTTGGCCTAAAGTCTGTTTGACGTTGATTCATGCAGATAAAGTTAACAAATTTTCTCCATAAATGCCTTTGCATGGATTCATAGTTTGACTTCTGGATGGTGCCTAGTAGAGCCACAGTCTTCTGTCTACCACCATCAAACTCCACTGGAACAACAGTGTTGCCTTGTTCAAGGCCACTTAAGTGGTAGTTAACTGTGGGAAACTTTTTTTGTATGCTTCACGGTTCAACCTACTCACTTCTTTCCTGCTTTATTACCCAAGTTTTTTTTCTCTCCAGGATTTAGATGTGCTGAGTGTAATTCTGATTATGCTGATTACTGTGTTATTACACATACGGCTTATATGTTGCATTTTTGTCACTTCTGCATACTAGGGCTGGAGAAAACTTGGTACATCAAATTCAATAGATGAGAAAACCATGAAGAGAAAGTTACATGATGTGTTTCAGTGACACTCCTGATTGTGTGTCTTTTAGTTAACTCATGCCATTTTGTGGACAATATATTTATCAACAAATCAGTCATAAGAAACATTTACATCAACCATTAACAGTACTCTTGTGAGAAATAGTGATGATCCGCCCACATTATAACAGATCAGGATAGCCCTCCAGCTCATGTCCTATTACAAAGCAGGAATGTCTGCATTCCTTCCATGTCATCAAGATTATTCCTGTTGCACAGAGGCTTCCCAGCATGAGAAGATGTTTTCGAAAGGGTTCACATCTGTACATTAGGAAAGGTGATCAAAGGGTCAAGCAATTCTGCGTATCATTTCTGGTTGGCTTTTTTTTAAGTGGAAGAATGAGTTTGAACTTATTTGTCTTCTTTCCGTGGCTGGTTGGTCTGTGAATATTACAGCTGCACCTCTGCTTTGCCCATACTTGGAGGGAGTTGGTCCTTTACTGGGGGAAGACTCGGGATGATTTGATGAAAGAGTTTTATCTAACCCACATCTTAGATCAACAGCCCCCAGTGATGCTCCCTGCAGACACACTGGAGAGTCTGCAGATAAAAGCTGTTTGCTCAGATTCGTGTAAATGCCATGGTTGTCAAACCCAAGAGTAGGCTATCTCTTTTTTTTCTTTCTTTGTATTTAGCTACGTTATCAGATGGCGTGATCTCACCTTGACTTTGAATGACAGACTGTCACCATGGTAACATGCGGTGTGAAGTTGCTTTCTAACTCTGCAACAGTTGTACAGGCTCCTCTTATATCTTCATAGACTTTGGTAATTTAAAGATACAGTGATTCTTGCAACTGATTAGCATCCAAAATAATAATTTGCTGACCTATTGCGTTTGTTAATATTACACCAGTTTCAAATTAATTCCTCTTGTAGTGCTTATCAGATTGACACTTTCTGCAAACATAAATACAACAGTTTAGTGAGTGCAGCAGAGTACAAGTAATGTGTTAGAGGAAACAGAAACTAAAACCGCTACCCATGTCTTCCTTCCACACAGGTGGCTGAAGTGTTGTGGTCTTTTGTTTTCTCCAGATGTCGTCGTTTCTGTGATGAATAGATTTTTCGAGAAGAGTGTCAGAAGATATTATCTGCACCTGATTAGTGAAACGGCAAGCAGTTGTTGCACTGCTGATTTTGCCCAATTCACTAGTTGACAATCAATTTACTGTCCTCTCTCCAGGTCTTGTCGGGCTGTGCCATCATTGTTCGGGGCCAGCCTCGAGGTGGACCGCCCCCAGAGCGCCAGATCAATCTCAGTAATATCCGAGCTGGGGCCATGGCCCGCCGAGCCGCACAGGGCCAGCCTGACACCAAGGACACCCCCGACGAGGTGAGTGGATCTATTCCATTGTGTTTGTATTCATTTATATTTGTTTGACAGGGGCAGTACAAGTATCCCCGCGTCACCCACACTGATATTCCAATTTGAAGGGATGCTGATGTGTCTGTCTTTGTTTTTACTGAGGGGAAAAAGATTTTTTTTTCAGAATTTTTGTCACACAGCTTTTGCTCTTTTCCACCAAGCAAACGTAATAACATTAGAGGTCCAAAAAAATTCTCAATTGAATGCAAGGATTGAAGATAACACTCGTATAATCTGACATTTTCTTATCGTACCCTTTAGAAGATTAATCAATTTATTTATCACGGCCAGACACTAATGTCTGTTCTGCTGAAAGTTGAAAAAATCTGTTACTATCTGAATCTTGCAAGGCTGAAATGTCTTATGAAAAATCCATTTCATAGCAGAAAAAAAATCCATTAGGTGACGCTTTGAGAAGTAGTCATATTTTATTGAAAACCATGTTTATTTCAGTGTTTGCCAACATTATTATCGTGCTGCTTGTAATTCCTCTAGTGGGTTCACTGTCATTAATGTGGGATTACAAGACAATATAAATGTGAAAAGTTATTTAACATGTCATACAAACATGTATCACCAACAGAGTGTTGCTTAACTTAGCATAAATGGACTAATCAGGATTGTTACAGAAAGCAGCGAGGTATCACCATACTGTGAGTTGAGTTTGATGTCGGTTTGCTAACAGCAATAGTGGTTTTGCAAAGATGAAGGCAAACTTTGTGTAATTTTCCTGAAACTCACTACCTCCGTTTGAACTTGCCGTCTCCTGCAGTAGTTGACTAATGTACTGCTGAGTGGGAGAGAGAGTTTGTCATGTATAGTTAATGATGTGTGCAGAAGAGTGAGATGAAATTGTCAGACATAATAGCATTACACTACCAATAGAAGTGGGAGTGTCTCTGGAATAGGGGTTGACTGATGTTTTTTTTTTTAAATTATTATTCAGGGTCCACACCAGTTACTGATAATCACAGAGCCTGATAATCGATATTTGGAACTGATATAAATGCAAAATCTACCGCTAAAAATCTTGGTGTCAAAGTTTTAGTGTCCACAAATTGGATGACTATTTTTATATGTTTAATTAAAAGAGAACTTCACAACATTTATTCTTCAGTGTTAATAGGTTTTTACTCATGTATCTAGTCGTGTAGTTGTGTGAGTGGAAAACTGCTAGAGGTCACAGTCGTGCCTACGGATAGAAGCAGTGGCATCGGAGACAAAGTAGCACATTTTCAGATGAATGTATTTTATTGGGCGTCGTTTCAAAAATACCGATAATCGTAAAAAATGTTAAATGTTAGGCTGATAATTGTTCTGGCTCTAGTCTGCAATCCGAGGCAGCCAATTAGAGTGCAGCCTGAGTTTAACTGCTTGTCTAATTTGAAGAATCTATGCAGTCATTTGGCCTGCGCCCCTCACACAGGCAGTGAGCACATTCACTTAGTAATGAACCAAATCACTGACAAGACTAATGGGGGCGTAGTTCAAGTAAACAGTTTTTATTTCATCATTATTTTGTAATTGGTTTAACTTGTTTAAGTAGCCTTTCTTCTGGATAATTGGAAGGGGGCAGCACCCGGCATTAACCAGCTACCACTGGTGGGTGCTATTTACACGTCATTACAGCATGATATTGTATCTGTCTGGTGGCAGTGAAGAAGCAACAGAAGGTTAACCTGTAGCTGTGACCATACTGTAACTTTATCTGAAAATTATACAATCCCATCTTCTTTAATTGGGAGGATTGTGTTTGTCGCTGCAGCAGCATTTGTCTGCTAGCTGTTTGCTTCTCCTGATACTGATGTGTCAAAGTCCACCTTGTCCTATGGAAGTGTGCATTGCTCTTCCTGTGTGTATTGCAGCCATGGGCCTTCCAAGCCAGAGAGTTCCTGCGGAAGAAGCTAATCGGCAAAGAGGTGTGCTTCACGGTGGAAATCAAGACTGCTTTGGGCCGAGAGTACGGCATGGTCTACCTGGGGAAAGGTAAACTGTCACCTCTTGAATCACAAACAGGCTGTTTATAATATCCACGTATGTCATTATATAGAAAAACAGTCATTCTATTGATGGTCCTCTCCCTTTTTTTCATAATATTTAAAGCCATGTCATAATGTGGAAATGATTTGACTCCCCAGAATGTCAGATTTTCACCTCATACCCTCCTTTTTACATATTTTTTAATGATGGTACAACACTGTAGAGTCACTTTCAAGGAAATTGCTAGATAAGGTGTTTAACTTTATTCTGTTTTCTGATTGTAGATACAACAGGTGAGAACATCGCTGAGTCTTTGGTCAACGAGGGCCTCGCCACAGTCCGCAGGGAAGGAATCAGAGGGAACAAGTAAGATCACATGTTTATTGGTTGAAATAAATGATTTATATGCAATTACGACAGTTGTATTGCTTTCTGTGCTTTCTATTTTCAGGTATAAGTCACTCTCCATAAGAACATTTAGAAATTTGCATGTTGCTAAGTACTGTTGTGATAGAAGGTTAGGTTTACATGTCTGGAACATAGAACAAGTTAATGCGATTGGATGCATGTCTTTATACTGATTACGACCTGACTGATACAGGATTTTTAAAGCTGAGGTTGATATTGATACATAGGGGTTGTTAAACATCTTGTAATGGTTTATTGGTCAAGAGTTTTGCTAAGGGATATGATTGATAAAGTATTGGCATTTTAGGTACTTAGTCACAAATCACCAAGTCTGTCACAAGGGCTAATTTTGTTTATTCAATCAGCAGTATGCCGAGCAGCTGGTAAAGATGTGAAATTTATGCTGCTGTTTAAAAAAAAAAAAAAAAATTTAGGAAGCAGTGACTGAGACTAAAAACTGCTGATACAAGACAAAATATCAGATGTGCAGCAGGACATAGGGAGAGTCCGAATTAACTTTCACTATCATTTTCAAGAGACAGTTTTTTATTGTCTTCATTTCTTTATTGTTGTCTTTTATTGTCTTATTGCCTCTTGAGACCTAGAAAACTTAAGTTCTAAACATCAGATCGTGTTTATGAATGTTCTAGTGCAGTCTTCCACACAGGGTTGGGTTATGGATTGTACCTTTAATATTGCTATCTGTGACTGTACCGGCATGCGAGTTGTTCATGTCTTTATCCATTTCATAGCATTAGCTAGCTTCTGGCTAAGTTTAGCAATACGTTAAGCATTTTGCAGCGGTATTCTGATGAGGGAGAAAGTGTGATCGTGCTGTTGTCCATTTAGTCGCTTGAACTGTCTCCATTGATTGTAGCTAAAATGTAAGATGGAGCTTGTCAACAGGCGTTAACGTACATTCTTCACCTCAAGCTGACTCTGTTCTGCTTTGCACCGATCAGCCAAAATGTTATGTGATTGGTGAGCTCTCAGCGATTAGTGTGTTGCCAACAGTGGAGTCGCAGTGCTCTCCAGTGGGAAAACTATGTAAGAGCTGAGCACTTATTTTTGGCTTTTCCACTACTTTATTGCTTGTTACCTATCAACTGCTATAAACGCTGACCGATTCAGCTGCACTCGGCATAAATCGTCCCTCAGATGTTTTGGAAAAGCTTTTGCACTGATATGTTTTAATCCAAAATCCCAAGCAATGTGTAACTACACCACACAGGAGAAAATTACAAACTGCAGTTTCAAACTACTTGTACTTTACGTTTTCCATTTTATGCTATCTTACACTTTATTTTAGAGGGACGTTATACTTTCTACCCAACTACATTTGTGCCTCAGCTTTATTTACGTTCAAGTTGAGGATTTTACACTATGCGTATTATGATAACCTTTAAAAGACACCACTTTGTGAAGGATAAGTTTGGTGGTTTGCAACCTTTTTGGCTTCTGAAGTCTTACACAAAGCAGTGTGTAATCAGGGTCAAGTTCCAGATGTCTGTGTGTTCTTTACTGCAGGTAGTGGTATTTCCCTTGAAACTTCTCATGAGATTTAGTTTTTTTTAAAGGTTCAAATCATGCAATAGCAACCAAAAATCAAAGATTAGGGAAAAAGTCCAAAAACTGGAAACAAATTACTTTAGTACGAGAATTACAATTTACTAATAATACTTAAGGGTCAGTATATAATTGAGGCACTTTTGAAGTCCATGGGATATATCTTGCATACATTTTTATTAAAACTCAAAAAAAAAATAATGTTTTTATATTTTCATTATGATCATATTTTTTTTTATAAATATTTACTATGGAAACAGTCACTTAATTAAAAAAAAAAACCTGGATCTCACAAAAATGTCAACTAAATAATTGCCAGAATTTAAAAACAACCACCTTCTAATTAGCTAGACAATAATAAAATGAGCTTCTTCAAAAAAATGTTTTGGTTGTGTTCTTTTTAAGTTGAGATAATCATGACAGATTTTTCGATTTTTCTTTTTGAGCAATATATCAAATATTATATGGAAAATACCAAATTGTATCTATGTCCGAGAAATCACTTTCAACTGAGTTACCCATTACAAAAACGCCTCTCAAAGAAGTGTGTTAATTCCAGATGTGACGACCCTCCACCTGGACACCAGGTGTGTCTGTTCCAGTCGTCCCCTGATTGAGCCACACCCACAATCTAGTGGCTCAGCTGCACTTAATCTGGCCCACTTCCATTCAAATGGGCTCTCTGACAGGAGCTGCTGCCATGTGGAGCTCCAACAGCATGATTCTAGGTTTTGTTTTTTAATGCCCATATTGTTGTTTTTGCATGGCAATAATCCTTTTTTAGTCACCACACCATTGCTATCTCTTGGTTTTGTTGAGACTTTTGGGAGCCAAGTTGTAACACATGACCTGCTCCACATGATGTCATTTCCTCCTAAAGAAGACTGGCACGACTCCAAGGCTTTCTTATTTAATACAAAGTAGTGTGAGTCAAGTGTGTACTTATCGCATATCAACAGGTTTACTACAATATCTTTATAAATAAATTTCAGTTTTACTCAATTGTATATGTCATATTTAGAAGAATCTTTCTCTTAAAATGCCATGTGGTGTTTGGTTATAGGCAGCCATGTTGATTTTTGGCCTGAAAACAGCAAAAATGTCAATTATGATACCCGTCAGCTGTTACAAAATGCCCCGCAGTTATATATTGACCCCTAAATACTTATACTTTGGTAGGATTTATCTTCCAGAAGGTGCGTCTACACTACTGTAATGGTACTTTTAGTTAAGGCAAGGCTCTGAACTTCTTCATGCATTACAAATGTCATGTTCTGTTTGGGTGTCTTATTGTTCCGTTTCAGATTTGGAGGTATGTGTTATATATTTTTCATGATGCCATAATTGGATATGTCAGCATGAGAGACCTTGAGGAGTGTGCCATTATCCTAGAGACTGATATCATAAATTCTCCCTTCCAACACTGTTGGCTCAGTCAGTGTAGCTGAAGTAATTTTGGATGTCAAAACTTGTTTTAATTTGCAACTCAACACTTTGTGTAGCGAGTAGGGAGGAAATCGCTTTTGGCAACATAATGCAATCTTCTGCTTGCTTAAGCTTATAGCAGTACAACACTGCTAAATCTGCAGGGAGATATACATAAGTCCTCAACTGGTAGACTGTAGAGAATTGAGAAAGAGCCATGGCATCCCAGATGGTGGCAGCATTACCCTGCTGCTACAATGATGTCCCTCTGAAACCCTTTTCTGCCACATTGCCCTTAAGCAGTAATCCTCTAAATACACTTGCACACCCAGTGCTATATGACAGAGTACTGCATATCCCCCCCAGTGGCAGTATTTGCACATTACACACATTACAAGCAATTTGACTCATGCTGCTACATTTTTATCTTCCAACATTGAACAGAGATGATGTGAATATTTTGCCGCTAATGACCCATTTCAAGCTTTCTGTGCAATGGCCCAGAACAAGCACTAATGTAAATGATGCTTTAAGTGTAAGCTGGCATCATTTGGCCAAAGGGGAGGACCATTACTCAGTGAGGACTTAAGGCTTTAGTTTTTCTCTCAGTGCACTAGCTTCCAATATCATTACTCCTCGTGACTGGCTACGTTGATCACACTAACTATGATGTGATGGTAATTATGGAGGTGATGGTAATGATGATGGCTTCGGACAGTGCAGTTGAACATGTGTTCAGACGCTGACTGCTGCTTGATAACGTGGTCAGTCAGTTGATGAATCTTATGGCTGTGGCCAGTTCTCAGTGCGCCACAGCAGGCGGATCTTTTTAATGTTTTTTTTTTTTTTTTTCCTAATGGTGCCTACCCTGTTGCTGGAAAATTTATTCATCTTGAAATATCACTTGGAGGGGGCAAAGGATTGATTCCTAGTAACTTTAGGACGCCCTAATGTGTGATATATATATATATAAAAAACTCAGATCTGGAACTCGTGACATGCGATGCTAACACAAAAAGTTCCCCCATAATTACCCCATTTATGACAGCCAGAAACTATAAAAATAGAAATAATTGTTGGTTTTTGTAACATGGTAATGGTTCTTGTCAAAGGGACTTTCAAGCTGAACTAGACTGAAGTGCAGGCTGTGTTGACATGGAGTAGTTAGTATGGAAACACATTAAAAATGCAACTAGTAATATAATTGTGTACACTTGTACATGTTGATTTCAGTTTTGTGCATTTTTGTGAAATAGTCAAAGATGTTCAGCTTTACATTTTTTGTCATTTTGACTATCTTACTGCACACAATGCATTTTTGAGCTCTCTGCACATCCAGCTACTGTTGTACTGTTTCCATACATGTGCAGGACTTCATAGTGCTGTGAAAAATGAGCTGACAGTATCTGAAAAGACAATGGGAGAAAAGAATGCCCATATTACTTAGGCTTCAAAAACTTACAGTGATTGTGTTCTGTCATTCAGACGCAGGCCACTTTTACTTTCCTCATGGCATCAGTGACTTACACCTGTCACTATGATGGAGAGAGCCTTGGTACCTTCACGATATTTGTCTTACATGCAAAACTGTACATTGCATAAAGCAATATAATGTAATAATAATCAAGGCTAAAGCTAAATCCATTATGTAGCAAATTGCTGAACTGTAGGTTATGTCTGCAGTGAAGATAAGTACACAGCCGGTTTTGCTTTTGGATCCTGTCTCCATGTCGAGAACCATTTCTAATTATAAATAATTAATGGAGCTACTGCTTTTGTGTAATGTGCCTGAATGCACACAACTGCCTTGCTTTGGAGACACTCGTGGATCCCGCTGCTGTTTGATGCTGCATTATATATGGAATGAATTCAGAAAAAAAATCCTACAAACAACTGGAAATATGTTCCTTGTACATTGCAGTGCATTAATTTGACTTCTCGGAGTTCAGACTTGTGCCTTGTTGAAAGTTACACTGAAATATGACGAGGTGTTAAGTGGTAAGATTACCATTGCGGCTTTTACAGCAAACTTACCATAAAGCTTTGACATTTGGCCTACATGTTTGGATGCAGTCAGAATAAATGGAAAGGTGTCCATGTCTGAAAGGGCCTATAGTATATAGGGCCTACAAAATAATATCTTTGAGACAGATTAGTGATTTCCTGGCCCATCATTTACACTAATTCTTTATTTAGTGTCTTTTTCACAGACTAAAACAAACTTGTTGTCTGGTATATGTTCTAAGAATGTGTGTATGGTTGCATCTATGTAGACCTAGGAAGACTGGATTTAATACAACTCTAGAAAACATGAATACGGCTGCAGCATAGATATTTAAGCCCTATGAGTTGGTTATCTGCCGTTGATGTTGGATGTTATAAGAACTCTTCAACAGAACTCGGCCCAAAAACTTGAGTACCACATTTTTTCTCCCTACACTTTCTTGCACTGTGTGGAGCTTTTTTTCCACCATTAAAGTTCCGATCCTGACTTTACTGTTTGATACAAACACATGATTTATGACTTGTAATCATCTTGCTCCCTTGCTGTGCACGTCCGTAGCATGTATGTCTGTGTTATTCTTACCGGTAATGAATTCTGTGATTTTTCTTTTTCCTCTGGCTTTAAAATTCTTTCATTCGAATGTGTTCCTCCTACGTATCACCGCTGTCAGTTTCAAGCAGATTTGTATTTATTTACATCACACTGATGAGTTTTTTGGTGTGCTGTTGGCGGTTTCATCATTTGACGGAGTTTCACTTTGACTCGATCAGTCATAAAAAAATGCTCTCCTTAGCGCTGAGCCAAAGGGGGGATTGAAACGGACGCGTTCATCAATCTCGTCTTCTCGGTCTTGCATCTCAGTTTCTGTCACTTAATCTGCCTGCTCTTTAAAAATGTTTAATCCAATCACTGAGGTGGCTAGACCCTGTAAAATTATCGAGATTCCACAGTATTACATTTTTCTTTTGAAAAATTAAAAATCACAGGCAGGGGGCTTGACTGATTGGTTTATAGAACGCCCATCTACCAGAGGAGAAGTGAGCTACAAAAACACGGAGACCTGCTGTGCTTTATAGCCTCTCCATTGCTCCTTTTTAACTCCAGCCCCAGAGGAGAGCTGGTTGAGGGGTGTAAACGTCAAGGGGATGAACTGTTTTTCATCAGGGCCTCGCTGTGCACTAGTAGTGAAAGCCTTCCAGTAGAGTGCACTGGGGGACATTAGTTCCTTCAACCTCTTCAAACTGTACAAATACAACAAGGAGCTGTAAAGCGCCTCACTAAGGTTCAACATTTTGTATCTATTTAAAGTATTTTTGGTAGCACAAGGGAGACATATGGAGATGAAAGATGTAGCCTACAGCGTGTTCAAATATAAGGGAATTGGAAAGTTTTCTCCTTGGCCCTTGTTCCTCCAGTTGTCTCGCTCAGTATTGTGCTTTCTCGCCCATCAGTATCGGTTTTGATTTGAAAGCAGTGTGTTGGTTGGAAGGAGTTGCTGACCTAAAAAGGAACCGGTCTATTTGGAGAGACGGATGAGTTCACTATCATCTGCCTCCACACATGAAGTTATTTCGATATCTTAAACAATCTCTGCTTATGAGTCGCTCTCCATTTATTCTGTGGCTTTACAATGTCTGCTTCCCTTGATTGCATTCTTAGTTTCTGTTGCTATATCTTTGTAGCTTTCTGTTCCTGTTTGGTACTTAAATTCTAAGTAGCTTAAACACAATTGGCTTCTTACAGAAAGTTTCACTATTGTTGCCCAGTAAGCAAGAAACAGTTTCAATTCAATTTGAAGTTAGTAGCTAAATCAGTGTAGAGGGGAAAGTGCACTTGACTGCATTTTGGGCACAAGTCCAAAAGCCCAATTACAAATACACAGCTGGAGAACAGGCTATGTGTGTGTTTATGTGTGTGTGGCATTTTAATTGAAAGCCACTTTGTTGCTTCTGTAAAGTGAACAGTGTCTTTTAAGCAGCAAGATGTGAAAAATTGAGTTAATGCACTGTTCATTTTTGAAAAGCTCCAGTCACCACCGCACATCCCGTACCAATCGGGCCTACTTTGCTTCTTGGAAAAACAAAAGCCTGTTGGCTATTTGAAGTTCTGAATAATTAAAGTTGTACAAGGGCCCTCAAAAAGCATTAGGCTGCGCAATTTAGGGAGCCAGCCTGGAATTAATTGTGGCGTTTGTAGCCAGCTGCGTGGTAGCTTTTGAAGGAGCTGTCAAACACTGTTATTGTCTCTTCACAGAATGCTCAGATACATTTTGCAGTTACAATCTGGTCATCAGCTGGTTGCCAGTAATACAACAGTGCAGTTTGTCAGCGACAGCACTTTATCCAGCACTTATTTCAACAAAGCACAAGCCATACTGAACCCATACTTGTAATACAGTCATATACTTTTAATAAGCACTTGTTTTACGTGACCAGTGACGATCTTGTTGTGCAGTAAAACCTACAGCTGTTGCTGCAGTTGGATGAATTTGCAATGAACCCACTGTAAGAGGAAAAAGGGCCACAAGTTGTTGCAGCAGTAGTCTTGCAATGCTGATATTTTCTTATTGGGGTAAGGTTTTGGATGGGTCATGTTTTAATCGAGCCTACATGAGAGCACTTTAAATGTGTTGAGCTTAACAAGGGGAGCGACTCTACAATCAAAACCTTTTCTGCTTGTTAGACACGGTGTGTGCTCCCCTCTAACTGGTGTGAAATTAATTGTAGCTTGTTAGCAGACCGAGCTGGGGTGTTTTCAAGAGGGGTGTCGGAGCGTTTGTGGCACTCAAAGACCTCCTGATCTTTTTTGTAACCTGGTTAACAATAATATTTAACTAAAGCTGCCACAGCTTTAGTGCAGCTGTGTTCTTAAACGACATTTTTCATTTTAAACGGTGGCAAGAAGCCGCCTCTGAAAGTTTGAGCATCAGTTTCGCAAAGCTGCAGGTTTCGGTAGTAGTCAGTTTCATGCTGCTCGATTAAAGAAAGTTTAATATTGTTGCTGTGGAGATTTCCTTCTGGTTGGTTATTTTAAGCAATAAATTAAAGTTTTAAATGCTTCCGGTCTATTGAAATGAGATCAGATGAACTCAGCTTCCTGGGTGTGGTTGAGCCTTCAAACTGTAGCTGCAGGCAAGTTCTTCTCGAAGGAGATGACCGAGAAAGAGGAAAAAATATTTGTCTGATACTTACACCGTTCTTACAATTTTCAAAAAAAGCTCAAATGGATTCAAATCAGTTATGTTAGAAGAATTAAAATGTTCGAAGATTGCACAACTGTTGCTCATGTTTTGTGTGTCTGTCTAATTTCTTAAATTTTCTGTTTCATTTGTGTGACCAGTCCAGAGCAGGCCAGACTCTGTGAATTGGAGGACCAAGCGAAGTCTTCCAAGAAGGGCATGTGGAGTGAGGGTGGCGGCACACACACCATCCGCGACATCAAGTACACCATAGAGAATCCCCGCAACTTCGTCGACTCCTTGCACCAGAAACCTATCAATGGTAATGACTTTGAGAGAGGCGTACACACTGACGCACTCGCACAGAGAAAGTGTGGAAACAAAGACACATGGAGTACAAAAACACACATTACATAAGCCTCTAATTTCTCATAAAAATCAAATTTGCCTCCTGTGTCAGAAATCCGCTGTTTTTGTTCTGAATATCCGCCTCACGGCCTGTAATGGCTCACAGTATGTCACCCATCACCAGCTCATTCCTTCAGTCCCCTCATCTCTGACCTACTCGAGGTGTAATGTGCCACTCGATTTATTTCCAGACGACTGCCGGTAACAGTGGCTCAGCTCATTTCACTACCCTTTAATCGAATGGAGAAAATGAACAGGGGGCGGCTTTTTCCTTTTTTTTTTTCTCCGCTTCTTGTTCTTGCCATTCATGAGACGTTCAGGGTTATTTTAAAATTGGAGTCAGGATTCCAGCCAAAGTGCTTTAAATGTGTATTGAGTCTCTGTGGTTGGAAACTGCTGCTGTCTTTTCACATAAGCTGTACTTGTACACACGTTATACACAGAAAGGAACCTTTTAGACACTGAATCCTTCTCAAAATGCTATTTCTGTGTGAAATTCCTTTCACTCACATCCTGCAGCAGTCACTTCAAAAGCTTTCCAAATAAATTGACCTTCCCTCAGAACCTGTTGTAATGCAGTCTAAACTTTAAAGTAATATCAAAAATTGAATGAATATCTATCTCTCGAGTATTCACCTTTGTGCATTTAAAAGCAAAAGCAAAGAAATACATTGAATCCCTATTCCCAAAGACGAAAGGCTGAGTTCAGCTTGAGTTTATTTTGGTTGCAGTTTGTCCCAGTAGTTATCAGAGAATGAATACCATCCATGAAGCCTTCTCTTCTGCTCTGTGTGATGTTCTGCTTGCAGAGGAGCATTAAGGGCAACATCACAATAAAGAATCATATTTGTATTTGTAAGTGGTTTTATATATACTGACAGCAGAGAAGTGGGTTGTGCTACATGAGAGACTGCTATGAACATGTCTCTGCTTCTGCTATGAAAACTATTGAAATTCACTGTACGCGGCATGAATTCAAGCTGATCACAGCCTTTTTATGTCGAAGGAGACCTTCTTCCAAGAACCTTTTGAAGCCTACAGTAGTGAGTGTTTGACAAAAATGCATTTTGGTGTGAGTATCCCTTAAAGCGGAGTTTGTCAAGGAGGCCATGACTTTCTCCTTTTTGAGAACTGCCAGAGCAAACGGTCATTGAAACAGTTCAGTATCATTGTTTCGTAGAACACTGGGATTTCTCTGATGTTACTGTTTTGAATTCAATGATAGTGGCCCAGTGTGCTTTCCTGAAAGCCTCAGAAATTGGATTGCAGCCTTGATCACTAATAAATCACTCCTACATTTCAATCCTGCATTTCCTTAGGCCAAGCACTGCATTATTTATAAAGTCCAGGATGCATGCAAGTGTGATACATTTTGTCCAGCTCACGAATGAGTAAGTTGGCCTGAGAGCTTGGAGTCTGTGAGCACACTGTATTTCCACAAACTCTCTCCTTTTACCTGAAACGCTTCTAAATTCTGTTCTTTTTCCTCCCCTCAGCCATCATCGAGCATGTGCGTGACGGCAGCGTTGTTCGTGCCTTGCTGCTCCCCGACTACTACCTGGTCACTGTTATGCTGTCTGGTGTTAAGGTAACTATTGCTACTGATGTGGTTAAATATGAATTGTTGAGCAGTTCGCTCCGTCTTTGGCAAAACTTTTTTTATTGTTGAGAGACTACAGTAATGGCATGTAGTTTAAAAGAAATGCAGAACGGCTAATCACATTTGAGTAGAATGCCTCTTTTTGACAGGTTCCTCCATACCTATCATGGAAAATTGCTTTAACTATTTGACTTAAAAATTACTTTGCTGCCTTGTTAGTAAATCTAGTATTGCATGCAATGTAGAGAATGAGTGTCCCTCCAGATTGTCAAAGAAGACCATGTGTAACGGCTTTTGTAGTGAACAGAAAACTCAGGAGTTCCTTTTCATTAGGCACTATACCTTGTTTGGCAAGTTTCAGCCTGTGATCAATTCAATTTTCGATACAATATACATTGATAAATACTGATTCCAACTTTCCTAAGAAAAAAGCCTTCTAGAAATGAAAACATGTCTCCTTCCGTGGACTGTAAGCCTTTTTCTCTGACCCCTTTTCGTGGAATCTTATGCCACCTGCGCACAAACAGGCTGAGCTAGTTCAGTCACTCCACTGACATGAGAGAGTTAACCTAGAAACAAGAATGCATAAACGGAAAATGAACAAATAGATATTTAACCTATAGAAATGTGATGAAGTTTGTCTTTTTTTCCTTTGCAATCACAGAAGTTCTAATGTTAGAAAATCATGCAGTCAAACTAGTCCATAGACATGTACAGAAGAGATGAATATAGCCGCTTGGTGTGAAAATTTAAGCCAATGTACATGTGTTAAACTGCATTCTTTCTAATGGCCAGCAGGAGGTGACTCCTCTGAATACCAAAACAAGTCCAACTGTACAAAAGTCAATGAGAAACTGACCCTGGTTCTGACTTTGTTGAGGTTCATAGTCTCAATCGGTAGTTTCAAGTCTTCTTCAATATATCCAATGTTCATTTTATAAATTGTAGTTTCATGTAGAGTGAAATAGATGAAGCATGAATGCTTGTTTTGAGCAAGTTTCCGCTGTGTGGGTCGGCACGTATCCTTGACTCCTCAGTCAGATCCAACCCCTGTTCATCACATCCAGTTTCAAAAGGCCAGGATGGTGGCGCGAGACCTCATTAAATGAATAATGGCTCTTTTTTGTCACTTCCTTGAGTCTGTTTGTTCTCGCAGCCTCCAAATTTCCCCATCAATCTCTTTCACCGAGCACATCTGTGCCAATGGACCACTCAACATAACTAATCTTTTTCATCTCCCACTTGAAGATATTACATCCATTTCAAGGTGTTCTTCGTCCTACTGTTCAAAGACTCGTCTGCTTGGCACGTCTGTTGTGCTTATATCCGTCTGGTGTTTTGTCACACTCAGAAGGAGATTACAGATAGTATGAACGGCAAGGTGACATCAGTAAAAAGAGAATATCAGACACAGAAAAAATAACATGAGTGCATACACAAAAACCTTCCTAGAGTTACTAGTTGATTGCTGAGAACTGCATTAGACAAACGTTTCCACATTTTTTAAGGCACATATGAATGGAGGCATGTGTTTTATTGTGTTCATGTGTATTTTTCTTGTCTGCAGTGTCCCACATTCAAGAGGGAAGCGGATGTAGAAACCCCAGAGCCGTTCGCAGCTGAGGCCAAATTCTTCACTGAGTCCCGTCTTCTGCAGCGAGATGTTCAGATCATTCTGGAGAGCTGCCCCAACCAGATCATACTGGGCACCATCCTCCACCCGGTACAACGCAGCAGTCTTGTTGCCTTTGTGGCAGTAGTGTCATTAAAGATCTCGTTTTTGTCATGTCATTTTTTTTAACTGTGCTCATTTTCTTTTGTGACAGAATGGTAATATTACAGAACTCTTGCTGAAGGAAGGCTTTGCCCGCTGTGTTGACTGGTCCATGGCTGTTTACACCCAGGGTGCTGAGAAGCTCCGAGCAGCTGAACGGTAGGCGACTGTAGACGCTCAGAGTAAAACTACACAGTTAATGAAAGACATTTATCAAAAAGTCTTCATGATCCCTAATAAACATATCCGTAAGCATTTTAGTTGGTGGCGGACAAGCTGTCTTGTCATACTTAATTAAATTCAGCCCTTCCTCAGCTGACAGAGAAAAGTGTTGGAACCTAGTTTGCAGAATAATTGGTTTTGGAAATTGCTGATTTGATACACGGCAGAATGAATAAAGGAAATACATGCAGGCACTTGAGAGGTACTGAAAATAAATGGGCAAATGAAATGTGTATCGATACACAGATCTAAGGCAGCATTACTTGAGATGAACAATCTTACTCTGTACTGTTGCAATAGTACTCATTCTCTACAGTAGTGCTACAGTGACTGTAGGCTAATTGTGCTGGAGTTTTCTCACTTTCATGAGCTTTTGTTGCATTTTCTGGCCTAATGGCTAATCTTTTGTCACTTGATTAAGCCCTTTATGTCTTAATATCTGACTAATGTTAAGTTTGTTCTTGGCCAGATCTGCAAAAGAGCGCAAGGTCCGCATCTGGAAAGACTATGTGGCACCCACAGCCAACTTGGACCAGAAGGACAGACAATTTGTAGCCAAGGTGAGGTCTTAAAGTAGCTTTTATGAGCCGTGTCCCATTGGTGAAGATCTTCGCTTCTCTTAATTTGGTCTTTTATTTATTTTTTGGTCCTTCATGTTTTTTTGTCCGTGTGGGTCGTCGTTCTTCCATTTAAATTGTTTACTTGTCTTTAAACACAACAGAGAGTAAGCAGGTGCACAGGCTATAAAGCTTTCAGTGTGACTTGTAGACATTTTCGGGCGTGAATAAGGCTCCTTTGCTTTGCTTTCAAAATGTGATGTTGACATTTCCAATTTTCTTTCGGCGTTGCAGAAAATGCAGGGGCACTTTGATGCTTCTATCAAATTATATCTCCCTAACACTTTTTATTTTCCCATTTGCACCGCTCACTGTGCAAAAAAGAAAAAAATCCCTTCAGTAAACGCACGAGTAATGCTTAACAGCAACCTTGAAGCGATCCCCAGGCAAATTAGGACCAAATCGCTGGCGTATGCTGTAGCAGTGGCACAGAACGGCCCCCAAAAGCCAAGAACTAGAGATATTAGCTTTGGAGGTTATTGGCCAGGGCCTCAGGAGGAAAGAAGTGTCCTTAATATCAAGTACAGAGGGGTGCAGTCCCTCCAAGTTGTCAGCACATATTAGTTTAAACCTAGTAAGACTGACTCCTTGATACATTTTGGAAATGCAGCCTAACCTCATTGTCACGTTGAGGTGACATATTTGTCACTTTAATGTCGTAAAGCAAGTCTAGCCTTACAGCATCCACTTTAAATCTGGTCCCCTCTGTGAGCATTTTGATGAGTTGCACCTCATCCTTCCCTTCGGTTGATATATATTTTTCTAGGAATGTGTAAAAAAAAAAAAAAAGTTTAATACCTTTTTAAAGTTTCTTTTGTGTGCATTTGCTCCCTTCAGACCCTGAACTTTTAAGACCCTGCAAAATTCATGGCTAGCCAGAGGGGCTACGTAAAAGGTGTTGCTTTGGCAATCTGCTTACAGAATGAATTTGATAAACTGCACACGCATAAAGAAGGCACAAAAAAGAAACTGTGTATGTATATTTTTTCCTGAGTCAGAGGGAAGAGGCTCGAGAAAGGATAAAACATTTATATTATCTGTGTGAGCTGCTCTCAGATCTCTCTGAACCCCCCTCAGTAAAAGAGGGTTGGATGTGGGCAGTGTGGGCGCGAGGGAACATTTGGTGGTGAGCTAAGGGGGTGTAAGAAAAAGCGGCACAAAGGCTATAAGAAAAGCGTGAGGTCGAGGGTTAAGAAAGAAACCGAAAGTTAGTTTGTGGAGAGGTATACGATAAAAGGACATGGAAAGTCAGTCATTCTTGCATTGGCTTTTGGGCTGCTGCAGCACTGCACCGTTGATTCCCTCAGTTAAACCTCGATGCACTTTTTGATCTCTGTTGGACGCTTCATTGTCCTCTCTTTACCCTGCATCTGTTGTGCCCCAAAAGAGCCACAAAGGAGGCGTGCGCTCTCAGCTGCACCTTTATTAGTCAGGTTTTTAGGGATGACAAAGCCACCGGCAACTCCTGGGACACCTTGTGACTCCTCTACATTAGCACCTCAACAACTTCAATGCGATCTATGATAGCGTGCAAAGTTGTTCTCGGCAGGGCGAAAGGCCCTCTGAAATGGCAGTGCGATCATGTGACTCTGAAAACATTCCTTAAAAGTGGCTGGCAGTTGTGATGGAAAATGTCACGCCGACCCCGCAGCTGGTTCTCAAGCTAAGTACATATTGGACAGGCTAAGGTTACTCAGGCCTGTCATCGGCCCCTCTGTACTTGTCCCTGTGACATTTGTCGACACCTAATACTGCAATGCACACACTCTCACAAGGGCGTATCTATCCATCAATCCCATCATCATACACTCCTCCCCTCTCTCGTCCACTCTACTTTTCACTTCTTATTACGTGAGTGATGGATAGAGTGGAGAGGCAGAGCAGCCCCAATCCCCACAAGTCAATCCTGCTGAGGCATCTTCCTTTTTGACTGTCTTTCTTCTCTCCTCCCACTCCTGCTGGGACTAAAGAAGTGGATGTAGGCCATGTCCCGATAGTCCTTCCTTTCTCCCACGGGTAGCCGTCGACTTGCCAGGTGATGGACCTAAGGTGACACGATTCAAACCCCTTTGCCAATCTGTCATCACTAGCTTGTCAGCAGCACTGTTGCTTTTAGGTCAACCAAATCCGTGACGATACAGAAATTAAAAACAGAAGTTGATGTGTATTTTGTTATATACCTGCATTCACTTCACTTCCCTAGTTGGATCATATCTTAGAGTAGTCATAAATATATTTCCTAACCTAATGGAAGTGAAGGCTTGAGGATAAACAGTTTAAAATGAAATGAGGCATAAGAACAACTGAAATTCTTAAAGATCCCCTCCAGTGAATTTTCAGTTAACTTTTCTAAGTTGTGCTTTTTTCCCTATGCTTTAAAACCTATCATGAGCGAAATGAGCTGTCAACACCACAGCTGAGCATTTTCACCTTGAAACTGTAGTCTAACAGTCTCAAAAAGACAGATTCAGACTTCAGGTGTTTCACATGCAACAAACCTGAAGAACCAATCTCGCCACCTTGATGGATGGGGCTTTCTGTATTGACTCTGCCTCTGTCAATCCAATATTACAACTCCCCATTGAGTGGTTTTACAGTGTTAAAGCAGAGTTATAGGTGAGCTGGTGCGCTCAAGCTGCAGGGAGTGGAGAGGATTGAGGGAAGAGAGATACAGGGACTTTGTTAATCTTCACATTCAAGAAGAGGCAGCAGTTTAAAGTTACATCTGAGCCGCTTTTGAACCAGGAAGGGAATATATTCATGTGAAACGAAATCTAAATCTGCACTTTTATTCCACAGAGATGAGTGTTTAGAGGTTAAATCAACAACCAGAGAGAGACTTTAATAAAGTTACACCCTAATAGGGAGGGAAAGATGCCACGAGGGTTTCTTTTAAAAATAAGTTAAAGTAAGTCAGACAGACTGGGTTCAAGGTCAGACGTCTTTTTTAATAAATTAAAAACTCACTTTTGGGGAAGATAATGAGAAAGATTAAATTGGTTTGTGCTCTAGTTAAAATCTGTCAAGTGGAAGGGCAATAAGGTGAAAATGTCTCCCTAGATTTTTGCTACCTGCTCCAGGATAATGTCCTCTTGAAGCGTTACACACTCGTCAGCCACTTTTTTCCCTCCATTCGGTAGCGCCGAGGGCTTACACTGAAGTGTTTATCATGCCATCAAAAAACGTCACTATTTTATGTGAAGCCATGTAATTTGGGTGACAAATCATGTCCACCGGCGGCAAGAATGAAACCGACTGCATAGGTGTTGCTTTTGAGGGGAGCGATCTGACATGAGTAATGAGTAAGTCCTGGCTAAGCCCCTGCTCGGCCCTGTGGTTACAACCAACTTAATGGATTCGAGTGACAACCAACACATTCCCCGACTGTGGCCAAGATCCTTCTTTGCACAATAACTGATCTTGGCCACTGCAGATGTCATGTCATCCCTGGGCAGAGGGTGGCAGTAGATCCCCACCTCTGGAGCACCAGATGAGACCAGTGAGTCATGCTGCCAGCCTATTTGTCTTTTCTGCCTGCTTGCTCGACCCTCATGGCAGCTACTTTCCAACGACTTTTTTTTCCCCCTTCTTTTTTCTGCTCTCTTTTTCTATCTATTCTCCATCTTTTTCCTCTGTCTCTGTTCCTGTGATATTTGCTGTGAGATTACACTCCGTCTCTCTGGCTCGCTCCATCTTTCTGTTCCTCTATCTCGGCGTTTTGTGTGGTGTGTGTGTGTGTGCGTGCGCTCGCTGATCCGTCCTCCTTCGCCTCTCTCCTCTCGCCTCCTCCGGCTGATAATTAGCCAGTAAATGCTTAGCCATTTTTATTCTGCTCCTGCCACATTCTCTCTCTTGCACTTTATTTACTTGGGCAGGCCACAAAATGACCTTGTTACAGTGCGAATTCATGTAGGCTGGTCTGTGAGCGTGCACGTCTCGGTGTGCGTGCACGCTCCCCCTCGCACTTACTCATTACACCTCTCCCCTTCTCCGTCTCTCTCCCTCCTGCTCCCCGTGTCTCTGCATCTCTCCCACTCAGCTCAGTGATTAGTGTATGATGTATTTTGGCTGCTGTTGTGGGCAGCCTATTTAGCATGTGGGCTGGTCTAATTTCTGTTCTCTGGTGGCAAATGCAATGGCAGTCTGATTTGTTTTCATAGAATAATGAATCTCCCAGCGAGCCCAATACACCTGGATTTGTGTTTTGCGATAAACACTCAAAGTTTTTATTATTTTTTTGTCTAATTTTTTCGCACCCACATGGTCCGGTGTCGCTGATACATGGCTCAGACCAGCATCGCTCACTTTGAGGACTTTAAATCGAGCGCAGCCTACATATGAGCTACGGTTTGACGGATGACGAGGCCGTTTAATGCACATGTGGGTGGCAACATGTGTAGGGCAATTGATTTCTCAGTCTCTTGCAAGTGGCCTACTTAAAGGCTCTGGGCTTGGATTCCTTCTCCATCTCAATCACATTATACCCCCAGTCTGTCTTCTTACTTGGGAGGTACATAGAAAGACACATATATACACTGAGTTGAGTTGCAAATATTATAAGTACACCTTTCTTTCCAGCTCCCCATTTATAGTTTGCTGTGTTTTTGTGGTTTTCTTCAGTGGAAAACAATGCTGTAGTCCTGTACTGAACTACCACCGCTGTGAACTATAGTTTAACAGCTGCACCTTTGAATATCCGCGCTTACTTCTGAACTCCACCTGCTATAAACTGTGGCTGCTCCCTTTGGTACAGAGAGAAATAACATTTAAATGCCAAAAATAAATTAGCCTGTGCGTTTAGCTACACTTGCAAAGGTCTCCAAAACAAAATGCTGCCTGCTAGAAGTTGGGCAAAAGGCCGCGTAATGCTCTGCCAGTCTATCTTTAACAGGATGTTTGTGTTTTAAGGCTTTTTCTCTTGCACTCCGTCTCCTCCTTCCACCCTCCCTCTTCTCCCTCTTGTTGCCAATCCCCCAGATAGCAAAATGTCCTCGCCCTGTCCTCCAAACCTTGCTGGCCTGCTGGGTTGCCTTAGCTCGCTTACTTACTCAGTCACTCAAGGATCACTCTTTCTTACCTCGCTCACAGTGCCTTCTGCTAGTGACAGGACACAATCTGCACTGTCACTCTCTTTCTACCTTTGAATAGATCTCTTCCTCTCCATTTATCCTTTACCTGCTCCTTCGCTTCCCATCTTTCTTTCAGTCTGTCTGCTCACTCACTCAGCAAAATGCAACGGCAGTCTGTTTTTTTTATTTGCTCCAACAGTCCTCCGCCACCCTGCAGGTGTGTGCGTTTCCCCTGAGAATTTTTACGTTTTTTGAACCCTTAAATTGGTTCGTAATTGAGCTTCGTGTTCACCTGATTGCATTCCCTCACCTCCCTCTCTGTTCTTCTGTCGCTGTAGGTGATGCAGGTGGTCAACGCCGACGCCATGGTGGTCAAGCTCAACTCTGGAGAATACAAAACCATCCACTTGTCCAGCATCCGGCCCCCCAGGAATGAGGGAGAGGTACAAACAAACCTGTGTCTGTCTGTCTGCCTGTATATGTGTGCAGGGTTTGCAGAATGAGTGGCTACTTGTGAGTGATTAAATGAAAGAATGCAGTCACATGCTGGAGAGATTTATGGTCTTATACGGTCAGCCAATTAATTAAAAGCTCTGCTTTACTTCAAAAACTACAAGTTTACATCTCCCTTGACAAAATCCCTCATATGCTTCCGCCTCTCTCTGTTTAACTCTCATGCCCTTGCCTCTTTCCTTGCACATTAGTCGTCTCTACCTCCAAATGACCGTGGGATTAATTCTAACCACTTGGTGGCGCCCCTGCAGTTGGGCCTCATGCAAACACAGTGAAACACTTGCACACACCCAGTGGTTGCAGCACTGCAGAGAGTGAAGCAGATCGATTTTTTTTTCTTCCCTTCTCCTTTCCCCACCACTCTCTCTCTCTTTCTCCAGAATCACTTCAACACTATGAAAATGCACGTGTACATTCTTGCATACATACACCTCCTGACACCAGGGAAATGTGTATTTATTGACCAAATAGACAGTGTCTGAAAAACAGACGCGTGTATGCAGTGATGCCGAGATGCAGAAGTCTGCTGTGCTGGGTGTCATTGTCTCCCATCACTCACATCTTCACTCCTCTAACTCTCATCATTGGGATGTTTTATTTGTCGAAATGAAGCTATTTTCATCACTGTACAGTCAAAACTTGTACTGCTTATTCTTCATTTGAACACAGTATATTTATTTTTGCTAGAAAAAGAAGCAATTGGTTTTTATTTCTGTCTCTGTGGGTGTGTGAGTCCTCTAAAATGTTTGCATTTTCTTAAAAAAAAAAGCTGCCTGAAAATGTCACTCCCATTAATTAGGAAGTTTTAATGTCACAGCAATCACTTTTTTTTTTTTTTTTGCTTGTAGGAGGGTTCTACATTTTGAATGAAACCTTCTTTCCTTTTGCTTAACACGTCTGAGCCTGTTTGACAATTATGCTTTGAGGGAATAAATTGTTTACTGTTCTAAGCGAGTCATGTCTCGCATTTCTCTGTTGGAAAGGTATGAGACAAAGGGGATGTGCTGCTTCTGTCTCAGCAACAGTTGTAAAAGTCAGCCTGCAGAATGTCTGCTACACTCCTTTTGTTATCTCCTGTTGTTTTTGTTTTTATTGTCTCTCTCTTTCTGCATCCTTTACATTTGATAGTTCACTCGTTCTTTTGCTCTGTGGGGTTGTCTGGTTTTGTTTTTATTCTCTGCCCTATCCTCTTCCCTCTCTCTCTCTCTCCTCTGGCATCGTTAGTGCCTTTCATCATTAGGACATCACTTTGTATCTTTCCCTGCCTCCCTCCTTCCTTCTGTTCTCTCCTCCTCTTCTTTCTCCACAGTCACTTTCTGCCGTCCTTTTCCCTCCGGGTGTGCAGATTGTTGACCTGTGCCGTTGCCCTTCGTGTGTGTTTATTCTCCTTAGCTTTCTGTGGTTGTAACAAGCTTGTGGGCAAAAAAAGTCTCTCCATTTTGTCTCTCTTTTTCCTTGCATTACGCATCTTTCGCTCCTAACTCTTTCCCAGCCGTTCTGCTCTTGGAGATTCTCTCTTTACTTTTCCCGAGTTAGTTTCCCATTTTTTTCTCTCTGCCTTTATTTATCCCCACTCCCTCCATTATTTTCCATTAGTTTTCTGTTTCTCACTGCCTCTCCTTTATTTTGTCTGTCACTCTGTCTTTGCCCACACCAGATGCTTCAACAGTATGTGTTTTGTGCTTCATTACACTTTCGTATGTTACAGAGAGCCGGGGAGAGTGAGGCCAGATGTGATTGTTTGTGTGTATTGTGTTGGTGTTACAGTGGAACAGTGTTATATTGCTGCTATTGTCCTTCATGCATATTTAATTGTGTAGTCATGTGTCAGATTGTTGTGCAAATACCCATATTTATCAAAACGAGCCTGTTTGGGTACCAGCTCTCAGAACTAGTAAACTGAGATTTGTGTTGGCTGGGATAAAATTTATAATCCCTGTAATGATAATGCAATGTTCATATTGATTACAGATCATCTCAGATCATGCAGATTGAATTCAAGTTTGCCCAGTGCATAATTAAACATTATTAACCATTTCAAATCAAAATGAGCCAGATAGATTTGTCACTGACAAACTGCATGCAATTAACTTTTTATAGTTTAGTTAATCTCAGATTATATATAGGCTAAATGGCCCTTTTTGTGGCTGCTAGAGCACATTCTCCTTTTGGAGGTGGTGTTGCATATGAGCTGCTGCTATGTTTAGTTTTTTAATAAGCGTCGTTCATGGAGCTGCTGCTGTGTGTGTTGTTTGTTAGCTAGTTATTTCTGTCTGTGAGTTAAAGAGCTGCCTGCCTGTCTGTAACGCTGTTGGCTGAGCTTTGAGTGTTGTCGCTATGGCAGCAATGCAGAGTAGGGATAGCTTTGCTGAGACTGTGATGAGCCCTTTGACTGTAAAGTAGAATATGGGCAAGTGACGGCGATGTTCTGAAATTCCGGCTTTCTTGAGCAAATGTTTTTGTTATATTCGGGCATGCAGCAGAAAATTTTATGTCTAGTCTCATTTGCCAGCTGGACTTGTGTCTGACCACTAAATTAGACAAGTAACCTGTTACCTTATGTGTGAAGGGGAACTCAATTTCACGCCCTGTCCACACACCTTTACAGATCCAGATGAAGTAGTTCCCCTTCAGCTGTTGGAAGCCGTTCCGGACATCGTAATTTTCCCATCATTACTGAATGATTTTGAAAGCTAATAAAATTATTGTGTCGCACCTCTAAAAATCGGTGTGTGCCTGTGAAAGGATTTGCAAACATGGGCGTAGAGGAGTGTCATCCCATAGGAAACTGGATTCTTAATCTTAAAATGCCTGCATTCTGGTGAATTCTTATGCACTGATTTGTTCTTTTTCTGCAAAATTAATAGTGAAGTGTCTTTATTTATATAAAGAAAAACCCAAAAGTCAGACACCAGCTGAAGATTTTGAGCATAATTGAACATAATGCAGCAAGGCTCTCTGGCTTTCAAATATTTATTCTCCTGTGGATCATCTCTTCTTATTTCATATTATCCCTGCTGAGTCAGCACACACGCGCATGGTTTACTCTTTTGTCTTCTTTTGTGTTTTGTTTGGTAACATCTTTAAATATGCATGCAGCACCAATTCATGCCAATGATAATTAAATTCATCTTAATTAATTTATAAACCCCTGGAGTTTATAAACTCATGTGGTTTAGCTTCAAACTTTCTGCACATTCAGGACATATCACACATGCCTCTAATTGACATACTGAAGAAACAAACCCACCCCTGTCAAAATGTGAGAGCAATTTTTCACGTTTAATGTTTTCATCAGGAAGCACAAATGCGTGTGTTCTAAATATTGAATGGGATGTGCCCCCCTTGAAATCTCCGCTTTTGTTTGCAAAGAAGCAACACTTGGCAGCAATCGCTTAAAGTTGCAGGTAAGATTTTTCAAACTTACGAGGGCGTCAACAGTATGGACGGTTCATCCTTTTAGGATCGGAGAAGGGGAGTTCACAGCAGGTGTCTGCCAGCCGGAAGCTCAACACGCATTGACATCATGTTGGCTAACATTGTCACGAGTGAGCTGGCTTCTTGTTTACAGTGCAGCAGACGGACACAAAGACATCGTCACGCTTTGCAGCACAGCTTCCACACACATGCACACATAGAGGCACGCTTGGTTAAGCTCCATTAGCCTATGTCAGGAAACATCTTGGAAATTGGCGTCAGAGTGTGCACAAACATGGATCACACAGCCATGTGCGGTATGTGCGCGTGCATATAGACGCAGATTTGTGCGTGTCGCCTGTTTGCGAACGTCCAAGGAAGCAAACTCAGGATTTTTGGCCTTGTGTGTACATGTGTTGCATTCTCTAGAGGTCTGTAGGGATTGTCTCGTGCCACTTGTCATTATCTGTCTGGATGTGAAAGTGCACAGTTTGACCGTGTATTCTGCAAGCGACGCTGTTTGTGCTTGTGTGTGGGTGTGTCAGGGTGTGTGTTCTGTTCGGCAGTGTGGAGGCCAGATGTACCCATGCACTGATGAGCTGTGACAGTTCCTGCCAAGCCCCTCTCCTCCTCCCATCTCCTCTGGTTCCTTAAGTCTCCCAGCACTGCATCTCTCCCCCTCCCCTCTTATGACTATACTAATTGTGCTCATACTGACAGATAAGTGGACCAATGGTGTCTCCCTGAAAGGGAACACAGGACACACATCTCCTTACTTGCCCCCGTATCCCCCCTTTTTCCCTCTCATTTTGGTTCTATTCCTCTCCAGTGTTGCTGCTGTGGTGTATCTTCAGATGTGAGTTATTTTGAGCTTGGGAGTTGCAGTCAGCTTTTTCTTCTCCCCCTCCTGCACCTCCTTTTCTCCATTTTCTCTCATGTGTGGCAGGACAAGCCCAGTGTAAACACGAGTGGGGAGAGTCGTCTATGCCACTGAGTGACTCACTGTTACACCCACTCACTCATTGTGTTTGGATGCGTTTGTGTGTATCTGTTTGGCGATACGTGCATCGAAGTGTGTGTGTGTGTGTGTGTCTGTGTGCAGTGTAATGCATCTGTGTGCTTATGAGGTTTAAGTAGGGTTAAGGACAGTGCTGATGGAGCACACAGAGCGGTCAACTCACCGTTCTTATATAAGGCCACGCAATATGGCTCATCACCATGCTACTACATACAGCCCTGCCTACTCGTCTACCCTCTCTACAGTTTACCTCTGTGTGTGTTGACTTTGTAGCTGACTTAAACTCTCACTGCATCTCTCTTTGTCCTGTCTCCCTCCTATAAACCTTTTATCTCTCTACTTTTCTCCCCATTCTCGTTCTCTCTTTCTTCTTTTTGCCTTCCCATTATTTCATACTGGGCCACAGTACTGAGGTTGAGCGATAAATGAAAATGTTCCAATCAGCCACTATCAGTCCAACAACCAGCAACTGCAGATTTGTTTGCGGAGGTGTCCAACAATATTTGAAAAACAGCCCGACGGTGCCAGATCAGTGTTGTCCATGCATTTGCTTACTTGTGGCGGCCCGCCATTATATCAATATTGACCGCCACATATTGATTTTAAATTTATTTCTACTATTTAAAATGGGTATAATCTTATTTCATCAGAGCTGCACCACACTCTTGCTGTCTCAAAGAAGCACATTAACAACGGACCGCCTGTGAACAGCCTCATGTCTTTGTGGATCAAAACACACGTTGTCGGCTTTTCAATCTGCAATCTATTTGTTGTTAGCACACTTCTGTCAGTCTTGGAGATTAGGGCTGCAACTAACGATGCGTCAACTAATTGTCTGAGCACGATACGTCATCAAAAGCGGAAGTGAGCGCACAATGCAACAGAAATCACCGTCTGACTGGAGCGCGGAACACGGGCGGACGTCAGCCCTGCATCGTGCATATATTATGCATGCACGATGCAGTGCGGATGTCTGCGTTTAGATACAGCTGTATAGTAAACGCTGACATCCGCGTTTACGATAGACCATTGAATTGGCTGAATACAATTATCAAAAATGCTTAAAAAAAACCCCCAAGAACCAGCAATGAACTCAGTCTAGTACTGCTGTATTTGCTCAGTCACCCAATTCTAACCTGCACTGTTGTTACAGTCTATGTAAATATGGCTTTTTCTGCAATGATATGGACAATTTATGCTTCTTCATGCTTATAAAGTTCTTAAAAATCTGAATCTGTTAAGTCTGAAAGTCTGTTTGTAGCTGCCATCATTCCAGAGTTATTTTGATAATTACTTAGTACTTTGGTTTTGTTGACATGACAATAAGCTCTATTTTACATCTAAAAGAGCAGGCAAGTCATCAAGGTCTTAAGGAAATTATGCAATATGGAAATAGAACATGTATAATAATGTTTTTCTTCAGTGCGAAGAAAAAGATAAAGATGTTGACATCATCCCGATCGTGTCAAACAAAAAACCAACATCCTGTTAAACATACACCATAACACAAGGGCTGAAGATGTCAGCTAAGAAATGGAACAGCAAAGTACAAGTTGCAATTTAATAAAAAAAGCTTGGATGTTGTAATAAAGGAGTTTTGGTTTATGTAAGGCAGCATGATAGCGTTTGTGTTGGTATTCAGCGCAGGGCTTTTCTCAACCATATTGAGATCCATATTCAGTCAGCAGTATCACAGTTGGAATATAGTTTTTAAAAATTAGATGCTTATTCTAAGCACTCGTCTGCTATCTACTGGGTTTTTTTTTTTTTGCTTTTTCCACTTCCTTCTCATCCTCTCTCCTCTTTGTTTTGGTGCCTCCCCCCACCCTCTCACTTCGGTCCCCATCCTCCAAATCTTATGTTTCACCATGTGTGTGCCCAGAGCATCCCTCTAGCTTGGCAAGACATGCTTTGACCTCGAGTTTGGGAGCGCAATGACAAGGGAGGAGGGTCACCCACCTCGTGATTCACTTGTGCGCCATTGGCTGGGCGAGGCAGATTGGTAGCCAGTATCCCTCCGACGACTGGATGAATATTTCTGGCCCCATTTCACTATTTGGCTGTCACTGTTGGTAAAAGCAAGGTCTTGGCTTGCTCTTGTTTTTGTGTGAGTGCAGGAGAGGACAATAAATAAAGGGGTGGCATTAGAAGACAGTGTGACTGTTGCCTTTGAAAGATGTAGGTTACAGTACTGTCAAGCACAGAGCACCTGGAATGACTTGGACATTATTTTTTTTGATGAAAGTCCTTTTCAAATGGGGACTGTGATTAAGAAAGCTGCAATATGTTCAATTTTAGGGTTAGCGGTTAGCATACACTGTCCTACTTTGCTCTGAGCTTTCAGTTATTAAACGTCTTCACCCATATTGGAGATTTTTTTTTTTAGCAGGCTATACTGCAGTTAGTGTAACGCTGCATCACTGCGGGGCAGATCTGACCGTCTGTTTGGTCCAAAAATTAAAAACACAACACTGCACATATTAAGCCACGTGGAGCTTTAGCTGACATTTTGTGTGTAACATCCTCATTAATGACAGCACAATCAGAACATGAGCTGCAACCGTCACAGCGGTTTATTTGCCTGTCCGTTACCAGCTAATAATGAATTGAGTTGCCGTTTTTATGCTGCTACAGGTAATTTAATTCTGAAACGCAGGTTTATGCTATCTGTTGTGGGATCAATTCAAGTCACGTTAGCAGTGGCTTTTATTATAACTTGTATTCTGCCTAATAGTGTTAGATTTAGTATTGTATGCTGTAACCGGCTGTGTACTTCATGCTCTTGCTTCAGGAAATGCTTGCCCTCGTTCTTCATCTTGTTCTGTCTCTCTTTCTCTGTCCCAACTCTGTGCAGCCATTTAATGTTTATGCATGCACATTTGAGTAATGTCGTTCGGTGTACAACAGTAAATGTTGACTGCTTGTCTACGACTCCCAGTGTACTGCTTAATCAAAAAATAATGTCCACTCTGTCTGGGACACATGCACACAGCCGCGTATTTCTCTCAAAAGATGGGTTACTCGCAAAACAGCACAACCCACTCAGTCAGCTAAATGCAAAACTAAAGCCTAATACTGTACACTCCTCCCAAACATCACAAAGTATGACATGCTCCTGAGTCATGATTTCACCCTTGACGTTCCAGAAGCTGCAAGTGCTCCCAGCAGTAGAATCCACACATTTGCAGCCCAGACCCTGCAGCCCTGCGACACTGTACCATCCAGCTAGCGTCATGCCTCTGCTATAGTCAAAGATGATTCCTGAGCTTTAGCGGGTGATTTGGAACGAAGGGAATTTACCCCAAATAGAACAAAACTCCCCCCAAGGATAGTGGGAGCAAACAGTTGTTATTGGGTTACGGATGAGACATAGCAGTGACTCTCTGCTCTTTCTGTAACCCTCCCCCAGCTGCATAATACTAATTTATAGATGATGCACACAGAACTTGTCTGGTTAGAGTAATTTAATGATGCTGATGTTGTCAGTTTATGTAGAGACTGAAGTTGAAATCAGCTCCATACTCCAATAATTACTCGTCGCAGTCTTCCTTTTCCCACAGTCATCAGTGTGGAACAGCTTTGTTTATGTTTTGTGTGATTGACAGCGAGGCACATTTATTTCCAAATTGTTAGCACTTAACTGCAGAGGAATGCGTAATGTCTCTTTGAGCCGCGCAGCAGCTGATGTGCAGCCCTTTGTAGTTGGAACACGAAGTTCACCAGGCCCGTCGTGAAATATTAGGCGGTTGCAACAGTCGACTAGAACACCGCTTCATGGTGGCAGCTCTTTTTGTTTGAACAGTCTCTCCCTCACCTGCCAGCTTGTCCACATCACAGTGACAATAATACCGCCATCCTAGACAACGTTAAAGTTGTCCAGTGGGTCACATTGCAGTGGACATTGGCCTGCAGAGTGCGGTCATCAGTGTGTTCTTGTCTTCTGACTACTTGTTTTTTCAGTTTCAACGTTTCCTCTGATTGTCTCATTTTCTTGTTTCCTGACTCTTTCACCTTGCCAACTTCCACTTCTGTCTAGCACCGTTCCCCATAGACCTTCTGAAAGATGCAGGAGTAGTACCTTTTGTCCTCTTTGTCTACTTCTCCACTCCTTGTGCCTAATTGGCATAGAGTACTGGCATTTACACTCTTGGCCCTCAGTGACATGGCTGCCTTTGCACCGTGAAACAGCTTATTAGTTAGAGATGGTTCTTCCTTTTTTCTTTCCTTCTTTGGTTTGTTCTTCACTTTTGCCTGATAAAGTTCGCTCTTTGTTTTGACCTGTGTCTATCAGAACGTTATTGAAATGTCGCTGTGAATATGCGATATGAACACACCTCAGTACCTGGGAAATGTCTTAATGTGACATGAGATGACATGGGCCTGGGCTGTACAACAATATGTACTACCAACAAACATTCCATCAATAGCGATAAAAAATTGGTGATAGACTTTTTGTTGTCTCACTTCCATGCATTAGATGCAAGCTGCCATGAAAGCACAGAATGAAAACACAAAGTGTGATCTTATGAGCAAACCCCAAGTGTGCTCCCTCCCTGGCTCATAACAGTCCATCATATCCCTTGATATTTAGGCGTGCTACATTCCAACGCTTTCCCTGTGGCTCCCACGGAGGTCTCCCGAGGCATGCGAGGTTGCTGCCTGGGCATCTATTTGCCCACGTCTCCAGCGTAGGTGGGGACTGATAGTTGGTCTTGCAAGATATCTTTAGGAGTGAAAAAATGCCCACTCGTCTGGGCCTTACTCCTGACCTGGTGACCCTGTTTCAACCACCACTTCCAGCTAAGAATGATGATGGCTATTGGACTTGAAATGGTGTGGAAGCCAGTGTGGAGTCACTGGAACGCCACTTGAAACCTCAACCTCAGCGGCGTGGCAGCTTTGTCCCGTTTGCCCTCTGTATACCCCCTGTTACCAAATCCAAGAGTGTCTCTGAAGTTTTTTTTATTGCATCTTATTGATGTTGAATCAGCTACGCTCAAAATGATTTTACTTGCCTTTTGTAATGTGTATTGAGCTCAGAGCACTCCTTTGTCCTTACTTATTTTTATTTATTTTTCATTCTTGTCTGCATTAAAATAATTACTTGTGTGCCTTGATAGATAAAGTAGTTTAAATTATAATGGCCTCCTCACCTCGTCTTTATTAGTAGTTCATTAAAAATGATCAGTAATTCTCAATATTGACTGAAATTACATTTTTGTCATGCAAAATTTCTCAGCTGCGTCACACCACTCTAATATGACATGATGGAAAATATGCTCCAGAAGAAGTATTTCACCTGAGCAGTGCCAGCTTGCCCCATCCCCTGAAGTAGAAGTATTCAGCTCGGGCACAAAATGGAGGAGTCCTGGCTGGCTGAGTTCCTAAAAGGCCCCATCATCCCACCGCAACTGACTTGGTCGGGATGAAGTACCCTGACGGTAAGCCCCGACTGACACAAAATGGAGGACATCGGCTCTTGGCTGAGCGATTTCCGCTGGGCATGTGTTAGATGAGCTCTGAGGTTCAGTACTATGCTGACTCCACTAGTGAAAATGGAGAGGAAAGGGAGTGATGTTGAAAGAAATGAAAGCTGGGAAGCCATTTAACTCAAAGGTTAAAGGGCGTCTGTTGGCTGTTAGGTTTGGCTGTTTGCTGTGTTCCTTAAGCCAAACCAACATCCCTCTGTGCAGTTATGTTACAACTTATCCAAAATATTGAGGAAAAATGACTGCCACTGAAACGATGCTTGTGGAGTTCCCCCCCCGCAGTGTGATACCAGCGAAGACCTTAATGGAATCATAAGCACATGTATCCTCGCACATGCTTTGTTCCCGTCTGCCCAGCTGTGTGCCACACCTGGCAGCACCGAACAACTGGAGTGTCATCAAAAATGAATGAGAACCCAATGGAGAAAAGAGGAAATGAGGAATTAATGCAAGCCCGCGTGTTCGTTTGAAAGAGTGTGACTTCTGTTTGTATGACAGATAATGATGGCGTTCATACAAGAGTGTGGGAGGGGCAGGGGTGGGGAGCACACTGGTATTGTCATTCATAGCCTTATTCCTCCTGTTAGCGCCTGTCGTTTAGTTTCCCACTGCATCATTGTCGTTTGCTGTATTTTTTGTTTCATCCTGCCCTTGCAAAAGCGACACCTGTCTCTCTCTCTCTGTGTGTGTGGGCATGCGCACGCGTGTGTTTATGTGTGCGTTTGTCTATTCACTCTGGGAGCAACACAAAAATCTCAGCCTCCTTTGAAAATGCAAATGGGTTCTATTTGTGGCCCGCTCCTGTCAGAGAGTGGGTGAGCGTATTGAGGGAAGTTTTTGTGTGCAGCTGTGAGCGTACGTGTGGCTACATCTGCGTACGCGCCATATGCACGCGGTATCAGCTCGCCTTAGTGCATCTGTTAAACACAATATGCCTTTGCCTTGGCTGTTTGTTTCTTTGTGTCCTTGATAGCTGCGTATTTTGATATTTTATTTGGGTAATGTGTCAGTAGTGACAGCGAGAGAGAGAGATGCTTGTGCGTGAGTGAAATGCTGCCATTCACACTGAAATATTTGAGTGAGTTCAGAGTCCAGTCCCTGTCACAGCGCTGAAATTGAGGAAACAAACAAGCCGACTGTGTGGGAATCTGTGTGTCTGTGTTTGTCTGTATGCTCGAGGTGGGGATTTGTTTGTGCATGGTTTTCGGTGGTCCGCATCTGCAATGGGCATGTTGAGCCACGGAGCTTTAAAAGATGCAATGTGAATGACTTTCTCCTCCCTTTTCTCTTCTCCTTCTCCAAACATCCCTCCATCTCTATCCAGGAGAAGAACAAGGACAAAGACAAGCGATTCCGTCCCCTCTATGACATCCCCTACATGTTCGAGGCCCGCGAGTTCCTCAGGAAGAAGCTCATCGGCAAAAAGGTAAGAACCGACTCTGAAAGCTCCCAGTCGCTCTTTCCGCTCTGTGTGTGTGTATGCCAGTGTGTGAATCAACATGATTGCCTCTAATCAGCTTTAATGAATCAAACAATAGCTCTAAATAGGAATTCCCCCAGTGGCTATACAAATGTTCCAGCACCTTTTTCCCCCTCACCAGTAGCCAAATGCGTTTCTGAGCTAGATATTTTATTCCTCTCCCATCTCAGTGTGAATACCAAGTACTCTCGGTAGATGCCCTGGGGCTCGGTGTTGGCCCGGACGCACCCTTTAAACAAGCAGTGTTGATTTCCCTCCTCTTGTGTCTATTGATCTACCGGGTCTGTATACCTTGGGGGCTGCTATGATTTACATGCATCTGACCCAGCAGAACCCAGCGCTGAGCTAAAGAGCACTGAAGACACACACCAGGGCTTGAGCGTTTTCATTCTGGATTTTAAACAAATGAACTGAAGTTAGTGGTTTGGATCAGAAAAAGTTAAACTGACTCAAATTAGCTTTAGTTTTAAGTAAACTTTTGTTCTAACAATAGAAGCGATTCATGTTCTGTTGTAAATGTGACATGTTTCGCGCACACAGCTTGATTTTAGACCAGGGTCACTGTACTAAATCAGTAAAATGACGCCTACATTGTTGTCTGCACAGTGGCAAGGGCTGTTGTCGGGCAAAAGCATGCCTGAAGCTGATGTCTACTTCCTAAACTAGATGTCTTTTTTTTTTCTCCCCAAAAAATGTAACTTCAACACTTGCGAATGCAGAGCGGCCACATATTTGTTAGAGATGATGGAAAAGATTTCTAAAATTTGCATGGAAATGCAGTTTCAAGCACAGACTAATGGAGGTCTGTCAAAATGGAGCATTCATGCACAATCTGACAGACAAAATGACTTCTAGACAGAAGTTGTGTCATTAATTCAGAGCTGTTTTGCAACTCTCTCCTAAAATTTTGGAGTTTAGACCTCAACAAATCAATTCTTTGTGTGCTTTAAGCCTCAGCCTGAACTTCAGCATGACTCAGAATGTGGCCAAACAAACATCCATTTTTCAGGGGAGCAAGCCACAGCACCTTTACTCAAGATGGACCAAACATTCCTGTCTCGCATGCTTTCATAACTGTACTACTGAGCTGAGCACTACAGCCTGATAAACACAAAAACAGGCACCCACTCAAAGCCAAAAAGCCAGGAGAGTTCCGTTTGGCATTCAGTACGGGCGTGAGATTCATATCCCTGTCCCAGCCTCTCATCACAGTCATTTTAATCATTCTCATTAATGTTTTTTTAATGACAGAAAATTCAGCCATAAGCTGGCTTTTGACGAGTGAAGCGAGAATAATGATTCTGCTGTTTATTTCTGGTGTTTTTGTTTGGAAATAATGAGTGTGTGCGTAATGGGAATAGGGGGACTGTAGCCTTGCTAAGGTGTAAAAAGATATGCCAGTAGTATGATAAATGTGTGTGTTATATCAAGCCAAATAATGAGTGCAACGACTTGTTTGTTGACTGTATACCCACATTAAAACCTGGTGGTTTGCGTGAATACATGTTGGTATATTTAGAGCCTGAAACATCCATGTGAACATACGTACATAACTTCACTGTTGTGGTCATTAACTCTTCACTTGTTTGTTTTTTTTGCTCCTGTCACATTCTTGCTTACTGTGGGCTCATTTTCCCCAGTACGGTAATATTCTTCTACCTCTATGTAAACAGCTCAACCATAGTTAGAAATAGAGTACAGAAAAAGGCATTCTGGGCAGTATGACATGGTTATAATTCCATAAATCATAAAAAAGAAAGCAAATGTTGATTTCTTTGATTATTCACTCTACAAAAATTGAAAAACAAAAATAAATCAATGTGCACTGCATTTGTCCAAAGGACCTCACTTGTTACTGCTACTGAGGAAAAACATTGACTGTATAGTAGACTGTACAGTAGTATATTGTAATAATTTGTTTCCACGCTTGCCTGCTATCTGCTCTGTGTAAAAGCAACCTGCAGTTCAACTGAAACTTCCTGGATTTCTGTCAGGTGCCAGCTGGTTGCAGCTTTTTTTGTGTTTGTTTTTTAGAGAATCTTATTTTCTGTAAGTTATGTATTTTTGGTGAAGTTTTAATAAGACATGTAGGATAGCATGTTTTTGTTTAAAAAGATTTTGAGTTTAAGCTTAGACACGGTAAATTTTATTGATAAAAATGAAGCTCAAGCATGACACGTTCACTGTTGGAAAGCAGATGGTCAGACAATTCTTTGTTCTGATGCTCAGATACGCCGTATATTTTGGCATTAGTTTAAGCCATAACATGCCTTTTTAAAGCCGTTTGCTGATTTTTGCGATTCAGAGGGTTGATAGAATAATTCAGTACGTAACAATCATGAATGTATTTATTTATTTATTTATTTTATTTGTTCATGATTTATGTTCATTCAGATACATTATAGATATTATGAAAATGATGTACCATGAACATAAAGGAACAGCAGGAAGATAAATCTTGTAAACGCTGTCCCCTGTGTTTCATAACAGTAACAATAAGCAACCTTTCAAACTCCACTCCTCACCAGGTCAACACAAGTTCGGCAAACATAATCACAAACAAAATATATATATTTATGTGTCTTATTTATTGGGAATTTCACATTCCAAAATGATCATTTTCTCTATATTCTGACATTATTTTATCTTTAAACATTTTTTTTTGAATTTGTAGACACTTGCACAGCTTTTAAGTTCATTTCTCAAAGAGTTCCAAACTTCAACTCCATAAATGGACACACACATTCGTTTCTGTACTGTCCTTCAAGACGCAGTCCAAAAATTGTATTTTCTTCTGTGATATCCATCCTGAGAAACAAAATTAAATAAATTTTGGATGGAAGCAGGCAACATTTTTTGTTTTGCTTTCCACATCACAAGTAAAATTTTTAAGTCAACTAAATCTTTAAATTTAAGTTGTCTCGAGGCAGTGAACAAACTGTTAGTGTGCTCTCTATAGCTCTTTTTATTAATTATCCGAATTGCTCTTTTTTGCAGACGAACCAGGGGCTCAATAGTAACATTGCATGTATTTCCAAAAACCTCAGCACAGTAACTGAAGTATGGAAGAATCATTGAGCAATACAGCATTTGCAGAGAGTTACAATCAAAAATGTCTTTGACTTTATTTAAAATACCGATACTCTGGCTAATTTTCTTTTTTGTGTAGTCTACGTGAGCTTTCCAATTGAATTTTTCATCTAAAATAACACCTAAGAATTTTGTTTCATTAACTCTTTTTACAACAGCATCATCAATAATAATTTTTCCAGATTCATTTTTACATAAATTTCCAAAAATCATATAATTTGTTTTATCCCAGTTTAATGCTAGCTTATTTTCATAAAGCCATTTGCTTACTGTTAACATTTCTTTTTCTATTCTTCCTATTAACTCCTGCAAATCATTTCCTGTGCAAAACAAACTCGTATCATCCACAAATAACAGAAAATTTAACGTTTTAGAGGTCTCACAAATATCATTGATATACAAAATAAAAAGCAAAGGCCCAAGAACCGACCCTTGTGGAACTCCATATAATACCTTCCTATGATCTGAATTTCTCCTTTAAAATGTACGTACTGTTGACGATTTGTGATGTAACTCTCAAGCCAATGATGTGCGGTGCCTCTAATGCCGTAGTTGAATAGCTTGGTTAAAAGTAATTTATGATTTATTGTATCAAATGCTTTACGTAAGTCTATAAACACTCGTATTGTATACTCATATCTGTCAGTTGCAGCAGTAATATTTTCAATTCGTTCAATGAGAGCTAAACTTGTGGATCTTTGTGCTCTAAAGCCATATTGATTTTCACTAATTAGTTTGTTTCTCTATAAATAATGTTAGTTTTTGAGTGAACCATTTCTCAAGGATTTTTGAAAACTGAGAAAGCAATGACACTGGTGTGTAATTGTTTAATTTATGTTTATCCCCACTTTTAAAAATGGGAATTACTTTTGCAACTTTCATTTGCTGTGGAAAAATACTGGTTTTTATAGACAAGTTGCAAATGAAAGTAAATGGTTTCAGAATGCAGTCAATGGTTCTTCTGATAATTGTCATGTCAAGATCGTTGCTGTCTGTGGAGGTTTTATTCTTGCTTCTCATTACAATAGCTAAAATTTCGTATTCATTCATATCACAAAGAAAAATTGATTGCGTTAGTCTACTTCCCATTTCAAGTATCTTATTATCGGTTGAAGTCATTGAGTTTGCGATAGTAGCTCCAATGTTAGTAAAAAATGAATTGAATTCATTTGCAATAGATTTGCTGTTCTTCAGCAAAACATCCTTCTCCATGAAATAGTCTGGCAGCTGATTTTGCTTTGAATTTGGCCTTATTACTTTATTCAATACATTCCATGTTGCCCTCATGTTCCCATGATTTTCTCTGTTTTCTGTTGTAATAATCTTTCTCAGCTTTCTTTATAATAGTTGTTAATTTGTTTTTATATATTTTGTATTCTTTTTCACTATCAAGTGTCCGTTTTTTTTTAATATAATTTTTATACAATCTATTTTTCTTTTGACATGCTCTTATGATTCCTGTTGTAAACCAAGGCTTTTTGCTTTTGTGTTTTCTGTTTTTAAGAAGTGTTAATGGACAGAATTTATTATATAGTAATGAATAGGTATTTAAAAATGACTCATAAGCTTGATTAACATCAGAAACATATACTTCAGCCCAGTCTTGCTTCATGTACCATGAGATTCAATATGTCTTCCGCATACTCTGCCTGCCTTATGTAGTTGTATCGTAATTGTCCTCAACACACACATACATGCACAGTATCTGACATTTATATTAGTCTATGCTGTCTTTTTAACCGGTTTGATTTCACGCTATTTCTTGTTTGTACCCAAGGGTGTATCAAAAGTCAACTTAGCTGAAATGTTTTGGTGCCTTTCTAAGCCTCAGGCAATTTGCTGTTTGTATTGTTTATTAGAGAGGGAAGTGTGCATGATTGTATATGAGTTAAATCGTTGGTGTCTTAAGTGTGTTGACTGAGCATGTTTTCACTGGTGAGTCAGTGGCCCTGTTTATAATGCATGTTAAAATGCATCCGAGGTGAGCCAATCACATGTGGACGGCTCTAAATGACGCTCAAAGCTCGCCCCGTGACATTTTGAGATTTATTATTGAAGCTACAGTTGAGGGGGTGGTGGTCTTCAGGGGATCTGTTTGTCTACGTGCACAGTAGTGTGAATGCAAATGCAACCTTGACCACTTAATCAGTGTTTTAATACATGACAAACACAACAAACCTCCACAGAACAGTCCATACCCACGGCTGATTATCATCTGCTCTCTCTTGCTATTGAGTCACTATCTTTTTAATCTCTACTTGGCATTCCTCTTCAGATCTACTGAGATCTGGCCCCACGCTTCCCTTCTCTGTCACTGCGTTGATTATATCATACTGCACAGACGTTTTAAGTACTGAAAGTGAAGTGCAATTAATAGTTTTTATTCAGTTCACTTCATGCAGAAACAGAAAACACAAAATGAAATCAATATTTGTTGTGAAAAATATTTGCCTTTTAAATGGCACCAGTTCTGTTGTGTATATTTGCACACAGTTTTTTTTTTTTTTTTACTTGACAAGTAGTTAATGCCAAGTATCCTGAAGAAATTGCCACGGATTCTAACCTTGCTCCTCACATCTAACTTTGGAGTTAGCAGTTAGTTAGTGGGCCTTTCAGTTTCTGGTTGCTAAGGTGACACTCTTCTACATTTCCCACCCCAAATATTTCAGAATGAAACTGGCTAGTCTGCGCTTCAATAGTGACAATCCACCCACATTTAATTTTAGTTCCCACATATGCACTTTAGTAGACTTCAGTAAATGAATCTGTCTAGTATGAACTGCAAACAGTATTCTGACAGCTGTTGAAGCTCGGGGCTCAACCTGAGGAGGGCCGCTGTGTACCAATCGATTTACCTGTCAAACTGTGACTGTGTGTGACAGCTCACCTTACTGGAGTAAAGAACGGTACACAATATCATTGGCCTTTAGATCCTGCCTTGTCTCCGTAGCTAGCTGATGAACCTTCCATCTGCCCGTGATTTCAAAAGTACAGACCCAGGCATCACGATTTCATCCTTAAGAGCTTTGATTGCAGTTGGCAATTCAGGTTTGTTGGACACCAGTGATTCGCTGCTTTTCCATTTAAATTATCCTGAAGTGGTAAATCTGAGTTCCGTGGGTCCAAACCATCCTTGATCTTCTTGTAACTAAAGACAGATCTGTATGACTCCAGCAGTATGGTTGCATTGTTGTCTACTAAAGAACGGCTTTGGAACCGATCCTCTGTGATTGTATTCTATGATGGGTAAATTCTAAGCATTTAATGCGCCTAAAACTTTAGCACAGTGCTTTATATATAGCATATGCCACTATATTCCTCTACATTTGATTAGTATTGACAGGGAATCTCCCAGGTGTGTGCTTATAGGCTCTTTGGAGTGAGTTAGGTTTAAGTGGAGAGCTCTTGCCCATTTGCTAGCAGTACAGCTTCCTCTCTCCTTGCGCTGCACAATCGATAACAGAAAAACTTCAGAATGCTGCCTCCCTCCCATTTTTTTTTAATTTTTGCCGAGACACAACGTCTGAATTATACTCTTAGTTACCATTTTGAAATATAATCACAGAGCCTTAAAAATGATTCCTGAGCTGTACTGACATTAAGAAAGATTTAATTTGTATAAAAAGTTCATGAGGTGAATGATTATTTGTGAGCACAACTAACTCTGGAGGGTTTGTTAATCTGTTCTACCTTGGCCTACTTGTGTCTCTAGTTGGATGCAGGTATACGCACAAGTGTACAGATGCATGTTGTACTCCAAGAGAGCAGTTTAGTCGACCCACTTACTGTCATCCTGTCTCAGTACAATAAGCTCTATAGAGACAGATTTGGAGCAGTAAGCATTTGAAGAACACTCTGAGACCACAGTTTTCCCTGAAATTTTGCTTGAAAGAGCACCACTTCTGTGTTTCTCTTCTTTTTCCTCTCTGGCGTAAACTCGAACAAAGATTTTTCCTTTACTGTAGGGCAAATGGAACTTGACCTGGTAGATTTAAGGGGAAACACTCTATCTGGTTTAGGTCTTCCGTGAAAGAACAGAGAAGGACTTGAGTCACTGACGGACTGTATGACTGCAGATTTACTGTCAGATCACAAAAGGTGTATTTCTGCATCATCTAGGTCAAGCTTGACTTTACCAGAGCTAATCGTCCCTCCCAGTCGCAAGGTTGAGTTAACAGATTGACCTACAGGTATTCCCCCTTGACAGCGTTCTCTTTGAAAGCTCGGGAAGTGCCGAAGAGTGCAATACATTACATGAATTGGGGAAACAAGCAGATTTTCCCCTGACTAAACCTTCTAGGACGTGACTAAGCATTAACTACCAGTCTCAGTGTGCTAAAGCTCAAAGCCCTAATGCCACCGCTGCGGTTTAGGAGAATAAAGCTATATTAAATGCTTTTTTTTCTATTAAACCCCCTATTTCTCATCTCTGTAAGGAGAGCATGGTGCTTTTGATCTTTTATAAAGCATATCTAATATTCATATTCAAAAGGCTTCCTTTTTTTCTCTCTTTTTTTGGCCAAGCGGAGTCTATATTTGATAGCTCTCTGAGGCAGAGAGGAATTGGTGCAATACCTGTTCTCTTTTTTGAAAGAGGAATTCAAAGCAGCCCCAGCATCAACAGATATATCTTTAATCAGAATATCCTAAATTGCTCACTATGGATCATTTAAAATATCATATGTGATGTTTGCTTTTTGGCATTTAGAAGAAACATGTAACTTTCTTTGAGTAACACATGCTTCGTTACATCCAATAAGTTCTTTTGAGCTCTCCATTTACGGTCGGCTAAAAATGCACCGAGGCATTTTCCTTTTACTCCTTTCTGTCACTCCACGTCTGTCTGTCTGTCTCCGTCTTTCTCATATATATCCCCACCCCCATTGAAATGGCAGTGCTTGCATGGTGACATAATCCCAAAAAGCTTGATTTGGCTAACTTTATAAGTAGTGCTTCTTGTGCGCCTGGGTCTCAGCCTCAGCAGAAAAAAAAAGTCGAATGGAAATGTTGCATTAAGCCACTTATCAGGGTTGAGCACATTCGGATAATCCTGCGTGCTCAAAGTGGCTCCTGTTATGCAGCTGCTTGTGTAGTACTGTTAGCGACAGAGTTTTCCCCTCTTATTGGTGTGCATGCGAGTGTGTGAATGCGCTGACAACGTCTCATGTGCGCTGCGGTGTTTTATGTGGTGTGTGTTTGCGGGAGTGAAAGTTGATTTGAGGAAAGCTTGAGGTGTGTGTGTTCAAGCAGATGCAAAGCGGGTAGACCTAAGCGTCATCGGGTCCCATGGTTGAAAATCCAGATGGGGCTCCCTCTTCCTCCTTTGCCTCTACTTGCCTCTGTTTCTCTCGATGTTGTGCTGTCCCAGCCTGAGGTTTTTTTTTCTCTTCCCAGCACAGCTCTGTTCATTAAATGATAGCCAGCTGTGATTATAGCCTGCTAAAACACAGCAGCAACTTAAGCACCTCTCTTGCAAACACACAGCGGTTCAACCAGCCACACACTGTTCTCTTACCCCACATCCTTACTGTATTTTTCCTCTTACACTCGTTTTCTTAACTTCTTAACTTAGGCTTGAAGATATCCAGGGATCTTTATGTTCAAACATAACTTGCCTTCTGATTTTCCGTCTTTCATGGTGCAAGTGAGGCTGCTGCCACACCTGTGTGTAGACCTGCCAGTCTAATAAGCCGTTTCATTTGCTCAGAATAGCGTTTTTACTTGCTAAGCAGCGATGATGTACAATTCTACCAAGAGCACTTGTTAAATTCACTTTGATTACAAATGGATTGTCTGTTGGTAGATCAGTTTAACCCTTTAAGCTTCAGTCAATTCCAGCCGTTTTCAGTACAAAAAATCGCTAATATTCTATTTTTGAATAAAAAAAAAATGACGAAAAATACAGGGAATATTGGACGCACATCGCGAGGTGCATTTCCTTGAAAACGACCGATTCGTGGATTTTATACCGACTTCAGGACATGTTTTGGACAAAATAGTTTACTGGCTTGTGTTGTCTGGATGTAAAAGGTTGGATTATGGCTGTTTTTTTGTGGAATCTTTTTTTCTGTGTGTAATAATGAACCCGGAAATGTGAGTCGTGCTGTGTGCGTTGAAGCCGTGTATAGAGAACGGATGGATGAATATTTGTTTTTGTCGGACAAATGTGTTTTTCTCACCCGCTGTGGTAATTGCATCTGAAAGTGGTTTATACCGGCGGATTCATGAGAATCTAAGCTTTCTATCGGCGTATAGTGTTTGTATAATCGGGTTTGCAGCCGTCGGACATTCTTGAAATTCCTATGCAAATTAGTAGGTGTACCGCCGGCGGTACACCTACGACGCACTGAAGCGTAAAGGGTTAAATATCGCAGCAAGCTGTGGGAGCTTGGTTTGTTGGAAAGATGCAGGAGAAGGTTGCAGTTGCAGCAAACCTAAATCTTCCACACTATCAGGATAAGCAGCCTTCCACGGTCTGGAAAACC
Source organism: Acanthochromis polyacanthus (assembly GCF_021347895.1). NCBI lineage: Eukaryota > Metazoa > Chordata > Actinopteri > Pomacentridae > Acanthochromis > Acanthochromis polyacanthus. The sequence goes on from NC_067113.1 coordinate 53,424,021, forward strand.
ACTCATGCTGAGCCCATGCTGGGCTGTGATTACTGTTACTCATGACATGGCACATGTACCATTTCCTCATCGTATCTCGGCATAAGTCGATTAATACCGTCTCAAATGAAACTCATTTTGGGAAGTGTAGGGTTTGTTCTGTCTATCCTGCAGCTCCATCAGGGAGTGGCGTAATTCATTCTGCAGCATGACAGCTACCCCGAGCATACAGCCAGAATCTGAATGTTGTCACTGTGCTATTTTAACCCTCTGATCTTCAAACATTTATTGGCTGTTTTTTTGCTCCTGTAACATTTTGACTCACTATGAGGTCATTTTTTCACTACTGTATAAAGTCCTGCACCTTTATTGAAAGAGCAAAATCATGGCTAGAAGTAGACAAAAAAAAAAAAAAAAAAATGCAAGCATTCATAAATGTAGAACTTGTATCTGCGCTGTGTTGACACTACCTGCAGTTCAAGCCACTAAAGCAGAAAAGTCTCTGAATTCTTGTCTTATCACTGTCGATCACAGCTGAATAACTAATGACTTCATGCTTGTGCAGAGGAGCACAGAATTTTAGTCTTTTCTAAGAATATAGTTAGAGCTAGGAGTTTTTTAAAAATGAGATGTGTATAATAAAGTGATTTTGGAGATTTGGTGAAGTCTCCTGACAGAATATGCCACAGAGGAGTAGTTCTGGGAGCAATTAGGAAGTTGAAAATTTGACGATTCATTTATACTTATTTTTCTTTTTTACAGTTTCTGGGTCAAAATGGTGACATGTTGGTGATTTTACCGAAAATTAGTTAAATAGCCCACATATATCGGTATCGGTTGAAATCGGAAATTGAGGGTTGGACAATATCGGCATATGGGTTATTGACAAAAAAGCCAACATCAGACATCCAAGGTTTGAAGTTTGAGCAGGCACATTGTGATGCCATTTTCTTATGGTTAGGTTATTTCATGTTACAATACACATTAGTTTGTATGTTTTCTTATTATGCAAATAAATCTTTCTCTGATATTCCTCAGTGCAAGCTTTGCTCTTCTAAATGACACGGAATAAATCACCTATTTCAGAAAGGGTAGGGTCCTGACATGACAATGACAAGATGACAGTGACTTGTATACACAACTTATTTTCCTGTGTTGTGCAATAAATACAGACACTTAAATTCATGTGAGCATTTGTGTTTAATCATGCAAAAATGTACACAATACAAAACTGATTATACTTTATCCTTTCAAAACTGCCCTTACACACAAAAACGTGATAGAAACACGAGTCCTTCGGCAGCGTTAGCCAAACGTTACTGTGCTGCTTGTCCCTTCAGCAGAACAAACACATTATCTCACACTTCTACTGTCCTTATCACGCCCACACTTTCTAATCCATCCGCTGTCTCTCCCCCTCTGTTTGACTCTCCTCTGGGGGGTTCTTATAGATGGCTTTGCCTTATCAGGGAATCTGTTAGATGGCCCGTGGAGAATAGGCCTAGAACTCCTCTAATCTAACATTGCATGGTCAAAGTTTATAATCTGTCATCACCTCGCTTAATGGGTAACTACTGGCATTTGGGAAACACAGCTTATAGCATCCAGCGTTACATTTTGCTCGCGTGATTAAATCTCCCCCTCAGACCTCCTCTTTTTGTGCTGCCTTTCTCATTCTCCTGTCATTTCATCTCATTTTATCCTCGCTGGCTAATGTCAATACTTCCTTTTCACAATGATTTTTTTTGTCTCCCATTCTTCGGTTACCCATACCATTTAAATGGCTTCACTTTTCAGCAAGGCTGAATAGACATTACAATCTGTCATGTTTGGGCTATAAGAAAATGAAGAGCTTCCATGATGGAGAGAGGATAATGGCTTGGAAGAATGGTTACCAGACTGAGTAAGATTGACAGTGTTTTTAAGAGGGGGATTTTGCACATTGATCTACAACAGAGAGGAACACAAAGCAATTCTGTTGCTTTTAGTATGAGTTAACCAGAATATGGGCGCAATTAATGTACATTATCGTGTAAATGGGGTGTTTATTTTTTAACTGATAATGCAGACTGGATGAAAAGGTTGTCTTGTAAAGATTAGAATATGTGAAGTTGTTTTTGTGTGGAGATTGACTTTCTACTGTGATTTTTGTAATTCTACATTTATTTCACCATTTCTCCACTTTCCAGATAGTCCTCCACACCTAAATCATTTTTATTCTCCAATAATAACCCAATAATTGTTGTTTTTTCATTTGTAACCCACTGGTGATGGTTTTTTTTTTTTTTTTTTTTTGCTCTAAGTCGTCTCAGGCGCTTACTTTTTTACATTCAGTTGTACAATTACCTGTGGTCTCCATCCAACGTAATCCATCTCCTGGTGTCCTTTTATTTTTCTCCTCCTCTGAAACTGCAGATAAGGGTTTCTGCTGAACAGTATTCTATGACACGCCATTCTGCTATGACAGAAGTTCTTCTCTTCTCCTGCTCATGTCCTCATCCTGTCCATCTAATGACAGACCACCGTTGCTCGTTCATGTCCCTGTAATAGGCCTGTCTGCATTGTCTCTGTCTGCCTTGTGTGTATGCTATGATGAAGAGCCAGACTCCCCCATTTCTTTTTCCTTTTTTAAAGCTCCTCTCCCATCACACTTGCCTGACGTGGTTGACACGTAGCTCTTAAACTGCCGGTTGTGTGTACCGGTATGGCTGCCTCCCTGCTGTTAGCGCTGTCTGCCTGTGTCTGGCCCACAAAGCAGGCTTTCCCTGTCACATGCCGGGGGATGTATGCACCCGCACACAGCTGAGTGACAAAATTGTTTCTTCAGGGTGGGTGGATTGGAGTCCATCCCTGGGGAGCTGTGCTGAGAACACACAGCGTAGGGTCATTTGGGTTCTATCACTGTTCACCCTGTGTGTGTGTGTTGTCCCAAACACCCACCGTGTGTTAATACTCCTCCTCTGGGGAGATCTACAGTGCCGCCTGACGAGATTCACACTGACTTGGGGTGACCTTGAGAAGTGGGACAAACGAAAAGACCCACATACACACAAGTCGGAACGTTTTCAGCACTAATTATTACCGTAACTGATGTCGCCTTCACTTAGTCCTTTCTGCTCTTGGTGTATTTTTGTGACCTCTGGCTTATGCTCCCCTTTAGGTCAACGTGACGGTGGACTACATCAGAGCAGCGACCGGTCCAGGAGAGGGAACACCTGCCTTCCCAGAGCGCACCTGTGCTACAGTCACAATTGGCGGCATGTAAGTAGTGGACCATGAGTGCTTTAGTTTAAAAAGCAACTTGGAGGTTAATTACCTCAGTGGATTAATGTGTAAAAAAAAAAAAAAGCACAAGCCAGATTTTTTGAAAAATATGCCTGTGTATCGGCGTAACGTTTTTGTTGAGTTTTACGCCTGCCTCAAAATGACAACTCAGTCGTGGCATTCCAAAAGGAGAGCGGCCAAACTAGGTCCACTTTAACAGTAAGAAGTATGGGTCATCGCAATACTTTTGGCAGGACGGTTGATCATCAGAAACCACTTTCAGCCTCATTCCAAATTTAAGATTTTTACATGATTCATTGAGAAAGATTCATTTCAATTCTGCTAATCGGATCTCCAAAAGAATTCCTCTTGCACTTTCAAAGTTTAAAAGTAATGCACTGGAAGCAGCTACCGTATATCTACTGCTACTGGATTGCTCCATTAGTCCTGCTAGCAGAATGCGTGTCTTTTTGTGTCCTAATGCATTTGTCTTAATAAACGGTGAGTCTAGCATTATTCTGAGTTAACATACTCAGGAGTTGCTTTAAGAGCAGGTGAATCACAATTTGTTTGACCTTCTTGCGTCACCGTAATTCAGCAAATTCTGCTGCAAATCACTTTCCATGGACAGGACTGGGCTCTGCTATCGTTACAATAAAGTAGCCAAAATGACGGACCACCACTGGAGTGATGGTTACAATTGCTTTGCATAGCTTTTTTTTCTTTCTGGTAACATTTACCCATCGCACGTATGAAAATTGCATGCGGACGACAATGTAACATTACAAAAATAGTCCCTATTTATGTAATCTTGCATTGATTTATTTGGCTTTTGTGACAGCGAACACAACACACAGGCATTCCAAAACTATTATGCTCATTAAGGCATTGCATGACCACTAAAGTAACTTTACTATTCATTGTAGCAGCGCTTTTTGCAGTTACTACTACTTGTAGGAGCTTCTCTCACATGCTAGGACAACATTTCTTCACAACAAACCCACTAGTGTGCAACACCACCTTCCTTCAATGGGATGTGCGGTTTGGCTGTGGGTGTGCTACTCAGCTGTTAAAAAGAACATAGTAACTGTAATAATTCATATAATTATTAAATGCTTCTTTACCTGATTAGACAGAGATGGTCAGTGATGGAGAAAGTGTTTAGATCTTTTACTTGAGTAAAAGTGCTATTCTCACACACTCAGTCCTGCATTACAGCTGATTCTTCAAGTAAAATTCTATAAATATTCATGAAAGTACATTGCGGGATTAAAAATGTTCAATGCACAAGAACATCTCTTGTAAATGTTCTACCACAATACAGTTTGTTATATTATTAGGTTATAATTTCTCAAGAATTAATGTGAAAGCTGGATTTTAATGTTGTTGTAACCTTAACCACTTGCACGTCAAAAGAATTGAAGCTGAAAATACAAACGATACCAGCCCACTGTGACACTAAAGAGGTTGAAAATGTATATTCATATGCAAATGCAAAACCACAGCTTTATAATTATGAGCCCACTGGGTGTCGTAGAGACCGGGAACAGACAGAGATTGGAAGAAATAACAGCCATCAGTGAGAAATTAATTTGAGGACAACCAGTGGAGAATGGAGCAGGTGTCTGGGTGAATCACCAACATTTGATAACGTTGGCTAACACTGTGGTACATCTCAGTAGTGTAAAGTTTCCTATCACATATCAGGATTGAACAAAACTAGTATTGGGTTTGTAACACTGGAGTGTTGCCCATAACAGAAACTACTGTGGGAGGATCAGCTGGTATGGGTCTCATCTTGGTTGTCTAATACAAACTGACACTGTGTTTTATGGCCATATCAGAGTGAAAGAGAGAGGAGGGAGAGGGCTGACCATTCTTGAAGTATGTGAACATAAAAGAGGACTTAGTTTTCTTTGTGTTAAATCTCTGTCCGATCTGTAACCACTGCTTCCGACGGCTACAGAGCCAGAAGATGCTGCTGATCATGAAACCGCATCGGCTGTCGGGTTCACATGGTGCTGACCCAGACATCCCACCCATATAGTCAGTCATTCCTGCAGGAAAATAACCATCCTGTCTAAAATGAGTGCTTCACATGTTTGAGTCTGCTGTTACAAATGCAGCATTAAAGTCAGTTCGCAGGTCTATATTTGGGAAAAGTGTGCATTCGATGTCCTGACAGACTATAATTTGTGCAACCTGCATAAACACAACATTTCACCGTGATGAAAAATGGTGAAATGCAAAGTAACTAGCAAAAAAAAAAAAGACCAACTCTCCAAATCACAGCTGCTCAGATTCACTACCACCTACTGTTAGTGTGCTGAGGCAGACTCGACTCCCTTATGTGATGGAATATGAAGCAGACTTAAGAGCACTGCTCAGAATGCCTCCCTTTCCATCAGATTGTTTTTTCTCATGTAAGACATATAAAATAATGCATTAATTTTGCAATCAGTCAAGTTCAAGAAATATTATGTATGAATGTAGTGGAAAAACTTAACCTAAAAGTTGCTCTTCAATGCGTTTGTGTTCTGTTGTTTGTTTTTCTTATTGACACTAAGCAGCTATGACTAGGAGTACATGATATTCATGCTTGCAGTCGAGGTTGAATATAGACTTTATTGGCAGATCATGCAGCATATAATTTGTCAGTGGAAAAGACATTTCATTTTATCCCTCCAGCTGTCTGTGTCTGCGATGCTTTAAAAGTTAAGTTCATCTGATGTAAGACAACACAGAATAATCATTTTTAAATGCTCAGAACTTGTAATCACATCATGAATCACCAAATAACCAGAAAGTGCTTCTTTGTATTTCAATTTTATGACTAGGGTCGCCTCACTGCAAGCAATTATTTTCTTCCTACAAACAGTGCTTTGAAGGAGTTCAGTTCTACTGTTTGAAACATGTATTTTCACACAGTACCACAGCTATGAACCTGATTAAACTATTCAGAGGTTCAAATTTAATCACAACTGGAGAAGAATGGCTTTAATGTCAGACGTCTTGAAATTAACCTTTAGAAGTCTGTGCTCAGTCAAACAGTTGAAAGTTCCACTTATCATTTGGTTTTCTCTGTTGCTTAAGGCACAAAGCACTGTCCTACACACACATGGAGACATAGATCTCTCTATGTCATCACAACAACCGTCTGTCTGATATTACTGGCCTGCACAGAGGTCAGGATGTGGTCTTGTCAACAGTCAATTACCGCCCAGCATTAGCCGACTGCACCAGCCACTCGAACAGTTGGCAAAGCCCTCCATGAATACTGAGGTCAGGGGTTGAGGTAGTCAGTGGGGTGGATGTTTTTGACCTTGTATGACCTTGTCTTATGGTGTTTTATTAATAATTTCCCTCCCTCTGGTTGGAGACTCGGCACTCGTTAGCATATTTTGAATGAAATGCTAGAGACTTTGTTGGTGCCTGCTTATGTTATTAACCAGTGCATAAGGCACTTGCATGCAGTAAATGTTTAATGTTCTAAGCGTCTTGGAACGCTTGCCACCGGTGTTATGTGGATTTATGCTGTCACAATTGCCTCTGTGTCTTCATGTAATCCCAGATTGACTCCATGACAATGAGATCCGGCCTATGAGGCGCCTTCACCATCTGTTATAGTACTGCTAGTTCTTCTTGTCGCTGAAAATAGTTCAACACCGTGTTTAGGGTCATTGCCGTTGCTGCAGAATAAATACGCAGGACTCCAGACTAACTTTTCCACTGGTAGCCTAAGTGTAACAAACTAAGTTTCCAAGTGATGACTCTAAATACTATAGATATGTTACATTTTTTATTTTATCTCTATTTTATGAACACAGCCTGCAGTCCTGGTGAAAAATCCCTGAATTGTTGTCATGCCATTGCTGTTGTCACTCATGGCTTCTAGACTGAGCACAGAATGTATTTATTTTACAAAATCTGATTAGTGATAAGGATTTATTTTAGGAGAAATTTAAAATGAGACCTGAAGAATAAAGTGATTTTGATCAAATATGTTTTTAAAATTTAGATCTGGTTTAGTTTTCTGACTGAATGGCACATCGCAGTTCAGTACCTCAATGAAAAATATTTTATTTTCTCCCTGAGGTTAGAAACCGGCCACAAACTTGCCTCCTTACTTGCTGAATATCTGCTTATTGATAGATGTTGCAATGTATTGGTGTTCTTTAAGCACGACACATGCAGCCGAGGTACATTCTGAACAAAAAGAAGCAATCTAAGCCAAAAGACTTTTATGTACATGGGCCTTTTTTCTGTAAGTGGAGTTTTCTATAAGCGGAGCGTATTTTAACAGTCAATACTGCAGTCGATCATTTCATTATGGGAAGCCAACATCATCATTGTGCTCTAACTACCTAGGCCTACTGGAAGAGCACCAAAACAGTCTAATGTTCAGCATACACACTTTAACTGTGGCCATGTGAAATTCTAACTTTGCAGACTTAAAAGAAATGAGTGGGGTCACGATCTTTAAAATGTAACTGAAGTGCCTAAAACCTTTCCACAGTACTATATATTAACCCGTTAAACTTCAGTGTACCGCCGGCGGTACACCTACTAATTTGCATAGGAATTTCAAGAATGTCCGAAGGCTGCAAACGCGATTATACAAACACTATACGCCGATGGAAAGCTTAGATTCTCATGAATCCACCGGTATAAACCACTTTCAGATGTGATTACCACAGCGGGTAATATAAACACATTTGTCCGATAAACAACGAATATTCATCCATCCGTTCTCTATACACGGCTTCAACGTACACAGCGTGACTCGCATTTCCGGGTTCTTTATTACACACAGATGAAAATATTCCACAAAAAACGGCCATAATCCAACCTTGGACATCCAGACGACACAAGCCAGTAACATATTTTGTCCAAAACATGTCTTGAAGTCGGTATATAATCCACGAATGGGTCGTTTTCAAGGAAATGCACCTCGCGATGCGCGTCCAATATTCCCTGTATTTCTCGTCATATTTTTTATTTACAAATAGAATATTAGCGATTTTTTGTACTGAAAATGGCTGGAATTGACTGCAGCTTAAAGGGTTAAACAAAAATTAAAGTGGAAAAACGACCAAAAATCCCCACTTTGCCGTCTTCATGCTCCCTATATTTTGTGTTCTGTTGGCAGCAGTGTTGAAAACATTTGGGCTGATTGTCAGTTACAATATCTGCAACATTTGACACAAAGCTCAATGGCACAGGATAATTTCTGAAGAGGCCCTTCATTTCTTCCTCCAACACTTCAGCTGGAACTTTGATGTCCAGGGGCTGCCCACTAAGTGCTACATTAAATACTGCAATACATCCCTCTTTCTGCCCTTAATCCTCTCCTTGTACACCAGTAACACAGCGAGGAAGCGGTTAGTCAAGTGTGCAATGTCAACATTTAGGTAACCTTTGTTCCTGAGCAAAGCCACCTTTGGGATTTGTCATGCCCTTATTTTTTGTTGAGCTAGCTTGCTCAGAACTCCGTACGAAGCCAAAGGGTTTTGTTTGTTGTTTTTATTAATCTCTTTCTCCCCCTCTCCACTCTTCCTCCAGTAACATAGCAGAAGCTCTGGTCAGTAAAGGCCTTGCCACAGTCATCAGATACAGACAGGATGATGACCAGCGCTCCTCCCACTACGACGAGCTGCTTGCCGCAGAGGCACGGTAAGGAAACACTCGCTCTTCCACACAAAGCACTTTTGCACTCTCTATCTCCCCTTTACATGAACTATTACAGCTCTATTCTTTGACACAATGGGTCTCTCAAATGGCTTGATAAATTCACATTCTTTGCTTCGAATAAACACCCATGCATGTGCACACACTACAATAGTCCTTCTTATGACCTTGACTTTTTTTTTCTCTTGGGAAATCGAAGAGAATCAAGCATGACCTTGAGGCTTTCTTCCCCCCCCAAATTGCTTTTGCATTTGCTAGTACATTCAGCATCGCACAGGTGAAGTAACTTATTATTTTTCTGTATTTATTTTAGCCGCACCGCTATCATAAGTCACAGCCATTGCTACATTTTCCTGAGGAAACATGTTATTACTCTCCAATATTTACTCATACATGTATTGGTGCCTTTTTTTTCTCACATGCCTGGACACAAATTCACCTTCCCAAGCGCTAGACACTAAATCATAGGCTCTCTTTACACAGGCCCTATGAATATAATTATATGGAGGTGCAGTGGAGAGATTTAGTACAAGCTTTATTACTCTGCCTTAGATTAAGATCTGCTTGCTATAGGTAGAGCAGATGCAGCCACAGCCTCCTTTTATAGGATTAACTCTTTCTCTCCCTTTTCTTTCATGCAGTGTTGCTGCCCAATCGCGCCGTTCTTTCTCCTCTCTCCTGCTTTCCTTCTTCCTTTTGCACATTTTGTCCTTATTTCTGCACCTTAGCCGTTTTCAGTTTTGTCCTTCTTTGGCCTTGCTCTTCTGGGTCTTCTTTTCCCATTTCTTTTCCTCCCTTCCCCCTCTCTTTCTCTTGCTCTCTCTTTCTCTCCGTCCCTGGTGGGGTCCTATTAGAGTTGATGAGAGGTTTCTGTCTATAGCCTTGGTTTTATTTTTAGTTCCCACTGCACAAGGCCAGCGGCCCACAGCCTTCAAGGAACCTCCTCTTGGCTATTAAGTGCACATACTGTATGTACATGCTTGCATAAATGTACATGCTCCACCTTCAAGACACTGGTCTGCATCCAAATGACCCAGTAGCTACAGGGTTCCCCTTTACAGCAGCATTCACAAGTCATCTTCATGTCATTTGGTCCTTTAGGCTTTTTAAAGCAAATCCCGCCACCACCAGTCCTCATCACTAAATCTCTAGTTAACTCTTCATTTCCCCTCCTTCCACTCCTCCAACCATAATTTCTCTTCTGATTTTGTCCTTCAACCACCATTTCCGGTTTTCATCTTAAGTCTATCGATTATCTGAGTGAAAAAAACAATCCTCCCACAAGTCCTTCCAATTGATTGCAATTCGAGGAAGGAAAATCGGTGAATGAATTTACATGTTGCTTCACAAAGGCTCCAGCTATGCATCGACAGTGATGACATGAAGAGCTACAGTTTCTCCAGCTCTATTGAACCTGTATCAATGTATTATGAAGATGCTTGAGCTATGCTGGAGACGTGTGTGTTTATGTATTTGACTGCAGGGCCATCAAGAACGGCAAAGGGCTGCACAGCAAGAAGGAGGTTCCCATCCACAGAGTGGCTGATATCTCTGGGGTAGGTATCGTTTTGTTCATGTGTACACAGGAGAATAAAAGATTTCTCCATGATGGGTTTAATAAGTGATTAGAATTGTAATTTAAAACTTATGAGTCGCTTACACACAGCCCTCGTGGCTCTCAAAGATACGTCATTCCGGTATTTCTCCGAAGAATCTATAATCCTCGACTCACTCCTATAAGTAGCCTCTAAAAATAGTCAGCTACATTAATAAAACCATCAGCGGTGCTTGGTCCTAGCTTGTTTACGTGTGCCCAGGGGCTTGATAGAGGCATCATTTGGCTAATGAAGCCTGATTGGGAGCGCTCACAAAATGAACATTAGCGTGGGAAAAACCATAAAATCTCTCCGTAACGAGTAATGGGTGATTGGTAAACATTCTTTCTAAGCATGTGTTTTTGTTTGCGCCACCCAGGAAGCCGTCTTTTAAATTCTTATCACTGTGATTTGTCTTCTTGTCCTCTGTTCTGCCTGTGCTCAGTCTCCTCTTCAGTGCAAAATATAATTCATGTTGAATTGCAGAACTTCTCCTGATAATTTTTCTTTCAGGTTTTTTTTGTTTCTGCTAGCAAATCTGTCTTGACTACAGGTTCTAACAGTGCACTTCAAACCCATGTGCAATCAGTATTAACCACATGTTGCAGTAGTGTGGCTGTCTGCAGTTGTCAAACTGAATGACAGGGTTAGAGGAGCTCACATTTAAAGCAGGACAAAGGAAGTTGTGATCAACCGAAATGCGCCATGATTGCATTGATGCATACATTAAGTGCTGGCCGTATAATGGTCATTATAGCTTTCTGTACATGTCGCTGACTTTTTTTTTTCTTCTTTTTTTTTAAACTTTGTGTTATCCCCCACCATTGAAAATGAAAATTGAGGTTATTCAGTCAGGTCATGGACAATTCACCCTGTTGTGCCTGAGTGATATGAAATGTGATGGTGTGGGACATGTGGTGCAGATTAGATCTGTACGTTACTGACACAGTTTGCAACATATTTCTATTTACTGGTGACCTTTTCTTCTAGTGTCGGGCAGGCATGAGAAGCAGGGCTTTTTACACTTGTTGGACTGGTTCGCCTACATTTTTCTTTTGTTGCAACATAATTTTTGATGCCACAATACTGCATTTTTATGAAGAGGATGCCATAACGCATCATGATCTCTTGGAGGTGATCTGTTTCTTTTAACAGCAGCAAGTGCAAAAGAGAAACCACAAAGAAATACGCTTCCCACTCCTTTGGAGGTTTTCCAAGCATGTCCAGCTTGACCCTGAGATAGACCCAGAGCTCACCGAAAGGGATTGCATATCTCATTCGGCCTGGGAATGCCTTGGGATCCCCCTGGAACAGCTGGGAAGTGTTGCCTAGAGGATCTGAACTCCTGTTTGGCCCGCTGCTGTGACCTGACCTTGTATAAGAAAGAAGACAGTGGATGGATGTCAAGCAAACTGGGATAATACTGTGATGGCAGAAAGCAGCCAGAAGTAAATGCCTTCACCAGATTATAATAAGATCAATAAAATCCATAAAGGTAGGAGGAGAATCACTTGCAGCGGTATTTCAGAGCAGACGATTGCGGGCCTTCGATGTAACTCCCTCTGTAGGGGGAGTGTGGGTGGTGAGCGGACTGGAGCAACCACTGAAAACGTTCAGCTGCATTTGGGAAATTTCTGGTTCCATGTCACTCTGGATCCCAACAGCATGTTTTCTTCTGAGCAAGCCATTTCAGCTGTTTTTATTTGTTTTGTTCTTGTGTTTTTTTTTTTTTCCATCTGACTAAAGAACTTGACTAGCAAAAGTTTGTTATTCCCCCTAGATTGTGCCTCCACTTGCGTGGTCTACCTGACTAAGCTGTAGGAGTTGCTAGTGCTACAAGTACACAATCCCTCACAAACTTCCAACCCACAAACAAGTTAGATTTCGTTGGAATTACATCAGCTTGGTGCCTTTCTCACCATGTTATCCCCGGTTTTTTATTTACTTTGGCAGTGCTTTTGCATTTAACTGGAAATGCATCAAAGCTTTGACAAACCGATGTAGCAGCTCTAACAGTTTTCTCCCCAAAATCATCAGTGCCTGTGTGTGTGTATTTACATATATATATATATATATATATGTATATGTATATAAGTACTTGACAGCCAACTATCTCTCCCACATTTTAAAAGCCACTACATGATGTCCTGTGAATCACTGAACTTCAAAAACATTAGCACCTCATTGTCTGCCTCACTTGAGCTCTCTTGTAGCTCTCGTACTTGTAGGCTGCAGAGAGACTTTTGGTTAAATTAATCAGGCTCTCCTTTTTCCATATTAGTCTTTTTCTTCTAAGCTCAGAGGGCTTCCACCAGATTTGGTCATGTGTAAGCTTTCTAAGTTGCTGTTTAAAGTGCTCTAACAGTGCATTTGAACAGGGGCTTTCTGCCAAGACATTAAAGCTCTTGAACACCAAAAAGACTTTAGAGTCTGGCCTAATAATTCTGGCATTGCTCTGCACAGCTGCCCTCGGGTGTTAATGCTCATCCACATTGTCATCATCGTAACCTCCCCATGTCTTATTGTGTCAGCAGGACAGATAAATTACCAGACCCTGTAAAAATAATTATGACGGGGAATTGTTGTGCTGACTGGGCTGCTCTGAAATTTCATCAAGAGTTTTAGCACATTTCAGACTTGTAAACCTCCACCCAGCTCAAGTGACCACACTCAAATGCTCGGCAGTGGCTTGGGAACGTTTGCAGTGGGAGGTGCTCAATGAATAATTAACTGTATTACCAATGAGAGAAAAGGAATATATGCCCCAGCCTGATTGCAAATGGAGAATTGCACATCTTGCTCATTAAAAACTGCCCCGTTAAGTTGGAAAGGGTGCACATAGTCTTTATGTTTTTATAGGATCGACTCTGTCGTGTCTTTGTGTGACACGCACATCAGCACACCGGAGCCCCTTTCACAAGCTGCTAACCTTCCCTTCTCTCAACATAACAGTCAGTTTCCGACAAGCCGTACGTGATTTGCAGCGCCGTCTAGGATCGTTGCCAGTCACTGCCAGTAGGCGTGTGTGAGCATGCACCAGTTGTTTGGCTAGGCTAATGTAATGAGCGTTCTAATAAAAGGACCAAAATAGCAACGCTGCGTCCACCCCTCCTCACCCCAGCATCCTTTCCTCCCTGTTTTCTTTTACACGCCCACATGCACAGGCACACCCCACCCTCTCTCATGCACACACATGGGAACACACTCTCCTATACGTCAGCATCCTTTGGTGGTAAAGGTTTGTAGAAAGGGATTATGTACGTTGAGTGGGCCGCAGTCACAAATAGAGCAGAGATGGGTTTATAAACGTATAGTGTAGGAGATGTACAGAGGTGGTGGGAGGAGAGTGGATAAAGCACTTGACTCACCTCATGCCTCTAAAGGTTGCATAATGAGGTCCTCTCCTTTCTCATGTCTCTTCCCTTTTTTTCTTTTTTTTTTCTCTGAACCAAGTTTGACTGCACAGCCCACACACCGCAGGTGGTGCAAATGTGTTTGTGTGAACGGGGAGAGTGTGTTTGGTTCTGACGTCTCCCACTCAAGGGGTTATTTTGGATTTCAGTGGGTGGAGTTCAGGTGCTGCATCTTATGGCTAAAGCGCATACCCTTAACTCACAGACTCATGTGTTTGAGCCCCTCCGGTGACGTTTGTTGCGTGATGTTTTCCTCTTGTTACTTGATGTGTTGTGTGCCAGTCCCTTTAAAAAATGGAGAGGAAATATTGATATTTTTCTCTTTGAACTGCTCTGAACTCTCATGGAAACTTACATTGGCAAATGGAGAACACATGTGTTCGCTCTGACTTTCCCTGTTTGAACTCGATCCTTCCCTTCGAGCCTTTGTGCCTACTCCCATGTCCACACTGCCACACACACTACAGCAGCCCATGACTCACTGGTCTGTTGTGCCTACATGCTCATGCCTGGAGTAGGCACATATTTAATTATTTTTTATCGTTTATGAATCTTCCCCTGCCACTACATCAGTAGCCCTGCTTGAATACACATGATTTAGCTCTGCTTGTAATTTTGGCCTGAGCACACCAATAAGCTCGTGACTCACCCTTGCAGACAGAGATGGAAGCAGGAAGGGAAAGAATTATTTTTGATTGCATGAGCTTCCAGACGTGTCACCGAGAAGTGAAGCGGACCTCATTAGGCCAGCCCAAGATTTAAAGATGTCTCGAAAAAGCACGCAGATTCTGTTGTCAATAATCCTATTTGGACTATTTATCGTGTCTAATTTGGTTGCTGTCTGTTTGGCTGAGATTTTTGTGGCTGCTGTATCCAGGTTAGGTTTGTCACGCGTACTGCAGTGTGTTATTTTCCAGCACTGATAAAATTCGCTTGAATTGACTTCATACGATTAAAGATATCAACCCTCTGAACCCCAAAACCTGCTGCTGTTTTTGAAAGGCATGTTATCTTTGGGAAAAAAAAGCACCAAAATGACACATTTATCTGAGCCAAAAACTGTAAAAACAAAAAAGAATCAGGGGATTTTCACCTTTAATTAATCATGTGTGAGCTGCTGTTCTGCCAGAAGATTTAACCAAAACTATATTTCATCAAATATCAGCTTCTTTGCGCAACTAAGAAGCTATGACGGACTCATCTGTGTGCGTTGTTGGTATCACCTGTAGGCACTTGTTACACATGTTGTGTCCAGTGTTGAAAAAAAAAAATATCTGAAAAAATAATAATATTAAAAAAAAAAATCAATTATGACATTCTCACTTTGTTATGCTGCACAGATATTTTTGAGTTGTTTCCAGTTCTAGTCATGGTTGTGCTGTTTGCTTAGAGGTTTAGGATTTTGTATTGCAATGAAAAATCGTCTGAAAATGTTTGGAGTTCTGACACTTCAATGAAAACTTTCCTTTCTTCAATACACAGCTAATGAATCATTTTACGACACGGGATTATCGCAGTATCTTTGCTCTACCGCTGTCAAAAACGGTTCTATTCATTCACAAGCAGCAAATTACTAAAGTATTATTGCTTTTTGCACTTGTTAAAAAGCTACACAACTGAATAAAAATGTCTATTAAATGTCATTTCTCATTCTTTCTTTATCTGTTAGGAGACACAGAAAGCCAAGCAGTTCTTTCCGTTCCTGCAGAGGGCTGGCCGGTCAGAAGCTGTGGTAGAATACGTCTTCAGCGGCTCACGCCTCAAGTTGTACATGCCCAAAGAAACCTGCCTCATCACATTCCTCCTCGCCGGTGGGTATCTTTTACCTTCCTAATACGAAGGTCATTTCATTCTGTGTTCTCTAATTGACTCACTTCTGGGTCTGGTTAGGTATTAGTTTCTGCCACGTCAAAGTTCATTTGTATTTCTGTCAGTAACAAGGAAAGGATTGTTTCAAAGTGTGGGTATATAGTGCAGCCAGGCAAGTCGGTATGTTCCACATCGCTACTCCTGCCAGTTCAGGGGTCAGAGTTTACACCCTCCCTACATCTCCCAGCAGCCAACCCAAGAGGGCAGAGGGGGGTAGCTGTGCCATCGTCAGCCGACCCTCTTCCAGAACAGCGGTGCTGGCGTGAAGCATGTGTCCCCTTTAACCTCACCTTCCCCCTTCTGGCTCCCTGCCAAGTTTGAAATAGACTCCTGCTCGGCTTTCCACTTTGTAGTAATCTTCATTAGGACCTGGCTGCTCTGTCAAGGTAAAAGGAGCTTTAAACCCTCGTGAATAGGCAGGTATTGTCAGGTTTTTCATGCTGTACGGACTTGGTAATTTCTTTTATAGCTGAAGTGCAAACGCTGCTTTGTTGCAGCCTTTTCTCTACTTCTTTTACTCAAAGTGCCTGAGAAGGTCATGTTGTGACAACTTGATATGTTCTCAGAATGTAAAATTGTGCCTTCTGGCATTCAACAACAGTTTATTCCTCCTACCTGAGTTTGTTTTCGGCGGTCCCTTACCTGATGAGCAATAGCACAGAGGACAGATCGTGAACTGAAAGAAACAGAGTTGCAACAGTTTGTGTATCCATGTCATGTAACATAGTGTAAATATGGACTGTTTTTTGATATTTTGTAAGCAAAAATATCCAACATGAGCCGTTTCTTGCTTCTCAGATCTAAGAATATGATGTATTTATTGTCAAATATCAGTATATATTTGTTTTTGGACTGAATAAAACAGACTGCAAAATCAAGGAAACTGATTATACAACCCAAAGTTAGTTTGGGATATTTTGTCAAGTTAGTCAGAGAAATAGAATTATTTGCATTCCTGCGAAGAAACATTTCTATCCATTTTTCAGTGTGAGAAAACAACAGTATGAAATTTAGGGCAAGATGCAGATGGGATGAAATACAGACTGTTTGATAGCAGGTCCAGTCATTTATTTCAGCTCCTCGACTGTCTTGACAGTTTGCACTAGTAATAAAAACACTGAGACTGTATCTTTGGCAGGCAGCTATGATTTGCACATCCTCCCAGATCATGAAAATGGTGAGAGGGCCTCGCCCTTCCACAATGGATGATGCTCTTTTATCATTGTTGGGATCCATCTCCATTTCAGTGAGATATTTGCCCGCCATACAGTCCTTCATTTCCCCTCGAACGAATACCACATATGTCTGACAAACATCCAGATTCACTTCAGTTGTGGGTGCGTGGCTGAATCGTTGATGCATAAATTAATTTAGTAATTTTTCTTTTGATTATCTCTGCGATTCACTGATGGTTTTTGTAATTGCATTTTGTCCCTCTGACTGCTACGAGTTATATTGAAATGACCTCAGCCAGTGAACTTTCTGAACATATGTGTTTTTATGCTCTTGTTCAGGTTGTCTATCCGTCCTGTTCTTGTGGAAGCAATATCTGAGGAACAGCTGGAGGGAATTTCTTTATATTTGGCACCATGCTGCTCACTAGGACTCGAGAGTGAACTGATTAGATTTTGATGGTCAAAGGTCCATGACCTCATGTCTGTCCCATTCTAGTGAACATGATATCTCAGGAAGCCTTGAGGGTATTTTGTTACATCTGGCACAAACGTCTACTGGGAGAGATGGAGGGCTGAAAATGTGATGGTTGAAGGTCACTGTGACCTCACAAACTGTGTTTGACCATAAATTATGAATTCATTATGACAAAATTTCACACAAATGCTGCAAAGGATAAAATGTCTAAGTGATGAAATGGACTATATTTCACATTTGGTTAAACACTAAATTGGTTACTCTAATCTTGGTTGCCCACCTTGAAACTATGAGCTGATGTTCTATGCTGCCTGGTTGAGGATGTGTGAAGCATCCATGTTTTAAAATAGCCTCTTTGGAGCAGCATCCATACTTGAAACTTCGACTGTCATGGCTGCAACTTTGTATTGTCATAATCCACTTTATACGCCAGCTATGGAAGCCCATTGGGAGCCAAATTAAAATGAAAATAAACATCTAATTTTACATCCGCATTGGAATTTTCCACATGTGTGGTGTATTTGTGTAGAAATTTAAATGAGACTGCATTTTCATTTCAGCATCTCTGTGTGGGTGTTCTATGATCATATTAAAATGACAACCTACAAGCAGTGTTCAAGTCACAGAAGTTTCAGAATGTAAATGTACAGTGGACAATATTGAATTCCAATAAGCAAAACAGGACCCCTGATTTATTCCGTTTGAATGCACCTTGGCCTTTTGCTTAGAAAATGAAGATACAATCTGTTTTTCCTCTCATCGAAGTCAGTTATTCTATGCATAAGTTCATTGTTTCTTTCAATGAACTTAGACACTTAAATATGTTCACTATATAGATTGTAAAAAATGTATTTGGATGTAAAGTATAACTTCACTGGTTGTTGGATGTGTACAGCTGCGAGGCTGCAGTTTTACTTTCCGTTTGTAGTATTCCTCAACATCCTCCCTCAGTAAGACTCCTTAATGTAAACACACCCAAGTCTGTCTTCCAGAAGATGCTGTTTGTGTGAGAGATGATGTTTACATGGTCTACTTTTGAAATAATTTGATTCAATCAAAGGTTATTAGCAAATCACAGCAAGCACATTAGAGCTGATAGCCCCTGACCGGATTTGATTAAGGGCGTTCCCAGAAGAAAAGATTCATCAGCTGGAAATGAGATGACCCATGCTGTCTTTAATACACACATTAGGCTGGATTAACCCTGATTGATACAAATGATCTCCTTTCCTAGTTTGTGTATTTTCAGCCTCTATTTCAGTTGCAGTCCTCGGCATCAATCCGTAGAGTTCCCTTCCCTGTTCCTGTCTGTAGGGATGTGTGTTTTTCTTTATTCGTCTCATTGCCGCCCCATTTTTTTCTTGTCTTGTTTTCCTTTTAACCGTGAATGTTTGAGATAAAACACTGCGTCTTTTGTGTCATGGCCTCAATGTTTCTTTGCATGCGTGTTGTCATACGCATAGTTTTCTTTAAGTGATAACTGATGTCAAACCCTTAACCATACACGAAATTAAGCCCTTAGGCACAAAGAGCCTCTTATTATCTCTCTACCTCTAATCTCCAAGCGCTTCCTATCTCCTTCCACTTTCTCTTTGCTGTCAAAGTTATCTTTCCATGTTTTATTCACCCATCTGCACCATGGGCTGTGTTTAAAATGACACACACGATAAGTTGGCTGCTCCAAGCCTGTTGTGTTTATCAGTGTGTGAAACGACAGAGGCCCCGTGGACCTTTTCTCTTTAAGCTATTGCATATTTGTGACACAAAAAAAGAGATGCGTTTAGAGCAGATCTTACAGAGCAACGCTTCAGATCTGTGATCTGTACAGTATATTCAAGTTAAATAGATCTAGTCTTACTGTGCAGGGAGCGACACTTCCAACAGCTGTTTATGGAAGAATAAAATCACATGCATGATGACTTTGGTGGCATTTAAAGTGAAAAAGGTCTGTGAAGGTGTACACTGACACTTCTCCCATATACATATGTCACATTAGTTGCTATAAGCCTTTGTAATGCATTTCGCCTCATAACCAACATTATATGCTTTCACCAGAATGTTATTATGACGCTTTTGCAAGGTTAAGTACCATTGTTACTTATCATCCCATTTATTTTCTATTAAAGGTCAAGAGCTGTTTTCCATATGCTCAGCTTCCTTAAGTAATTTGCTCTGAGTGCTGAATAAATATTGACGCCACGCAGACAAACGGATAATATATTCAAAGGATGCTGCTGTTAAACCGAGTTCTGCATTAGTCATCTCTTTCATTAGCCGTATTCTCTTCACACTGTATTCATCATGGCCAAATTCTTATTCTTTAACAATGTTGTGGGAGGCCATTGAAGAACAAACTGTTTACAGTAGCACCGCAAATGAAATAATCCCAAGGCGCTAAGTGATGTAACAATGCAAGTCAAAATTATAATACCAAAACACATTTCAGGCGTCTTTGAATTTGAACTCCCAGCCTGCTTAGCCAGCAGCATTTTCATTCTTTTTGTTTTAGCCGTATTATTTGTCCCGGTTTGACACTGAACTTGTTTTTTTTTTTGTTTTTGCAAGGACTTGGTTTTGCAGTGAGGTACCTCAAAGCTCAGTGTCTCCTTCCTTTTCCAGAGTTTTCCTTGATGGATAAAGACAGCGCTTAAAGGAAAACGAAGTTAAGGAAACAAAAGGTGCAGCAGCTAGAGGTGTCCAGGCTTCAAAGAGGGCCGGAGGTGTGCTGCAGGAGTTGAAGGGTAGTTCCCTTCACTCTCATCCCACATCACCTTGCCTTTCTTCTTTTTTTTCCCCACTCTCTGGCCTGTGCAGTGTAAATTGTGTATGTAAGTTTGATAAAGGGTAAAAAAGTCATCCTGTTTCTGAAAGGAAAGGGAGGTTTACTACACAGGAAGGGGAATTGTGATGGGGTTTCTGAGGATGATGAAAGGAGGAGCAGAAGTAAGAGATGTGGAGGCTGAAAGGACACGGAGGATAGAGGAAAGGGAGGGATATGGTAAAGAGAAGACAAAATAGAAAAGTAGCATTGATGTGAAGTACGTGGGTATAAAGGACTGTTGAAGCAAGAGCAAACAGTGAAAAGGCTGTAAAAGTTTATTGGCTTCAATAGCTTTCAGAGAGTTTCAGACGGAGGCCACAGCAGGTGAAGTGCACTTTGAAAGTTGCTCAGAAAGGGTACGTGGAGCAGCAGACTGTCAGAAAGATGAAACACCCATCACTCGGACACAAAGATTTACAGTGTCAGCAAGGAACATTAGCCATCGTGCAGTGTGTGGCTTAGTGCCATTTGTCTGATTTTTGATATGAGTGTATATAGGGTTGTGTGTAGAACTGTGTGGTGGCACACTTTGGGCATTGTGTGAGGGCAGATAAAGAGATGGCGAACAAGTGGAGCAGAAAATTTGTCGACTTCTTCCCTAAAAATATGTCTGTCTGCAAGAAAAAGTTCACAAGATAGCAAGTTGTACTGAAAGAAATCCACAAGTATTTGTTATGCTCTTCTGCTCTTCTTCGACCTCTACCCATTACTGTCCTTGTGTGTGCGACTGCAGCACTACATCTCATTATGATTCCTGTTGGAAACCTTTGGACACGCTTGTTGCTGGTGAGAAAGAGAATAGTTTTAGTCAATGACATTCTATTAGTGCTTAATTTACTGCACTATGAGCTATAATCTTGAAGCGAAGCAGGAGCTATGAGCTGCATCAGCCTACAGATGAATCAATCATTCACCGTAACTGCTGTGTGCTCACGTCTAACCTACAGCTAATGTTTAACTTGTATAAATAAGTTGTTTGCTATACCTGAGGAGTAAATAAATTATAGTCGACATCGCCTCTTTCCAGGTCCGATACTGATGCAGGTTATTGGCAGTCCAGACAGGCCAATATCTGGGGCCGATATACATTAAATGTAATTCATCAGTAAGTGTGTCTAGAACTGAATATATAAAGTAGTAATAGTAGAGATTAAATTAGGACGTTCTTCTCGACTGAGATTGATCTGTCTGCTGCAGTTGTCTTTTGTTCTTTTTTTTTTCATAATCTTTCTCTGTTTTGTCACTTTTATTGCCCACTAAGGTCTATATAGTAAAGCATTATTAATTGTTATCCAGACTCTATTTCAAGGTAATTTCTGTCTGTCTTTATACTGAACTGCTAGCCGTTAACGTAGCCTCAGCCACTGAGAGAGCAGCTAATTTCCTGGTTTGTGGCAGTGGCTCTTGTTCAATTTTTGCAGCCTCGATTTGAATGTCATTTCTGAGACCACACAGTGATGATAGAGAGAGAGATGACTGCATCAAACCTGAAGTGGTGGATTTATTACTGACAATCAGAAAAATGCAAAAATGTGGGCCACCATAATCAGCCAGGCTGATAATTAGTCCACCCCTAAATTACAGGTAATGCTTTGTGTTTCTGCACTGAAGGCGGCACGAGGTATGTGCTACAGTGCACTGGGACATGACACTGGCTTTTGTTAACCCTACATCTCGTTTTCCGTCCCACATCACCGCCACATCAGCCGTGCACAGATAACAGATTGTGTCGCATGTAGTTTTTAATTTAAAAAGCATGTCTTTCCATGCTAGATTGATTCCACATTGCATGCTTCATTCTTACAGATCACTTATTACAATTGCAATGTTTGACAAATTCCTATGAGCTCTTGTGTGCTCTTGAGGAATGGACCTGGCATTGCCTAAGCCTTGTCTGAGGTAATGAAGCCTTACATTAGAGAGCTGCAGTGAGACGACGGTAAGGCATGCTCCCTTCATCTGCTCCCATTGCCTTCTTGCTTACCCGTCTCCGACCTTTGTCTCATTTTTCACCCACTGCTGAACTTTTTTTTGCTTCGTCTAACCCACACCCACTGAGGCAGCTGCGAAGGAAGAGCTATTCAAATAGGAGATAGCCACCTCACAGTTGTATACAAGGAAGGACAGCGAAGATTAATGAGATGAAAATTTAAAATGGGATGATGGCATTACGGGTGATGGAGGAGAGATGTGGGAGTCTTAGAGCTGATTTGGCCACCTCGCCAGCTTTTAGTTCTTTGTTTGTTTGCTTGTCGCCGTGCTAATTATATCCTGTCAACAGCCTGTCAAAAAAAATCAGGAATTACTAACTTAATAGCACTAAAAAGATGGACACTAATGGCATTCATACTGAGTCTCTGTGTCTTGTGAGTATCCATTTATACCTGCAGACATGCCACAAGCTGGAGGACAAGCATCTGGCAGGTTATGAGAAAACATTTTGAGGCTAATCAATATGCACACTATTAGCACGGGAATTTGCGACATGATATATTTTTGTATAAACTGCAGTGATGCCACTAATTTGCGGCAGCCGCAACAACGCCACATTCCCTCCAGACCCATTTTGATGAGATGAAGCTCATTATCTGGCTTGGCTAGTAGAGGAGGAGAGGTCAACTCAATCCTGTTGTCTCCACACATTGGGTCAACTGAAAGCACATTCAATTACAATGTATAAAAAAATACAGTAGAAACTGCTTGTGGGGAATGAGTACATGTGATTTCATCCAATTAGTTTTGGTTTGTGAGAGGACTTACAACTAGAATGAAGATCACTACATGCTGAAAATGTACGTATTGCATGTCTCACTTGTGCATTTGCATTGTTTCCTTTAAGTGAGTTGTAATGACTGGATGCATTAGTGGTGGCATAGACGGATTAGGAAACAACAGTTAAAGGAATCGTTCGAATTTTTGAGACACCCATTTTGTGTCTTGCTCATTCTCACCCTCACATCTACCTCTTACACATAAAGCTGGAGCTAGACTCTAAAAAGGGATTGAAGGCACCTCTTCCCACGGCTGATTTAAATGTATGATTTTAAAATAATCTAATTTCCTGATTCAGATAAACCTTTTACTCTTGCAAACATTCTTTTAATAATTTGTGTTGACATAATGATCTTGGTAATTACACCAACCTAATATTATGTGTAATGTCATTAAATTACGTTAATTGATTTGAAACAAAATTAAAATTGCAGCAAATGAGTTTAATTGGCTTAGTAACTTAAGTTTTTGCCAACTTGAGTTCAGGATTTCTTGAAAGCTTGTGTTCAATCTACCATTTAAGCCACTGGTAAATGTAGATGCCATTGATTGTAGGATGGAGACTAATTCTGAGTATAGTTAATTGTTTGAACACAATTTCGTTAGAGGCTGCTATAGCTGGGAATTGTTGAATTTTTTTAGCATGCATATTTGATTTGTTGTGTAGCAATTTGATTTCGCATATCACAAAGACTGGTAGCAGGAAGAAATGGTTAGCTAGGCTCTGTCCAGAGGTAAAAAAAAATATGAACACTCATACCACTAAAGTTTGCTACTTGATGGATATTGTATTTTGTTTTAGTCTGAGCAAAAATGAAAGTGTAAAAGTGACAAGTTATGGACAGAGACTTGACAGGGGAATAAGTACAGTAGATACTGAAACGAGTGGCATCCTCAGGCACCTGAAATGTGGAGCAGAAATGTTAAAAACTGCATTGCCTTGAATGGTCACGAGTTAAACTCTCAAAGCATGTCAATCCCCATGTTTAAATGAATGTCAAAGACAGCTGTGCAAGGAGTGAAGTTCTATATAATTCACCCATTTGAATTGTATTCATGTTTAAAGTCATGCATAAGTAAGGCTGTGGCCGCTTTGAGTAACATTGCGGTACTATAACTGTTAGCATGGATGGCAATTTTCCGCGGATTTCCGCCGATGTAATTTCAAATCTGAACATTTCTGTGAATCGTCTAAATCCGTTGAGAAAATTTTAAGGGGTGTTAGGTACTCTGCGCTGCATCGTGCATATATAATGTATGCACGATGCAGCGCGGACGTCTGCGTTTAGATACAGCTGTCTGGTAAACGCTGACATCTGCGCTTACGATAGATCGCGAATGTCCGCGCTGTATCGTGCATACATAATATATGCACGATGCAGCGCCGATGTCCGTCCGTGTTCAGCGTTCCTGTCGGAAGGGGATTTCGGTTGCATTTCGCGCTCACTTCCGCTTTTGATGACGTATCGTGCTCAGACGATTACTGGAGGCTTCGTTAGCTGCAGCCCTGTAGCATTCTTTGTCACAAATTCATGGCGCCCCCCTGGTCCCCCCCAAGTCAATAATTTTCAGCTGAAATCAGAATTTCCTGTTGCCATCCCTGTGTTAGGATCTTGCTCTGGCCCCTGCCCTTCTTCCCCCTTTCTTCCTTTTTCCTTCTTTCTTGTTTCCTGATCTGTTTTGGTTGTGTCCTGCCTTTTTGGTTCCCTGTCTGTCACCTCTCCCTCATGTCTCTCTCTCTCCCTGCCACTCGCCCTCCTGCTCTGCCTG
Organism: Acanthochromis polyacanthus; assembly: GCF_021347895.1. Taxonomy (NCBI): domain Eukaryota; kingdom Metazoa; phylum Chordata; class Actinopteri; family Pomacentridae; genus Acanthochromis; species Acanthochromis polyacanthus. The sequence goes on from NC_067113.1 coordinate 53,448,842, forward strand.
CACTCTTCCTGCTGATTACCCCAATGACTGTCAGCTGCAGTAATCAGTAAACTCAGCTCACCTGTCCACAGATTTAAACCCCACTCAGTCTCGGATCATAGATGCTGTTCCCCACCAAACCTACCACCTCTGGACTGCTTCAGTTTTTATGGACACTTCTGCCCCCCCCCCCGGACTGTACTGTGCTCCTGTCTGGTTTGGATTTACCTCAGCCTGTTTTGCTCCCTCGGTTGTTAGTTTCACTTAGTGTATCTCTCCTTAGCTCCGTTTTGTCAATGCTGTTTAGTTTATAGATCTCCGTTTTTGCATTCCTAGTGTTGGTTCTATTGTGTTGTATTCTAGTGTTGGTGAGTTTCGCTTGTACAGTTTTCATAGTTTTGGTTTGGTTCTTTCCTGCTAGTTCTCTTCTTTGTTATGTATTAGTTTAGTTTTTGGGTTAATAAATCCCTTTCAATTATTCACGTGTCTGCCAGTTTCTGTGAGTCTGCACTTGGGTTATCCAGCCATCAGCCGTAACAATTACAGAACAGTCCGTGGCCTTCCTCAGTTCCACAAACACTCTGTCTTTTCTCATTTTTGGAGGAGCTGAAAGTTTGGACGAGTTTGGTGAAAGCTGGAGCCACCACACTGGGTTTCAAAATCACTGTGTAGGAAGCCTATGTTTGATGTAACAGTGCCTTCGTCCTCTTTTTTTCCACCGTCTACGGACACACACAGCATCATCAGGCATGTGGCTCACCCCAAATCACTGATTAAAACATTACGTCTTCTCCACAGGGCCGTTCAACCCCTGTGAGCCCAGAGCTCTACAAAAGAGAAGCAGAAAGCAGTATGGTGGGCCATGGAGGGAAATGAATCAAACCCACGGCATTAATAAATGAGACTGCTGATAGCTTGCCGTCTTTTAGGAGTCGAGTTGCAGAAATTGGAAACGGCATAAATTAATTCTTTAATCTGTTCATTCAGTTGTGCATTCATTTGTTCCCAAAAGACCCCAGTCATTGACAACACTGTTTTCAGCTCTGGCAGACACATTTTTAACATGAGAACTCTAATATCCGTGGCTAACGGATCAAACACAGTGATTGATGTGATGTTTGCTGGACTGACATGTGGGCACGCACCGCAGGCCAGTGTGGGGAGCAGCTGCACAACACCCTGTGTGTGTTTGAGTGGGGTGTGATGGCAAAACGATCAGTGTATGTCTTGTTTGTCTGCGAGATCAGATAAGATGGATATCCTAGAGTTTGACCCAGATGTTTATCTTGTTGTCAGGCGTGAGTTATGTATCGTGGTGCAGGTTAAAATTGGCTGCACTAAGTGACTCCCTGGCTTGGTTTAAATGCTGCAGGGAGGACAGACTACAGTAAGGGTGAGTGAGCTGCAGGATGCTGTGTAGTTAGGTCATTTGAGTGAAGCGTGCAGTGTGCATTTGACTGCAGATATCTTTTTTTTTTTTTGGCTTATTTTTATTGGACTTCTCATCTAGGATTATTACATTACTTATGGCCAGTTGTAACCCCCTTTTTTTGGTCTGTAATCCTATTTTATTTTCTTTGTGCATTACAGTTTTTGGTGATGTTTTTGTCTTCTTAAAGAGATTTGACTGGGTTGGAAATTATTGCTCCTGTGGGCCCGTAAAGCCTTCGTATTGTATGTGCTGTACAATTAAGCTCTTTGTGCGTTACGTTTGTGAGTAGTCGTTTCTGTGGATTACGCTTGAGGAAAAAACACAATTCCAGCCCTTATCATGGCTCTGGCCAACCCAAGCAAAAACTCAAGTATCTCCCTCTCTGCAATTACTTCATGCACTGATCTTTTTTATTTTTTTTGCTAACAGTGTGTGGTATTTACCCCTCCCACAGCCTTCCCTCCTCTCGTCTTCTTCCTTTCCTGTATTCTGCATCCCTCATCTCTCCTCCTCTCTTCACTCTGGCAGTGTTGTAGCTACAGTGTCCCATGTGGAAGCCCTGTCCTGGTCCACTTCTATAAATACTTTTAGATGATCTTGGCCATCAGTATCTCCTCCTCCTCTTCCTCCTCCTCTGCGCTCTGCAGGGAACTTGACTTTTTATTATGTTTAATTGAATGTTTGAATACTGAGGGATACCTGTTAGAATGTGTACAGTAAATATACAAATATTAAACCGTTGTCTGACATACATTATGTAGCAGATTTGCTTACAGTGACGTTTTACATGGAAGTTTGCATGCCAGTTAAAAGTATCATTAAAGCAGCAACTAACTACATTTCTTCTTTTTCGTCTTCTGCAAATTTTTATCCACTTTTGTTTTATATTTCAACTATATGATAAACTGTACAATATATCAGCGCTACAGTGGAATGATGTAAACTTTAGTGCACAACCGTAATCTGCGTGTGTCCATTTGGTTTTAAAACTCTCTGCCCTTAACTATAGACCTTTATGCCTCACAGAAGGTTGACTCAACAGTTCTTCATAATTCTTGGGTGCTGACTGTCCTGTGGCCTCATTTCGCCTTTCCTGGGACATTTTCCCTTCCCTGCCAGTGTGAATACGCTGATGTCTCGTGTTCTTGTTCTCATAAATGGGACAGACGTGACCACGTAGGGAACAGAAAGTACTAAACAACAAAGATCAGATAAAAAGAAGAGGAAACGGGCTCTTCAATCCGGCTCTGAAATCTTACACTGAAACTATTGCTCGCTTGCTAATTAGCTGCTTCATTATACTTAGATGAAGTGAAAAGGGTTGGTGACACTTTCCCTTTGCTGTGGCAGTCTTCTTGCTCTCAATTACACAGCCGGTGACAGTTATCTTTTGCTGACAGTTTATAACTTGCTTCTCGAAAAGGAGGAATAAAAATTGCTTGATAGATTTAACCTTTCTGTTCAACACTGTAAGCAAAATTTTCACTCGGCTCTTTTATGTTCTTAACCCTTTGAACCCTCCAGCAGTTTCTGGCCACATTTTGCTCCTGCCACATTTTGGGCTCATTTTTCACTGCGATAGAAAGTCCTGCACCTATATAGATATTGCACATCAGTGGCTAGAAGTAGGAAAAAGTCAAAACTATCTTTTGAACGGCATGCCACACTGCTATTAATCATAAAAGCAAAAATTCTGGAATCAGTATGTTTAACATTTTTGCTAAGTGCCCACGAGTGTTTACAATACTGGATAAAAATGAGGCTCCAGATGCTATAGATAGAACATTTGACTCTTCCTATTTATGTTCTAGAAAGATAGTTCACCATGCTGAATGCGTCTTTCTCTCGCTGACATCTTCCTCGACTTTCTACCATTTTTTTTTTGTAAAATTGCAATAGTACATAGTAGACGGGGAATGTGGGGAGAAGAGTCAGGGTCGCCCATGCAACCTGTTAAGCTACATGGGTGACCGAGTTTATACCTCTTTTGAGTCATGGTGCATTTATTTCTTTGCTAAACACAGCCTACACTTTATCTGGAAAGTCACTGAATTTTGTCACATGGTTGCATCTGAACAATCACAGCTTCTTGTTTGCACTGAGGAGCTCTGATTTATTTATTTATTTTTGTTTTATTTGTTTTATAGAATATGATCAGTGAAGATTAGTCTTTTCAATTTTTTAATGAGACACGCAGAAAATTAATTAGCTGAATTATCATCTGTTCAGGAACCACCGGGAAGTTATAAACCCAAGAATTCTTTCTGGGGTCGTCTTTTGGTCCACAAGGCTTGCTTCAATCAATTTCAGTTTGAGTCATTAATTGGAATTAGGCCTGGGGCAAAAATCCTCCTGGGATTTGGAATTTGGCATTCTTAAAAACAGATTCATGAAATTAATGCAGCTTTTAGAGAGGATCCTGAGAGATTTTCTTTGCAAATACAGCAGGCAGTGTTTAGACACACCTAGAACATGGTGTCCCAGATTAATGTCACTGTAAATCACTGTTGAATTATTTCATAATTTATTAGTTTTAAGATGCATGTAATGGTGAAAAATATATTGAATGGGAAACACAAAGCCCCACAGCTATCATTGACTAATGCTTAAGCCCACATGTCTATCAAATACTTTATTTTTTTTTTAGCAGGTCATATTGGAACAAGATCTAATGTTTTCCACAGAGAGATGTCTCTGAAACGCCTCTTATACAAATACACCTCCATTCAAAAGAAGAGAACACGAGAGCGTAAACAAAACTTAGCAGTTAGAATCAAAGCCCCTGATGCAGTGAGATTGCCTTGCTAACCACCGTGTCACCAGAATGCCCTAACAAATCAGATTTTCCTTCTCTGTCACGTATTTGTGAATCCATCCTGAGGCAGTATATCTGTCATGCCAGTGAAGCTCATTAAATTAAACCTTGAGTCAAAGCGGAAAGAAAGACCCTAGGAGAGAGCTGTTGCTTTATTAGCACAGCGCTGGAGGGTTTAACTCCCAGCTGAAACTATCATTAGGCTCCTCTGCATAAAAACAATAGAACAGCAACCTGCTTGTTGATGTACATTTGTAGTGGTAAAGGGGTTTAATTGCTTCTTAATTCAGGAATTTGGAGAAAACGGGATATCAGCGGATGGACTTCTGTGGAGTTTTTCATCTCCAACATGTGCTGAAAGGGAGTATGCTGCGCCGTGGGACACATTGCATAGAAATACACTATATAGAGTCCTAAGGAGTGTAAAAGAGCAAAGACGGGTGTTTGAAATGAAGCTAGGTATGCTCCTCTGAAACAGGCCATACATGAAAAATTCATAATGTGTGTGAAGACTTTGCAGAGAACTTTGTGAGTTTTAAGATCAGCACCTATATTCCCACTAACTTAAAGCCAATTCACCTTCAAATGCAGATATTCTATGTTCTACATGCGTGTCCTTTTAATCCCAGTATATTTTAAACAGCTAGAAATTGTACGATCTTATAGCACCTTTGTACCCTCTTATTCGCCTTCCTCCCACCTCTGCCCTGAAGCTCATCCATTTCTGCCTGTACGCTATAAAAAGTGCCTCTGAAAATGTGATGTTGATGTCAGAGGGTTCCAAAGACACAAATTTCGCTTTGACTGATATTCAGTGCAAATAGGTTATTCAGTGCTGCTTCCTGCACTCAAGATCGACCCCTTGACGAGCAATTATCCATTTAGCGCGGCTGACAGTGTGCTGTGCCACTGACATGCATTTGTGAAATCGTGCGGCAAAGCAATGTTGACCTTGACCTGTAAAGAGGGATGAGGAGGATGCTTGATGTGGCATCAGGTGTCGGGAGCACCAGAGGTTTTAAAAAATAGTGGATACAAGTCTATTCACTAACTTGTGGATGTCGGTATTAATTCCTGGACTATTTCTTCATTATTATTTTTTTAATCAACCCAGTCATGTCTCCTGGTTCTGTTTGACTCATCATGCCAAATCCTGCTAAACGGATTCCAGGCATCTTGCTGTTCTTTTGATAAGCAGCTGTGCCGACCTATAACTCCTGCAACCGTGTTGTCTTTGGCCAGGTATTGAATGTCCACGTAGTTCCCGGAACTTGCCCGGAGGGATGCAGGTGGCTGAGCCCTTCAGTGACGAGGCCATGCTGTTCACCAAAGAGCTGGTGCTGCAAAGGGAGGTAAGCAATGAAGCAGAACATTCTGGCCCGGCTTGTATCATTTCCTATTGTCTCACTGCCTGTTCGCATGTTGGGAACTATTCTGCCGTTTTGGCTCTTACCCTGCTTTCTTTTGCTTTAACGTTCATAGTCCAAGTTTTAGTACCTACTTTGCTGTGCTTTACTTTCACACTCCAATTTTAGTTTGCCTTGAGCACAAGACCACTTCAGTTCAGAGATGTGAGAAGAATAATGTCTGTTAGACTCTGAACAATGGATACAGATAAGAAGAGCAGCTACTTTGGCTGGAAAATGTGTTTCCAACATGCATTCTGGCTTTGTTTTTCTGCGTTTGCTACACTCTGAATACCGAAACTCATTTTATTTACACAGCAAGTATTAAAAATGTATTTATTTCATAACGTTTCACATCTTTAATGACATGCACCACTGATTATACACTGAATATAAGTAAATACAATATTAAACGACAGCATTTTTAATCATATAGAGCAGATGGGATCTCTTTTCTTTCCCTAGATGGTTTCAGAAAAGTCTAAAAACAGTTCCCCATTTCAGATTTCAAGAGAGTTTTTCTTCTATTTAGCAAAAACCTGATGTCAGTCACTGATATTGTTAGGACAAATATAGGGACAGTGACTTTATTAAGCTGGTCATTCGTCCTTGCTGTGTATTCTTCTGTTATTGCTATTTGATTTCAGCCGTCTGCATTTATTTCATCTGCTGCAGCACTGCTGAAAATTGGGGTTTCCTCTCAATGTGTTTTCCGAGGTTTTGAATCCAATTGTTTACTCCCAAATCAGCTTAATTACACAGTGTATAAAGCAATGTAGCCTTTCTTTGAGTAATGTCAAATCTCAACAAAAATTCTTACAAAAGTGGACACAATCAAATAGACCAGCCACCCAGAACACAAACACACACACACAGCATCCTGCCCTGCTTATTCCCAGTTTACGGAAAGCTCACCTGATAGTGGATCAGTGCTCCTGGGCTTTAGAAAACTCCATCCACTGTGTGCCTGTTCATTCACATGCTAATAGGTTTTTATAAGAAGCAGTGAACGGACCAAAGCCATGATGGAACCAGCTATAATCCTGGCACCACTTATCCAGGCCACACACTCCCTCTCTCTCGCTCTTTTTTACTCTCCCTCTCCATTCCTATCTCCGTTTTAAAGGGCTTCTTTGCGTAGGGTGGCTGACTCCACTGTCCTCCGGTGTTTAATTGTCATGGAAATGGAGTCTTAGCCAGCGTTGCAGGTGGACTAATGTTAGTGTATATGTGTGTGCGGTTTCTGTGGGTGTGTGGCAAGCTAGTGACATAGGCTGTATTGAGAAACTCTTCACTGCGAAATAATTGATGCAAACAGCATGGGAATTCGATTGACAAGGATGCAAAATGTAACCTATGAGTCAGTGCAGGAGCAGGTCCACGTTCATAAGAAGTTGTATTTATTATATACTAGGCCTGTGCTGTGCAGTGAAGCTTAAATGTTCTGATGATAGACATTTCATCAAGAACAATAAGAAGATAGTTTAATAGAATGTTTAATAGTCTCATTAAAATGCATATGATACACAGATGATGTTTTTCATTACATTCCTATCACATTTGTACAAACTGGGCTCATTGTTCAGTGCACCATGAAGTTCAGCACCTCTGTGGAAACAGCACAAACGTGGTTAGAAGATAAATGTCTTTTGTGGAATATGTGCCACAAATCATAAAACATAAAAGATCAAAAGTTTGTGTAGCAAAACATGTTAATCAACATGTACTACATTTTTACATGTAACCAATAGTGGAGGGAAAAAAGAGAGAATAAAAAGACGGACTCTTTTCTGAAGATATTTTACTAAATTAGAATTTGGAGTTTGTGTATCTGCTCTGTATAAGTGCATCAAAAAGTTCTTGAATTATTGTCACATGAATCTTGAATGCAACTAAGTCACTAAAGGCTTCACGGTTGTGCCGAGGAGTGCAAAAAATTTTGTTTTTGACAGAATCGTGGAAAAATAAATGGTTTATTTTTGGCACGTTTTTACATATGTCATGCAGCATAACATGCTGATCTAGCAGCTCGTCACTGATCATTAGTTCCCGGACTGTTGGAAATTTGGGTTTCCGAGGGTTAAAAGTTTTACATATGCACCTTGATAACATGGTTAAAATCTAGGTAATCTGTCGACTAAAACGAGGCACTTGACTTTGCTCTGCTGTATTCGCACTCAAAATGTATAGCTTGTCAAATTCATTAGACTTGTAAAGTTGCTTTGCCGCCCTGCAGTTCTTCGTTTATGCTCGCAAGATTAAATTAAGCATTTGTCATCGTGCACATAACCTCTTCCATCCATGCACGCATTCTCTCACACATTTTCTCCCTTGCCAGTCATCGGTGGTGTCAGCAAGTTTTTCGCAGGTAGGTGGGAGTTAGCAGGCAGGACCGAGCCATATAATGAGTCCTGAGCCCAGTGTGGGGGCTGGTTGGCTGCCTGCACTGACCTGCTGTTTGGGCTAATACGAAACACAAACACAGTCACACTCTCAGAGGGACACATTCGAGTAGCTAACAACACAGTTAAGCATTCACACATATGAGCTGTCAGTTTTCCAAAAAAAGCCACAATCGTCCAAAAAGTAGTTGAAAAATCCCCGAGCAGAAAGAATTCGACTGAGCAAATTGGATCATTCCAAGGCGGGAGAAGCTCAGAAGCACGCACGGACACACACACATCTAGCTGGAATAGTCACATGATAGTGTAACGTTATACACACAGTCCCTCACAATGTAACAGGATAGAGTTGCCTGAGAGAAAGCTGGACTGAAGAGGTGAGAGGAAGTGCAGGAGTTCTGAGAAGAGTTAGGCAGCAGCAGAATTACAGTAATAAAGAAGGACAGAAAGTAAGAAGTGGTCTGTGCCCTTTATCCAACCTTATCTCCGTCTTTTCCCGCCCCTGCGAGGATAGCGAGTATAACCGCAACACGTTATTAAGGTGTGTCGCACTCCAACATGAATATGAATCATTTGATTTCATTAGCATGAGATTCTGCTGTTGATTCAGCTGTGAATACCATCTGATTGCGCTGTGCTTTCCAAGATGTTCCTAAGGTGGCCTCACGTGAATAACATCTGATTTGAGTTTTGGTGGCACATTCATTTGCATTCATAAAATATTTTTCTCGCTTACGCCGCTCGACAGCCATTTTGAGTTTTCTGGGGCTTTGTTGAGCTGATGACTTGTTGACTCAGTTGCCTGTGTGCTCCCCCCCCTTTCCCCCCCGCCACACTTCCGTATTTCACTACTCTGTAATTAGCTGCTTTCTTTTCCTCGTGTCCTTTGAAATTGAGTTTGGGTGCAGGCACGAGCACACTTTTCTCTTTTCCTGCTTTTGTACTGCTGTTTTGGTCTTTCTCTAATAGTCTTTTTTCTTTCTGCTTTTCCCCCCTCCTCCACTCATTTGTGCTTCACTCGCGCCTCCCTCGTCTTTAGTGTCCAGTTTTAAATCTGAGTGACATCTGCTTGTAGCTCTCTCCATCCTCTCCTCTCGTTTTCTCCCTTCCCTCCTCTCCTTTCTCAATTTCTCTCTAAAGTGCCACACAGCTATGTTTTAATTTCTCTTGATGCAGACATGCATAATTAATGTGGCATCCAGTGAGGGGAGAGGCCCTGGTTTCTGTCTACTCTATTTATAACCCTCCCTGCCGTCGCCGCTACCCCTGATTTCCCTCCGTGTCTCTCGGGTGATTCTGTCGCTTTTTCCAAAAAACCCCAAAGATTTCTTTCACTTTCAAACTCCCTCTTTTAAAAGAAATCACTTTTGTGTTTATCAGCTCTGTCTTCCCTCCCTTTCTTCCTCGTCTCCCTGCTCTCTCTCTGTGTAGTGTTAATCTCTGACAGACACTGCTCCTGTTCCCAGCATGGAACCAAAACAGCAGCACAGAAATTCAGACGAAAAAAAAACAGAAAAACACATCGGTAAACACCACTCCCCAGACATTTCCCTTTTCTTTTCGTTTTTTTTGATGTCTTCTATTTAATTTCTCTCACCTCCCACCTTCCATTGACAAAAACATCCATTCACTATCGCAGCCACTGAGCCTCTCTGTTGATTTTCTTTATGCTTTTGGGTGGCAACTTCAAAAAGCTCAGCCGAACCAGGAAGAACAGGCGAAACGGAGGGATTTTACTGCATTGACGCGTCTATCTAGGTTGACTCAGCTAGACATGGGACCTCTTTAGCTGTGTAGTGTTAATAAAATGCAATATTTAAACTACTCCTAATGCCTCATTAAAATATCGCACGCCTTGTGAGCGTCATTCCAGCTGATGCGTATGAGGGCTGTGGGATGCTGGCGTCAAAGCAAACTGCCTTTTAAAAAAAAAAAAAAAAAATCTGTGCTGGTTGATGCTCTCTGAGTGGAACTGTTTGTTTCTTTTGAAATTCCAGCATCTGTTAAAAGTCACGTTTTGCAAATGTAGCTCCGAAATGCATCCATTTGTGGCTTTTTCTTATTAAGTTATTTTCGAATAAATGGATTGGACTAATTAGCTGCAACCCTTTAGAGTTTTAAGTTTGCTTTAATCAGCACAGAATGGAGCCCCAATTGGAACTATCTTTGTATATAGTTGCATAAGTGATTGCCAGGTGGGAGAGGAAGAAAAAGGGGTGAAGCGGAGAGGGAGTGCTTGAGCAGGGATGAGAGCAGGCTAAGTGGACGGTAATGTGCAGTGTGCTGTTCTGCCTACGTATACTGTCACTTCTATTGACCTGGGTGGTCTCCAATCTAATGCACAGCCCAGACTGGCTACTCATGAACCTTTATCTCCGTCTCGCACATATAAAAAAAGCCATAGCTTACTTTCCCCCTTGTTGACTTCAAGAAAACATGCAGATGTATGAAGTATGCTGCAGCATGCTTTTCTTTATACATGTTTACCTCCTTGATTTTTGTATGCATGCCTTATAAAGCTGGTTTACATTTGAGCCATGAGAAAATCTAACAGCTTGTTGTAAGAATCTAAATCGTGTCTTACGTGCTTGTGATGGATGATCTTCCACTTGACAAAACCTGAAATGGCATTAAAAGCTACACATCATTATTCCAAGTCACTCTTGTTTGCTTTTAAAGTGGATGCTTTGTTTACTACCTAACAGTTGGATAGAACCTGTTATTTCACAAAAAGTATTAGCTGCAGAGGCAAATCAACATGGTGGGGCCACTGAAAATGAATAATCATAATTGGAGTAAAATGGCAGGAAAAAATAAAAACACCAAATTGGATTAGCAGTTTAACATAATTGCCAAAGTCCTGTTAAACACAAACATACACAGGGACTTACCTCTGTTATGGTGTCGGTTTTAGGTGTCGTGTGGCGTCGTCCCTAAAAAATGGATCTAAAAGGGCCCCACCACCACCACACACACACACACACACACACACACACACACACACACACACACACACACACACACACACACACACACACACACACACACACCTTTCCCACCTTGTGACATGAACACTGTGTGCATCAGGCTGCCGTGAGTGGGGGCTGGCACAGGCTGCCTTCAGACCTGCAGGAGGTTGTGTTGTGGAGCGTTGATGAGTCACTGTGCCAGCGTGGCATCACAGATGCCTTGCTAATGCCTGCCTCTCCAGATCTCTCCGCTTTAATAGCTCTTCTTGGTGAGCATTTTAATTAAATGCTAATACACCCAATACCTTTTGTAATATCAAGAGGATTTTGCTGTCTGTTCTGTGTGGCAATTCTTGTTGTACTGCTACCACAAGAAACACTGTGGCAGTTGTGCGGTTGAAAGTGTTACCTCGTTGTCTGTCTTTTCTTCTACTTGTCTGTGCACGACTGTGGTCAGGGCGGCTCGGATCAATTCATTTAGCATTCTTCACACACGCACGGCTATGCAGAATGCATCCCTCTTGGATTTGACCCTCTTTTATACGTCTTATTTTGCCATTCAGGGCCGCTGGACAGCATTGGATTTCTTCACATCTTCCATGCTCTCACATTGATTTCCGATCAAGCTTGAATTATTTTGGCATGAGGTCGATTACGCAAGTACTGGATCTCGCGGTCTTTGACCATGTCTCTTCCTCTCTTCATCTCTCTCACACTCACCTCGCATCGTTCATATTGGCCTGTTTTGCCAGTTTTTGGTTTGGTGTCTATTTTTGACTTGTTTTCTCCTTCTCCTACTTGAGCGTACACATGCACAGTGTTGTGTGTGTGTGTTGGAGACAGACAGAGAGAGAATGAGTACACATGATGAATAATGCATGGTGTGGTTTCCTGGTCAGCGAGACAGACGGTGGGGACGGTGAACTGCCCCTCAGGTCCTTTTTTCCCATCACGTACTGTAGTTAAACAAACCACGAGTGCAGAAGGCAGTCCCATATCCAGATTACTGCTGCTTTATAGCCACAGACAAGATCTGTCCCCAACCATTCATAACTCTGGCACAAGCTGAACCGCATCACCGGTTTGGACTGTATCCATGCAAGTAATTTTTAATGCTTTTTACCATCATATAGTAGCTTGTTGCCAAAAACAGTAACGCACAAGTAAGTTTTTATTATCTAAAAGTAATATGTGACCCAGATGGGGCTTTTAATGAATTCAGTTGAGTAACAGTAAAGTATATCCTCAGTTGCACCTAAGGATGAGAGCACAGCATAGAATTAGGTTGATATGTTGGTATCGGCATATTCACAAATAGAAAAACTTTCTGTTGCAGAACATAATACAAAAACGGATGCTTAAGGTATTTTAGAAATGGTGGCGTCATGTAGTTTGTCCAGCAGAGCAACTCTGACTCTATTGTGCTCTCAGTACTGTCTGCAGCACATGTAGCAGAGTATCACACTGAGCTTTGTCTTTATTCCTAGGAAGTTATTAAACAATAACTTCATCCTTTTCCATTTTCAACTATACCCTATATGAATAATATTGGCCGATACATTGATATCAGAATTAGTAATAACATTGTTAATCCCAAAAGTCTGATATCAGTCGGGCTTTAGTAGAGATGTCTTGTTAGCCCAATGTGTTCTAATTTGTGTATTACTATAGGCTAGCCGTGCTAGACAACCCACGGCAACGAATTTAATTCTCTGCCAGGGTGGGTCTAGTTACCCTCCATAAGGCTCGAGGTTGGATGCTCCTAAAACTGGAAGGATGAATCACCATGAAGTGTAGAGTCAGAAGGCGGGCGTAACTAAGTGACGACAGAGGCGCGACGATTCTGACAAACAACCGGCGCACAATAAACAGTTATCTTTCGACTCGGCTTTGGCCACAGCCCTTAAAGATTTAAAGCTAAAATTCAACTTGAAAGATAAACAAAGGACGGCATTGAAGTGTTTCATTGAGAAGAAAGACGTATTTGGACTTATGCCGACGGGATATGGCAAATCCTTAATATACCAGTTGGCTCCTCTGGTTGGGAAGCTAATGGGACTTAGCCACAATCCGGCGCTCTCGGAACTACATCAGCCTATTCGTTGCGCTGATTGGTTGTATACCTACCCAATTGCTGCAGAGTGATTTGAAAGACAACCTTTTAGCCCGCCTCCCTCCCTGTCGAGCGTTCCTAAAACCATTTATCCCTCTGTCCAGTTTCAAGTCTTTGATTGTGGCCACATCTCGTAACCAAAGGACAACCTCTGTGGCTGAAAACTGAGTCCATCTTCGTGGAACTTTCTGTTAAAATGCCAAACTTTATAGTGGAATAAACGTTCTTACAGCCTGGTGCTAAAAGTGGTTTTGATGTCTACAGCTAGGTTCACTGTTTGTGATAAATGTAAAGATGAATTTTTATGTAATTGTTTAGGGCCTAAAGCATTGTGGTTGTGGCCACTTTGAGTGAGAGTGACATTGTTTGCAGCTCCAGTCATGCTCCACCAATTTGCTCTTTTTTGGATTAGCCTCGAGATAACGATGGCTCGAGCTGCCGCACAGAGCGAAAGGTTCATCCATTGTTACATCGGGATTATTGCCATAGTTGAGTTGTAATTGTGTGGCTCAGTAGAATACAATGGTAACTGCAAGACAACTTTCAAAACATGCTAGTCTAAGTGGAAATTTAAGCTGTAATTTATAGTTGGACATTGGACCTTGTCTTTTGCAGCTTTCGCCTTTAATAGTTGTTTCTATTGAGTACTGACCATAAACTCTGTTGCTCACAATAGCTTGTCTACATTGCTTTAAACTGGCTGGTGTCACAGAGGGGGGAACTCGGCTAGTAAAGTGCTGCTCAGTCTGTTTGTGTGGATCGGTTTCACTGTTGGGCGGCTTTGTTCCTTGAAAGTAGTGAATTATAGCCTGAAGGTGAACAGAGTGGCCCACATAAACGCATTCACACCATCGCAGTGACGGAGAGATAGATGGACCTGAATGGAGATGGAGAGATGAGAGGAAGGGAGAAACCTGCTCAACGCTTTATCGCCACAACTCGTTTACGAGGTCGACCTTGTGTTTTAATGTGTGTGTGTTTGTGTGTGTGTGTGATGGAATTGCAACTTCACTGTCCACCCTGATAAGTGTAACCTGCAAACAGTGCAGAGATGCAGGCACACGCTGTACTTGGGGACCAACTGAATCCTCTTAAGCCTTTTCCTCTACATGAAGGGCACTGCAGTACTCATCCACATCGAGGACAACAGTATAATGCTCTCATGCGTTTGCACTGTACTGTCGCACTGTATGCTTTTATTTTCTTCTCACTTTTCATTCTTTTTCTTACACGCCACTCTTTTTTTTTTTTTTTTTTTTCCCCACACTACATTCTAGCTGTCTTTTTTTCTGCACTTTATAGGGAAAACACACTGTTGTGCAATATGAAGGTATAGGACACGGGGCAATAGTGTGAGAACTCATATTCATAGACACATTACTTATATTAAAACTGAACCTGAGGCCAGAAGACTGAATAAGTTTTATAAGGTATTGAAGAAGCAGGAAAAGCAGAAAAGGCTTCTGTTGCCTTTGTCATGCCTTTGTTTGCCTTTTTGTTTGCCCTTTCTTCACTTATACTCCAGTCCCTCTCACTTAAAAGGATAATAGCCAAACTACGTATTGAATTTTGGCCTGGCTGAGAATACTGAAGGCAGAGAGCCAGATAGCCATCGGCTGTGTCAACACACACGTCATTACTCGTCTTACCATTTGACTTCTTTTCTTCTTTTCAGCTCTCATTTAAAATCGCTTCTCTGCTCGTCTCTTGTCCTAATAAACAGCAGTTTTGTGTGCATCTCGTTTCAATTTCTCATTTTATTCCACCTGTTTCCACGGTGCAGGCTGTGATGGTCACAGATGAAAAGTGAAGGAAAATGATGCTCAATAAGAAAGAGAAGACAAAGAGTTGTTATGTAGAAATCAGAACTGGGAATTGCTGTGGAATATTGACTACAAAATTGAAAAGGCCAGACATAATGGCTCATTACACCAGCTGCCTGAATGTTGGGCTAATTTTAGTCTCGTTAGAGCTTTTTATCACTACCAAAGAGGCTATTCAAATATTTACTTTACTTTCATGATAAAATAACCCTTGCAACACGGTCATGTTTTAACAGAGACAGGAAGTTGTTCTTAAAGGGGATATTTGATGGGTCAGGCACCAGGCGTGACATCTTTTAAGTCTAAAAGCAAGTTTGAAAATGCCTGAGCCTTGATGAGTTGTCTTGTTAATCCTTCTTGTTCCTCTAATCAGCTGATTCTCCTTCATCTTTTGTTCTGTCCCATGAAGCCGCTTCATTTTTATTGGTTTAGTACGTTGGGCAATCTCGTCAAAAGAACATATATACTTGATCTTTTGGGACAGAGTCACAAACTGAGTCACAATTTTTCCCATGGAATTAGTTGAACTCATGATCAGAAAGTCGCTTTAAGTTAAGAATGAAGGCGTAGCTCATAAATTTTCATTTTTAAAATTCCTGACTTTTGGTATCAGAATGCCATTCTGCTCATTGCTTTCCTTCATCCGCCATGCTGTCTGCTGTTAACAAAATAAGTTGCACCTCCAGGATGCACAATGTAGCAAATCAGCAACGTCCTAATTGTGTCACAACCAATCACACTTTTGCTTAGTTCACATGGAATAGCAACGTTTGCACAGAGCTTTTATTGATTTATTTAACGACGCAATCTGTATACTTCTGAAAAGCAGATTACATGCCAAATTCAAACTGTCCACCCCACTTGCTTGTTTCCTAATTTGCTGCTGTTTTTCATTGCCATATTATGTCTCCCTAAATA
The DNA here is from genome assembly GCF_021347895.1 of Acanthochromis polyacanthus. Taxonomy (NCBI): domain Eukaryota; kingdom Metazoa; phylum Chordata; class Actinopteri; family Pomacentridae; genus Acanthochromis; species Acanthochromis polyacanthus. The sequence goes on from NC_067113.1 coordinate 53,464,699, forward strand.
AACATCTGTATTTCCACATGCGCTTCCACTCGTTTTTTGTCTCATGGTTGTCTTCCATTGCCTGTACTTGCACCCTCAGTGAATTTTATTTGCTTGTTACTTTCTGTAAACTCTTTTCCTTCTGCCCCTTTTGAGTCTGACCCACAAAGAAAATACAGTTTCACGCACTTTTAGTGCACACACTCCTAACACACACAAACGCCCAAATTCCTCCTGCTGTGTTGCCTTCTGAGCTGCTGCCCGCTAGGTGTTTTATCTAAACATGAACACTGTTTGACACTGTAACAAAAATGGCGTGTGATTGGCATCGGAGGCAAAATTAACAATCTGTTCACATTCATCATCGGCAAATTAATTCTGCCCTTGATTCGGAAAATTCTTAAGCTATTTCTGCTTCTTATTGACATTTCCTGCTTTTAGTACTTTTGCAGGAGCTTATTTCGGAGGATCGGTGTGCGGCTCGAGTGCTATACATGCCCTTTATGAGCCAGCTTGAGGAAATGGCTCTGAGACTTCAGGCTTTATTGATGCTTAAATTGATCCTATTCTGTTGACTGTCACAACAGCGCAACATATTAACAGTTTTGACAAACCAATACACATTCCTCCCTGTGTTTCTACAATACGTACACTAAATACATAGATTAGATGTAATACGGCAGCCTATTTATGTTGTTTACGCTGCTTTTGCAGTCTGTGCCAACTGCAACTCTACTAATAGCCTCTTACAACACGGAATCTATATGTGGGGGTTATGACGAGGAATCATTTTCTTTGTAATCGCTAAAATCCATGCAAGAGGATTTATGTGTGCGTGTTTACATGCGAGCGCAGAGCAGACACCAGCTTGTCGGGGCTAATAGTTCCCTTGACAACACAGCAGTTGCCCCATAACAGTGTTGTCGTGGCTGTACGATTACCATCAAAACGCGCGCACAGAGTCAGCCTTGTACATGCAAACGTACGCTGAAGTCAGCTGTCGTCTTTAGAAATCTCTGCGTCTTGTCTCCCACTCTCCCCGTCTTTGTCTGTACATTTCCATTTCATTGAAGAGCCCAACACACACACACACACACACACACACACACACACACACACACACACACACACACACACACACACACACACACACACACACACACACACACACACACACACTATTTACACAGGCCATCTTCACTTATTCTCTTCCCCACACCCTTCATGTGTTTCTCTTTGTTTCATGCCAGTCTGCTCTCACTCACTGGCTTATTGAGTGGTCAGCGCCTGGCCCCTGCTGCGTAGAGGGCACGCCTCCCTAGACCTCCCATCTCCTCTTGTCGGTTCCTTTTTTTTCACCCCCTCCTCCTCCTCTTGACTTTTCCCTCTGCTTTCACAAGGCTGCTTTATCTGCCTGTCTGTGTGTGCGCATGTGTACCTGGCGTGAGAAGGAATATAACTTCAAAGATCTGCATAAATAAGCGCCAAATAAAGGCCAGAAAGAGGAGAGATTTGAAGCGGTAATCCTTTGCCAGCTTACCCCAGCATAACGTCCTCACACCTGCGCCCTTATCCCCATCTCAGCATCTCCTTCCATCTTCCTCCTCTCCTCATTCCATTTCTTTATATCCCTTACCAGCAAGAGAGAGGTCTATCTCGGTGGCTGTGTCAGCGATCGGCATCTCCTCCCTCCCCTCCCCTCCCTTTCCCACTTTTTCTATGTTTCCCAGAGGACAGTCGGGGGCATAAAGGGAAGAACAAGCCTTGCAAAATCTATTAAAAAAAAAAAAACGAACGGGGATTGGGCTCTCCGCTTTGAATTCAGACAGATAAAGCTAATGGCAGATGTGGGCGACAGGCAGGAAGCTGTGTGTATGTGTGCACGAGCATAGCCTCAATTGAGGCCAGCTATAGAAATACAGTTTCTTTAAACCCCTTTGCTGGCTGAATCTCTCTCTGAATGTGCAGGGGTGTATGCAGGGGAAGTTCCAAGAAAGGCTGGCCGGGGCACTGCAGTTTCTTAAAATGCACTCGTTGCCAGCTGAATCTCTCTTAAAGTGAGAGTGTTTACTGTTGTCTTAGTGTGTTCGGCTCTGCTTGTCCGAGAAGTGATCAACACTTCCAAGGTCTGCAGTAAATTATTTTTGTCTGCATGTTGGTCTGCTCATCTGCCCGAATACTCATAAAGTGATATGATTACACCCTCATGCTGGAGGGGGAAACGCACCAATCAGCCACGGCATTAAAACTACTGCCAGGTGAAGTGTGTACTATTGAGCATCTCGTTATAATGCATTGTTCTGCCGGGAAACTTTGGGTCCTGGCATTCATGCGGATGTTACTTTGACATGTACCACCAACCTAAACAGATGAAGCACATCCCACCATCTAAAACTGCTCAGGAATTGTTCCAGGAATACAAGAAAAACCCCAAGATTTTTGACCCATCCTCCAAGCTCGCCAAACATAGATTGCACAGAGCATCCACAGAATTCACCAGCCTGATCCATACATATCCTACACTGTAACCTATAAGATCAAAAAGGATCCACTGCCGCCTCAACGACACAATATTGAGCGGGTGGTTTTATGCTATGGTTGATTGGTTATTTGAGGAAGATGCTGTGGTCAAACGTTGAATAATTGAAACAGAGGTGAAGACCCACACCTTCCAGGTTATCTTAATCCTGCTAGCTTTCAACTCTGTTTTCCTGTAGGTTTTCTTTACAGTTTTTGAACAACTAAAACAAGAAAACAGTGGTTTCTGTCCATAGTTTAACCCTCTCAACACCAAATAATTTTTGGATCTCTACAGAAACACCCCAACCATGGCTAGAAGTAAATAAACTCAATGGCTTTTGTGGATAAAACCAAAGAACCAAAGTTATATTACCATAAATTTGCAAAAAAAAATGCCATTAGCATGTATATGTAGCTTTAAATGATATTTCATCAATTTTGTTATTAAAATGCTTCTATATATTGTCACCTATCTGCTAGGTGTAAACACAGCCTGCGTCATTGTTGCAACAAGGTGTGCAGATTTTTATCTAGCTCTGAAAATGTGTGTATTTTTGTGATATAAACAATAACCCCAAAAAAAACATTTTAAACCTGCAGAAGTTTTTGGGGTCCAGAGGGTTGAACAAAATAAGCAGCTGGTAGTGTCAGGACAATAAAAGTTGAATACCTCCCCGGTGTATCCAGGATAGGGCAAGTTATGTTAGCATTTAACTACTATGTAATGTTTTGATAGCCTGTCCTCGGCTGCTAAGAATGCTAATGAAGGTTGTCAGGAGCTGAGTTCTTGTTAGCACCATGGCCTCTGGTGTTTCTATAGTGCTGACATTTAGCACTATAGTCCAGCACACCCGCAGACAATCAAATGCTTGCTTCCACATACATTTTCTATTGCTGCTCCATACTGTTCGTCTGCCACCTCGTCGCAACTCGTTTGCCGCTTTTTGGCGGAGGACTGACACTCGAACACACACACGCACACACGCACACACACACGCACGCACACACACACACACGCACGCACGCACACACACACACACACACACACGCACACACACACACACACACACACACACACACACACACACACAGTTATTATCTCCTGGAACAATACTAATAGATGCATGTACTGCTGTGAGCAAACAGTTTGTGCCTCTGCTGCCAGCAGAGTGGGAGGGTGAAGGCTTGCCAAGTCTCCTCTACCCTGAGCCGCCTCTATTTCTCCTCTACCCAATCATAGACCCTAACCTTTCTATTTCGGCCCTCTCTTTGATTCTTTTGTTTGATCATTTCCCTCTACTCGCTCTGTCTGTTCTTCCAGTGAGCTGAGCCACATCCTCCTTTTCTTCTTCTCATTGCATTAATTTCCCATCCCAGCCGTCATTCTATAGGCCGTCTGCTGCTCATATCACAACTGCATGTTTCTACACACTTGCTGTGTTTTTGACTTGTGCCACCAGGTCCTCTTAGATCTCGAACTATGGCTCATAATTTGATTTGAATTCATTTTTAATGTCTGCAACAACAAAACTCTAGCTGATTAACAAACACGAACCTGCACATACGTATTTGTGTCCGGTTCCGTTTAATCAGCTGGACTGAGCCACTAGAAAACGATAAGTTATAACTGGCTGTCTAATTATTGGCTCCCCCGTTGGGCAGGTGCTCTTATATCAGCCGGGCTGATGAGGTCATGCTCAGCTTGGGGCCACGCTGTGCCTCTGATTCACCTGTTGTTGAAAAGTTCTTGGTTTTTTTGAAATGCTTCACACAGCCCTGAAAAACAATTATTGTTCAAGGCATCTGCAGTGCTGACAAAGCAGCGCTGCAGACTTTACTGTCTCTTCACGTAAGTAAGAGCTCTCCTCACTCCGAAGATTCACTTCCTTGTAGTTGTGTTTTTAGAAAATTAAATCAATCCAGTTATTATGCTCTCCCCTTCTTGATGTTTGGATTTGCCAGGTTTAAGAGTTCCTTCCATTTAATTGACTGCATCTTCATATTTACATTTTCTTTTCCCTCATCCGCTGATTTAATTTTAACTCTGTCCCTGCACAGTCCTAGAAAATGTCACAAACTTGCAGTTTTCATGTTGTCTGGTCTGGCATTAATAAACAGATGCTGGGTTTAAATGCTCTTTTCTGTCTGTTTTCTAGGATAGTATATGCATTGATCAGTTTTTATGCAGAGATGTCATGGTTAGACAAACACAGTTTTAATCCTACAGTGATTCCTACACGAGTACTTCCACAGACAACATGCAGTCACACGTCTGTATTTCAGCATTTGTTACAGACGGCTGAATCCCATCTTAAGACACCACCAAAAATCGCTGGACATTGGACGGTAATGTCTTCCCCTGCATCAGTCACAGACCACTTCACAGCACTTGTGCTCTTCTTTTCAGAAATCTAATTAGATTTAAAGGGGGAAAAGGAATGAGATAACTGTTTACAAGCAATTCTATTGTTTCCATGTCACCTTAGATCAGCCAGGTAACTCATTCTTTTCTAAAAAGTAAGGAAGGTATTTTAAGCGAGTGCTTTTGGAGGGAATGTTTATTTGGAACCCATTATAACTTGGCTGGGGTCAGTGCCTGGATGTCACGTCCTCTTAAACAGTTTTTGAGCTCATTTCCCCTCTCTATCTGCTTGTGCACCTGAGTTGCATCTATATTTTTTCCTGCTTAGTTTAGCTATTAACCCTCTGTACAGCAGTTTCTTGGTGTCTTTTGCTCATGTCATATTTTTACTCACTATATGCTCATTTTTCATCACTAAAATCCTGCTGCTTATGGAAACAACACAACCATGAATACAAACAGAGAAAACTCAAAAATGTCAAGGTTGTTTTATCATAAATTATGAAAAAGGAACAAAGTGAAACTTCTTTGACTACTTATTTTACAACAGGTGCTACCAACATTTGGGAAAATGGTGGCTCTACGTACTGTAGATATTTTACTGGTAACATTTGCAATTTATCTTCAAATTATAAACATGTCCTGCAGTCCAACCCAGTTTAGCTAAAATGTCCCTGAATTTTTGTCACGTGATTGTTGGTCACAGCCGAGTCAGTCATTGCTTCTTGGATGAGTCGAAGTGCAGTTATTTTTCTTTTTGCAGAATCTGATTCGTCTTTGGCAAATGTTTTAAACAGCACATGTAGAATAAAGTGATTCTCATAAGATATCAAAATTTTTAAGCTTAGATTTGGGTAATTTACACCGTGAAACAAAGTCACACGGAAGTTCCAAGATTGTCGGAAAGTTGGATATTTGGCAGTCCTCTCTGTACCTCAGATAAATGGTGTAATTTTGGCATTTTTATTTCAAACAAAATAGCATCCTTTTGAAACCTGCTGGCAGTTTTTGGGGAATGAACGGTTAAGTGAGCGTATTTGGAGACAATGTGAATTTGGGATCCATTAAAACTTGGCTGGGGTCAGTGTCTGGATTTCGCTCTCCTGTGCAGATTTTGAGCTTATTTTGTTCTCTACTTTCTGTTTAGAGTTCACTGAAGTGGCATCTACATTTTATTCCACTTAGATAATCTGTTAACAAAGCCTGGCAAATGATTTAAATTTCCCCTGCTAAATGATGAACAACTCAAGTAGGGGATGAAAAACATCTCACTACCTACAATGCAGAGAGGCTTGAGTTATCCACTGCAAATGGAGATGGGCTATTGATTTGTTTGATCTTTAAAGATCACTGCTGACCCGACCACACACAAACGCGCGTTTAAACACACACAGCAGTTTGCTGCAGCGACTGAATAATTTTGCCACCACATGAAAACAGCGTTTCAAGCCGTGGATGCTCTACACAGCTCATCAGAGCTTTCATCTTGACGTTGCTTTCATTTGCTATTCTGTGCTCAGCAGTGCACGTTTTCTCAGCAAGTCTTTGACATTAGCACACTGCTTGTCATCTTGAAGTCCACATCAGTGTATATCCATGCTCCTACAGTTACTACAGACTGACTGCTGAGCTCTTCTGAAAGTCTCAGATAGAGGCTTCTTATCTTTTGCGATCACGTTTTCAGTGCTCCTCTTTCTTTCCCATCTGTATAGCTCTTCGTTCGTTATCCTTGCCCTTTGCCTCCTGCTTTTTTATTTCCGTTTCTTGCCCACTTCTTTTCATTTGTATCTTTTTCGTGTGACACCGCTGTCCTCTGTCATACTAAGGCAGGGTGTCATAGATTATGTGTTGCTCTCGCTCTCACTCTCCTCCTGAGTTAATTTTCTGTCCCTAGACCGTTTTTCTCACTTGCTCCTTCTATCTTCAGCAACACAGGAAGCCATTTTATATCCCCACTTCCACCTTTCCACCATCACCAAAATGTCTCACCCAGATACACTTCTTGTCATCCTTGAAATCCCCTCTCTGTAACCCCCAAATTTGCCCTGCTTGTTGCATGAAACCTCAGTCTCCTGATTTTATAAGAAATGCTTCCTTTGTCCTGATTTCTTTCTTATAGTCTGCACATGCGGCATAAAAGCATCAATTTCCTCTCGGCCACATTGTGTATTGGCTTGTTCCAGTCTTTCATGGACTCTGTATTTGCATGGGAACATGCTGGAGTGCCATGGAAACTACAAAAAAATGGTACGGAAAATCACATCAGTGCACCTTCAGCAGTTCATTCTGTACACGAGAACATGAATGGAAATGCCTGAATGGCTGAGGAAATTACAGGTCATTCCAGTCACCTCTGCAAAGTGTGTGCGATACAGTATACATGTGCTGTTGCTTCCGTAGCTAAAGGATGAAAAAGTCTTTGAGGAGCAGCAGAAAATTGAAGCAGCAATGTCGCCAAAGGATGTTGTCCTGACCCTATTAATTCATTTTAATATTTATAATTGTGTATAACAAAACCTGTCTTCAACTGCCGCAGACTGGAAGATGTACTACATGATGGCATACAAGATGATACTCTCACACAAATATATACTGATATCTTTGAATTATATATCATTGTTATTGTTCTAGCTAGCAAGATAGCATTGAGAAACATGCTAATCCAGCCCAGAAAAGAGATTTAATGCATTTGAACTGTGTGGCTTTGGATCCTCTGTCTTGTTTGTGTGTTTCTGTGTGTCCATGCTTGTGAGTGGGTGAGCGAGGGCTGATCCTGAGCACAGTATCCTTGGTGATGCTGTGCCTGTGATCGTGATTTCTCTCCAGGATGTAAATCTCAACAAAAAGCAGTGAAATTAATGATCAGTGGCTTCATCTTTCTCTTTGCTTTATGTGTACATGTGTGTGCTTTTTGCCGCTGTGTTTGTATGCGCACAAAAAAGAAAAACCCTCAACATGTACCCCACCTCACATATGTCTCAGTCCCCTGTTTGCTGCTTTCAAGGGACGTGATTTACTGCACACACACACACACACCTCGGCCTCAACTATCGGACGGGATCATAAAAATGAGGCTTCATCGTCTGTGGCTGCTAAGAAAACACAGGGATGTTTTTCACCCACCAAAAGGGCAATAAACTCTGTCTCACTGGGAGTAACACACTTGAGCGGTTCTCTACATGGCAAAAATAGCTCACACAGCCCACCTGCCAACCAGCCTCAATTTTAGCAGTAGAATCTGTGCGAATTTGACCACAGTGTATATATCTGCGTCTGTTGGCATGCACCTATTCAATACTACAGCTTCAACGGCACTGGGCTCATTGCCAGCAGTATACTGTGATGAAAATTTTTCTTCTGCCTCCGTTGACCTTGGTAGCAACAAATCATACCACCAGCTGGTCACTGAATATGGCTATTTGCATCAATTTTCGCACTGTCAAAGTCAGATGCTTCAGCAAACATCCACTTGTCTTTACCTACTCCTCCTGCTCATCAACAACATGCTCAGGTCTGCCTTCCTGATGATTTTCTTGATATTAAATTCATGGCATGTTAATCTGTATAACGGTGTTTATTGAATGTGTCTTCAGTATAAAATAGTGTTTATGTAGTCATTCTATTATAACCAAACGATAAAAGAGAGTAGGCTGTCTTTTAAACCAACTGTCTGTTGAATTACGTAGCATGGCCTCGTACGATGCATCCAAGCTGTCTCCACCTTTGACTCTGCCCCCTGTGCAGCACTTCTATTTAACATTAGGACCAAACAACTCTTTGGCCCTGACTCATGTTGAATCACAAGGCAGCACGCTCACAGGCCTGCTTAGAATAGCCTCCCTCTCTGCTCCACTAGCACAGTGGCTTGTGTTCACACACAAATCCTAGCCCGTGCACTTGTTTAGCAGACAGCCTTGCATGAAACGGGGATGCGGATAGTTCGGCAGTTCCCATAATCAGTTGTTAATTATGAGTAATCAGTTGATAAAACAAAGTCCCGGGATTAAGCATTATGCATGCACAATATTCAGACTTTTCTAAATAAAAAAAAACACGGATTAGAACAGTTTAACATACAGCCACTTTTTCACAAGTAGTAAATGTTTAAAAAGTGATCATTGTAATAGACGTTATTGAGGATTTGGTTGATAAATTGCTGCTGCTGTTGAGTATAATGAATATTGGTCGAGGTCATTTAAGTGGAATAACATTTTATTATAGCCATCTTCTGGGCTGCAGCGCATAGTAATTAACAAGAGAGAAAAAGTCTAATTAAGAGATTGCATCAAAATAATTGGGTTTCAAAATGTCCTGCGAAACGCCTTTAAGTTAAAAATGAACCCAGTTCTCGTTTGGAACGGGAGAGCAAGTGTAATGTTTGTGTTGTGCTGCTGGTTTGTCAATGAAATCATGCACATGGCTGCTCTGTATCGTCCCTACAGTTGTATTTGCTCTAACCTCCTGATCCTCACATCCTCTCTGCTGTTCTATTCGCCAGTCTCCCTTACTCAAGTACCCCCAGTGGTCCAGTCCATTTCTCATATCAGCACTTCTTATCTGCTGCACTCCGCTGTATATGCCCCCACCCCTTATCCCCGCCACACTCCTTCTGGTGGAGTCCAGGCCATTCACCAATCATGCAAGCCATGACGGCCAAGCTATATATCCCCCATTCCATCTGTAGCTGGCACTCTTGCATCACATTTGCTCTGCTTACTCCTTTCCCAAGTGCCTTTGCTCTTGCTTCCTTTCACTCGTTCTGCTTTGCTTTTCCCTCCTTTTGGTAGCTCTACCTCTTTTTCTCGTTTTCATATAATCAGTTTTTGCTGTCTTTCTTTTTTTGGGGTTTTTGCTTCTTCTACTCCTATTTTCCTCATGGCCTCGTTCTCCCTGAATCACCCCCCCCCCCCCAACCCCCTTCACCTCTCATGTTGTTTTCATATCCATCTCTTTTAGTCTCCCAGAAACACTTATATCATCAACCACTATATTCAGCTCTGCCTCATTTCTCCATGCATGCCTTGTTTTGTTTTGTTTTTTTTCCATTGCTCTTTTGCCTCCTACATCTGCTCTCTTTTCTAACCTGGACTGCTTTCTGTTAGGACCAAATTTCTCGCTTGTGCTTGCTCCCTAATAACTTCTTTCTAGTAATCTGTCATGCTTTCCACCCCACTTAAATTTTCTTTCCAATATCTCAATTTCTATACCACTTTATCTTCTTCGTCCTCTAACTCCAATCTCCCATCCCCTTTCTTCCCTCCCCAGGCTCTGTGAGCTGTGGTTAAATAGGTTCATCTTGCCTTGCTTCCTCTTTCAAATGGCTTCATGATTGCTAATGAAGCACACAGACAGGAAAAAAAAGCATGATGTGGAGGAGGAAGGAATAGAGAGAAGTGTTTCCCATGGAGACGGGCCCTTCAGTGGATGGCTAGCTGATTGGCTGATTGATGACCCTGTAGCAATTCTGACCGAACAGTACGACAGAGGCTTGTATAGCACAGTGCAGCTTAATATGTGACCACATAGCACAACATACTTGAATACTGAACATTAGTGTGGCATGCTGCTATAGCACAGAGGCATATGAAAGTGCAGTGGACAGACTGATGCCTGATATGGTGCTAACATCTGTTCAGACAGTTAGTCACAATGTATCTAACAATTGACACTATCTATTTTGAAACACCATCCTGATACCTACTTGTTTTCGCTTTTCTCTCACATGTATCACATTAGAGACAATCTTGAGCCCGTTGTCCAGCTTTGCACAGCCATGTTACCAGAAATATTACAAGTACACAAACAGAAGTGGGGAGATAAAGGCATGCTGCATGTGATATGAGTGAGAGCAGTGACAATGGCAGTGCAATATTCATTCTTTCTCTTTTCCTTGTCTGACGTAGCCCAGCACACAACAAAAATCATTCCTTTTACAAGAAACAGACTTATATGGATGAATATACAGGCTTGCATGTCTGATCTGTCAAGCTCATTCTTGCACCTGTGGAAAATGTTCAATATTTAAAATGCATGTCATAAATAGATTTTGCAAGAAGGAAGCCTGGCGAGAGCTGCGGTTGATTTCATCGCGTCTGATTTTTGCCTAAGTGGCCAGCTTTGACAGCCCTGGGTACACTGCAGTAGGTTATTTTTACCCTAATTAGATTTGTTCAAGGGTGGAAAAATGCAGTTTCCTCCATTCCCCCAATAATGACAAGCTTGATATGCAGCCCCACCTACATCTGGGCATAAATAATCTTTTTGCTGTTGTGTATAGGTATATAACAACATTTTACTTTGTTCAACTATGTTTGTTTGGCCTTTTTCTACTTTAGATGTCCTTAGTGCTAAGATTGCACGCAATGTGTTGGATTTTTTTTTTTTCCCAGAAAAGACATTTTATGCTGCCCTTTTATTTCTCTTGCAGAATTTTCTCTCATTGGGGCCATTATATCCATCTCAGCTCTAATGTACAACATTAGAAGAAATTTAACTCATATTTTTTCAACAAATGCTTCCTTACTAGCCATAATTTGTTGTTTCCAAGCATAAGACAGCCTCCAAAACTAAATTAAAAAAGACAAAGCAAATCACTTTCACAGTATGCTCTCTCCCTCTTCAGCAGTCCTTTAACCTCCTTGTCTTATTCTATCTTGCTTCTCTCTCGTTTTGTAATTTCCTAATTTCTCAGAGCCGGACTTTCACCCTTTCAAGTATGTCACTGTCATCTTCTGTCGGCCCCTACGGCAGGTTGAGCACATCACGATTTTTCAGCTAACTACTACACTCTTTTTGTAATGCGCCATGTCTACCTCTGTCTGCCTACTTCGTCTCCTTCAAATGTTGAAATGCTACAGTGCTGGAGAGACAAATTCAGATATTTCTCTCATGGCCCTCTCAGGTACTCTCCCTACACTTCTAGCTGGTTATGTAAACTGGTCTTGTCAACTGCACTACCGGGCAAAAGCTTTGTTTGCCTTCACACACCTGTAACAGTGGATCTGATGATGTCTTGCATCTCAGGCTAAGTATTGTGTATTTTCAGTTAATTTTACAGTTTTTGGCTTTCTCAAGGCTAATGAGAAGGTAGTATCTGTGCTTGTTGTGATGATTGTAGTCGACACAGCTTTCAGTCACTCCCATGAGTTCTTTTGTAGTATTCTCTTTGTCAGCTCTCACCCACATGTTGCCCACTTGAAGCATGTTATTGCGTTCTTTACTAAAATGTGCTCCCAGGGTAATTCACAACACCTTTTTCTCTTTCTTTTTATCATTTAAATGAAGCGAGCTTGAGACACTGTCCCCATATTATCGAGAAAAGGAGAGAAACCGTTACAGAAGAAATGATAGCACTGGTTGGTCTTCAGTCTTACAAACTGTTCTCCAAAAACAGCCTGGCGCACCTGTGTAATACTACAGGTGAGGTCTTCCATAAGCACTTTTGTATATTATCTTTCTTTGTCAGTCAGAGTTGTGAGGCTATATTATGATTGAGAGGTGTGAGATTGTCGAAAATGAAGAATGCACTGTTAATAGCAAGACCTGAATGCATTTGTCACCATAGAAAGCCCTCATACTGATTGATGAAGGCCCAACAGCTGGAAATGTAATGAAAAGTGAAATGAGGATCTATATTTTTTGGCAAAGTGCAAGACATTGTAAACACCCAACCAATATTTCACCTGAATTTATCACCTTTTTCACTCATTAGATACGTGATTACTAATACCAGTTTGTAATGTAGAAAATGAGTTGGATAATGCAGTCAGCTTGCATCCTTGAAAAGCCGTATATAATGAGCATATCAAGTAACATTAGATGGTTATAACACTCCTATACTTTTCTGTGGCTATACCATGGCTTCATTTTTGAACGTCTTTAGGCATTCGAAGAGGTTTGAATTAAATTTGTGCCTTTGATCAGCCCCACATTGAAACGCCATGATAATCTGGTGGTATAAAATGAAAACAGAGTTAACTCTTATGTTACATATAAAGAATATAAGAGGTGAGGAGAGATTTAAAAAAAAAAGCCTCATCCACTTCTGCACCGTGATTCATTCTGCCTGAGTCATTCAGCACACTTAGGGTTAAAGTATAGCTGCAGCGTCTTACTGCAGTGTCTAAAGCATTTGGCTGATCGTTACAGTATACGCCAGGAGACGAAGAGAAGGGGAAAAAAACATCTCTCTCTAATATTTCCTTTTTTCTTCCAAAAATCCTTTTTATTGCATTTATAACATTTGGCACAGTACAAATTCTTGGTGCTTTTACAAGATAAACCTGTAAAGATCGACACTGACCTTTTTTCGGTTTTTGTTAAAGAAAGTCTTCTCTGTATAAATATTTTTTCTTATCACTGCATTCTCTGTAGCACGGTGTAAAAATCACACAGAATGCCCCTTTTAAAACAAGACTACCCTCATTTGTCAAAGTCAAGACAGCATCTTAAACAACTCATTGTTTTAAATAGAAGTTACAAGTTAGAAAATAGTTTCAATTTCTTTTTAATATATGTTTCTCTATCACCAACCCATGGTAGTTTCAGTTTGTCCATATATATATTTATTTATAAGCATGTACAACAAGAAATCATCAGTCTTTTAAAGTTTGCACTCTGTACAAAAAAGTAGTTCCTGTCCTTTTTTCGTTGTGCATTCTATTGCATGATTTTAATGAGGAAAGGACGAAGAGGGGAGTGGAACTGGGGTGGACGGGAGCTAGGCGCCTAGGGAAAAGAGTGACAGCCTTTTGGGGGGCCTTTTTAAATCTGAGTCTCCTGTACCTTCTCCTTGGTGTGAGTTTTTATGACAAAGGGCTCAGCCATTGCTGTGATGGTGCTGGGCAAGGTTCGAGGCAAAGAGTTCCCAACATTGTTGTCTGTCCATTTTGCCCCATGGCCAGTTGGTTTGTAGGTGTTATATTTGGGCTTTAGAGTGCTGTAGTCCACCTTATGGGGCTGTAGTCCATTTTATGTGGACTGTAATCAAGTTTAGGTCTCTGAGTGTGTGGACTAAAATCAGACTTGAAGGCGCTGTAATCCACTTTGTGGGGGCTGAAGTCACTCTTGAAGGCGCTGTAATCGGTTGCAGTCTTATGTGGGGTGTAATGGTCCTTGGGTTTGTAGGTAATGTCTGTTTTAGATCTCTGGGCATTGTAGTCTGTTTTGGGTTTAGGCTGAGTGCTGTAGTCAGGCTTAAATGGACTGTAGTCAGGTTTAGGTCTTGGGTGAGTACCAAAGTCAGGCTTGAATGGACTGTATTCAGCTTTAGGCTTATATTGTATGTTGTAGTCTGACTTCAATGGGCTGTAGTCATGTTTCTGTTTCGGCTGGGTGCTATAGTCTCGTTTGAATGGACTGAAGTCAGTTTTCTGCCTAGGATGAGTGCCATAATCTGGTTTGAAGGGGCTGTAGTCTGGTTTAGTTTTCGGGTGAGTGCCAAAGTCTGGTTTAAATGGGCTGTATTCTGCTTTAGGTTTGTGAGTGCTGTAGTCTTGTCGAAATGGGCTGCAGTCAGGCTTTGGTCTATGAAGGCTAAAATCTGGCGTAGATTTGTGAGTGTTGTAGTCTGGGATGGGTTTGTGGCTGCTGAAGTCCATATTTGGCTTATATGTGGTATACTCAGCCTTCGGCTTGTGTAGGGTAAAGTCAGGCTGTGGTTTGTATTCGGCCTTGGGTTTATGAAAGCTGTAGTCAGTCTTGTGGCTGATAAAGTCCAGCTTGTGTATGCTGTTATGGTCCCGGATTTCAGGTAATGTGAGACCGGACTCTTGGGCTGCAGATGCTGGTGGTGGAAGGTCCTCCTCATCCACCTGGATAATCTCTACCGTCCGAGCAGCTGCCACTGTGCTCCTCTGCTGGTGGCGCTTTCTCAACTTGTAGAAGGCGATGAGCATGACAGCAGCCAGCAGTGTCACTGCCACAAAGCAGCCTATTATGATTTTAGTGGTCTTCATCACTTCATCCAAGCTTGGACCAGACTTGCCTGGCTTTCCAGTGGCACCTTTGGGTCCTGGCAACACAGATGGCTTAACTGCGCCTGGTGGACTGTCAGTGTTTTGCAGCAGCACAGTTGGTGTGGAGATGAAGACTGGCTGAAAGACGGAGGGAGAGGCAGTTGTAGTTGTTGTCCCTAGGCCTACTCCTCCTCCTCCAGCAACCCCAGCACCTGCAGCAGCAGCTGTGGTTGTGGTAGTTTTAGGTTTGGGCATCTCAGTGGTTGGCCCCAAGACCTCCACAGTCACTGTGGTAAAATAACTCAGGTTCGATGTGTTAAGCTCAGCTGCACTCACATTGAGGTAGGCCGAGGCATTGGAGTTCCCAGCTGCATTGGAGACCATGCAGGTGTAAGTGCCCGTGTCTGCTGCCAGGACATTGGAGAAATTAAGGGTACCATCATTCAAAACTGATATTCTCGGGTGGCCAGAGGCATGTGTCAGGATAGTCCCATTGGGTAGAAGCCAACGCACTGAAGACATAGGGGCTGTGCGGCAGCGAAGCTCAGCCACTCGCCCTGCTGAGATGTTTATGTCCCTTGGTGCATCAGCAATGAATGGTGCCGAACACTGGACTGCAGCGCCCTCACCACGGTCCACCTCAACCAGCTGTCGGCCTCTCATGGTGGCAGGTGAGTGACATCGTCCACAGCAAGTTGAGTTTGTAGGGATGTACTCCCTTAGCCAGCGTGCTAACCATACAGCTTCGCAGCCACAGTTCCACGGGTTATGGTGAAGGTGGAGCTCTACCAGGTACCTGAGCGGGGAGAACAGATCATGTGGCACAGCGCTCAGATTGTTGTGGGCAAGATTAAGCTCCACCAACGAAGTTAGGTCATCGAAAGCATTGCGCTCTATGACTGTTATTTGTGAGTTCATCACCCATAGCTTTTTTAGAGCACGTAGACCTTTGAAGGAGCCTGGCTTTATCTCTGGGAAATGATTTTCAGAGATCTCCAGTTCTTCCAGGCCCTTGAGGGGACTCAGGTTTGGCATATCACCCCTTATGTTACACATTCCCAGGTTGAGGTACTTGAGGTTTTGTAGGCCCTCAAAAGCTCCTTCTGAGATGTACTCCAGTTTCCTTAATTCTCCCAGGTCCAGTCGCATAAGTGAGGGCACCCGGTTGAAGGCATAGGAGGGAATACTCTCAATGGGGTTGTTCCTCAGCCACAGTTCTCTTAGTTTAGACAGGTACTCAAAGGCCCCACTGGGTACCACCGTCAACCTGTTGTCAAACAGCTCCAATGTGTTGAGGCTGGTAAGTCCATTAAACGCGCCCACCTCAATCTGCCGTATGGCATTTCGCCCAAGCTGGAGCACCTCAAGGTGGTGCAGATGGCGGAAGGAGTCAGCCTGCACCGCCTCAATGGCGTTTTCCATTAGATTGAGGTGTCGCGTGTTGGCAGGAATCCCAGGGGGCACACGGGTGAGGCCACGTCGTGTGCAGACCACTTTCCCCTGCTGATTACTACAGGAACACTGTGGTGGACAGCCCTGGGGTCCTTGAGACACCGCCGCCCCCGCCAAGGCCAGGGAGGCGCTGCTCCACGCTCGCGCCATCAGGAAGACTACACAGAGCAGGGCGGCTTTCCTGGCACGATGCACAGCTACCCGCCCCAGGAGACTCATGATGTGGCACGTTCATAATTCAGCATCATCTGGGGGGGGAGGATTGGGGTGTTTGGGGCTGGTGTTTTGGGGGTCTGGGGACTGGGGAAGTTGCTGGTTGGTTGGTAGTAGTGTTAAGGGGACCAGGGTAAAGAGGTATAGGAAACTGCAGAGGACAAGGGGAGAGTACGGGCTTGGGTGCTTGCTAAGGCGCAAGAGGACTTGACCTATCCTCAGTTAAGTAGTGCTTTTATTTCCATGAACTGTATTCAGGGGCAGAAGGAGAGGGGAGGGTGGAGAGGGCTGGCTTTTTGGAAACATGTGTATGAAAAGGACATGATGATAAATTAAGCAACCAAAAATCGTATTACAAGACAGAGGGGAAGATAGGGTGTTACAAATTGATGCAAAGAGGGGTTGAAACACTAGACACCTACCTCAAGTTATTATTACAGGTCCTTGAACTGAGATATATAGCTTCCCTCCTTTTTGCAATCAGAAAGAGCTGTGGTATTCGCATCAGATGTATTTATATCCAAGAGCAGCAAAGAAAACCTTTTTATACTTGCCCTGTCAGAACAGGTATCAATGCCAAAGAGCTTAACCAAGATGAGCCCTTTTGTAAATCCATACATCCATAGAGAAAGGTTCGAAGGCCCTTTGTGAGTGTTTTTTCTCCCTTTCCGTGCTGATTTAAAAAAGAAAAAAGAGAGGAAAAAAAGAAAAAGAAACGACTGTAGATATGAATCCAGTCAGGCTCCCAAAGCAGCAATGCTCCCTTTCTCGCTTCTTGCTGTCGGCTCCTCTTCTCTCGCTTGTCCTTGGAATCCGACAGTTGATCCCCCTGCTAGACACCTTACCCAGGTCTCCATAGTATGGGCGACCACAGAAACACACATGCACTATTTTTTGTGCACAAAAACCCAAGGCAGAAATGAAAAAGGAGCAAGGTAGGTGGGGGTGGGATTGGAGAAGATTGAATGAAAATTCCACAGTCCTGTTCCAATGTTCTTTGCCTTTTGTTTGCAGTGGTTAGGAGAGGAGGCTGACAAGCCGTGGCAAAAAAGAAAAACAGACCCCCTCCTCTCTGTATTCCTCTGTTCACTTTTTAGTAGTCAATCAGTTGGTCGGTTGGTCAGTCTGACAACCCTTCTCCCTCTCTTGCACTCTTCTCCTTGCTTGCTCTCTCAATGTGGCGTCGTGTCCACTTGATTTTTCTTAATTTTCTTTCTTTCCTCCAGGAGCGCTTGGCAGGGGTTGAAAAGGCTAGGCGACACACACTGCCTTCATTAGCGTCTTCCTCCTCTTAACTAGCCACACGCTCCAACCTCGGCAGCCGCGGTGGCGACAGCAGCAATTGCAAATGCACACACACCATCCCTGCGAAGCACACAGCAGCAGTAGCGAGCACACACAGCAGCAGCTGCAGCCTGCCTCCCGTGCACTTCCCAATAATCCGTCAGTTTCTTCAGAGGGGGAGTGGGGTGGGGGATGGAAGGGGGTGCTGGGAGGAATGGGGGTATTGTAGCTGGGTTGATCGAGGTGGGTTAGAGGGAGGAGGGGTGGTGCACAGTTTCTCCGTCCTCTCTCCGGCTTGTTTCTTTTTCTTCTTGTTTCCAGTTCTTTTTTTCCCCCCTCCTCTTCTCGTGGTGATCAGCACCCCCTCGCTAATGCAGCGTCCAACTGGGGAGAGGAGCAAGACAGCAAAGGCAAGCGCTGGGCAAACGCGGCTTACAGGCGTGACGTTAACAGTAGCGTCGATGTGGAAAGGATCCGTTGTAGCAGCAAAAGAGAGAGCGTGCGCCGTCTCTCTCTCTCCCGCTCTCGCTCTTCTCTCTCTCTCTCTCTCTTTCTCTCACACCCTCTTTCTCTCTCTCTCTCTCTCTCTCTCTCTCTCTCTCTCTCTCTCTCTCTCTCTCTCTCTTTCCCTGCCTCCCTCCCGCTCTCTGCAGTGTCCTGAGGTAGTTGGGTGAGCTCAAAGCACTCAGACCTTTTTAGAGATCTACCTCTTCAAAAACTAGTTTGCTCCTGCTGTCCTCTGCTCTCCTTTTTTTTTAATGCTCATAGTCTCTTGTTCTGTGGCTTTCTGGGGCTTTTTGTGGCTTAGGGGAATATACAGGCCGTCCAAGCAAAAGGTAGAGATGGACAGTGGCATCCCCACAGCAACCAGATTTTAACCCCTTCGTGCCCGGCAGTAATCCAACCATTCCAACGAATCTGGCAAAGCTTCCCAGCATTGCTGTAGTGGCAAAGGCAGGCAGATGGGACACAGCTCCTCTCACTCTCCGCTTTCCTCTCTTTCATGATGCCCTCTCTCTTTCCTCCTCTCTCACTCTTTTTGCTTTGTCCTTTTGTGGAAAATAGAGGAACATGAATGGACTGCTGACGCATCCTGCTCCAAGCAATGCTTTGGTTTGATGCAGTGTTATGTGCATTAACTCCCTGCATCCACTCCACCCTCACCCTTCTCACCGTCTTTCCTTCTCTGTTCGCTCTTTGCCCGTCACTGTGTCACTTGACTTCATCTCCGGCCGGCTGTGACTTCATATACGTGGTTGTACAGTCTTGTGTGTGCACTTATTGGTCACCAAGGCTTCCGCTGTGTGTTGCAGGTTGTTGCTTTAGGATGTATGATTTAATCTCATCTCTTGCTTCAGCGTAATGGAATTAAAAGTTTAGATTGCAAGAACTAGGTTGCTTTGTTCACGCCATATATTGGACAGATACTTTGGCTCAAACTGTGATGGGAATAGGATTTAAGGAGTGACTCATTAAAGTGAAAATAAAGCATTTCTTTAGCAGCTATATAAAATTGAGGCTCTCCATCCCTTTTCCATCATGTATGCCATTGAACGTAGTTAGGCCTGTCTAAACAGGCAGGCCTTAACCCTCAATTTGAGCCAAAACTGTCGCTCCTGGAAGCACACAGCGATAAAGGTCATGTTAAAGAAGGAAAATGGGAGAAAACAAGACATGCTTTACCTTCCTGCTGCAGGAGAGAAGACAAAACAAACACAGCCTTACTGTTCCATCACCCCTCTATCTCAAATGATTTGTACAAGCCTCGTGTCCATTAAACTAGGTAGCAGCGTGGGTAATTGATGGTTGGTAAAGCTAGCCCTGACAGTGCTGCTAGGTGTGTTTGTGGCAAAGCTAGAGAGAAAGTGTGTGAAAGAGAGAGACACAAAGAGAGGGAGGAGAGAAAGCATACCAGCTAGAAAAGGTCACACTGCCTGTAGCGCAGTACGTTATTCCCACTGGCACAGGAGTATAGAGCCAACTCCTATATTATATACACACACACACACACACACACACACACACACACACACACACACACACACACACACACACACACACACACACACACACAAGCAGACTTTCTCCTTGACTTCACTGCAGTTGAATATGAACGGGCTTCAATGAAGCACATGTAACAGTGAGGTGGCAGCCACAGGAGTATAGGGGAGATTTTCCTGTTATGAAAGAGGCTATTTCCTTCCTTTTTCTTTCCACAGGGATTCCAAAGCGTCGCAGCCACGTGGAGAGTGATATCAAAGGTGTACTGCAGCCTCTTCAGTGCATTCTCTGAGCAAATAACATGAAATTATGCACATACATTGATGCAAATGCAGGTTGTAATTCATATGCAGGGTGTGTGACAAATGTGCTTCTCAAAACAGCAGCACATGAAGACTTTTATTATCATTATCTGCATGGTTATTGCAAACACATATCTGATTCAGTGCAGTGTGCATGTTAACACCACTGTGTTTGTGTCAGGTGCTACTTGTGCACTGTTCTGTAGGTGTGGTGTGCCACCATTTGATGAACAGGTGACCCAGAATGGGTTTGGGTTGAGTTTCACCCACCCAGCACAGCACATCTGAGACTATCTAACCAAAATCATCCACTGACCTGTAACATGACCAGCACTGCAAGGGCAGCTCTCTCCTCTTGGCCCTCATCCCATCCATTTCTCTCTTTGCTGTCTTTTCTGCTCTCACTCTATTTTTGTCTTTTGGTGGACACTGTGCTTTCTTACTACTGATGGAGGCTGGGTCATGGCCTGCCAACCTCTGTAATGCTCCAGTGAGCAAAAGTGGTCAGCCCTTTACGTTATAGTTTGATCCTGGCCTGGAATGGCCAAGATGGCTCGATAGTCAGCCAAACTCTACGATCAAAAAGGTTTTCCCAGGTTGAGAGTGCATTTGTGTTTGTGTATGGTTGGAAGGAGGTAAATCAGAAAAGGGTTCATCTGGCTAGTAGCCCTTTTTTTTTAAGTTATCAGTGTACTGGAATTTAAAGGCAGTTCTAAAATGGTGGTTCTTGCTGATGCTCAAATTGCAGAGGTAACTAAGCTGTTTAATTCAGAGTGTCTTTTACAGTTTAGATTGTGCCAGTGTATCCATGGTGGATAGCAGCCAACACCCAAGTCAAACAGTGGTCCCATATGTTCACAGTTTAACATAAACTATGTTGACAAGAAGAGTGTTGTCAGGCCTTACCTTCAGGAATTGCTGAATGATGACTGCTTGATGAGCTGTCAGATACGTGGGACCTTCATGCTGTCATGCCAACCACATTCGCCTGCTGTGCGACCCCTGCCCTCGCTGCCTCACCGAAGGCTTCATGGAGCGACCCCTAGACCAGGCCAGGAGGGCACTGGGTGTAGTTTGGGGGTGCTGCACGACCTACTTTCATGTTGGCCTGTCGGCCTGCATATTCAAGGGGTATATGCAATCAGTTCAGAACCTATCCCCTGGGGTGAGTGCTGGCAAATCTGGGCTGCGGCCAGTCACATGTAGGTCAGCAGCCCGTGTCTGTAAGCATGTGTGTGTGCGTGTCAGTGGTTCCATTTGGATGAATGACCTGCAGTATGGTATAGCAGCAATGACAATCAGATTAGAGGAATGTACAGTGGAATGATAGATCTAATGATAATGTCATTGCCTCTGCTCTTGCCAGGATCAAGGGTTTGCAGTACGGGCCCTCGGTGATCCACATATTGTTCTCTCTATGTGTGGGTTAGAGAGACAGAGAGAGAAATTTTCTCAAGGAGACAAGAGGCACACTATTTTTGGGCTTGTCTCGTGCTTTGAGAGCTATTACAAATTTTATGCATTTATCTGTGTGTGTGTGTGTCCTCTAAGTATCCAGTAATGTCCCAGTGGTCTATTTCATACCAGTGCCCACTCTGGCACAATGTTATCTCAAACCAATTTTTCAAGGCCACAGTCATGTGCTTAAACCATGTGTACACACACCAACGCCCACAGACACCCCAAACTCTATGATGCTGACCTTGAGGACCAGCTACTAGACAGTTCCTTTCCCATTTTCATTTCAATTTCCAGGAATTAATTCTGCTACAGATTACGTGTAGCTCACACACACACACACACACACACACACACACACACACACACACACACACACACACACACACACACACACACACACACACACTGCACAGACACACTGCTATCAGTATCCCAGTAAGGGCTTAAACTGCTTGGTAGGGATTTTTTTCTGTTTATAATTTTTATCTCTACACACATACACACACAGATGCACACACCAATCATATGCCAGTGTATCAAGAGATTATAATAGGCGATAGGGTATATTAGTGGCTTCCATCTGGCCAGGTTGGATGAGTTGTTGTTTCATCCTGATACCTGTTCCGTCTCGCTAGTTTACTTTGACTGACCTTGTGTGGCCTCTACTCTGTACTACTATAGAGAATTTTCAGCAGTATCCCAAATAGATCATTGTTACTTGTTCATGTAATCTAGTGAGGTGACATTTTTCTGTTGAATAATTCAGGCAGGGCTTCAGGTTAGTTTAGTTAAGCTTTGACTTCACAACAAAGCTCTGAACTTAAAGCAGTTTCTGGGTGTTTTGTTGCTCCTGTCATGATTTTGCTCACCATAGGTTCATTTTTCACTGCAATATAAAACCTGCACCTCTATGGAAATGGCACAACCATGACTAGAAGTAGAGAGAGCTCAAAAATCTCATTTGTGCAGAAAATTAATTATTTTGCCATAAATCATTAAAAACCTCCAGTGCATTAGGATGAAATTATAATGCCCTCAGTAATAATAAAAAGAAAAAACAAAGTCAAATTTCTTTTTTTCTCTTTACAAAATCTAAATAAAGCTGAAATTGGCATGTACAACATTTGAGAAGTGTCACAGATGTTATCAAAAACTGACTATACATACTATCACTAAAAAAAAAAAATCCCTACATTTTTGTCATGTCACTGCTCGTTGCACGTCCTTGGCTAATGGCAACATGTTTTTAAGGTTTTTGCAGATTCTGGGAAGTACAAATGATTTCTGAGTACACATGATGAGCTCTAGGACCACTGGGAAAAATGTGATGGTTCTTTGTGTTTTTACACTTTCTGATTCTGATAAATGGTGCCATTTTGGTGACTTTTCTTTAGAGATAACATGCCTGTCAAACCCGTCGGCAGGTTTTTGGAGTTCAGAGGGTTAACTGATTATTTGCTATGCCATTAATCTTTCAGTCCTTGTCATACATTTGTTGTTTGTGTTTTCCTCTCTGTCTCCCATACTCTCAGCTTGTCCTCGTTCATCTTTCTTCCCCTCTCTCTCTTGATCTTTTTGCATTTTTTTTACGCCGCTTTTGTTCTTGTCCCGATTCTTCTTTTCCCTTCTTTCTCATTTTTTCTTTCCTCCTCTTTTCCTTTTGCTCCTCTTGTGCTGTTTTCAGTCCTTCCTTTGTTTCTTGCTTTCTCGGTCGTCTGCTGCCTTCTTGCCCTCACTCTCCTACTTTAAATTGCTACATCCTACAGTGTTCTTCTAGTCTGGTATTTGCAGGCCCATCTCGAGTTAATTGTGTTTGCTCATTCAGGTTTCGCTGTGTACGCGTGTGCGACAGACTGTGTGCTCTTAGATGAGGGCAATATCAGGTCATGGCAACCGAAGGCACACAGGAAAAGATGAGCATTTTTGCTCCTATTTTTTTTTTTTGGTCCCTCATCCTGTGTTATTCAGCGTTTGAGCTTCGCTAGCAGCCATTGTCTCCAGACTAATGGGCTTCATTATGGTGAGCTGTGTTCATACTGGCTGCCAGAGCAGGGATTAGCCCTAGCGCTGTGTTAGCTGGAAGCAGAAGAAAGATATTGTTGGGTTAGACACTGTTAACCCAATCTGCATGAGCCAAGATAGCTAGATAGGAGGAGATGCCTCGCGCACATTTGGAAATAGAAGTGTTGAGCCTTGTGAATGTGGAGCTTTTTCCTTTTATGTCACAATGACTTGCCACACTGATTAGGAATGGCGTTTTTAGTTGAGTGGTGTTTAAAAATACCTCTGTAATGCAGTTCTAATTAACACTTTGTGTAGAATTTTATGTGATATAATTGCCTTTGTTTCTTGTACTTTTCTTACCATATGCTAATGCTCTCCATGCCTTGCCCCAGCCATGTCATTGGTCAGCTGGCCCCATTAGGATTCATGGAGCATCCCTGTATGTGCGTTCATCACAATGTTGCCTTGCCAACTGCCAGGTGTAGGAAATTGATGTCTCTTTCTCTGAGCAATGTGAAGGTAAAAACATAGTAATTCACCGCAGAGAGAGCAGCTAAATCTTCTAGACTTTCAGCTCCTTGGGAGCAAAGATGCCGTCTTCATTCAGATCGGCCTCTCCCTCTACTCCATTTGTGTCCATGTCCTTGGATGGGTCAAAACAGAATCCCTAACTAGTGAGATGCTACTCTGCAGCAGTATACGCTGCTATGTCGCACTTTTACATTACTTCTACTCGTCTCTGTTCACTTGATTGTTTCTGTAGGATAAAATATGAATTGTACCAATGACTAACTGTTCATTTAAGCAAATGCTTCGTCTTGGTCAGAAAAGTCTACTGCTAGATGTACCTGGAATAAACATGTTGCACTGCCAAAAGCTCCTAGTGTTGTCTCTAAAGGTACATATCTCTCCTTGTAGACAAGTTTTGCCACAGATTTCAGAACAGGTCCCTCTATGAAAGGAAACAGTGTTAACTGCAACTTCAGCGGTCTTTGGGACATAAAATCTGCATAAGTAGAATCATTGGTCAAACTTGATGAAACATTTTTTAAAAAGTTGGTGACTTTGCCACAAAAACCTGTTAAGTTACTCTTCTACTGCTATTACTCTCTCTGCTACTAGTACGGTCTACTGTCTTCACACTGCCATGCTTGAGTGTGTGCATCAACGTGACTGGATGGATTTTCCCTGGTTCAAGTGTTACAAAGGTGGCATTCGGCTTTTTTGCATGAGGGGTGGGACATTTGCAGTACATCCTCCATCTTTGATGTTACAGAATTCTCTTATAGATTTATGTTCAGCATTAATTAAGTGGCAAGTCTGCCTCTTGTAACATCTTTGATCTCTCCAGATATTAATACAAAACCTCTTCTTGCAGATGACTGTAATGCCGTCGCCAAGGTGATAAATTGACTTGAGCTCCCCTAACATCATTTGTAATTCTCAAGATGGTCACCTTTCTGTCCTCTCCAACTTTGATGCCACTGGCCTTAAAATATTCACCTCTCCCAAACAACAGCCACCCGTGTTTACCGTGTTCCGTCTTTGAAACTGCTAATCCCAGAATCCCCATCAAGCTCCATGTAAAGCAGGATTAGCCATTCTGAGGACTGTCACAGCGCAGACCCAGAAAGATGGAAGAAAAGAAAGAAGAAAAAAAGCTTTTAATTTCTGTCAAATCCACCTGGCCACACCCGGATTATGGCAGCACTGTCCAACAGAAAAAGGCTGTTTGTGCATGCCAATAAATTGTTTCCAGTTCCATGTTTCTGTGTAAGCCTTTTTTTAAATTTATCATGCTGTGTAATTTGCCTTGTTCCAGGTATCTTGGCACAGACGCTACACGATATTCAAAACGGCTTTCCGGTGACTTTTCAATGTTGGAAAGCAGATGAGAGATAGGGAATAAACTTAGTTTGGATTTCATTTCTGTTTATTTTATCTATGTTCCAATGAACTATCTGATCCCCAGTGTGAGATTAATAAGACGCACACTGCTCGAGTGTACTTTAGGCTGGGCTCATACTGCAGGAGTTTCGGGCTGATTTATCCCACTCGCACCTCTATTTAAAAAAAGGAAAAAAGATAACATGAGAGGAAAGTTGAATCAAAATGTGCAATATTTTTCCAATTGCCCGCAGGTGTTACCAATCCTGGAAAAGGGGAAAAAAAGGTAACTTTAAATACTACAGATATGTTCTCCTGTCTACCTTGTGAAAACACAGCCTGCAGTTCAGCCTAAAAGTTGTTGATTTTTTGTGTTCTGGCTGTTGGATGTTTTTTTTTCTTACAAAATGTGGTTAATGTAAGCCTTTTATTTTTGGGGATTTTTAAAAAAATGTCTTTCACAATTGTAAATTTCTATATGTTTACCATTTTCTCATCCATACTTGTTTAGCCTTCTATTTTTCCCCCTTTTTTTTGCACTACAAAATATTATTAGCGTCGCAGCAAGTTGTCTCGCTGAAGTATCTATTTTGTTTACACCTGCTGCCCCATGAGATCACGTGAGATGGCGCGCTGCTGTCTGACTGCTCCCTCTGGAACAATAATCTTCCTAATATCCTGTGGTGTCTGCGATGTGCCATTATTTTTCAGAGCTTGCTGTGTGTGCATGTCAGAGAGAATATCTGAATTTTCTCCTCGTGTGTGTGATGCGATGGATCTCAAAATTCATTTTTACACTCCTGTGGTGTGAGCCCAGACTTGTCAGTGGTCATTGTTCTGACATAAGAATTTCATTTGTATTTACTGCAGGAAGTTTGTATGAGCGCATGTGTACAGGAGATGCATTTTGTGTGTGACTACTCACCTGCCAGCCAGTTATTTTTCCTGTGTAATATCCTCTGTTTCTCGCCTCCATCTCTTTCCTGTACTGGGGATTTGAGAAGCCAAGCTAAGTGTGTCTAATCTATGAGTGCAACCAGCACAGCGTCAAATGTTTGGTGTCAATGAACCTGCTGCCTCCGACAATACAATACTTCAGCAGGTGTTCACCGAAGCAGGTAGGAGACAATGCAAGAGAGGGAAGACTGAAGGGTGAGGAACAGACACCTGAGTGGTTGTCGACTTTATTGCGAAATGGCCATGGAAAGCAGATGGGAGGGAAGTAATGCGAGAAAAAGCGTACGTTTGGGATGGAGGAAAGAGCACAGAAAGATTGAAAGGAAAAAGGACCCCCTCAACACACTGTCCCCACACACCCCACCCTGACTTCGCTCTAGGCCCTGCGACCTTGCTTAAATGCGTTTCTGTAGCAGCGCAATCAGGGATTTCCCCCGGAGTGTAGGCTGCGGCTCGGGACCAGCAGGGCCTCGGCTATGAAAGGAGAGGGGGGGAAAAAGCAGCAGGCAGCACTTTCTAAATTGAAGTCAATAACACAACAGCCCATTCTATCAGAACAGGTCCTCCCACACAGTCCACTTCCAGTCACTGAGGAGAGCTGAGGGTAGGATGTCGAGTTCTCCGAAATAGCGC